>NC_138588.1:19315941-19915941 GCF_964289735.1 Phaethon aethereus | reverse complement strand
TCCCGGAGAACATACTCCCCCAGCTCTGGGTGTTCTGTGAATTGAACAGGTTAGTTTTCAGCTGGGTGAGTTCTCTGATGCGACTGTGCAAGTGCTAGTTACTGGTGTGAGGAAAGGGCATGATGTTGGAGGAGGTGTATGAGAGTAGTGGAACTTTTGGGGGACGGCCCAGATTGACTGGCTCATGACAGTTTGGGGTATGCACGGTGTGAGTAGGAATATCTCATCTCCACAGTGAAACTCGGGGATAACCCCTGTGAATTCTCTGAGCTCTGAGTACATTATCTCTGTTCTGAATAACATTGGTGTTTTTCTCCATAAGATTGCCCAGATAAAGAACATGGTATAAATTAAAATATTAACTTAATTCACAATTCTTTCCTGTTCCAAAGTTCTTTAAAGCGTGACATAATGAAGTGTGAAATGGCTTACAGAAAATGGTATTCCAAAAGATAGTGCAATGATGCTGCTTTGCTTGTCTGATCGTTCAGCTTCTCAGTTAGATCCTGCAAATTTCAGATTGTAGTGGTACAGGTTCTCAGGGACACATTTAACTGATGAAGAATCAGGAATACAAGAGCTTTATTTTATATGATACGTTTGTATAGGTTCTTTATGTATTTGCAGTATTCAAACACCTCGGAAGTTGGAATTCGCTAGCAATGAAAAACGCTGAATAAATTAAAAAAGAACAAATATGTAACCTGTTCTTACTGATGTAACTTTTGTCAACACCCAAAACCAACTGGCAAATATATCTCTAGACAAAATTTGTGTCTTATTTTGTTTTGGAAATTTCACAGATTGCTCTGACTTACTCTCTCCTTCTGTGTGTTGTACTCAGCAGTGATTTTAAGCGGTTCTGGACAAGATTAGCAGACTACTTGGTGCTTGCAAAAATACGCGATGCACTGGGTTTTTCTTGCTGTCAGAAGCACTTTTCTGGTGCTGCTCCTCTCAATACAGAAACACTGTATTTCTTCTTGGGTCTGAATATCACCCTGTATGAGGCCTATGGGATGAGTGAGACCACAGGTCCACACTGCCTGTCTGGGCCTTATATTTACAGGCAGCACAGGTAACTTTTTCTCTCTTTCTTTTCCTTGTACCCTCTTTCCTTTTTTTTCTTGTTCCCTGTTCCCTTTTTTTCTTGTTCTGCCCTTCCCCCCCCCCCCCCCTTTTCCCTTAATGGTATGTTTCATTGCGTCTATGAGAGGAGTATTTACTGAGTTCAGCAAAGATCTTACTGCTTATTTTATTCTCTCTCGATGCATTGCCACTTTGTTATGACTTTGGGAGGCAAAAAAACATCCAGGTCAGAAGCTGAACACATTGCCTCTATAGTATGCTACGCCAAGAGCACTGGAAGTGATCTACAGCATTATATGCGGAACACAGTTACTAAATGTGACTTATATCCTAGCCCTGGCCCAGGGTAGGATAGCTTTCAAATGCAAGACCTTGAATACAAAAGTGTTTTTATGCCTGAAGATACAGAGGGGAAAAAACCCAGGAAGTACAGGGCAAGGTGGACAGACAAAAAGTGCTTAGAGAGTCTTAACATATCAGCCCTAGTGAATTAATATTCCATAGCTTTCAAACATTTACAGCAGGGTGTTATTTATAGTTACTAATATTTTGATAGGTTCAGGGATTTGGCGTGTTAGCTGTCTTATCAGTATGATGATTAATATTTCTGCGCCCCATGTGGTTTTTTCTGCTCTTCTCCAATAGCTGTGGTAAACCAGTACCTGGCTGCAGAGTGAAACTGGTGGACAAAGATACAGAAGGGAATGGAGAAATCTGTTTCTGGGGAAGGACTGTTTTCATGGGTTATTTGAATATGGAAGACAAAACAAAAGAAGCCTTTGATGAGGATGGGTGGCTGCATTCTGGAGATCTAGGAAAACTAGACAAGGATGGGTTTCTTTATGTCACTGGAAGAATTAAAGGTGATAAGCAAAATCTTGCTCCATGTTTTTAAATGTTCAGCACTGTTCAGTCATATGTCAGATGTGGCCCATTTTAAATCTCTTTCCTCTAATGCCAGCAGCATTTACCTAATAGGAAGGTAGAATAAATTTTCCTATGAGGAAACCATGGTGTGCCATGTTCAGGAAGGTTTCCCTTTAACCTGTAATAGGTGGACATGATTCAGTTCCTACAATGAGGCTTTTTCTCTCCCAGACCTTTATTCGGTATTAATTACAATTAGTAATATAAAATAATAATGCAGGTTTAATGTGTCTTCTTTGATTCTAATGATCCACTAAGCTGCCCAGTTTCACTTTGAATCTTGCTAAATTGTCTCAATTGCATGTTAGAATGTTTAGACAGTGATGAGAGACAACCCTCTGTTATATAAGGGTTGCCGTGGGTCAGAGCTGGGTTCCTCTGATGCCTTAGGTGATGTGTTCATAAAGACTAGTACTGAAGCTTGAGAGCAGAAAGGAACATTAAAGCTGCAGCAATAAATCCAGGTATCATTATAGTACAAGCTTGAAGTCTCATTGTGAGTAAGACTGGCCACTAGCTTACTTGGAAGCTTTTTTTTCATGATGCATATTCAGAGAGTGGCATTGGTCACAGCTGAGATGTAACTGAAGAATATTTAAAAATTGACTAACTATCATCTTAGAATATATGATGAATCACTAGGGAGATAACACGGATGAGTGAATTTGTCACAGGTTGACATAGTGTCCTGTTAGGAATCAGAACTTAAGTAGACACTATTAATAGCCTGCACCAAATGCAGCTATCTTGATTTTTAACTTGCTCTCTTGTCTGATTTATTTTCCTTTAGCATAGCAGTTCGGAACTCCTAGTCTCATTCTGTCATAACATTTGTGTTTCACTTATATCCTCCTTGATTGTTGAACTAATAACAATGACTTTAAATTACATGACAGGCACACCATCTAGGATAAAAATAACTGTCTGTCCAGTTTCATTAAAGTTTTTAAATCCAAGTCCAAATAAGGTAAAATCTACTAGAAGGTAGTAAAGAAACTTTTCTTCTAGTGACTGAAACAGGACTTATTCCTTTGGTTCTGTAGGTCTTACAAGTTTTAGGACTAATTAGCTGCAAAGCACAATGATATAGCTAGAGCAGTCTGTACAGGGGGAGTATTAGAGGAGGTGTGGAAAAAGTTTTTACAATTATTACAGTTGTCTGGATCAGCTGGGAAAAAGGTGACATCTCAGACAAGGAAGACTAAGTGCTAGAGAGATTGGTAGAAGGACTTAGGCAAAAGGAAGACGGGAATGAAAGGAAAAAAAACCCCAAACAAACCAACCCACCTTTTAAACGTTTGGATACAGAACTAACTTTGGTATGTATCTGTGGTTTGACAGAAGTTTCTCATTCTATAAACTCTACTTGTGCTTCCTCAAATGTGTGGAGTGTGTTGACTAGGGAGAGAAATAACTTTTATAGTTAGGAGATCAATGCCTATTCCGTACCAGAAGGATGAGTATAGACTGGAAGTTATTTCTCATCATAGTTCTCAGGGAGCAGTAGAGGTGGTAGGGCCCAAATCCGTGAATGCTGAAAGGGTGTTATATTTCCTTGATTGTATCTAAATTCTTAGTGTTTATTGATGACAAGGAATCGGGTACCAACCTGATGCTGACTACATACGATCAGCTGCATTATTACACAAAGAACTGGTATACCATTTGTCTGCGTTATTTGTTGAAGCATGTTCTGAAATGCTCCAAAGACTGTTATTTGAGTACAGTGAGAAGTCACCAGTATAGTGAAAGCAAAGAGTTGGAATTTGCTTGGGTAGTACTCAAATTTGTAATAATTCCAATGAATATATGTTTATACTTCAGAATGAATGCATAAAAAAAAAAAAAGCAGCACGTTCCTTTATCAATAGAATAAGGTATCACTATCATTGTTTACAAACCTTAAAAATAATAAGATTCCAGTCTGTTGTTATATTCCTCTCTTGTCAAAAGTAGGGCAGGAATCGCTACTTCCACTGCAAACGGCCTCTTTTTGATCTTGACTTCCTCCGCACACTCCTGTCTGCCTTGGTTCCATTTTGCTTTCATGGAGCCTTCCTGCAGTAGTAACTTGTTTTTGTCTGACCCCTCTTGGTGGCTTTAAGAATTAATTTTAATCATGATGTTTAACAATGAACTTGCTTTTTGGTGAGATAGCAACAGTAAAATAGAGAGTGAGTCCTGTGCTGATTTGGAAGAGATTATCGTTCACAGAAGAATTCCAGACTATGCAGCAGTACCTTGAGAATAACTAACCTGTTACTGGATTCTGTAAAAATTGTCTGGAGCAAATACATTATACTGAGGGAGAACTGAGAACTTGAGCACATATTTGAAAAATACTAGCATGTTTATTTTGAAGATAATGAATCAATAGGCTTTGTTCTTTGAAAATATTATCTTTGGAAAAAATCGCTCTTATTATTTATGTCAGAATAGGACAAGTGGGTCAATCCAGACATTAACCTGATCTTCAGAATTTATTTGAATTCAACTAATAGCCTTTCTTTTTTGCCTAGATTTGATTATTACAGCTGGAGGTGAAAATGTGCCTCCAATTCCAATTGAAGATGCTGTTAAAAAAGAACTCCCAATTGTTAGTAATGCTATGGTGATTGGAGATAAAAAGAAGTTTTTGTCAATGTTGCTGACCCTAAAGGTACACCAGTTTTGATATTGATTTCAGTGCAATTATACACCTGCACCTAACAAAACAAGAAAAGAGGATGTTAGTGGGGGAAAAAAAAAAAGCGTAGCAACTACAGACCAAGTCCAGATAGTCTAAACTTCTTATGGTTAGATGATTTGCTTAACGTCTACGTGTTTACTGCTGTTTCTCCTATACATATTATAATAAGACCTACTTCTTACTTAAATGCAAATTTTTACTTAAGAAATGTTGAAGAAGTGAGAAGTCTCAGTAATGGAGCATAATAATAGCTTTTATTCTTGCAGAGGAGCAAAGCTAACAAATGTTTCTGTTACAGGCAAAACCAGTTCCAAACAGAAACAGACTTTCCAACAGAAACATTTCTCTACAATTTGTTCTTTTCATGTAACTGTCATGGTTTAGCCAGGAAAATAAGCATATACCACAGCAAAGTTGTTATTTTGTTCTACAATTATCCTTCTTGAAACCAGGACAGTGACAGAAGAAGGATAATTGTAGAACAAAACAATAACTTTGCTGTGGTATATGCTTCAATTGAGAAACCACATTTTTCTAAAGCATTTGCACTTTGTTCTGTGTACAAACATAGTGAATGACCCTTCCGTTTTTCTCAAGTTGTTTACCTCTACAACTGATACTCCCTACCTACAGGTACAACAGAAATATTACTTTAAGAAATGTTACTTCAGGAAATGGTTCTATCTCAAGCTGTTGACATTACACCCCGGTTATTCAATTTAATGATGAGCTAAATGTTCCCTTGTAGCAATGGAGTAATTAGGAAAATATAGTAGAAATTCAAGGTCTACAGATGCACCTTATTGCCTAATTCATTGACATGTTTTAAGTCTGTTCATGTCATCTGCATATAAGCCAAAAATATTTGCATTTGGTAGCCAAGTGGAAAGAAAAGCACAATAATCTGTAGGTGTTTCTGCTTTTTAAGGCTTACAGAATGATCAGAGAAACATTTAATGCCTTGTAAGAGTGAGCATTTGATGATTCACTTCGTTTGATATTTTAGAGTGTGCTGGACCCAGATACATCTGATCCCACTGACATTCTCACCGAGCAAGCTAGAGACTTCTGCCAGAAGACTGGTAGTAAAGCAACTAAAGTATCAGAGATTGTAGCTACAAGAGACCAGGCGATCTACCAGGCCATTCAGGAGGGAATCAACAAAGTGAACATGAATGCTACTAATAGGGTTCATTGTATTCAAAAATGGATAGTCCTGCCAAGAGATTTTTCCATTTCTGGGGGAGAACTAGGTAAGATTTACTGATTTATATTGAGGTATACACACAGTAAAGAGCCTGCTGATCTAAGAGTATTCACACACAGTTTTGTATGCCAAATTCTGGGTACAGCCTCTAGGGGGAAAGGAAGAAACTGTTGTGCAGCATGTGTTAAAGAACACAAAAATTGGAGTTTTTGCTGTGCATATATTTATCATCTGTGCTCGTTTACAAGTGCAGCTCTATAGTCAAATTTCAGGTTGCTTTGGGCAATTAGACAATCAATTCTGATTAATGACTTGTGCATTACAATATGAGTAACTTCCAGTAATAATACTGACAATTTCTTGTCAGTTAAAAAAAAGAGAAGCAAGACAGTGGAAGCCTGACAAGAGGCCCAAGCCCATTACCAGCCTCTGAATAAACTGGGAATTATTTAAAAGCTTTCAAAAACATCATCCTTCTCATTATTTTTAATGAAAAAAGTAGTAGTAGTCAGTCATCACCCATCACCTTGTCTGCAGCTACCTTTGGAGTCCTCATCCTTATGTGGAGGCAACCTTACATACCATGCTTGCTTCTCACTTTTAGCAGGTATCTACACTTAGAGTGGGAGATGTTCTTCCCAACAGGCTCTTCAGTAGAAAATCTTAGGAACCAAAGCTCAAACGGAGTAGGAAATTTTTGTTCCTATTTCTGCTATTGTGACTAACTCCCTCTTTTAAGGTCCGACAATGAAGTTAAAACGGCTCACCGTGCTTGAGAAATACAGAAATGAAGTAGACTCCTTCTATGAAGAATAAGTCTTTCATCCAAGTATTAAGAAAGATCTGTGAGCTAAAGAAAGTATTTCCTACTCAAAAGCATTAATGAAGATTTATGCTTGTTTTGGTTTTTAGTCTATTGAACTGAACTGCTAGAAAACTGCTGTCAATTCCTGACACTCACCTTATAGTTTGTTCTCTTTTTACAGAAGCATCTATACAGTGTGTCCATTTTCTAATACTGCTTTTACTTTATGACCTAAATGATTAAGATTAAAAGCATGCTTTCGTGTTGTATAAAGTGGGTACAATTCCTCTAGACTGAAACACAAAAGATTTTTTTATACAGTGTTCTCCCTTTTTTTGTTGTTTTTGTTATACAGGACGTTGCCAGTAGCTCATGATATATTTTGGTAGATCAGTAGTTAGCAGTACTGCTTAGTGAAACTGTTATACTACTCCAGTGATAAAAATAATTACTTTAAAAAAAGGTAAAAGGGCTGGGTTTTTTCCTCCTCTCAGAGAAAAGTTTATTTTCGTTCACTAACACAACATTTCAGAACCTGAAGACACTCCTCTTCCATTTTTTTACAGTGGCTAGAATTCAGACTTCTGTGAAAACAGCAGCTCATCATTCCTTAAATCTGTGTTGAAATAAGCATTACTATTTCTCCTAAAAAGAAATAAACAAAAAATTGGGGGAATAGCTCCCTAAGACTGAAAGACATAAAGTAGCAAATACAGGAGCTCTCACATTAAAGTGCTACTTAGAACAGAAACTTATTTTAAATTGTTTACAGCACTTTTTTTAAGCAAAAGAGCTTAAAAGCAGTATTTCTCGGTGTGTATCTGCACGTTTCAGTATTCACATTGTACTAATTCTGCCAAATGTGAGCTGCGTTTCTTTTTCGCCATATAAAAAATATATTATGCGAAGGATGTTCTTGACAGAAAGTTGTCTAAAGGGCTTGCTGTTGGTAAGTGATCTTTGGCAGAGATTTGTAACAGTGAACACAGGCAGGCTACAACCACTGTTCTTGATTAAAAAAAAAAACACGCAGAATAGGATATTGTTTCCATGAAAGTTCCATTACCAGTCTTACGCATCTTACAGACTTCAGATTTGTTGCAAGTACCAATAATCAGCTCAACACGTAAGACAAGATAGCAGCCTAGGGTTATAAAAACAAAACAAGCAATAGGACTTTGAAGAGTTTATTTTTCCCCATTTTGTGCGTAATAGCAATCCAGAAGTTCTTTAACAATATTAATCTAAAGGAAACAAGGAAGCAGCAGCTTGTGAAACATAGAGAGAAATGTTGCTCTATTAACCAGAAGCAGAGTGCATGAGGAATAAAACTCACTATCCCTCCTCCAACATGTTAGACTGTATAAAAAAAAAGCTGGGTTGCTACAGCATGAGAAGTTGTTACATAAAATCGATTTTACTTCTGAAACAACCAACCTAAACAGTCCTAACAAAGTCACCAAGTGGAGTACTATCTATTAATACAATTAAGCTTTAAGAAACCTGGTTCTGGCAGTGGGGATAATCCTGTGCTATAGTCATGAGTGTTAAAATACACGTTTTCTTATATGGTGTGCTAATGGAAATATACCTTAAGACATACAGATCATCATACGAGTCAGTCTGATCTGTATGGGATGAAGAAGGGAGGGGATAAGGGCTGCTTTTGCACCCATTAAGCTTAATAAGCAGGGAAAAAATAGTCCCAGATCCCCTTGAATAGGGATGAAATGTGTTTCTGGAACAGAGGCACCAGAGCCAAACCTTCGGTCTGTCTTAATCCATTTAGGGCTAGTCCCTTACATTCAGGGTTTCTAGAATAAAATTACTAGTCGATGCAGTAAGACACACTGAACAGACTATGCATAAAAGTACAACACAAAAAGCATTCTAGGAGAAGTCATGAAAAATTTAGTATAAACTTACAAAGTTCATACTTTCCCCTCACAATATATGGCAGAAGTAATTTTGTGTAATTAGAACTCTGTTGTAAAGTGTGTTTCAGAGAGGAAAACTTGTAAGAATTATTTTGGTATATAGATTTGAAAAATAATTTTACTTTAATTAAACATTAATTCTTACCCCTTGCTGGTTAATCGTTGTGGACTTTTTAAAAATACACAAATAGATTATATCTCTAGAATTTTCTGTTTCCTTATTCATGCCCTTGGAGGGCAAGGCTATATTTCATGATTCGCCGGAGTATCTAAAGTGTTTTTTTCATTGCTTTTAACATGAAATTGCTATTTTAAGTTATTTTATACCCGTTTCTGTTTATGAAGGTCATCTTGTGCTACTGTTAGGCTGAAAACCTTTCTTTTAAATTTCAGTAAGATCAATAAAGTAGGTTTTAACCATTAAGGTGCTTTTACATTTCACTAATTCTGTTACTGGTTTGTTTGCATAATTTTTCTTTGTGGAAAGTAAAAACCTCTAGTTGAAATGGAAAATGGTAGACAGTTACAGTGGCAATGAAAGAATTCACTTACATAAAAACGTTCAACCGATAGAAAAAAATAAATAAAACAAAGCACTTAGAAAAGTCCACTGAAAGCAGGCACAAGCATCATTTGTAGCCATTTGGACTAAATTTATTAATGGAGAGGCCCTAACTAAAAAGTTTGCTCTCTGAAGAGAGAAGCAAACTATATGCATATGGACGTCAGGTTATATATAATGTATTTTGTGTGATGTGTCCTTTCGGAGTTATTACGAGTGGTATGAGAAAAGTTTAGTCTGTGTCCCGTACTCTGCGGCAGATCTCCTCTGTGAACTCTGAACACTTGGCGCTACCTCCCAAGTCTTTTGTCAAGACCTAAAAGAAAGAAAAAATAGTCATTACTAAACCGTTTTAAGGGGCTAGTCTTGTCTCTGAACAGTTCTGTATGTTCTTCTTACATGTTGTATATGGGTACTAAATAGTTGTGAGAAGGAATACATCGAGTTTGAGTTTTTCCACATCCCACATAGCCTTCATCAATAAGGACTATGCAGACTGAAGCAGGCAGAGAAAACTTGAGTTTGAACATCAAGCATTCTGTTATCAGATTTTAACTTAACTACAGGAAGAAAGTCTGTTTGGGCGAAAGCTCTCCACAGTCCCTTGGCCACATAAATAGTGTAATGAATTGTTAAGTATTTACATTTTCAGTAAGAAGTTTGTCCTTTGGAAGTAAAATTTATATATGAAGGCTCAGTGCAAAGGCAACTAACTGACAGTCATTGAGTAAAGTTTGGGGTTTTTTTAAAGGAAACCCACACAGAAAAAGCACACATAGCTCTTAATGCTGCATGTTAACAGTTCTTTAAATTTGCTTAGTTTAGTTAAGAGATGGAAAAATGCAGAGTTAAAAGAAACTTTTTCATCAAGTACAGCTCCTGCCTGGCAGCATGAAGATAATAAAATTAGAAAAAAAAGTGGAGAACACTGCTTGTCCGACCTAGCTAGATTAAAGCGGTCTAGGAGGTGATTTAAAATCATTAGTTTTCCCTTTACATGACACACACAGAGATCTTCGTTAAATGGCTGGGGGAAAGGGAGAAGTAGCAAGCATGAGAGGCAATAAAAGTTACTATTTTAGGATCTTTTAATTTTAACTGCATTATGCTTTTTTCAATTTAAAAAGATTCTCTCCACTGTGAGCTTATAATCATAACATTGTAAGTAACTAGTAAACAAGTAGCCATGTCACAACACTTGCACTATGTTATCTTCCATAGAATTACTGACCTGCAGATGGAGGATTTCATTTCCAGAGCAGTAAATAGGAAGTTTACAGGAGCACCTCTTTATTCACTTGTAAGTTTAGATTTTTTTTTTAACTGGCTCCTACACACAGTAAGGCAGCTGCAAACAGACCACTTATGAAATGATGACAGCTTTTTGTTTAAACATGCTTGTCACTTTTAATCACAAAGCAGCTTTTTATGCTCCTGTCCAAGATAGCCCGTCCAGCACGGCTAACTGCTAATCCTCTTTAACTGCTATCTTCATGATCTTTCCATCTATGTTTTGAAAAGGTGGATGTCAAAGTAGATGAGTGAACCAGTAACATTAAGAGCACAAGTTCAAGCCAGGTTTTGGAGCATAAGCCTCGTTCCCAAATATCCCATTTGCGTCTCTAATAGCTGGAGACACTAATTGCCAAGGGGAAATCACATAGAATCTTAAGGGAAAATGTAAATACTGGATCAAAACTGTTCTTTTGTAGTCCAACAAGGAGTGAAAGCAGTTGGGAGGGAAAAAGAAATAACTGACTTCAAAAAATAGGAGCAGAAGTATTACAGTCAGGACTGAAATGCTATAAACGAAGTGGATGATTAAGCCTGTGAGCAAGTGAGAGTCCTTCACTTCAGGATTCAGATTGAAATATATACACTTTGTATGCATTATAAACTTCACAAGTGAAATATCACTAGTTACTTAAACCTTTAATCCCCTTCATGAAAAAGACATCCCATTTTAGCTTTTAGAATTAACAAAGCTGTGGAAATGTAAGAAAGATGAGACACAAGGAATGCTACAGCCTGTCCTTATTACTACGCTAGGCAGATTTAATACCACTAAAGAGAATATAATTACTATAAGAGAAGGATAGCGGCGCTGCTCGTGCATCAGGCCAGCAAAACAGGTCATCCACTGTTCTGGTGCTAATGTTCTAAGTTCATTTTTGCTGTGACAGAATATGATTTTAATTCACTGCATTTATTTGCACACCCTCATATTACCTTTCCATCTTTGATTGTATCAAAGCAAGCTGTCTCAATTTTTGTGGCATGTTGGTGTAGTCCCATGTGACGCAACATCATTACAGCACTCAGAAGAAGGGCAGTTGGATTTGCCAAGTCTTTTCCTGCAATGTCTGGTGCCGTTCCATGAACCTAGAAATAAAAGTGAACCTATCTGTTACGATGCCAATATGCTGATTAAAATGTCCTAGGCAATTCAAGTGCATGCAAGCAACCTAAAACATAGTCCTCATGCACAAGCATATTAAAATAGGACTGACTTCACTGTGATACAGTTAATGGAAAGAATATAGGAAAGACCAGAACAATTCAGTTCTAAAGGCATCAGAAAGGGGGATCTAGGTAATCTAATATCTCTCAGTTGTGCCCCTCAAGTTCTATTTCATAGAGGGTATGTATCTTATGAAAAAAAGGGAAAACAAAGTGTCAGTAAAAGGACATGCAAAAAACTTTGTGTAATATATACTTGTAACTACTCTCTCTGGATAAAGTTTCAGCAGCTTCACAGTAAAAAATAGTTTTATGGAGCACTTCGTTAAATGACAGCCTTATTGTATGTCACGGAAAAGTTTTAGATTTTCAAGTTGAGACAAATTAGTTATTGTTACCACACCTTACATATGAAGACTCACCGATTCAAAAATCGCAACTCCATTAGCACCAATATTTCCACTTGGTGTTACTCCAAGACCCCCAATCAGTCCAGCACACAAGTCACTGGGGAGGGAAAAAAAAAAAAAAAAGAGGGAAAACCCCACGAGTTTTACCATATACAGGTGCCTCTCTGCAAGCGATTAACATACTTTTGTTTCTCATTTTATTGCAACAATAACTTATTTTATACACCCACACACTCTAAGAATAATATTGGGGAATAAGAGATTCTGTTAACCACTTGTACTCCATTGGAACATTTGAAAATGTGTAGACCTACAAGCAGGAGACAATTTGATAAAGGAAAATTAAAAGGAAATTCCAAATACTAGAATAAAGCTGATTAAGATATAGGCACAACAAAAGGTACTCAAAGCACAGAATACCTGTAGAAGTCTCAAAAACTAGCAAAAATTGTAATGTACAGGTCCTTGTGACTATCCAGAATTCTTATTTTCTCTGGCCACAGAGCTACTTTTCATATGTAAAGTCCTTCTAAAAATGTGGCAGAATTTTGCTCCGGTAGATGAATTACCAGTAGTTTTAAAGTTTATTGAATGTAGCTTAAGGAACATATTCCAAGTGACACCAGACTAGCTTTCTGTGACAAATTCTTCACAGGATTTCTGTGAGAAGTTTAAAATTGGTGATACTGAACTAGGTAAAGCAAGTTGAAATAGTACTGATGATGGGACTCATCTGATTTGATCTCTTTTAGTTAACAGCTAACAGCTGCTGTGAGGGCACTATGGACTCCTCTACCAGTCCTTAAAGCAAGAAGCATTAGCTGGAGTGTGGTTTTTCTTAGAGGTGGCAGGCAGCCTTATCAGAGAAAGAGTGCAATTTTAAGAGAAGCTCAACAAGCATTTCTTCTTATACGTAAGTTACCTTTACATTTAATATCTGTACAAAAACAGGAGATGGATTCTAAGATGTAAATCGCTGTTGAACTTCTAAAAAAATTCTGGTTCAGGCTATTTTCTCACTCTCTCCTTAGAGGTGCAAGGAGAAGCAATGTTATGTTATACATTGAAAAGTTCAGATTAAGATACTTAATTTTACACACAGTATTTAATTGAATTTACATTCTACTTAAACATTTTACAGAATGGAAAATGTATGCTCCTGGATTTTGCCTTCAAGACATCAAGTACCTCTAGTATGAATGTTATTCAAATACAAAATTTAATTTGAAGATAATGGAAAAATACAATACATAAACCAAGAGCTGGTAGGATAGTAAGAGGTCACACATTTCATTCTTTGGTGACTATGCAGAATCATTTAACTGTATGGCTAGCTGGCTGTAAACATCATGATCCCACAGTCATCTCACACAATCTGTTTTAGTGCTTAAGATTACAAGGTTTTTCCCCAATATCTAACTAATCGTTCTTTATTACTATTTAAGCAATTAAATTCTTCACACATTTGGAGAAATTTCTCTTCTGCCCCCTCTGAACAATATTCATAGCCTCCATAAGCAGAAACTTTTTTTTAGATAAGAAGCACGTTGTCATCATATAGCCCCTCCCAACAATATATTAATCATTGAAGTGTAATAATAATACTCTTCCCATCTAGAGTCTGATTTATAAAGCTTTAAACTCTGGATGCCTAAAATCATCGCCCATCTGGCTAGCATATAACCTGAATAACTGTCTGGAAAGTAACAATATTTTACATGTTGCGTCAGTTTAAATAAAAATCTCCATACCTGAGGATGTCACCATACAAGTTTGGCATAACAAGCACATCAAATTGTGATGGATCCTGAACCATCTAGAAAGAAGTATATTTTCATTAAGGTTAAGAATTTAAACTAAAAAATAACCACAGTTAAAACATATAAATACTCACATTCAGACACACAGTATCCAGATACATTTCATTAAATTTAATATCTTTACAGTTTTCTGCTGCCTCCCTGCATTTTCTCAAGAAAAGCCCATCGGACATTCTCCTGCAGTTAAATAAGCAAGCAAATATTGCAGTTATTGTAAGCAATACTGAAGATAAAACTGCATGCAACACATATAATTTTATATTAATATATTATTATATTACTAAATAATATATTAATAAACATAGTATAAATTTTATATTAAATAAAAATATTAACTGTGCAGAAACTTAATTTGTGAGTAATTATCCCTTATGTTATACATAAATAATATTTAAAATATATTACAGTCAGAGAAGTCACACCTTTTAGATGTCCTCCTAAAATATTTTCTATCAGTAGTTTAACAGGCATACGTTAATTCTCTGAATGACTTATTCATTTACTAAAAGCTTACTGAGTTTGTAAAGGTGGTGTCACATAATATCACATGTGTTATGACTCAGTTCAGTACAAAGTGGCTTGGAAACTGTAAAAGACACTAGCCATGTTCACCCTCAGTTTTTAAAGGCATTTTTCTAGTTTAAGACTATTTTAAAAATAAAGAACTTCGCAAGAAAGTCACAGGATTACTACAAGCTTACTAATAAAAACATTAGTACATAATTATCACAGCACTATCAATACTGGGTCAGTATTACCTGTTCTACTTAGGGGCATTTATTTTACTTATTGCCCATTTCACTTATTCCCACTAGCATCAACAGATGTTACACATCTGAGGAAGATTTTAGAAGTTATTTATAATTAAATATGTATTACTATTTGTTCTCCTCAAAAAGAGATGCCAACATACATAATATTTGCCTTGTGCACAGCAGTAACGTGGCTTCTCTGATTATTTCTGGCATACTCAAAAGCGAATTCTGCAATACGCTTGCTAGCTTCTTCTGTGATCAGCTTGATACTTTGCACAACACCTTCCACAATCTGAAAGACAGTAGTTGCATTGATAGTAAAAGTGTAAGCTCATTTTTCAAGTCACAGGTATGAATGTTAGGAACAAAGCAGTAGAATTCTGAGTGAAACAGTCTCAACAACACATTTCTCAATAAAATCACTTTTGCATGGGTAGCAAACTTAAAAAACACCACCGAACCCTGTAGGCCACTGCAATGGGCAAAGTTATCATTCATGAAACACAGAAAACCCACCAGGAACATACCACATGCTCAATTCCACTGTATTCGCCTTCTGTGTTCTCTCGAATTGTGACAATGTTCACATCTGTGTATGGGGTTTTGTACCCTTCAATTGAGACACAGGGACGTACATTTGCATAAAGGTCAAAGGTTTTACGCAGAAGCAGATTCATTGATGGGTGCCCTGCAGCAATTGGGGTCTTTAATGGCCCTGAAGGAAAAAAAAGAAATACAAGAATGAATGAGAAGGTAAACCCCTCATGAATTTGAGAGTTGAAACTCTAGGTGAAGTAGTACTCTCACAGAGGATCTCCAAATTCCTATTTAACCCTTATGCTGAAATGCCATGGGAATTTGTGCTAACAGGAGCACTACATGGTGGTACTAATCAGCTGTTTAAAGGCCAAATTGTGACACTTACATGGAATAGGAGTTTTTACAAAAAGTTTTCACTGAAAACAACATAAAAAGATACTATTCATGAGGAATATAGTTACCACATCCTACTGTATATCAACTGCATTAGAAATGCATTCTGCATAGAGTCCAAAGGCTGGTATGTAATAATACCCACCTTCCCTAGAAGACCTATGAAAGTTACAGCTTTGAAACAAAGGACGATTTTAAGATTACAGAATACTACCTGACAGGCTGTCCCCTACAATTAGCCATTTTATTGTGCTACAGATGAAGGGCTTTGTCTTTAAATCACACTCACAATAAAACCAACAGTATTTTAACGTTTTTGTATTAACCCATAAAATACCTTTTAATCCCATTTTGTTTTTATCCATGGATTCTTTGGCATCTGGAGGTATCATCCACTTCCCTCCTGGTCCTTGGATAGCTGTAACATTCCTCTCCTCCCACTGAATAGGAGCCTAAACACATTTACTCTATGTTAGCTTAAATATCGTAACTTTTGCTTCAAGTTTTAACTTCCCTTTTACAAAGAGGTGCATAAGGAATTTTGTCCAGGCCTTCCTAAACTATCTTTCTCTGGTGAGTGAGAGTAAGCGTGAGATGTTTGAACTCAAAAATGAACATTTTTAAAAAAAATGTAATTAAGTAAGCAAAAATGAAATAGTATGAGCAATGTGTCATCATAAACTTGAATACCACAAGCTGCCTCCCTAGGCATCATATAAACAGAAATCATTAGAACCGCAACATACATGCTATGTCTTTCAAGCTGTTAGAGCTGTTGAGTTCCTTGTATACAGAGACGTTTGAAAACTGAATTCATTGAGAACTCATCGTCCATACTGCCTAGAAGACAGTACGTAACATAGATATGTATTTCTCTAACTGAAAATCTGCCAACGTTCCACAATGCTTTCTGAATTTGAATTGACCACGGGAATCTTCTAAGTGGAAACAGGCTGCCACCCACGCATCTCATCAAGAAGGACCATAAAGAAAAAGATGCAAGCGCTTTCATAAGCAAACAAAACCAATCTAAGCACAGTATACTAGGGAATCCCCTTTAAAACAAAGTATTGAAAACATGCACTCACACGCAGACTTAGGTTTTACTCCTCCACACCTCCTGCTTGACTCCCCAGAACTACCAAAACTATTACAAGGTTTTCACATATAATTAAAGAGAACTTCACTTTTTCCAAATCTAAGTTGTATAGTTGTAATAGAAAGGGAATATGCCTTGTTGCCGTTACTGATGTGGAACAATTTAACAGGCATCTTTCCTGATGAGCTGTATTTCCTTTGAAGGAATCCAGACAAATTCTGATGAAGGTCCTCAGATAAGTAGTGAAACAGTTCTTGGATATACTCAGTTTTCGTATCGCTTAAAGTGAATGTGTTTGGCAGTGCAGCAGTTTGATTTCTAAGTAAGCCAGTCTTTTCATCGCATGCTTTCATCCGCACTGGAAGTCACAATGGATGAAAGAACATCCTCCAGTTGCTCAGGATTGCTACATCAACAGGATGATTTCACGTGATATATTGAGTTCATATTTCCAAAAATTAAAACAGCAGCATTTGCTCTCAACTCTCTACTCCTCCGCCAGCTAACAGTTTCAAGCCCCGCCTTCATATCGCAATCCCATCTTTTATTAGCTGAACCTTCAGACTCTTTCTGTTGTCAAGAAGCTTTAATAGCTTAAACGTGACTTGATCTTTTGGAAGTTAAAGAGAAAACATTTTTAATACACCTAATTAATGCTTGTTTTTAAACTTAGAACACTTACAGCAAGGCAAATATGACTTACTTTGGCAGCATCAAAGATCTTCATGACAGCAGCAGAAATCTCGGGTCCTATGCCATCTCCTGGGATTAAAGTTACTGTTTGTACCTAGGTGAAGAAATATCAGTAGTACAACAAATGAATGCTTGTTTTCTATGTAGAAAACATTTTCACATGTTGTAAGAGCCGAGTAACTACTAGAAAGGCAAAGAAAGTTTCAGTTACCAAATATTCACTGTGAAGAATAGTGGTACTGGACAGAAGCGAGAATGACTAGCTTGCTTTCAAACAGAACGTGCAAATGTTTTGAGAGAATTGTTTAAAAATCTGCCTACTATCTGTTCATATTTCAAAACACAGAGGTTTAACCTGAAAGGCAGGTTCCTGCTCAGTACTCTTTGGAATGAATGATGTCAGCATGCTTTCTTTTGACATTTGGAGAGGAGATAATATTACCTAGTTAGGGCTCTGTTACCCGTATGTCTCCAATATTATCAGCTTGCTGCATAATACTGACACATGTTAGAAAACATTAAATTTATGAAAAGCTACATTCACCCTAAAAAGATAAATCTCATGGATATCTAAACTTCTCGAGTGACTTCCTAAAAATCTCAGATAATAACAATACCAAGTTATTTTCCTCCCATAATGTTCTCAGTCGTCTTTCTTTTATCATTTTCAAACAGCTGAAATAAATTGCACAGTCCAGGCTCATGAATAGCAGGGGAAGAAAGTACTCTGCTTTGATAGAAAAAAATAATTATGATCGCTATTCTAATCATACATGCCCCAGCTCTTTTTGTTTTACTTCAAGATTTCCAGCAGTTTTGTAAGGGCTTATTACCTACATAAATGACAGCTCAGATGCAGCATTATTTGCAAAACCCCAATCAGAATCAACTCCATAGACATGTTTCCATCCTTCTCCACACAAAATAGTCAGAATTTCAATATATATTGACTGATTTTTTAACTCATTTGAGGCAAAGAAATTCACTGTGCACCACAAAAGAAGCAGAGCTTCAGATAAAAGCGTACTGCTGTTGAGCAAGCACATAACTGATGGAATGCCTCAAGATTAGTTTTGTGCTGTCTTGTGTTGTTGCTTCACAGCACAGCAGGACTCCTCCTAAGACAGAGAACGCTTCATCTGAAACAGTAACGTGGTATAAACAGAATCGGAGGTGCCTCACCTTCTAAATTTTTTTATACTGTACAAGATAGGAACGACCCTTCGGTTTCTTTTCTAGTTGTTCTACTTGTTGTTCTACAAAACTTATAATTAAAAGCCACAGTTCCTCTTTAAAATTAAGTCCTGCTTAAGGGTGCATGCCGTGGTGCTGAGCCCTGCTTCTGCCTGAGCAGTTTTCAAGGCTTCCTGCACTAAAAAACAAAGGCTCATGGGCATTTCAAACACATTATACATAAAGAAGGTAAAACATCTACAAGCGAATACACAATCAGTGTCTAAAATACTTCACAGAGGGCCTTGAAAAGGCAGAACTTTAGATGAAAGGTATTCTAAAAGCAGCAGTAAAGTAAATCTAGTGCCTAGACGAAAGTCTGCAAAATAAAGAAAACGAGAAGCTTCTCAACAGTCTTTCTACTTTGCCCAATATTTGCCCGTTTCCAAATGAGTTTCAGAAGACTGGCTTATGTCCATATTTTGTGAAAAGTTTTCATGCCACATCTATCTTTTGCTAGAGCCTTTTAAAGCGTATTATCACTTACGCTTCAATATGCAATTGCCAAAGACAGTAATTAACCAATATAAATACAGCAAGGCATTAAGAGCATGTGTGCCCACTTATTTAGGCCTTCTTTTTTGAGCAAGTAAGAGTAACAACAGCAATCTTACAAATTTCTGAACATGTTCCTTGAGAAACTTCTTAAAAGAAAAAAAATGGTACTATTATACTCACAGCACTACCAAAACTTCTGGTCACCTGTTTTTGGTTTTTGAAAGCACCTAACAATCGAGAAACCTGCAAGAATATAAACCAAGAAGATGCTATTTTAGTACACAAATGTGATTTTAACAATATTGCAGCAAATCCACATTTGAAAATCATATTGCTTTAAATTTCTCATCTCGGAACTAGCATAAAAATCCAAATGAAACAAGAGTAACTAACGCTTTGCCAAGTTGCTCTCTAACATTCTGTGCACTAACACCTCGTGCGGGTATTCTTAGCACAAGGTAAACCGAGGACAGCTGTCCTGGTTTGCAGTGTGCCATACTATCCTATCTTGCCAGGGGGTGAGGGGAAGTCACTGCACGATAACCCGAGTCCTTACTTACTCCACATTTAAAATAAGGTTGCAGTAACTCTAACGAAATAGATGATATGCTAAGGATTAGGATTCGTGGAAAGCAAAGAGAAAAATCAAACACTTTTACTAACGGTTGGGTAGACAGTATCTTTACACATTTTAGGTAACGTTTCCAAAACTACTTTGCATTAGTATCATTTCTTCCATTCAAACTCCAGTGAATTTGTTCTTCCGCCTTTTACAGCTGTAGATTTTGTACTGCAGCCTTCTGCGTGCCTGACAGTTTTAAAAGGCATAACTGACATGCACATTAAAGGCAAAATTCACCATAGCAACGAGTCTACACAGCATAGTCAAAGAATTACACTTTTGAACATCTGAATATTCTGAGCTGGCATTAAGCTTCAAAACTGGGGTGATAGCTCAAGCTCTTGCCTAGCTGAGCACCACGGACAAAATCCCCAATTGTATCAGTATCAATAACCTAAGTGCAGAAAAATCACAGCCTCCTGGTCTTCTCCTCATCTCTAGGGTTCTTCATGCCTCTGTGACTCAAGAGTCAGAAGCCTTCTAAGTGTAAACAGACTTACGCTACTTCAGTTCCACCCCACTCATGCATGCAAGTCTGTCTGCAGCTATCCGGATAGGTAGGAATGTATTTGACAATTTGTATTCCTCTCCAGTCCAATTTCTATTTGTTACCTCCTACCGTTACTGACATGTATGCTTAAACGTAGCTGTATGGCAGAAGGGACAGACTATGTCAGCACTAGTAGAAACAACTAGAAAGAATACAGTTCTCATGTATGTTGTAACAAATGCTGTCGGAGAAGTATTTAAGCTAGAATATATTTTTACTTGCAACCCAACATGAGATGTACAAGGTCATTGCAACAAGCAAGTGATGTTTACCATAGCAAGCCAAATATTTGAGGCAGCAGCTAGAGCAATAAATGAAAAGGGGAATTTGACTACCCAAGTGTAAGTGCCCTCACGGTACGGCTCCCGCATACAGTCAGGATTCACATGCCAGAGCAGCCCCGGGGATGGGACATGCAGTCTGTCTTGCCAGAAATCATGGGCCTAGCACGTTATGCTTAAGCTCAACATCTGTAACGTTAGCTGAGAATCGGGCGGAACAAAATTGATCCATTCTGACCTTAAAGTCATGACTCGTGATTAACTCCTGACAGTTCTTCCATATTTTAGCCTATATGTGCAGCGAGGCTTCCTCGATGACTTAGCCTCCAAAGGCTATTATTTAAAGGTGCAAAAGAAATTTCATTTACTGAAGGCAAAAAGCAGCAGCATCTCCTTGATAGCCCCAGGAGTAACGTCTGCGTTCCAGAACAGTTCAGAGCCAGTGAATCCCAAAGGACAGGTAGCGGGCCGGAAGCAATCGGGCAGAACCCGGTAACTGTATTTTTTCCCCAGAAGACTCCGTCCCGACCTACATCACGGATCCTGTTCGGAATGCCGTTTCCAGCCCTCGCTGTTGGGACGCGGCGCACAGCTGGGCCCGCCAGGGGCTCGCCCGCTGCTGCCCGAGAGCCGGTCGCCTCCCCGGCTCGGCTGCGGCGAGCCGCCCTGCCGGTGCGGTGACCTCTACGGCGCGATCTCCCCGCCAGGCCGCCGCCGCGGGGCCGCGCCCAGAGGGATGACTCCCCCGGCTCGGCCGGGCCTCCTCCCGGGCGCCCGCGTAACGGCGCGCCACGGACCCTTCCCGCCGCCGCCCCGCGGGTCTGGCCCGGGGAGGGTGTGCGGGAGAGAACCTGCCATTCTGCCGCGAGCCCTGCAGCCCTCCGCCCCTCGGCAGCGCTGCCAGGGCCCGGCAGCACCGCGACCTTGCGGGCGGGCGGGCGGGCGGGCGGCCCTCCGCGGCGGCACCGCCTCAGGCGCCGCCGAGGCCAAGGTCACACGCGAGCGCCTGAAGGCGGCGCGGTGAAGGGGCGCGCTCCCGCTCGCTTACCGTAGGCATCCACGCGGCTGCAGCCATGATGCTCCCAGGCACCGCGGCTCGCTGAGGCCCGAGAACACCCGCGCCCGCCTCGAGACCGGAACCGGCGCGCGGAGCGCGGCACGCCCCGCCCACGCGGCCATAAGGCCCCGCCCCCAGGGAGAGAGCCGCTGCGGCAGCGCTGGCCGGACCGCCTTCTCTCAGTTCCCGCGTGCCGGTGCCGTCTGAGGCTCCTTCCTTATCCCGCTCCTGGCGGCAGCGATGCCCTCGTCCTCCTGCGCCCCAGCAGTGCTCCCCGGCCCTGTGTGGCGGGAAACATTCCCGCCCCCGCGGCGGTCCGCTGAGGGCGGTGCGCTCGCTCCCGCGCCGCGCTGAGGTACCGCGGGCAGCGCCCGGCAGCTGCCTGCTACCCGCCCGGCAGACCGCGCCTGGCTGCCGCGGGCGAGCTGGCGGAGGCGCTGGCGGAGAGCCGTCGCTCTCGGAGGTGCGTGAGGGGCTGGGGTGGACTCAGCCCGCGGCCGCTGGAGGGCGGAGCCCGGCGGAGAGTCCCGGGTGTAGTGTCTGAGGAGGTACCGTTACGGCATCTACATAGTGACGAACACAAGCCGTTTGCCAAGCGGCCTCCAGTTTTGACGCATTTGGTCCTTTTATAAAATTTCAGCTTCTAGAACTGGGTCGTTTACAAGGAGAAAAAAAAATACGAAAAGAGTGGCAGGTATTTGTTGCAGCAAAGAAGAAAAAAAAAAAGACCCATGCCCTTCAAACTGTCAAAACCCAAAGCTGTTGAAATAGGGACAATTTAAAATTTTTATTTGCCTTAATTTTTGAGGTATTTGTCTCATTATTTTTTAAAGTGTTGATGATACTGTGTGTCAGCTGTAGGAGTCTGCTTAGGCTGCGCTGCGGGAGGCCCCATGTTGTGGCCTGTCCCTTGCCGAGCAGCGTGTGGCAAGGGAGACAACACACTGCAGTTACAATAAATAAGAACTGAGGCAGCTATCTTAAAGTCCCACCTAAAGCAGTTAAGAAGTGCTTATTCTTCTCCATGCTTAAGGGTGGGATGTTTTTGAGAGTAAAGCGCCAAACTAGAGCTAGGGCAGTTTGAGCTCAGACCGCTGGGAGCAACTACTTCATCTGACTTTTAAAAGATTTTTCCTACTTGTGAAGTAGTGATAATACTTCCATCTTCTGTGCGATCTGCGTAGCGAAAGAGTGATGCAGAGACACTCATTATATGGTAGGCTCTGCTGGCTAAAGAACAGTGTTGCTATCGCTGCCAATTGTGTTCGGTCAGTTTATGTTGACTGTTTCACTGTCAATTCAAACAGTTCAGGAATAAATTAAACTCTCAGCTTTGATACAAAATCAAGACTGAATTTCTAAAGTCAGTAGTTGCAAAGAGTGATGTAAAATATGAGTCTAATATATCCTGAATGTTTAAACTCAAAAGACAACTTTTTTTTCTTTCATTTCTTATACTTTTTTTGGCGACATAAAAAGTTCTATCTCAGTATAATTTGGTGCCAGTTTTTGCGGCCTTTCCATTTACTTACCTCTGTCCCGTATGGGCTTGAAAACTCGGGACTAAGACTGTGTGTTCACTTTGCTCTTGTCTTGAAAGCGTGAGTAAGTAGAAATTCTTAGAATTGCACAGCATTAGTAGTCCCTATTTTCTGAGGATCACTTGCCCTTTTTTTTGTTTTCCATGACAGGGCACCAGAGGTACTCACAATTTTTCCTCTCTTGAAACAGCCTACTGTGTGTATGTTTTATTTTTGATAATGCTTTGAACTGAGAATAGTCTCTCAGATGTTGTCTGTGATGGCAGGTGTGCAGAATTTTCTTGATACTGATTTTCTTCTGGTAACTACTGTTTTTTCATGTTAGTCTTCAAAATCCAAATTGGCCCTGCAGACATCTGTTCTAAATGTTTCTGCAAAGTAATTTTCTTGGTTCAAAGCTTGATCATACTTTGTACATATCAGCTCTTTTGTTGTGCCATCTTTACTTTCCACAGCTTCTATGTCCTGTTCTCTACTTTTTTTCCCCCTCTCCTTTTGTAAATTGAGGCTTGCTGCCATCTCGGATTGACCTATGATGTTTCTAGGACGTACTAGCTGAATTTTTAATGTTTTTACTGTACAACTTCCCATGAGATGTAGACATCTGTGTAACTTCTTTCTTTATATTTGTTGTGGTTTTTGCCATGATGCTTACCAAAGGACTCCATGAGTGTGAAGTTGAGTATGTGCTGATTAGTATATTCATGTTTTCTTGTGTTTTGTGACTGTATCTGCATGTACGTCTGGGTTTACACTTTGATTGTAAATTTAGGGGAGGGGAGAAATTCTTCTTTACGTATTTTTTCAACAGCTATTACAACAGGTTTCTGATCTGTGTCTTATAGGTGCTACCATAATAGTACTACAATAAGAGGCCATTAACAGTGATTGGTTTGGACGTGTTCTGAGAAGGACTAAACAACACTGTAATAAAACCATTAGTCGTTATTTTGCCTAGGAAAGAGATGCCTATAGAGAGATAGTAGTAGTTTGTTTCCCCTAGTGATCGCTATATTGACACTCCCTGTGAGGAAATTCATTATATTAAATGTAGTCTGCCTAGGAAGTGATTAATTTTGGATTATTATTTTGTCCCTGAGGTAAAGCACTGTCTTCTGCAAACCATCTTAAATCAAGTTAAAATGACTTTTTTTTTTTATTATGGATAAATTAGGTTTAATGAAATGCAGTCAGAAATCTCCATCTTCCAAGATAGTGTATTTTATTAAGCTAGAAAGATAAGATCATAAACCCAACAAATTTGGCATAAGGTTTTCCTTTCTGTTTGTTTTCTTTAGCATTAAAACCTCTACCGAAAATTCTTGCTCATTATAACAAGTGCATTTAGTCAGATAGTCAGCATCTTTCATTGGTTTGAGGGCCGTGAGTATTGCATCTTTCTCAAGTTCTATTTATTCATTCATAAGACAGGATTCGGTCCCATGAAGCATTTTCTTATAGGCTAGCACTTACATTTAGTGGGATATAAGCATCTTATTGGTCATGTGTTGGAAAAGCTATTTTTCCCATCTACTGCAGTAGCATCAAACCATCATTTTTCACTTATTTTAGGACTTCTGTTTTGTAACTGTGTATTTACAGCTCACTTTTTCATTATAGTTTCCCATAACTATTAAATAAGAGGCAAGTTGTGACTGTTGGTGAAGCATATTACAATGGTAATGTTTTGTAGCTCTGTAGCATTTTTCATTTAAGGGACTTACAAGCATTTTAATTATTTTATCTCCACAGAATCTACTGTAGGTGAACATTATTATTCCTCATTTACCTGTGAGCAAACAGGATTGTGAATAGCTTTCAAGTAAATAAAACAAGCCCCAAAGACTTGGGGAATTTCCACAGTGGAGAATAGAACTCTTCCCTTGTAATCGTTGCAATTAGTGATTATTGTTAGTTACACTTGCAGCAGAAGGGGGCCCTAACAACTCATAGAAAGTAGCAACAGAATAAATGTACAGGCAGCCCTTCTAGATCAAAGCTGTTCTTTTTACTAACAGAGTGGATCTTTATGAAGAGCTGATCTGCAAGGAATCAATCTGTGTGGGAGAGAGATTGTTGGAATACTTGGTGTGATGGGCATGAAACCCTGCAGGTTTTTTTTCCCCCAACGAAAAGGATAACTTTTGATTATGCCTATATATGAAAACTCGAAGTTGTAGCAAACCAACTCGAGCAGTGAAGGCAGTAGATGTGCAACTTGATTGTCAAAACTCTGTGTGGATCCTCTCCTTAACAGGTAAAGTGGTCTCTGTTCAAAGTATCTTGATCTTCCTTTGAGGAATAAGAGCTTTCATACTTCAACCACAGTCAGATTCTCACTGCATGATTTACAGAGGCAATTTAAGGTAGTATGACCTGTCTGTCAGAGGTTATTAAACTTACACCTCTACTAATAAATCAGAGCAAAGTCACCTGGTCTAGCAGCCATGGCTAGCAACAGTTCAGAGCAGGAGACTGTGTACTGAAGGTGATCGGGGGTGCTAGCATGATTTGTCTCATTTCCTGAGCTCTGGCTGTGGGAACATGTCCCTGCAGCTGGGGTCAAATTGCAGCCTTAAATGGGTGTTAAGCTATTGCAGCTGACAGTCATCTTGCTATAAAATATTAAATCTGGTGTACATGGTTGATAATATATTTTTTTTCTCCAAGAATTAAACTTTTAAAGCAGGTGAACTGTGGTTACTTAACCATGTTCTTGGGTATAATGGCCAGTGTAAGACTATTGTATATATACTTATACTACTTAGTAAATGTTATTTGCAACTGATTGCAAGATATGTGCTATGTGTTACTAAACAACTTAAAATCACTTGGTTTGGCAAACAGTTTAGAGAAACTGAAATACAGTAAAGTGTGCTGAAAGGTTGGTACTGGTGACATTAAGGTCAGATCTGGCTGTGTACATAGAAAAGTATTGATTTGTTGCAGTAGCTTGTGCTGGGAGTAAGTATTGCTTAACGCCCAACTGGCATGTTAAACTAATCTTTGATATATACAGATAGAAGAAGTGAAAAAGAGCAAACTGGAAAATTATCTGATCGTTGATACATACAAACAGATAGGAGGAATCAAAAAGAGTTTGTGCATTGTATCATCTTAAGTTTTACCCAGCTAGTATAGCAAGATAGTTATGCAGTGAAACATAAGTACCACTATAGCATGCTTGAGAAGAACTAGCTGGTATAGTGGAACCCTCAACAATCGGTGTTTGAATCCTCTTTTAAAAAATCTGCGCATTTTAATTTTATTTAATAATCAAAATACTCTTCGGAGTATGGAAAGAACAACTGAAGAAACAGTTTATTTTCTGTCCATATACTTAGCGGGTACTGTTCCCTTGGTAAGTTCAGTCTTTCTCTTACAGGAAGAACTTCTAACTCTTTTAAAGTAATGAACTCTTATCCATACCAGTTTTTCTGTGTAATTTCTTTACATTAGCGTGAAACCAAAACATTTCTGATATGCAAGAGAAAAGTGGAGGGGGCAGAGTGGAAAGCCAGGCCCCAAGGCATAAACAGGAATATGTCTGTGAACCTCAGGAACTCTCCCTCTGGCTTACTTTGTAACCACAAGTAAGTCTTATTTAGTTGGTGCTTTCCATTTAGGCCTTCTGCTTTTTATTTTGATTCTAAGGCTAGAGACTATTTGATATGTGTATCATCTAGGATACAGCGAGACCAAATAGCCAGGAAGATAAAAGCAGGTAAAAAATGAGGAAATGAGAGGTCAGTCTTTTCACTGTAGTGATACTGTTAAGTATAGAGAATCACAAGATTAAAAGATACGGAGCCCAATGCACCCCTGGTGTCAGTTCACTAATATAATGACATAGAACATAAGCATAACATAGAACATATAATGACATTAAACATAATTTGGCCATTTATATTTAATGTGATTTGCATAGGCAGGCAGCTTGAATTAGGTGGCTGTGAAAGGTGAGCTATTTCATGCAAATCAGTTGACTGTGCATTGGTCTGGTCTGAGTGAGAACAGCTGCTAGCTCTGGCATTTCAGTAGCACCAAGTCATAGATAGGAAACATGCTTAATTACATGCATAACCAGTAAAGCCAATGGTCAGGCTCATCCAGAGTTGAGGATGTGTAAGAACTTTCAGAACTGTCAAAGTTCTTAATCTCAAGGGGCCCTTATGGGTTGTTTTCTGCTTCACAAAAAGTGTGTTAAAAGAAATTTTTAATAAAAAGAAATACTATATTTTGCAGGTTTTGGGGTTTTTTTTTATTCTTTACTTTCTGATTTGCCTGTGGAGAATCTTTTTGAACATAACAATCCAATGCCATTGTACCTTGCGGAAAAGAAAAGAACCCCACAACACTACTGGCTAAAAGCACAGAGGTCAGTTTGGCCATTTAACACACAGTTGATTCAACTGTCTGACACTTGAATAGACGCTTGGTTCATTCTTGATCTGATGGTAGGTCATTCAGAGTTTGTATTGTCATTATTATAGCTGCTTCTTTCTTATTTTGAAACTGTGCTGCAATATATTCTATTGGTAGAATCCAGTTTTATTATGTATACAATATCTTTACTTTCAGTATTATTGTTAAATGTTTGTTCTTTCTTGTTATATGCCAAGGTAAATTGAACTTCTGTTATCATCCAATGCTGTTACCAGGTTAGGTTCATTAGAAGCTGTAGGAAAAAGCACAAGATAATTCTCCAGGTGTTTTTATTAAATGTGATAACTTGCTGAGGAAATAATGACCATGGGCAGAGCTGTAGGTGAAGAAGGTAGGAATTTTATTAAATATTTATAAACCTTCTCCCGTTCCTGTGTGCACAAATGGGAAGTGAGCAATCCAAAGTAACTTATCCATAGAATTATAATGGTCTTTCCTCCCTGTTCCCATCCTTTCTCACTCAGCCTCCTTCCTACTCTTGTTATATGAGCTTATCCTTCTGCAGGTGTTAGAGAATATCGGTTGGTTTGAGTGTATTCATTTTGTCTGTGAGCATCTCTTACATGCTCTTTTTTTTAATTTTCCCAGAAATAGGGAAATAAGGTTGTATTACTTGAAAATACACTGTGAGCCCTCTAGTGGTACTTTCTACCTTTGCTTTAGGCAGTGTTAACTTTTTTCTTTACAGCTGTGCTTGCTTGAGGCAGAGTCAGATTACCGTCTGATTAAACGACTTGAATCTTCCTGACTTTTTTTTTAGACTGATTTAACGTGAGAAGGAATATTCACTGGTATACCTGGGGGTTTTGGCACCGCTGGTAGTGAACTCGCATCCTGGATGGCCAGGGCTGGTTGGAGCCACTGTGTGGACATAAGCGTTTACTGCGGAGCCCCCGCGGCACCTGTGATGATGTGGGGACGCTGTGGACACTCTGAGCCTCATCCAGCTGTATTTAACATCGGCGGCATGGTACGGATCAGATGCAAGCGCTGACTAGGATGAGCTTTTACCTGTGGGGGAGACCAGCTGCAGAAACGTTTGCTCTGCTAATCCGTTTTTCTAATTACTAGATTTGCGCTCCCTCTGCGTGTGTGTAATACGACTGCGCTACCGAGCGCCATCGAGTGACGCAAAGCTGCTCTAAAACGTGAAGGTGCCGAGCAGGAGCACCCTGAAGTCGCAGAGTGAACAAGCGAGTGAGTCCCCGAGGCAGTAGAGAGCCGATTTCTTCTAGTACTGGCTACTCGGTTTTAATGTTATAAAAGCCCTGTATGCCTCTTAGAAAAGCAGCTGGAAACGGGGGAGAATGGCATCAGTGTTTCTGGGCGACACCTGCCTGTGATTTTAACGCTTTCCTCCCCGGGACATTCAAGTCGAGCCTGTGCAAAGATTTCCCAGTACTGCATCCTTCCTCATTGGATAGATACAGTCAAAACCAGTTCAATGCAGGCTTTGGGATTTTTTCAGCACGTTCACGGAGTATACGTGCTCTAAATGCCTACAATACAGAGGAATCCAGCTACTTCTAATGGGATGCATTTGCATAGGGGAAGAATTCATCATTTAAGATGGGTAATAAGCAAACGATATTTACTGATGAACAGCTAGATGCATACCAGGTAAGATGTCTTTGTTTGCATTAGGGGAAGGAAAGGAGTAAACTTAATATGTTTGTGGTTTTTCTTTGTGTTGGGGAGTGTTTTTTTCCAAATGTAAATGAAAACTTCCTTTGTAGCCTGCATGCCTCTTCCTTCCAGCAATTGTAATAGTATTCTAAGGCTGGGTTGTTGAATATACTCAGTTTAATTCCCTTTTCTGTATCCATGGAAAGCAGTCAAATCCTTGATGTCTGGACTAGGAAGCAGGATAAAGACTCTGACTCATTTGACAATGGGAGTTTTTAGTAGAATCTTTCTATTGAGTGTTTAGTAAAGAAGGAAGTGTAGCAATAACATCTTCTTCTCTCCCTGATGCCTTTGCTGTCAATGTGGGGG
Source organism: Phaethon aethereus (assembly GCF_964289735.1). Classification (NCBI taxonomy): domain Eukaryota; kingdom Metazoa; phylum Chordata; class Aves; order Phaethontiformes; family Phaethontidae; genus Phaethon; species Phaethon aethereus. The sequence continues at coordinate 19,886,332 of NC_138588.1, read as the reverse complement.
GGGCAGTCTTGTCTAATTTCGCTTTTCCTAAGGATAAGTCATAGAAATATACTTAATGTAATTCCAAAGCAGGTACCGTTATGCTTGCATCCACTCCTAGATGGCAGTTTCTTACCTTAACAGAAGTAGTATGTATTTTATGTCCAGGGATAGCCTATTGGCACTTCTTTATTTACTTCACATTCTATCAACTGACTTTTCAATAGGGTAACAAAATAATAATTTCCAGTTTTCAGTCATGTCTCAGCACACTGCAAATCTTACTGAAATGGATTCCAGGAAGCTGCCTGCACAGTGGGCATCTTGAACAAGTTTCTGAAAATAGGGAGACAATATATTGAATAGAAGTATGCTGAAGAAGGAGGCAGCTGACTATTACAAGATGCAGGCGGGGCTGACTGCATCACTCTCTTGCATGAAGCGATAAACAGACAGAATTAACAGCAAAGGAGATAAAGATTTAGTTTATCTCGTGATAACCAAGGGACAAATCCAGTGCACACACAAGTAACTAACTTTCTTTTTACCTTCAGGACCTTCGACTCAAGCCCTTGAAGTAGAAACTATGATTTTAAATACTAATTTTCTTTGAAGTTACTGCTAACATGGACTCTTCACAAGTGTAGATATTTAGCCACAGAGTCAGCCTAGGGATATATGCCAAAATGCTTTAAAATGTTATCCCATGCTGAAAACAAGGCATGTTCTTATTACATTCCTAGTCTTTTTTTGTCATTGTAGAAATGTGAAAATGGAGCTGCTTTAATTCCCACTTTGTCACACATATCACCCTCACCGACAGTCTGTTACTGTTATATATTAGTCTGTTAGTGGTCTTACACTTAGTACTCTTAAGATCCAAAAAGACTTTTTTAGATCCCTGCTGAATAGGCAAGAGGGAAATCAAAGATCTGTGCAACAGCAGTGTATGTCTTTCTATTAACAGAGGTGAACACAGAACAGAGCCCAACTGCAGCGAAACAAAACAAAATCCAAATGTAATTAATGTTATCTTCTTGACACAAACTGGCAAATGCAAGAGCTGAAATGTCATCCCTAATTCACTACTCTTCATGTAGAAATTGCCTTTCTCTAATGGCTTTTGCAGCCCGTGCCTTTCGTAATGCTGGGTAATTGATCTCAAAGCCTGGCAGGAGTTAGACCCAGTGGACTGAGTCAGCCTATGGGATTTCTCTGTTACAGGCGAACTTGTAGTTTATTAGTATAGTGCTAGATAATTTTTGACTAGTAATAGTACTTGTTATGTATGGTAAATACAATAAAATAACAAGTTTCAGGACAATAACTAACCTCCAGAATTGGTCATGAAGAAATACTAGCCTTGTGCTGTGAACAATCAGATAAAATCCTTATTTTGATAGTGATTTGCCTCTGATCCATTAATTATTGCATACCACTTGGATCTTTTGAACATAGAAGTCCCGGGGTTACTGCTGTAGCCGTCTGCACAGAGAGCTCTTGCCTCTACACTGCGTTCTGGGGGACTATGCAGTAGCTGTAATACAGACAGAGCTGTTTGGCTTGGAGTTTGCAGTCTTGTCTGGCCTTTTCTCATTTATGGAATTCCTTCAGAACAGAAAAGGGGAGGATGGGGCAATGGTTCCATAATTTTTAAAAGGCAGGTTTTTAATTTCTTGAAACAGCAGTTGGGTTGCCGGGTCCTCTGAACACTGGACCGAAGTAAAACACTGTGCACCAAGGTCCACTTCGCAACAGTCAGTTGTGCACGTCTGTACACCAGTGTACAGCCAGACATAAACACATAAATTGCTTTTAAAATGGATTTTTGATTAATCCTTTTTTTTTTTCCCAAAAGAGAGCTAGGCAACCTCTTGTGAATTTGTATGAGTTGGTACTGTACTCTACTTACAGTAATACCCAGGGTTACAGAGTCCGTAGTGTCAGTATGGCAGAAGCAAAAGAGTCAATTCCCCACAGTTCCTATTAGCAGACTGTTCAAAACCTCACTCCTCTCATGGTTAGACTTAAAATGTCTTTATTTGAATATATTTCTGGCCATTGTATTATATGGTTGTAACTTACCGTTTTTGTCTTTAACACAAATTGCTCTGAGCTTTCAGCACCTGAATGCTGCTTTAGTAGTGAAATCTTTTTTTTTTTTTATACATCATGTTTTAAGTCCCTTTTCCATACGAGATACTTCTGATAGGTAAAAGCAAGATGGAAAAGTGAGAAGTTAATGTGCTTAATGTATGGTAAAACCCTATGTAAGTGGCGTTAGTTTTCAGGCTTTTATTTTTTTTGGTAAAGATTAAGCTGCAGAAAAATCACCTGCTTGAAGGGCTAGCATACATGAACCTCATATCATTAATATGACATTAATGAAATAAAATAACCTTATTTGATTTGTTTAAAACTTTCTGAAATGCCCATGTATGATTTTTTTGCATATAAACTGTCATATTGAAGAGTCACTTTTTAGCAGAACCTTTACATTTAAATGAAATAACTATAAATCTGATCACCCACAAGATGACCTCAATGTTTTTAATAGACCAGTGTTTTAAATACTCTTCATTAAGACTGGTGATGGGTGACCATTTGAAACTGTTTGCAAAAGAGATGCATAAAGGACTTGGTAACATCAAACCTCTTAATGCTTTTTATGCTTGGAATAGGTAGAAGCAAATTAACTAAAGAAAGACTGGAAAGCTGCAAATCACCTAACACCTTATCATATCACCTGTCATTAAGATAGTGTTCTGGTTGGCAGTTCTTTAAATTTTCATGAGCTTAGTGAAATGTTTTGGAAATTAGGCTTTTGTAAACGGTGGTTTCCTCACTGAGATTCACCTAATTTAAAAAGTTAGCCTTGTAAGAAAAGGAATTCTACTGCGGATTTCTCTTTCTTATGCCCGTAGAGTACTTGACTGTTTGGGGGCTTTTTTGTGGATTTTTTTTTATTTGTTGGTGGGTTTGGGTTTTTTTTACATAAAATGCAAAACCTAACCAAGGTCTGGTTAGGGAAAAAGTAAGTATTAATCAGCAAGAAAGATGTATTTCATTGCAATCAAAGAGCGTGTTAAAATTAAACTTTTAAAAGTTGCTTACAGATTTTGGAGGTCAAGTGTCATAACGAGAAAATAAAATGAACAGGAATTTTAGGATTTTTTTGGAGTGCTGTATTAAGATGCTCAGAGTGATGGAAAATGAAGGCATACAATAAAGCGGTATCAGAGCTGTATACTGGCCTCGGTGCACTGCATGTCTCACTGAGAAACAATTACACTGAGCAGGGAATGCATAGAGGCTGTGCTTGGGGTATGGACAAACTGCTCCACTGCTCAGTCAATCTCATTGCCTTTTCTGGGGTTACTTGAGTAAGTGGTCTCAGTTTGATACAAATTTGGTTCTAACTATTTTCCTAATAGAATAGAGAATATAGGGCACAAATATTTTATATCAGATATTACTGTTTTTCTTGCAAGCCATTTTTTAATTTGTTCATTAATGGGGTTATTTACATTATTTAATGCAGCTTCAAAACAAACTGATGTTTATTCTGGCTGTCTTCTAGGCAATATTGCAGTAAAAGATAGTAATATGACATAATGACTTGCTGCTTTTACACAAGAATTCTATTACAGAGCTAACTTTTCCATTTATTAAAATTCTAGTCAAAGTGGGATTCAACTATATTTCATGAGAATTATGCAAAACCAGATGAAACAAATTACATTATGATCTGTCAAGAAGTGCCATTTATCAAATGAAGCTAGGTCATCGAGCTATCTTTTGATTTAAAAAGCTGTGCTTGACTTAATCAGGATCTTTGATGAAAATGAACCCTTTGCAAGAATACAAAAAGTGTATGCGTTACAGGTTCTCCAGGGTCTTCTGTAAAAAGTACTTTTCAGTTTGATAGAGTGTTGTTGTTAATGTGCAAATTTAAGTAGCATAATAATGGAACAAGGTTTTTGTCAGATTCTGGTTTCACCTTTCTATTTGGTTCGTATATAGATTGAGCAAACTGCATTTGTTGACAGTTTGGTTCTTACTCAGTCCTTGCTAATGTCTAGCTGTGTTTGCTCCCATGTTGCAGTATAAATACATAAACTGGTTCTTACAGCTGCAGATATTTCCTCCTGAAACTCAGTGGATGTTTCAGTTGTTCTGGTTGTAGTTCTAAAATATATATGATGACAACTAAAGATAGCCTCGACGTTAAAATCTCCATTGACATTGTGATGCAACCAGCATTTTTTAAGATAGAAGTTCATACACTGACACTATTATTAATGTAGATACTGACTCTGACAGGCTATTTTTTTTCTTTAGTATTTAAATCTGGATTCACTCAAGTACTTGCACAGCTATGCAACTTAAAAGACTGGTGCTAGTCTCATTGACTTCTAGTAACTCTTTATATATTTACAGTGATGAAAATAGATAACTATCTTGCTGACTCAGTCTTGCACTACTCTACACCAGTCTTAGTGGTATGGCAACTAGAATAAAAGTATTGCATTTGTAAAATGTTTCCAGAATAGAATTAATAATAGATCTGATAGGAAACTTCATTTGCTTCTATCCAGCACCTTTCTGATTACTTCATAGGGTGATGTTTGAACGTGGTGTTTTGATTAAATGTTCTTACACATTGTGTACTTTTGGCACAGTACAAAGCATAATTTGTGATTTAAAAAATGAAACCTCTGAAATAATTTGTTTGAAATACTAATATTGCAAATGTTGCAGCATTCAGTGAGTCTCATTTTAAAAAGCTGCTCAGTAAGATAGTTTTATGGATCTAATCTGTCCTGCCTTGAGGATATTGTAAAAATTCTTGTTAGTCATTGGTTTACTTTATCTGTGGCTTGCTGGCTTTTGTTTGAGGCTGTTCTTCTAATTTGGAATGATTTTGTATTGCTAAGACTGTTTTATATTCATTCCTTATTTAAAAAGCTTTCCAGTGGAGCTGTTGCAAGATCAGAATAAACCTGCCTTTATGAAAATACATGTATAAAAAGCAGAATTATATATGTATTGTTTTAGAGGAGAAATATGCATTCAATGGGTTTAAGAAATATTGTTTCACAGCAGCTTTGCATACTCAAGCATTGCTATTCTTTCATTCTGTTCTTCCTTTCTCTAGTTTTTCCTCTTTCCTGTAGAGAAGTGTTTTGCTTATCTATGTGGAATTAGTTTCATTTTAAATCTGTGCTTTATGGACAGTGATACTTGCTTCTGAAAGTGGTAAGTGATAATCTGTTATTCAATGGACTCTGCCATTCATAAACTGCATGCTGTGCTCTGGTATTGGCAATACATCCAACAGAACAAATTACATGTGTTCTGATTGTGGAGCCATACCTCATGTTACACACTGTATGTACACTTTACATAAAGTTCAGTATCAGCATTCTCAGCACAGTTATCTCTGTTCCTATTTTTTTCTTCAAGTCAGTGTAGGAGTTTGTCTTACAGACTAGTGGAAAAAGGTAGTGGACTGCCATATTTCAGTCTGTTCCTGTTTTATCCTAAGCCTGCATTCACCTGACATAGGAAATTAAAGAATAAAATTCTGACAGCCTGTACATTCTGCTCTTCCGTAAAGTAAATTTTAAGAGCAGAGACCATTAACCCTACTTCACAAGCAACGTTGAGCACCTTGCAGAAAGTCACGCTACCAGCCGAGAGCAGAGCCACCCATGGAACCTAAATACATCAGCTGGCTGACTCTTTTTCTCTGCAAAACATTTTAAGAACCAGTTAAGCCACCCAAATGCTAAATTTGAGAACCAAGTCCCATTGTGCAAGATAATGATCCTATCTAAATCAATGGGATATTTTGTTTGCTTTCTTTTATTCACTTTTCTAGACATAAGGAAGCTAAGCGGATAATTGCAGGTTTAAGTGGTATCTTCCCTCCAAAAAAACATCAGTGATCCTTTGTCAGACTTCTAATTAACTTGATTATTAAGGGCACAAGGACAGACCGAGTGGGACAGTTGATCTTAGAAAAGGAGCATATATTTTCTTAGGGGCTGGAGTAGGTGACCTTTCAAGGCCAAGCCTCTATTCTAAATAACCTAAATCATATGCATAAATGGCAAAGGCTTTCCAGGACACACTTCACTTTTCCTTGTGAGTGAGTTGATGTAACATTTTGGTTTACTGTTTATTGTCCATCATTGTGCATTTTCTGTATGAATGAAGTAGCCAGAAGAAAACTGGATGATTCACCTCCATGTTTCTCTGGCCAAAGGTCTTTAATTAAATTGGAATTAAGTTGCTGGAGTTCCAGCAACTATAAAAATGTAATTATGTTACTTAGACCCTGGTCCATTGTGACTTTAACCCAACTCAGGGCTGTGCTTTCAAAAAAAAAAGAAAAAGGCAGTCCTGCACCTCTTTCCTGCCGTCAATAGATACTTGTTTTAGCTTCCTCTCTTGTACCAGCACTACCGATGCTATATTCTAAGCCACTAAAAGGAAGTGATCCAAGCTGGAAATGAATCCATTTTTGCTGGGTTAGTTTCCAAACACATTAGTCCCTTTCTTGAGAGTTCTCTGATGCAGTTATGCTACTCATCGGTGTGAAGTCCAAATAAAGGAAGAGGCAGAAATAAGCAGCTGAGAGAAACAATAGAGAGGTGGCTGGACTTCCGTTTGAGAGAGCTGGAAGCCATGGCTTTTACATTTGCCATTTGAGACCAGGCAGGCTTCTTAATGGTAAAGCATTTCTTAAGTGGTGTGTATGATCTTGCTGTGGATCAAAAGTATCGGCCAGGTCACAATTAATTTGTGGTGCTCTGACCGTGAGTAGCTTTAAGATCTCTGCAAGTGGTCTGTGAAACACTGTAAATTTTTTTGACACCCTTTGTGCCTGACACACAATTCCGTGTAATGGCAGGCATGATTGGAATACTGCTGTTGGTAAGAGTAGTCAAGCAGATATTTGCAACTACTTTTATAATAAAGGTTTTCAATATCAGTGACTTTTAGATTATATTAGTAAAAATTTTGTTTGATTAAAAAAAAGGCAGACAATACTGTTTGTCAAAGATGTGAGGTGACTCACATTAAAAAAATAGTCATTATTATTTGGACCTTCAATGAAAAAAGTTTGACCTGACCTCTTAATGTGTCTGCCACTGTAATTTTTGCATTATTTCTGGAAGGTAAAGGTTAATTTTTCTTTTTCACCTTTATTGCCATTTGCATATCAATTCCTGGTGGCTTTCTAGTTAAGTTATAGTATCTGCTGTTTTCTCAAGCCTATTAATTATGGGATGATTGCTGCTGAGGGTGTTACAGTTGTATGTGCGATTGCACCTGCCTTTTGCTAGTAAATGAAGCATCCTGTAAGTGGCAGTTTGACCGTAAGTGTTGAATGTGCTGGAATTAATGAAGACTTAACCAGCTGGCTCCTATTTCACTTTGTGCAGTTCCAGACGATGTGACATCAGTGTCAGCAGCTCACAAGGTCCTTCCTATTGCGCCTTGTAACACTATTCTGCTACACAATACACTAAAGGAAGAGCTGCTGTTCCTGCCACTTTATATGGAGGAGAGCAAGCAAGCTCAATAATTGATACCATGCAGGACTGATAGCGAACCTGGTTACCCGAGACAAGCTGTTTGACTGCTTGAGCTAGCTGTGAGCGTTTGCTTTGCCCCTCCTTGGAGGAAGCAGGCATTTAGCCAGAATGATTCTTAGCTTGGGAAAGAAATGCATTTTCACTAGTTCACTGAAGAGCAGGACTGGGGGAGTTGTGCTAGTCGTACGTACTCTTAGGTATGACTTACCAAGTCTGATGTTGCTATCGTGTCACTAGCTGATATAAAAATATGATCTATTTTAAATGTGTTTACATTAAAGGAGGAAGACTACTAAGAGCTGAGATCTTAGACAAATGCCTTGCCATATCACATGGGCCTGTGAGAGAGGTGGATAAGCAGGAAGGATTTTGTGGTTTGATTGTTCACTGTGTATATACCCTCAGCCACTAGCTCTAAGACAAGAAGATGCATATTCTCTGAATTAATGACCTGAACAATGTTCTAAACTGATCATCCAATATTTCATGGCCCCGAGTGTTTCTAGTTTTGAATGCAGGGCAGAATTTTCTCTAAATGTGTAATTGGATAAGATAGTGGGGATTAGGGGATATTTCTGTTAATGGAATGGGACTGATTATTATGGTTCCTCACAGCACCTGAAAATATAACTTGTTTTGTGACTGATGTAGAAATAAGTGAAATGCAAACTATTTCACTACTCATATTGTGGTTCTTTTGTGAAGTGTGTGAATTCTTCTAGAAAAACGCGCATGTTCATAAAGAGGGAATTAAACTAGCGTAAATGCAGTGCCACCACAGAGCCATTCAGAACGCAAGTGAATGCTTGCAAAATCTTCTTTCATGTTCAGCTAGCTCTACTTCCCATTCTAGTAAGTTATTTCAAATTCTGTGATACCACAGGGATAGCAGAATAGTTTGCCTGCTGTTTGGAGCAGGGGCTGTGCTTTTATCTGTGTTCCTAACACAGAGGAGTTTGCAGCCTTCGCCAAAGTGACCACGGTGCAAAGTAATTGTTAGCAAAAACTTAATAACTAATGAATAAGTACATGACTTTTATTATTAAATCAGTTGTCTGTAATAGAGGAGTACTCCAAGTTAGAAGATGGTTTTCTTCATCTATTTGTTATTTATAGCTTTTAGATCCATTTATTGAATGATTTTGGCCTGTACCTTTTTTGATTTAATCTTGTTTCTCATCTGGTCATTCCACAGTGGAGAAGTATTTCAGCAAGCTGTTTTTTTTTCTCCTGAAGTTTCACACTAGCAGTATTTTTTTTTTTTTTTACTGATATCTCTGCCCTTAGGGTATTTCAGGTATTTTATAACATATATTTCTTTCTGAGTCAAAAGCAGATGGTACACAAATGGCGTCTTTAATGTTTTTCTGCCAGACCTGAGTTTCCTTCTAAAAGGTTGAAAAGTAATTCTTTGCAGTTGTTTTCAATATTTCTATAGTACAATAACACATTTTGTTTTTTTAACAGGATTGCACGTTCTTCACTCGGAAAGAAATCCTTAGGTAAGTAAATTGTCTTAAGTTTTTCCTTTGTGATTTGTATGGAAGGGACTAAATCTTTTTTCTGACTTCTGAAGGAACCAAATAAAAGCCAGTTATTTTGCATGCATGAGTGATTGTCGGATTGGACTCAAGATACACTTAAGATCTGTAAATGTGTATAAGGAAACAAATGGTGATTAGCTTAATGTCAATATCATAGGCTTTTCTAGGGATAAGTCATTGAGCAGCTGAGAGCCAGTGATTTATTTATGAAAGGAATTTGCCACTTTTCTGCTTGGTTATACTAATGAGGGCACATCCTTTAGTCAGTACAGGTTTTGTTATGAACTTAAGTATAGGGAAGGCTGCTGGAACTCATACTGCAGAGTGCTGAGAATGTTTGTTTCTGTACAAACTTTCCCTACAGAAAGTCATGAAGACTGGGATCGCTGTTTGAAATAGAAGGGACCTGATCTTTTCTGGTAGTGGTGGACTGAGCCAAACTGAAGTAATTTCTGCCTATATATATGCTGACTTCTTGCCCTGGATCCTGCCATGGATTCTTGATCTTCTAACCGTTCAGATTAAGGATCTGTAAAAGTATGACATAGATCCTGTCCTGTCAATACACCTGTGGTTTTTTTGAGGATTTTTGCCCCATTAGGGAGTGAGAATAAATCTGTGGTGTGTATCTAGACCTAGGAGCTCATAATGCTTCAGGATTCTCATATTTGAATAGCTTCTTAGACATAAGAAGCCTTTGTTTTCATAAACATTGGGAAGTGCTTCAAGATAAAAAATAGACATGGTCTCTGAGAGAAATGTTCTTTGCCTTTGCTCTGTTGCTGTAAACCTTAGTAAGACTGATGTTCAGTGATGGTCAAAAGCAAAAACTAATGGCATGGCTTTGAGTGGGTTGCGTTATTTTTTGCTGAGAAAATAGAGGTGGTATTTCAGCTAATTTCTTGCATACCTTGTTCTCATTAGTCATCGAAACGTAATGCACTCGCTCCTCAGCAGTGCGCAACACCTGAGACCACTGTTTGCAGTACGAACATTGCAATACGAGCACCTAAGCCAGGATTTAATTTGGTCCAGGTCCTTCTTACATAGTTGTTATGGTTTTAAATTTAGTCACCTTGTTGGAGTACATTTTCGTATGTGATGGTGTGACTGAATGAGTCAAAGTGTGCGGTGAGTGGGTGGCCCAAAGATAAGCTAAGTTTAATGCAGGCTGCCTCCAACAGAGATACTGGTGCCCTCAAAGCAAATCAATGCGTTGCGAAAGTGAATTACTATAACATGAATGTAACTTCTTTAGCAAAGCATTCCTCAGCTATGAACCTCTAGGAATGACGCATAATCGTTAGCTACGAAGAGGCGTCATTCTGTGTTTGTGGTACCCTACAAAAAGTTGTGCCGTGTAAGTGAAAATGAAAGGTCATTGTGTGTCCTGTCAGGGCTGCAGTGTGGTTAGTTCTGCTTGAAAACACCGACTTTGGCAATAACAGAATTTGTCATCACAATTCATTCAGAAAAGCAGCTGTGAGTCCAAAATAACAGACTTTGTGGTTTAGACATCAGAATTGATTCAGTGATATTCCTGTACCACCATTAGTTCCAGCAGTTGGATACGAAATAAAAGATGTCCCTGTGTAGCCACCAAATCTCAGATACATACATTATATAGCCAGAAAAAACAAAAATCACTAATGGTGTAGTGTAACTTCTGTGTAAAACAGACCTTTAGCCACCTTCTAAGTCTCTTAAAAATCAACAAATATTGTTCTTCTGTTTCTCAGGGCTACCTTGATACACAACTTCTGAAATAAATTTGTTTGGATTGGATAAACTGAAAAAATTGCTTTATATTTCTACAGTCCCCCTTAAAATTGTTAAAAGCTTTATAAACAATTGCTTCTCTTTGTACTGTGCTTCTATGAGGGAAATAAGTATGAATTAAGGATTTTACATTTTATGTAAGTTAAGGTTCTCTTTGTTGCTTTGAATATCTGATCTAATGGGAGAATTTGGACCCTTCCAGGGGAAGTAATTTGTAAACTGTGCTACTATGTCATCTTGTTCTTAGGGGAGTAATTTCTTTTTCTTCTTTGGTATAATGTCTAAGGAAATATTGAAATGGGCCTGAAAGAATCAATGATTTCCACTGCGAGAAGAAAAGTGACTGATTTTAGTACTTATGCACCTAAAATAGTTCTAGAGAAAAATTTGTGAACAAATAGGAAGCCTAAAGCATGTGCTGTACAGGCTCAATTTAAAGAATATGACACAAAATGTGACCAATTTTATAGCAAGGCTGTAACATTAGTGGAGAGAGAATGAACTCAGAACTGTAAAATGCTCATGAGAGAAAGGAAATAAGGAATCAAACATCTCCACAGAACTTGTAATTAGGAAACTGCTGAATCTGAATAGACAAACTTTTTAAATCTGGCAAACAACATTTCTAAGCTGTAAATTTGAACCAACATGTGCAACTGAGAAAATACAGAAAGTGGACTTTGAAAAATACACCGCAGATTTCAAGAAAAGATATTCTAAAGTAATGAAATTAGAAAATGTCATTGTATGGTAGGCAAACGGGAATTTACAGTATTGCAAAATCTGGCTATGAAACGAAGAGTCAGCAAGTTCTGTTCTCTTTTTCTGGGTTGCAGTGGATAAAAACCCAAATACTTGTAAAGGATGAATTTGCAATGTGTGGCTTTGACAAGCAGATAAAAACTGGCTGAAATGAAGAGAGTTTTCTGTATGCAATTGTCATAAAACTTTCACATGCATTCTTCAGTTTTTCTTGACACGTGAGACCGAGATCAAAAGTAAGTTGAAGTTTGATATCAGGGCGCTGAAGGCAGTTTTTCAGAACACTCTAAAAATCCCAACAATAAATGATTTGGATGTGCAAATCTGTTTTATATAAGAGTATGCTGGGGGGTTGATTTTTGGTGTATACCCAAAACCTGAGACTGTATGCACACAGGACCTGTGGTAATAGTAAAAACAGGTCACAATTTATTTCAGTACATAAAAGCGTTCTGTTGTCCTGCAGGACTGTTGGCAGCAAAAAGGAATATCTGAATAGAAATGGATCTTTATCTCCTCTTTGATTTAGGCAGGTTGCACAGTACTACAAATTCCACAGTGCTGGACAGAACAATACATGTATCTCTTTCAAAACTGTGTAATTTGAAACTACATTTGCAGGCAGACGATTTGTAAATTTTTTTGCCTTGCATGGCCAGTGTGGCAGAGTAGAGGAGGTCACTGTAATTCATAGCACTTCATGATAAAGGAAACGGCAGTGAGTTGTGGAAAAGATTCTCCTGCTGTTCAAGAGCAGGAGGATGCTTTTCTAAGAAAGTTTGACATGGGGACTATGGGTGGGATAGGGACTGGGGAATTGGAAGCTGCTGTTTACTTTCTTACTCTGTCACTAGTCTATGTAAACCAGTGAGCACCTTTGACAAATTGCCACTATAATTTGTCTGTTACCTACACTTAATTTTTTTGTGCCTTTTAAGTATGACGATAATATTTCCTTTGTCTGTTTAGTTTGCAAGCTCTTCCTGGTGAGGATAATTTGAACTATTTTTACATGTGGCATGCTAAAACTGATCTTAGTTGTAGCTTTTATGTTTTATGGCAGTGAAAAAAGCTGTTCTGAATATTTTTTTGAGGCTTATGGTATCTCTGAGAGGTGTTATTGTCACCTGGTACACCTGGTCATTTAAATTGAACAATTAAAGAACAGCAGTGTGTTGAATGTGGCAGATAGTTTTTAAGTTAAAAAAACTGATAGAGAAACAGTACTTACTAAAAATCTAAAAAGCATAAAAATGTAAATTAAGAATTTTGTTTTGGTTTGCTTTTCTCTCATGAGGAGCATAAAAGGGCATGAGTGATGCCGATAATGACACCCAAAACTGTTATAATTCATTGTGAAATAGAAGTGTAGCTTCTTGCAATAAGAAATATGTAATGGACCTCAGCCTGAGTACCATGAAAGCCTAATAATACATTTTTTTAATTTTGTAACTTGTAAGGAAGCCATCTATTTCCTGAGAAGAGAACAAAGCATGCACTTAGACTCAATTCCATTATTTATGTTAGGCTAAAGAAAACTTTTCTGCTTATGGGCTGTATGGGAGATAAGGGAGCCATTGCCTGTGTGACTTCGGTTTTGCTCTTTTTGATACAGATAGGGTACAAAAATACTTACGAGAAACAGTGCAACCTTAGAATACGATTGTGAAAAATAGATGTTCTTGGGGTAAGAGATTAGTTTAGTGGATGCTCTGTTTGAAAAGTACAGTATACAAGGCTGAATATTAATGTTTGATGTAAAATGCTTAGAAGGAGAAAATCATGGGAGTAGTAAAGGCCTAAAATCATGGGAGAAGGAATAGTCACTTGGAATAATTATCTTTCCTCTTCTGCCTTATCCTTACAGTGTGATGTTTCTGCTTATTTGGAACCTGTATACATAATGAGTTTATGATATGGCAGATAAAAATACATCAATACAATTTGTCTACTGTATATAAACTGTTGAATGGCAATTGCTGTCTAAGGAATAGAGTAGAATCGAGGTATTTCTGCATGTCTGAGATAAAGTTTTACTGGGTGGGAATAAAATGGGTTATGACACCCTTGTTAATTAGCACTTACTGATTTAACGTGTCTCCACCTCAGTTAAGAGGGAAGTACTGTTCAGTGTTTCTTTATGCACTGCAGAATACTCTCAGGTGTGATATGAAGGAAGTGCAGGTCCAGTTCTATTTAGGCTGAACTGCATTTCTTGTGCAGCTGGGGGGTTCAGTGAGACAATCCAGCAAGGAGTAACCTGGAGGGGGGGGGGGCGCGGGGAAATGAATACCTTTTTGGCTGAAGTCAGCTGCCCTGGCTGGCTCAACCATCCATTTGCATGAGTGTTAGAGAGGACAAAAGGGAAGGGGCACAATTGTGTAGGTGGGGATGAAGGGATGAATAGGGCTGCTCCAATTTAGATCAATGTAAACTGATGTAAACCAGCATGAGATTGCAATTAGGTGAAATGGGCTAAGTGTTTTTATCTGTCCCTACAGGAAAAGTAGCCCATCAAAAAGCCCAAACAACAACAACAAAAAAATCTATTTTCTGCTGGTTTAATGAGCTGAATCAGCTCTCCAAAGGATCAGATGAGTACCAAAGCTGGCACAAGAGCCGGAGCGCGCAAATGCAACTGAAAATGAGGGGAGGAGAGCAAGACATAGCATTTCGGTACCAGTAAGTTGTTAGATTTGCTTAGTCTAACTTTAGTGTGTAAGACACTGGTACCAGCATCAGCTTAAGTCAACATAAACGCAGGCTGCAGTCAAAGGAGTCGAAGACACATTCTCTTGATTGATAATCTGGGTGTAGATAATTTACATATTATCAGGAAATAGTAGAATTTGAGTTTAAGGTGAAGAAGAAACAAACACAGAATAATGAAAATGGATCCAGGAAAAAAATTAAGTTAGAATGCAGCAGAGGCAAGCATGCAAGAGAAAAATAGAAATCATGGATCATTGTTGGTGAATGATAGCTGTTTATCACCAGGATACAGTCTTAAGTCTTTGTTCAAGTTGGTTAATTTTGAGAAGTGCTTAACACAACTAAGAGGATTCACTCATGGGCTCAGGGCAAGAACATGTTAAAGAATGTTGGGTAATATAGACATATTTATGTTATCACTGACTCAAAACATCATCTAAAGTACTTATAGGACAGCTGACAAATTTTTGGAGTTGTTACTGATTTTGTTGGTAGGTATGTGTCGGGGCTTTGAAAACATGCCCCACTTTTATTAAGGTGAATGTAGAAATTAGACCAGCATGTATAACTTCAGGACACAACTCTGATGTATGGAAAGATGCGAGAACATGCTGGTAGACAATCAGTTCATAAATGCCTGAACATAATACATGCTTAGAGACAGCCACTATGGATTTGTTAAAAGTAAATCTCTTCCTTTGAGTAGCTGCTCTTGTGGGTAAGAAACATATGCAACATATCTTTATTTTGGTAAAGCCGTTTATATATTCCTGTACATATTAGTCCTTTTCTATCTGTATAATTGTGCTAACCTCTTGACTAAGGTACTGTTGAACATCCTTAGAAAATTTGTAAGAAACATTGAGGTGAAGAGGGTTGCAGACACTATGAAGATCAAGACTAGTTTTTTCAACAGTGCTCAATATATTTGAGAAATTTTTAGATGCAAAATCAGCAACAGGAAATTCAGAGTCATGTACTAAGAACTGAAAAAAATTTGCAAGTGCAGAATGTAATGTAACAGAAAAAATGGGACAGGGCATTAGTTGATCTAAGCAACATGAGCATAATTTTAACAAACAAAACCTACAAACCCACCCCAATGCCCTTGCAAAAAAAGGGAAATACAGTTCTAGGATGCATTAACCTCAGCATCATATGTGAAATGGAAGAATTCCATTCCGGTCAGCATTGTTGGGACCTCGGTACGAATAGACTGTCCAGTTTTGGCCATAACCATTGAAAAAAGATTTGTAGCACTGGAAAACATGCAGTAGAGAGAAACAAGAATAAGAGGAAAAAATGACATATGAAGAAAGGTTGGAAAAACACTTTATTCATAGCAATGATTCGGTTTATGTAGTGTGCCTCTCTTGTGATTGTAAATGGGAACAAACAGTTAAGCTGTGTCTTATAAGGCACTATTTCTCTTACTCAGTTTTGTAAATCTGATTTTCTAGCAGACAAGCTTTTACTCCAGTAATAATGCTTATCTGCTAGCCAGCCCATCTGTTTCTATTTCTCCTTGTAGATTAGTACAATTTGGCAAATACACAAGCGTTCAAACACAGGTGTTCTTGGATGTCTGTCCTAGCCAAAAAGCAAAAAAATCTGTAAATTTAAGTTGTATAGCTTGAGACTGACTTAACCTAGCTAGACAACTGCTGGGGAGTGTGGCACTGAATCACCAAGCTGGGCACCATCTGGACATTCATCAAACCTTTGAACCTTTCTGTAGAAGAAAATCGGTAATTCTGTTGCATTCTCTTCTCTGCCTGTTTCTTGGCCTGTTTTTAATAGGTGAAAAGTGAGGTGCAGAGGAGCCCTTCTAGCCAATCCAGTTATATGCCAGATTTTAAATCTGAAACCTGCCTGAGAGTTAACTTGGGGAGATAAGCAGTGGTTTCCTCCGAGTGTCTGGAAACCCTTCCTTATAAGGGAGCAAATGCAGCAAACTGCTTGAGATGCATCTGCCTGTGGAGCAAGTCGCTATGCAGATGGAGGGAGGGGTTAGAACGCACCTCCTGTTTTTTCTAACACATTCCCTCTTTCAAAAAGTTTGGGGTTCATATGCAGAAAGGGGAAATTCCCGTACCGGTAGCTTTGGGGGGGAAAAAGTGTCTGCCAAGAGAATGAAGTTTGGGGGAATTCTATACCCTTGGGAATCTTTCTGAATTTTGTGCAAGAAACTACGTACAGGAAGAATGTAGATCCTGAAGCTGCTATTGATCTTCTTGTTAATTATGTTTCTATTCTTGTTAACAATCATAGAACCATTTAGGTTAGAAAAGACCCTCTATGAAAGGGGGTAAAAGAAAAGGCTTCCAGACAATTCCTGCATCTCCCATACCATAAAGCTTTACTTAATTATATTTTAGTCAGGTTGCACCTGTTTTGCTAGGCTCAGGTTAAGGACAAAATCATTCTCAGTGTTGATCTATATAGAATCTGGAGTGCTGGTGTACTGTGTCCAGTTCTGGGCTGCCCAGTACAGGGGAGAGACGGAGCTACTGGAGAGAGTCTGGCAAAAGGCCACTGCGATGGTTAAGAAATCTCCTAGATGAATCTAGAAGGTCTCTCATGTGAGGAAAAGCTGAGAGCGCGTTGGACCTGGAGGGTGCAAAGAAGACGGAGCCCAGTCACAGGACAAGGGGCAGTGGGTACAAAATGAAACGCAGGAGGTTATGTCTGAACATAAAGAAGCACTTTTTTCTGTGAGGGTGACGGAGCGCTGGAACAGGCTGCCCAGCAAGGTTGTGGAGTCTCCATCCTTGGAGATACTCAGAAGCCGTCTGGGCATGGTCCTGGGCAACCAGGACATAGGTGCCCTAGATGATCTGTGCAGGTCCCTTGCAACCTCAACCATTCGGTGATTCAAAGAATCACCAGTGGAAAAGAGGCTCGTGAGCAGGTTTTTCAGTGGTGCTTCAAGGAAGGAGAAATACTATAAACTGCTTTTATCTATACTTACTATGCATCATGTAGTTCTGTGAACAGTAGAGTTACATGTACTGAAAGGCAAAGCCTTCTAAGTATGACTAGATCTTTCAGAATAAATTTGTGGTTTTGGCAGATAATTTATAATAATTTCTCATGCAGAAGTTCTTTTCAATTTTACTGCAGATGGCTTAGGAGGATATTTATTTAGTATTGTCTTGAATTAATTTGTACTGCTTCATTTTGCATTGCAGAGATGAAAGAACACTTATTAACAAAAAGCTGACAGAAGGCTCCTCTATCCACCTTTTCTCTTCCTCTTATGCTGTCTTTTTATAAATCTGATTTCTGTGTCCAGTTATTGTATTTTCTTGATATAATAAAAATAACTTCAACTGGAAAGCGTAGAAGGGACAAGGCATATCAGTTGCAGAACTGTAACAAAATTCCTTCACCTTTCAACTATTCCGGCTTGTGTTTCTCACTATTCTTTGTTCTTTATCCTTTTGTCGAAGTGTGGCAATTTAGTGAGTTGTGGTTCCAGTTTCTAGCTGACATTCCTGGCTGGCACCTTCAGATGTGGCACCAAGTTTCCTATCCATTTTCATTTCAGCTACATGTAGTAGACCCCTTTGTCTAATAGACTGTTTTAAACTGTTGCAGTCCTTGGCGGCAGTAATTCACTGAGGAATTGCTGCAGCACACAGATTTATGCCTTAGTTACCAGGTGCAACATTTAACTGTCGTTGCAAAAGCAGTTTGTGAATGCATGGCATAAGTCTGAGACCCTGAAAGTACTTTCCTTATCCTTATCAGTTGCAGGCAGCCCTGAAAGGCCTCTCCTTGCTCAGTTTCTCAGCCCCAGTTTAAAGAACCTCCTTCTCTTTGAGCTGCGGCACCTTTTTCTCTGTGTGTGGCAGACCTATGGATATAGGTCTGTCTGGACCTGTTCCCTAGCTCTGCGATCACACATTTGTCCATCTGCAGTAATAGTACTGTAGGACAAGAGGGTATGTGCCCCTCAACAGTTTGCACTGGGAGGGTGCTACAGCCTCTGTAGCATCAGTTGTAAATCAGTTCCCATCAGTGTCTTTGCATCAGCACAATGCATTTTTTCCCCGCAGTCAGTGCAATCCCATCTTGAATGCTGCTGCTTTTTTTGCTTCCAGCCATCTATGTCTCCAGGGGCTCAGAAGGGCTGATTGCTCACATCTTTCATTTCCAGGGCTAAGGATAGACTTGTCAGTGCTCCTGATGGTTTCTGGAGTGGTGAATTCTTCTCTGCATATTACAAGAAGTCCTTCTCCAGCTGTTCTGTTCAACTATGGCATCTGGACAAGAGCCTATAGCTTTGGTTGTGTTGAATAACTAAAACTGCATCTGAACAGCAACAGAGCGCTTCTCCGGACCTGCTGCTGCTGACATAGTTTATTCCATTCTGTACAGTCTGTCTCTGGTCAGGTCATGCCATGACTCCTGTGAACTCCTTGTGGGACTGTCCATCAGCACTCACTGCTTTGCTTCATTGTTCCAGTTAAGCCATTTTGCTATTTATTTTCTGTGAATATGCAGAGCAGTCTAGAATTTACTCTTTAAGGTGATCTTGATTGTAATGTTAAAGTCTTTGAATGCATTCCTGTTACTTAGGAATAAATAGGATATATATTGCTGAATAAAAATGTTTTCCCTTTACAACATAAATCAAGTGACTAGTACTATAAAGGCTAGACCAAAGTTGGTGAGATGTTTATTTGGTTCTAAAGGCCACTTTAAAACCTCTACTTATTTCTAATCAGTGAGCCATTACAAGCTTTTATCTTTCGTTTTCAGCAATCTTTTAGTGCAGAGTTCTTATTACAAAGGCAGCCCAGCCAGCTATAATGTGTTGTCACTACATTTAATGGTGGTGACTTATGTATATTAAGCCAAGGAAGAGCTTATCTGTGTTTTGACACACTCACTGGTGACATTGGGTACAGTCTGACTTTCTCTCAGAGCTCAATAGCAAATTAGAACAATCGCTGCAGGGTGTAAGTTTGGAAATCTCTTCTTTCAGGTCTACACAGGTATAGCTGGAGGCTCTGCTATAGTTTGGAGACATCCCAGTCAAGCCGTGTCCAGCAAATACCCACAAAGCATCACCCTAGCTGACTCCATGATGTCACAGCCTTGAGAAGTGGGGACAGACTCTGACCTACCTTTTTTACCATGTAAAATACTAGTGGTAGAATGAAAGTTAGCATAAACAAAAAGTAGGCTGTGGAGGCAGTACTGTGTTGTTTGGTTGTTTTTTTTTCTGAACACAGCTTTTTTGGCTTTCACTGTGTGATGAGCAGCTGAGTTGATTTAAAATCTTCTGCTGCCTACAGGGGTAAGTTTTATTTTGCCCTTATTTAAATTGATTAATTCAATAGAAAAAGTATACCCCCATTTACTTGCACAGGCAGTACTGCTGTTGCAACTGCATCAGTTACCTCAAGGAGCTGACTGAAAGCTTGTGTATTTTCAAACACATCAGTTCCCTGAACCTCATTGCAGTTTCTTAAGTGTTAGTGCATATGCAAGAGACGTGAGTGGCTGGCTGGGCTTGAAATTTCTGCAAGGGCATGTAACCAAGGTGGTAGGGAATTAAAATAAAATAGGGTTAGAAAGTAGGTTTGTGAATTTGTAGCAAGTTGTAACTATAAGAACATTACGCACCAGCAATGCTGCTCGAGAACCCACCTAACCCTTCCCATCTTGATTTAATTATCAAGGAGTTAAGTGTAACATTGTGATCATGGTATTATGTTTTGTTCTAATAACAAGTAGTCAGAAAGAAGGAACACCTTGGTCAGTTCGGTGGTCCGGTGGGTAGGTAATTATTCATTCTATAGTCCTGTCTTAAAACAAAGGACTGTGGGGTGAATGATTGCATATTGGGCCGACAGCCCGTGAAAGCCTATTGAGTGTTCCCAAGCCTAAGTGAACTTTGTAGGAAAGGTAATTCCCGCAGGGGGAGATCGCAACCACCGACTCAGAGACCACCCACTCAAGAAACCCTCCGACTCAAAAGATTAAGGAAGTAAAATCCCAAGAAATCATAGTGAGCATGCGTGGACATTTACATGGTAGGCGAGGAATACTTAACCAATCATTGTATGGACACTTGATGAATATGTATTAATCTTGCCTATAAATGTTTGATTTTTGAACTAATCGAGCGAACACGATTTAGGAGGAGCTATCCCCCGTGTTCCCGGTGCCGTGAATAAAGAATGCCTGCCTTTTAACACTACATTGGTGTTACAAGGTTTATTCCCAATTTCAGTGACAGTTTTGGCGACCCAGATGGGACACTGCTTGTGAATCTCAATGGATCCGCGGGATCACGGGCCCTCCAGCCGGCACTGAGGGATTCTCGGGGAGAACCTCTGATCCCTGGACCGAAGAATTCTGAGCAAGTCCCCTGGAAAGGTAGTAAGGCATTCTTTAAAGGATTGAAGTAACGTGGGTTCGAGTCCCACTAGCTCGCTTGTAAGGCACGGTGAAATCTACGCAGAGTAGGGCTGAAAGGTACCTCTGGAAAGGTACGAGACCCTCACAAGGAATGCCTGCCTATAAGATGCGGTGAAAGCCTCGCAAGGTTGGGCTAGGGGCCCAGGTAAGGAGGTTGAGGGATTTCTAGCAGGGGGCTAGAAGATCCAGAGGGACCCTCGAGGAGAGTAGGGGTCCCTCCGACTAGTGCCTGTGATAGTGCACAATCACACCCACTAGTCTTGGGAAAATGGGAACATTTCCGAGTAAAAGATCTATCCCACAAAAAACACCTTTGGGATGTATTTTGAGGCATTGGAAAAATCTGGGAGGTGATCCTCTGACTTGGAAGCAATTAATTGAATATTGCAATCATTGGTGGCCAATGTATGTCCAAGGTTGGACAGTGGGGAGAAATGGCCAGAAAAATGGGACTTTGCAATATAACACCATTTTGCAATGAATGTTGTTTTGTAAAAAGGAGGGTAAATGGGAAGAAATGGCTTATGTTGATTTATTCTTTACACTACAAAATCATCCAGAATGGCAGAGACAGTGTGGAATACATCTGTATGATCCCATGGTAAAGATTGTGAAAAAGGGAAAATGTGATGAGAGCTCGAAACAGTGGCGGTGAAAGTTCCTTTTTCAATTACTGATTTGAGATCATGGAAAGAGACTGCAGGTACCTATCGGGAGGATCCCGAAAGGGTGGCTAAGGTAAAATGCTTGAAATTGCTTGGGCTGTATATAACAATAGAGAAAAAGAAAAATAGGTGAGGCAAGCCCGAAGGGGTGGAAAGCTACTAGCAGTTTTGGCAGGGAATAACAGGATAGGCAGAGGGAGAGGACGAGGAATGAATATCAGAGAGAAAAGGAAAATAAGCCCTGATTAGCAGAAGATCAATGTGCTGTTTGCAAGGAGTGTGGGCACTGGAAAAGAGAATTCCTAAGGCAGGAGAATTAGATCCGGTTCTCCAGGCAATTAAATTAGTGACTCTGGATGAAGAACTATGAAGAGGACTGGGGCAATCAACCCTAGCTGAACGTCTGGTTACATTGAAGCTAGGGAATGAAGAAATAGAGTTTCTGGAGCTACTTACTCAGTATTGAATACATGTAAAGGGAAATTTAGTCACAAATCAGTAGATGTTGTTGGTGCAACAGGGCGGAAGGAAAATTGACCGTTTTTAGAGCCATTAAAGTTTAAATTGGGAAAACAATGGGTAACTCACCAGTTTCTGTATATGCCTGAATGTCCACTGTCTTTGTTGGGACGAGATCAATTGAGTAAATTAGATGCACAAATAACTTTCAAAGATGGAGAAATCAAATTGTTAATACCAGAATCAAAAGCCCATAGAGGCAAGAGCGTTTATGTTACAGGATTCCTACAGGGAAGAACAGATTCCAGAAGAAGTGGAAAATGCAGTTATTCCTTTGGTCTGGGCGAGTGGAATTCTGGGACGATCTAAATTGACAGAGCTGGTAAAGGTGATTTTAAAACCTGGAACCAAACCGGTAAGACAAAAACAATATCCTATTAAGTGGGAGGCTCGAAAAGGATTAAAGGTGTTGATTACAAAATTTTTAGAATATGGACTATTGGTAGAGTGTGAATCAGAATATAACACTCCCATATTACTAGTAAGGAAATCCGGAGGCAAAGAATACCGATTGGTTCAGGATTTAAGAGTTATAAATCAGATAGTCCAAGATATACACCCAGTAGTGTCTAATCCATATATTTTACTGACTTCCTTAAAAGAGGAACATAAATGGTTTACTGTACTAGATTTAAAGGATGCCTTCTTCTGCATACCTCTAGATATAGGCAGCCAAAACATATTTGCTTTTGAGTGGGAAAGTCTGGCCACAGGACGAAAGACCCAATTGACATGGACTGTACTTCCACAAGGATTCAAAAATAGCCCTACGATATTTGGGAATCAATTGGCCAAGGAATTAGAGATATGGAAGAGACAGGACCAAAAGGGAAGTGTTCTGCTATCAGTTTACTAAATTTTCTAGGCCAAGGAGGATATAGAGTCTCCAGAAATAAGGCCCAAATAGGAAAAGAAACAGTAATTTATTTGGGATTTGAAATATCCCAAGGACAGAGACAATTGGGAAATGAAAGAAAAGAAGCTATCTGTCAAATTCCTGAACCAAGTAGCCCAAAAGAATTGAGAACTTTTCTGGGAATGATTGGGTGGTGCTGACTTTGAATTTTGGATTATGGATTGTATGTAAAGCCACTGTATGAGGCTTTAAAGGAATCCAAGGATTGGTATCTGACTTGGACACCTCAATGTCAGAAATCATTCAAAGAACTGAAAAAGGCATTAATGATGGCACCTGCTCTGGGATTACCTGATGTGACCAAACCTTTTGAGTTGTTTGCACATGAAAGGCAACATCTGGCTCTTGGAGTGCTGACGCAATGGCTGGGATCCTGGAAACAACCAGTGAGGTACTTCTCTAAACAACTTGACAACATGAGTAAAGGATGGCCAGGATGTTTACGTGCTGTAGCGGCAACAGTATTGCTGATCCAAGAAGCTCGAAAATTGACCATGGGCCAAAAGATGGTGGTGTACGTACTGCATATGGTAATAACTGTTCTAGAGCAAAAGGTGGGGTCACTGGCTATTCCCCAGCAGAATGCTGAAGTATCAGGTTGTCCTATTGGAACAAGATGATGTGGCATTGAAAACCACACCGATTGTTAATCCAGCAATATTTTTGTCAACAGAAAATTCAACAGGAAATTTAGAACATGATTGTTTGTTAACTATTGAACAAGTTTATTCCAGTAGACCACACCTGAGAGATAAACCTCTGGAAAAGCCTGATCTGGAGTTATACACAGATGGAAGTAGTTTTGTACGAGAAGGAAAACGAATGGCTGGATATGCTGTCATCACCACCTCTGAGGTATTGGAATCAAGGACACTACCTGTAAGTACCTCAACACAGAAAGCAGAATTGGTGGCATTGAGGCGGGCTCTACAAATAGCAGAAGGAAAAAGGGTAAATATTTGGACTGATTCTAAATATGCATTTGGTGTGATCCATGCTCATGGAGCCCTCTGGCAAGAAAGGGGACTGCTGTCAGCCCAAGGAACATCAATAAAGTATAAAGAAGAAATTCTCCAACTCCTGGAAGATGTGCAGAGACCGAAAGAAGTGGGGTAATGCATTGTAAAGCTCATCAATTTGGTCAGACGGCTGTAAATATAGGTAATCGATTGGCAGACAAAGCTGCAAAAGAGGCCGCAGAACGAAGTATCCTTGCACTAGTACCAGTAAAACAAAAAAAACAGGTGATAGTAACCCTGCAAATTATGACAGAACTCACAAAGGAAAAACATGAACAAACACATTGGGGAGTAGATGCTATGGTTTCAAGTTTAAAAACATCTGTAGTATGTGTAGGAATGACAGGAATAGTTAAATCAATAATAGCTAGATGTCCAATCTGCCTTAAAAATAACCCCATGAACCAAAAGAGGCCACCTCTAGGAATGATAAAACAAGGAAATTCTTCAGGAGATTATTCGCAAATTGATTTTTCTGAGTTACCCAGACAAAATGGATACAGGTATTTATTAGTACTAATTGATACATTTTCTGGATGGCCGGAGGCCTTCCCTTACCGCACCAACAAAGCTAGAGAGGTAGTTAAAGTGTTGTTGAAGGAAATAATACCAAGATTTGGAGTGCCATTGGGAATGTCTTCTGATAGGGGACCACACTTTGTGGCAGATGTAGTTCAACAGATCAGTAAAATTTTGGGTATAAAATGGGACTTATATACCCCTTGGAGGCCACAATTGAGTGGAAAAATTGAGAGATTGAATCAAATGTTGAAAAGACAAATAAGTAAAATTTGTCAGGAAACATCTTTGAAGCAGCCACAGGCTTTACCACTAGGTCTCTTGAGAATCAGGATCCAACCAAGATCGAGAGACGGTATAAGTCCATATGAAGTCCTGTATGGTAAACTGTACCAGACTCCTTTAATCGCAGGGGACATGAAGGTAGCTGTATCTAATTTCTTTAGGAAAAGTTCTTGGAGCACTTCGGAGATATATTGTGCTGACTAGGTCACTTGCCTTGGATACACCTGTACATCAGTATCAGCCAGGTGATCTTTAAACTTGGAACTCTGAACCACTGCAGGAAAAGTGGAAGGGACCATTCTAGGTACTGTTAACAACTTATACTGCAATCAAGGTTGGAGGAGCGGAACCGGGGATACACGACACCTGAGTGAAGAAAGCCCCGGCATGGAAGGTCATCAATAGGGATTCAGAGACTGTAAAGTTGACTTTAAAACATGTTTAAGGAATTATCATTGGAAAATATGGGAAAATAGGTTTTGATTTGGAAACTGATGATGTTGGGAGTATTGTTTGGGATGATAATAGATCAATTGGAAGGGAGAGTGAAGCAGAGCAGCTAATATACATTCCAAGGAGAACTCCAGAAGAAAATTTAATGGTAGGATTGATAAAAGAATTTGCAAATTTACAAAATGTAACCCAAATAACCGCATGTCTTCCAATTCCAAGAGCAGTAGGTGAATCAATTCCGTGGGGAATCTTAACAACAAATTTGAGCGCAGTAAGCACAAGGGATGAACAATTATGCAAAGAAATAAGTAGAGGCCTCCCTGTACATGATCCCGAGGAAGCTGGACGTGTAGTCCATAATTGTGAAAATCAAACTAAGTGAGAGGCAGAGGTTGCATGGAATTCAGTGTGGTCTATGGCTATTTTATCTCAATTTCAATATATGGCTAATACTTCATGGTGTTTTGCCTGGGATGGAACAGTCTTTACAGTTTTCCCATCAGTTAATGATAGGGGAACCACATCCAGGGAAAAGGAGGATATAGTACCCTGGTGGAATTGTAAAAAGGTATATAATTGCAGTACAGTTGATAGAGCAGTCCAAGAAGTTCCTCTCTTAGCAGCTGCATTGAAATATGGGTGTTGGTGCAGAGGACTCAAGAATGATTTAAATTTGACTAGTGTATATAAAATTAGAAGGGGATCAATATTTAGTTGTAGAAGGTCTACAGTTCAGAGCCCAGGACATTTAGTTTGGGCAATGAGTGATGGAACTTGGACCACCCATTTACCAATGGACGGGAAAGTAAAACAAATTACTTTAGGAATGCCAACATTATGTCCAATCTGAAAGAAAGCTCCCTTTAGGGGAGATTCTGAAAATTTAAAGTTAATATGGACAAAAAGATCACAAATTGATGATGATGATTGGAATGAACGCTCGACAGGAGTGAAACTTGGATGAGCCTTAGAATCCTTATTGACTCCCTTGGCAACTTACAGGAATAGGGATTGGTTATATAAGTTGACAAGTCAAGTGGGAAGATTAGCCAAAATAACAAGGAAAGGATTTAAACAACTAAATTTACAGTTACAAGCCACTTCGAAGATGACCCTACAAAATAGGATGGCTCTAGATATGCTCTTACTAAAAGAACATGGAGTTTGTGGTTACCTGAGGGATAGGATAGATTATTGTTGCATACATATCCCAAATGTTACCCAGGATGTTGAATATGATTTGGACTTACTGAGAAAAATAGAAAAAGATACTTAGGAAATGCAACAAGACATGCAAGAAAATTGGTTTGATAAAATTTTCAGTGGATTGGGATGAAACTTGAGTTCTTGGATGAAGTCCTTAATTGGTACTGTGTTATTATTATTAATAATATCTTTGGGAATATTATTCATTTATCATTGTTTGAAAAAGGAATTTACAAAAAGAGCTACCATTGATAGCAGAATTACACTTGCATTGACTACAAAACACCAAAATTTAAATGGACTAACTAATAATGCTCCTACCATCATACAATAAAGTGATTGAATGTTAATAAGGAAATTAATTTGTAATGGAAGTATTGAAAAGACATTATTTCAAAACTTCCAAAGGGGGGAAATGTAACCAAGGTGGTAGGGAATTAAAATAAAATAGGGTTAGAAAGTAGGTTTGTGAATTTGTAGCGAGTTGTAACTATAAGAACATTATGCACCAGCAATGCTGCTCGAGAACCCACCTAACCCTTCCCATCTTGATTTAATTATCAAGGAGTGATATATATATCATTGTGATCATGATATTATGTAACAAGTAGTCAGAAAGAAGGAACACCTTGGTCAGTTCGGTGGTCCGGTGGGTAGGTAATTATTCATTCTATAGTCCTGTCTTAAAACAAAGGACTGTGGGGTGAATGATTGCATATTGGGCCGACAGCCCGTGAAAGCCTATTGAGTGTTCCCAAGCCTAAGTGAACTTTGTAGGAAAGGTAATTCCCGCAGGGGGAGATCGCAACCACCGACTCAGAGACCACCCACTCAAGAAACCCTCCGACTCGAAAGATTAAGGAAGTAAAATCCCAAGAAATCATAGTGAGCATGCGTGGACATTTACATGGTAGGCGAGGAATACTTAACCAATCATTGTATGGACACTTGATGAATATGTATTAATCTTGCCTATAAATGTTTGATTTTTGAACTAATCGAGCGAACACGATTTAGGAGGAGCTATCCCCCGTGTTCCCGGTGCCGTGAATAAAGAATGCCTGCCTTTTAACACTACATTGGTGTTACGAGGTTTATTCCCGATTTCGGTGACAGGCAGATCAGCAGTTTGGGTTTAGACTGAATTAAACTCATACAGAATCACAGCCTTAATCCTTGGATATAGTACATTAATCTTAAACGTATACCAAACTCTGTGGGGACAGGGCATCATCAGTAAATTAAATTAGTCCTTAAACTTGTCACTACATTCCCTCCCACTCTTGTCCACGGGAGGGAAAGACACTAGTAAACACTGCTAGCTTTTCTTCTCCTTCTTCCAATCAGAGTAAAGAAGGCATCCTGGCAACAAAGACGGCACATCCAGGAATGGGAAAGTGCTTCTGCATGCGTCCAGAAGAAATTTTGAAACAAATACCACTGCAGGATCTATAGTCACTGCTGTGAAGGCAGTGAGGCTGGTTGCAGGTCCTGGGCTTTTGAATATACATAATGGTCTGTATATGGTAATGACAGCCTTTGTTTAGACAGCACTGCAAAACCTACATTGCTCCCCTGACAAGACATGAGTGTTTCTGTGACTAGGACGGACAGCTAAAGCAGCTTTAGGTTATTTTCAGATACGCTTCTTGTTGAGGGGCATGCTGAGTAAGAGGACGAAAAGCCTTTCCTCTCTAGGTCACAGCTGCTCCTATGTGTTCAAGTCATCTGAAGTGCCTTCTGCTTCTGTAAGAACAGGAGAAATATTAGAGCCTTTACCACAGAGGTTTGTTTATTTTCTATTCATGGTTAGTAATTAATGTTATTGAGAGATGTGTCAGAACAGTCAGTAATCTGTTCAGTGCCAATAGGTGCAGCATTTGGGAGATGATTACTGAGTCTGACTCACAGTATTGGTCATAGTACTTGGTCCAAGTGTGGCAGTGGTATGCCAAATTGATGTAGTGATGTGTTGTGTAAAAGCAGGAGGATTATGGGTGTAAATAACCCTTATGTCTACTGATCTTTATGTTGTGTTACAGAATAATTGATCAGAAATGCATCCAGTTTCCTTGCCAAAAAGTAAATACTCATCCAGTGTACCATAGATTACTCAAGTAAACAGTGTTGCTGAAACTCATGGAAAAGGAACTGTGTTTCACTGTGATGTGTGGCTTTCTCAGAATCCTGTAAGAGGCTGAGGCAGCTCTGTTGCTTTTCTACCTGTTTTCTACAAAGTCTGATCATTTGAGAGACTGGAAATCCAGTGCTTAGTTTGTCATAAAACAGTGCATGGTGTCCCTGAAGAACTTCCCAGCATGAAGAAATTACAGTGGGAAAAGGTGGTGGTGTTTTTTGTTTTATTAAAAAGGATAATGGAGCTTGTGTAAAATACTGTATGTTGGTTTGGAACCTAAGCTAGAGAAATCTTATGGCCTTTTTCATTGATAAGGCTATCACAAATAGAGTTGTAGGATCCTCGCAGATAAAAGCGTGTGAAAGACTATTTTATTGCTGTAATTTCATTTGCAGGAGTTGGCTCACGGCCACTTCCTACAGACTCGTTTGGATGCTCTAGTGTGAAATCCACTCAGGTGGAAAGCTCTTGTACCTACAGATCGTTGGGCAATTTGGTGAATTAATGGAAGAGTTAGTGGGAGGAGAACAGGATATCAGAGCTGCCCTCAAATCTGCTGTTAATTACTTGCACATTTCTGTGTTCATCATCTGCCTTCCAGCTAATTCTAACCCTGAGCCTGAGGCAGGGTGCTGGAAGGCTGTCTAGTTGCTAGAGCCTGGCAACTCCTTTCTGTTCATCTTCAGAGATAGAAGAAAGACTTAATTTCAAATGGACAGACTGGGAACATACTATCTCAACAGTTTTCTGTAAAAATAAATGTTGTCTGCATTGTGGATGTTTCTGAATAAAAAACAGGTCTAGAAACTGCACATATTAGCATGTATAGGTAGGGACATATACATGTTACAGTAAAGATGTTTGGCAGGGAGTGTTGTTTTCTTGCTTTGGTTGTTTTTCCCCACCTCTCATCCCTGGGCATACATTTCCCTTTTTAATTCTAAAAATTGAGTTCTGTCAGCAAATGTGGTGTCCAACTCAATGCTTCTGGCTATAACTCCTTGCAGAAAGGAAAGAGGAATTAGTTTTATTATAGTCAGTGGCAGCAAACCAAAGGAATGTGTTTTTATTCTGTGTCCTTTGACAATGTTTTCATGTAAAACCTAATCCTTTGAGGGATGCTTTGAATATTTTCTTAGAGATGCTTTCTGAAATTAGTGTATTTACATTGTATGGAGGTGTAAATGTGCTGGGGTAGTATCATCTTTCTTGAAGGAATTCCAAAAACTCCAAGTCTGAAGTAGATGGAAAAGCACAGTAAGAGAGAATGCATCACTCTTGGGTAACTGTACTTGCCATGGTGCCATCAGGTGGACAGACTATATTCTTTAGAGTTAATGCCTTGTCCACAGTAAAATAGGAGTGCTTTTGTTGGCGTTGTACTGGAAGGTACAAATTACTTGATATTTGTGGGACAATAAAGGCGGTTCTAAGATCTAATACAAAGCCTAACTGCTCTGCTAAGTGCTTTGCAATTAACAATGCAATATCTTCCAGTTGAAAAACGAGATCCTTCTTTCAGCTACTGGAGAGTTTGGATTAATTTCCATAAAAGTAGGTTGTGTTCATTTCTGTGGACAAGACGGTGAATTCTGGCAGTGAGAAATGATGGTTTACTTTGCACTGGTATTGCGCGTTGTAAGGAGATT
Source organism: Phaethon aethereus (assembly GCF_964289735.1). Classification (NCBI taxonomy): domain Eukaryota; kingdom Metazoa; phylum Chordata; class Aves; order Phaethontiformes; family Phaethontidae; genus Phaethon; species Phaethon aethereus. Next base: position 19,856,146 of record NC_138588.1, on the reverse strand, counting down.
AAACCTTTGTCCTGAGAAAAGGCATATCAGTAAGCAGCTGGTAAGAGCTGTGGCTGTGCCTGCTCCTTGATCTCTCTCTCTCTAAGCCTCCATGATTGAAATAAGATTGTAACTTCACGGCATCTGGGACACAGTGTTGCGACCTCTTATGTGTCCTACAGGGCTATTTCTCATGTTAGAATAATATTGCTTGCTCTGTAGATATCGTTTCAAAATTTCTCACTTGATTTGGTGAGCATCATAATTTGTATTTCTACCAAAATAGTACTGAGCACCAGATCACTGAGAGTCACAGTGGTAACAATGAAGTGCTTCTTTATGTACCCATAATAAATACTTTTAATTTGTCGTCTTAGCGTTCAGTCTCTATTGTAGCACTGTGTTATTCCTGGTACTAAAGTAACTTTAAATTCACACTGCTGTGGCTGTTTCTTTTGTTACCGTTAGCTGGTGTTTGTTTATTCTTGTGATATGATTGTATTTCAGTAACAGATACTTTCCCACAGCATTCTTAGACTTCTGTCAAATTGACCAGCTCTCTTATTTTCTACAAACAAGAGGTTAGTTCAGAGTTTTTTATTGAAAACTAAGAGGAATTCCATACCTTGCATTTTATATTAATGTAATAAGGTAAGAAATCAGATCCTTTTGTTCCAATCCCATCTATGTTTCCTATAAGATATTACGGAGAACTCCTTTAAGATGCTCAACTCAGTGTGTGTATTCATAATCTTGTTGGAGGAGACAGAGCAAAGACAGAAAAGTCTAATACTAGAGAAAGTAGAGAAGAAAATCTTGGCAGTTAAAATAAGCAGGCATTGCCAGCTACTGTGTTTTGACATGTTGCCCACAACAATCAAGCCATTCCAAGGATGAATGCTTTATTTTCCTGAAGACTAGAACACCATTTCAGTATTCTAGCTTTAAAAAAAACAAAACAACAAAAACCCAAACAAAAACCTTAGATGGATATTTGTTTTGAAAGGTTTGCATTCCTTTAAGTGCTTTTAAGCTGTTTTTCCATTGTATGTAGGAGCATCTTTGTAGCTGCTGTTTACAGCAGGGAAATCAGTTGCTGGAGTGGGAAATGGCTATTGCATCTTGAATTACACAGTATTTATGAAATGTCAGGGTGAGCTGTGGTAAGCAGCTGAAATATGCTTAGATCAGTGGATATTTAATTTCCTGTATGGCACAATGTATTGCTGCACTGTGTAAAGACATTAGTTTCTGAAGATCCAGACAAAACGTGTTTCTATATTCCATTTCATGTGTTCTTTGTGACACATCGTAATCGTGACCAAAAAGGTGCTGAGAAAAGAGATGCCTGTAGATTTATTTTTTTCTCCTAGTTTCTGAAATTCATTACCCACATTAATCTGAAATAGCTCTGTTGCTTGTGGGGCTGACTGAGGAGTTCCTGAAGCTAAAGCTGGAAAGATGAAGGGGTTGGTTGGACATGACTTCCTGTATTACTGGTTTGTTTATGTTCTGCTGTTTAAAACATGTTAATCTCTACTTGTAATTGTTAGTGTACCTAGTGAGCAGGCAGGATTTTTTGTTAAAATGAAAATAAGTTACAAAATAATAAATATAGCTTTTTAATGTAGGTAAGTAGTACATGTGACCGAATGAGAGACCGTAATAATCTGTGTTAGTACATAAGACTTGGCAAAATGATGACTTTCTGCCCTAAGACGTTTATGAATTAGGTGTAAGACAAAATTTTCACATACGATAAAAATTACATTTTATAGTACATGACATTTTCTAAGTTTTCTGTGAACAGCAACTACCTAATCTTCCTTCCTATTCTTTTTACACATGTGGTATTTCACAGAGGACTGGCAGGTCATACACTTGTGCTAAAATGTATTGATCTGTGACTAATCTTTGAGCACTAGGATACAGGTGTTCCCTCTCCATCCTTGTGCTGTTGTTTGATTGAGTCTTGTATTCTAGATACTTGTCTGCTAGAATGAGATATCACTAGAATCAGTAAAATCAGTAGAATTAATCTCTAGAATTGCTTCTAGACAAGGTAATGTCTTACCAGGCAATTTCTGTCTGTAGTTTGTTTGAGAGCTCAGAATTTGAGATCCATGGGTAAGTTTGAATTGGATACCCGTTTTACTTGAAATGTTTCAGTTCCTCGTTTGAGTGAGCATTCCAGTGTGAATAGATGTGTGAAGATGTTTTAAAAATTTGCATCCTGCTTAATTTGATGTTCTCTTTACATGTGGCTGTGTTCTCGTGGCTTTTGGGCTATGCTTTTGCACTCATTTGCTGGAATATTTGGAGACAGCAAGTAAAGGGTGGGATTAACACTTGTTAAGTTAGTTAACAATCGGAAGTAACGTCGTAGAAACATTTGAGCAGCCTTTTCCTAGGTTGTACATGAGACCGAGACAGTTTTTATGATTTACTGTTATTCAGCTTCTAAACCTTTAGAAACATCGACGTGTTTCATGGCCTTTGCCTCTTCCTTTCTCAGCTCCCAGCTATCACATAATACTGTTAGCACAATAAGCAAGCTTTAGAGAGTGAAACTAGGTGCATGAATATTTGACTTGCATCTCTCAGGAAAAAAACTTGTTTATTGCCTTTAAAATATACTGGTTTTAATGCATAAGCTGAGCCAAGAATGAAACAAAACTATGTGAAATGGAATGAAGTGGAAATGGTATGTGTGCTGGTGTCAGCCAGTACTAGAATTGTAAGACTAAATCTGCTGTGTTAGCGAGGCACAGAGCAAAAGGGCTTTTGTAGTGCAGAAGTAAGGTCTCCCAAGGATACTGTCGTCTGTTGCATCATAGTTGCATATTGTTTGGCTTTTAAATTCCTTGAGCTGTTAAACAATTTTTTCTTGCGTAGAGCAGATCAGCCACTAACCTGCACTGAGAGATGATCCCTGGATTATACTCACAGTGTTAGTACATTGATCCAGGTCTGCTTCTGTGCATGTACCTATACTGTGCTTAAACGTTACACACAGGTGGTGTGAAACACTACTTAGTTACGCACCTCAACTTACGCATTAGTAGTAGTTATGCTGAATACTGCATCAAAGCCCTCTTTTTTTCAAAAAGATGGGAATTTGGTGGTCTCAGACTTGTGCACTAAAAATAATAGAGCTGCAAGACAAATTTGTCTGATTACTGTATGAATGGAAATGGTTATTTAAAATTGGTTATTGGCTGGTTTTTTCTGCTTGTTTACAGGTTGCACAGCCGATACCGTGAAATGGCACCAAACGTTGTGCCCATGGACTATACAAAGGACCCAGATGTTAAACTACCTATGCAGCTTATAATAAACATGCCTGAGCTAAAGGTATCACTTCTGACTGCTTACAAACTGTATTTTGTTATGTAGCTTATCTGCCAGAGGTTTTGCCAAGTGTGTTTGATATCCTGAAGCAATGTGGCATGCTGAGGTTTTCCCCTTCCTGTTAGTGTTCAAGGGTAACATCAGTCCCTGAAACTGGAAAATATTTAGGTGGATGTCTTCCTTGCAGAGATAGTTGGGATAGATGGTAAAGGAAATGAGTAGGAAATAAAATTAAATTTAACAGTCTTTCCACTTTGTATGTATCAATCCCTTAGAAGCCAGGGGGATCTCTGTGTAAAGAGCGGGTTAGAAATCAGAAGTTCTTATCTCAGTGTGTTGATAGGAAATTTGCCATAGATGTGCAGAGCATTGCTGATCAAAAGTAAAGATTTTCTCTTTTGTTTTTTAACTCAGCTGCGAGAATGTTTCACTCTAAAGAATGTTTGTTAAAAAGTGTTTGACTAGTATTTTATATAAACGGAAACATTAGAGATTAAATGCAAATGAGTGTTTAATTCAGTAGAAGACTTTTGAAAAATTTTCATCCTTTGGTTATGACTGTGGTTTACCAGATACCCATGTATAGAAACTGAGAATTAATTTAGGATTCTTTTTCGCACCAAGCATGGGTTCTTCAGAAAAATTCTAGTGTATGTTTATACTCTTTCTAATGATGAGCTGGCCCTGTAATAAAGTAGGTGAAGAAGATGTAGCTAGCTGTAATTCCAAAATTACACATAAAAAAAAAAGAAATTTTAAAATGTTATGAATTAAAAAATACAAGGAAAAGTTTAGAGATCATTAGTTCTACCATAAAAGCCATAAATGCCACTGTCATTAACATAGCACGTCTACATTGAGCTATAAAACATGTTAATAGTTAAGGATTTTGGTAGGGCTGTTTTGCTAATGACCTTAACAATATTGCATAGTATAGAAATAAAATTAGTGTATACCTCACTATTGCGTAAACAGTTACAGAATTGAAACCTGTAATGTGCTATGAGTTGTTCCTAGAACTCACAAAATGATTCTTTCATCAGTTGGTTGAAAGCTATTCAGCCTTTTAAATCCTGAAGCTGCATAACCCAACCCTAATGAGGAAACTAACCTAGAGCTGGATTCTGTCAGCTGTGTGCATGTTCCAAGTATGTGTCCGTGACTGCCGTGGGTGTAAGTGTAATTCCTTCCTCTGCAGCTTGCAAAGTTGAGCTTCCTAGCTCACCCCAAATAAAATGAATGGCATTTAAATCATGCAGGTACTGTAGTTTAAAAAAAATTCTTCTCATCTTTTTCCATTGTGTTACACATGGTGAACTAGCAACAGGATATGAAAGTAGTGTAATTCAAGTTCTGTTTTTTGAACTTTCAGTATCAGCAGCATTCAAGAAAACATTATTTTTCAACAGTATCATGTGTTTAAATGTATTGAAATGTCTATGAAAGAGCCTAAATTATGTGCCTGTATACTTAATGATAAAAAAAAGTGCATCTACAGAAGTATTCACGGAACTTTAAAATAGGGGGTATAAAGATCTTGCTGAAAAGTCCTTTTCAGTTCATTCAACTGCATAAATTATTACATGTTAACCTTTCAGGTATCTTCTAAAAAAGACACATGAAATATTTATAACAAATGTTTGTATAGTTTTTTCTTATTATACAAATAAGGAAATTAGGCAACAGGCAAAATTAACAATACTTTGCAAAAATGCCTTGTATGTTACTTACTTCAAATTGAGTCCAATTTGGAGATAGCAACAAAAATTTAAAATTCTATTATCTAAAATTAGATTTAAGACATAATTAGGCATCAAAATCAGTAGCCTGCAAGAAGTTGCTAGCACAAGCAGACCTAATTAGTCCCTTAGGCTGTATTCTGAAGTCTAGTGTTAAGTTATGCAGTGGCACTAAAATTTGGGAATTTGAACTCTTGCTCGAAGTCTCTCCTACCTATGAGATTATGGGATCAGATGAATAATACCAACAGGTGAATAGAGAACAATATGCGCTCCTTTTCACAAGGACAAGGAAGTGTTGTATAGAATTCCAGACAGACAGCTGACATAATATGTGAATATATCGGGGAACTCATTGTCACAAAACATTTTGGCAGAGATGGCATTCATCGTGAAAAATTATTTAAGTGCTTCTATAGAGCAGAATTCCACAGATTGCTCTTAAGTTTTATAATCTGGATGTAATATCTAACTCAAAGTCCCTGAAATGCTCATTGCCCTTATCTCAGATAATACCATGGGAAAGATCACTGTGTATATCTCCCTCTTTAAATTCTTGCCTTATCCACTACTAGGGCCAGTTAGTTAGGCTGGTGGGCTGGATGGACTGATAATTATGACAGTTCCCATATTATACTCCCCCCCTCCCGCCCCCGCCCCAAGCAATCCCTAGATCTGTTGGATATATTCTTAATGCCCCAGTGAGATGTCTGAGATGATTTAATTAAAGGACCCGCTCTTAGCAGTTACATGGAACCAGTCATTTGAAGTTTAGCAGCTAGTACAAAAGGAAGAAGATTCTTCATTTTGAAATGGGAATATTTTATATGACTTACTGAGTGCTGTCATGTTGGATGGACAGCTGTATAAAGAAATGCAAATTAGTGTTGTATGGAATATAATAGGACAAAAATTACTAATGGCCTTACCTATGTGAATATAAAAGAAATTAACCAGGTGTTTTAGTAGCTGGCAGGACGAAATAGCATGAGCTTCACAAAGTCTAAATATGTGGGAGCATCTTGAAGTATTCTGATTGTTTTCATCGATCTGCTATGTTTGCTTATGCATAAATATTGAACTCTTATCTTTGTGATAAAATGTATCATCCTTAAGGGTTTTTGATTTATTCATCCATCACTGCAAGTAGTTTTACGTCTCTCTAACACGACTGCAATTCATTCATTACTAGTGTTTTAGGTGCTTGTACTGGCACTTCTGGTATGGACAATCAGTATTCCGTAAGTTTTATGTTGTTGTCTCTAGGATCTTGGTAGCATAATACTAAATTCTATTTCTCACTTACGTGACTCTGAAGAGTTTAACTGCCAGATGGCTGATAGTTGCTTTGTGAAAAACCAAGGCTAAGTTCAGAAAAGAAAGTGAGAAACGATAAGCATGCACATTCTTTTTGGCTTCAGTGATACAGGATCAAGGAACAGCTTATTCCGTGAAAACCTTAGAGATGGAAGACTACTATATTTACAAGACAGCCTGGTACTTAAGCTGAGATATAAACCAGAAATTTTATACTGGACAATGATTAGATTTTGAGATACAGGAGCACATCTCGCTACCTTAGCAAACTGAGGTGGTAATGATAATAGACTTCCTAATAGACTTCTGTAAGTAAAGTGGATCACAATCTATCTTCTTGCAACCACATCAAGTCTTTCTGACCCTGCTTCAGAATATGTCTCCAGGGTAATGGAACTTGATGTTATTAAGATAGCAGGACAAAATTCAGTGTCAGATTTTAGAATAACTCTCTCCCAAGTCTCTTGAGACTGTGGTAGAACCTTAGAAATATTGCTGTCAAACTACTCATTTTATTTCAGGAATTCTATCAGTTCATAGAGAAAGTGCTTTCAGTAGCTAGTCAGCTTGTTTCCAGTAAAGTATCAGTTAGAGGAGACTAGATCTTCCTCCATAACTCTTTCAAAAACATTGACACTAAAAGATATTAAAATGCCACTTAGGGTCTCAGTTATAAACTGGGGTCAATCCTGGTCATGGAGCATTTTGCAATTTCCCGTGCAGATGGCAGGGAGGGGGAGAGACTCTTTCCCCTAGAGTTCATTTTCCAGGCAATCTAGGTAGTATCTCCAGCTCATATACTAAGAAAAAAATATCTTTAACCTTTGCAGCTTGACCAGACTGCTAAAGAAATCGTTATGGTGTTTTCTTTCTTCAGTAAATTTTCATCAAGGTGAACACAAAGCCAACATTTAAATCTTAAAATAGACATAAATGAACTAAATGTCTATTGAATTCTAATAAAATTAGTGATAATTTCAATGCACCTGGCTTTTTTCATATACACATTACATTTCTAGTTACTGGCAACGTTGAGCTCAATACCACTGCAGATTCTGACAAATGGATAGAATCAATAATGCACTTTTCTAAATTAGATTCTGCTACTATAAAGAAAGATCTTTACCTCACGCATTAATGTTTTGAGCCAGGACTTCTGTGTTTCAAAGAAAAAAAAATGCTGATCGTCACTTACTTTAATTGGTAATGAATTATTCACTAACTCATGATTCTTAAAAGATGAAAGTCAGGACAAGAAATAAATAAATAAAGAAGGGGCAGATACTTTAAGTTGATTAGTTCTACCATTACGCTGAAGTTGAGAGCTAGTTTACTGCATCTGTTTCATTGCAGTCTCAGTTCTCTAATTTTGACAATCTTGGTTACACAGGCAGCAGTCTAATAAATTAAATTTAGGCCATATGGGCACCTGTGAGACTGCAGCGATTAATATTGCAAAATTGTGACAATGATACGGGCTGTTCAGTATGAGACCATGCAGAAAGCAAAAGTGATTTTATTTCAGAACAAAACTGATTTCACTCACATGATCCCTGTTCACTGCCACAGAGCTAGATGTGGGAATGTCACCTGATCGCAGAGATCATGTATGATCTGTAGAAGTGGGTGGGTGGCCATCTTCTTTGTGACACATACGTCCCTAATTGTCAAACTCTTCAAACTGGTGTGTGGCCTGTTTCTGGTTATTGTAGTGTAGAACAAGCCTTCTGTCAGGAGTTGGTCGTAAAAGGACTTCCTGGAGGGGAACCATTTTTGTTTCATTCACTTTACAGTCTGTTGCTTTTTTTTTTTGGCTCGCACAGTAACTTCATTGATCCTCGCAGGCCTTGTCGTTAGCTGCAGTGGTGAGTAAGGTAGTTCATAAATCCACACGCTACTGAAACAGAATGACCAGCAGGCACAGGAATCGGCCAGGAGAAAGAAAGGACACACAGGGAACAGTCAATTGATCACACATTTCAGAACCAATGTTAGCACCCTATTTTTGGCAAGTTTAAACATGAATGTGTGCGAACTGCTTCAAAATAAAATTAAAACACTTCACGTAATTTTAAGAGGGTGGTATTTTATCAATGAGTCCTCAGTTTCAAAGCTTTCCATGTAACGGGCAATGACACCTGAGGGAGCAGGTTGATATTCTTCCCAAGCCCCCACCCCTGCTCTTGCCAGTCTTTTCCTGCAACTCATCCCAATTTCCTTGTCTCTGCATCCTGTTAGTCGTTTCTAGTTATGATGGGGAGTTTTACCCCTTTCAGACCACTCTTCTTGCTTCTCTGAAGCCCTTTTTAACTGTGTGTCTCAACCAGCTGTATGTCCTTCAAGTGCAATAAGTGAGGGCCATTTTCTTTCCATTAAATTCTGAATCTCTATGTGCTTGATGATCTTTACCAGTATTGTCTGCAGTTTCCTGCTGTACTTAGTGAATCAGTTTTTGTTAAAATGCCTTATATTCCCATGATACACTATTATGTTCTGTAATATTTAAGCAATTCTATATGCAACCATAATCTTTGGTTAGTTGGCTGTTGTGACGATAGCACAGCCGTCAATAAAGAGGTAAGCTCATTGCTGAACTGTCTTACATTTCTGCTTACTCACAGAATGACGTGATCTTTTTTTAAGATGTAAAAGTGTCAATTTAGCTGTATCTTAGCCTTGGTTTGTGCAGGGTTTTCTTGATCAGTACCCTGTAGACATTGCAGAGAAGCTTGACATGAATATAATCATCTACACATGGGGGAAAAAAAAAAAAGATTTTTAAGGAAGAAGAAAAGTAAAAAAAAAAACCCAAACAAACAACACAAACCCAAAACCAAACCAACAAACACCAACAAAGAAATGTGCTTTAATTTGTTCCAGGGGCAGTTTGTTGTTGCACTTATTATGCTTCCCTTCCAAAGCACCAGTCTCTCCTGTGCAGGTCTGGTAATGAACAACTTTGCCATTTTTATATTCAAGTTTCTCTGATAAGAGTTAATTTCAATTTTTTTTAGTAATAACTCCTGAAATTTGAGAAAGGTTTGCTTCTGATCAGTTCTGAACAAGTCCTGATTAAAGCATCCAGAGGGATGCTGGCTTTTAGTAGTCTGCAAAGCAGACTGCTTTGTGCATTTAAATATCTTCCCTAATGTCAGTGGGGACTTATGTCCAAATACAAAAGAGAAAATGATCATCATGTTTCTGTGGATATAAAACTGAGAAGCATTTTGTAATGACTGTCCAGCATCTCCAGCTCCGTTATCTTGACCTATCTTACAGCTTTACTTGCCAACCTCTTTTTTCCAAAATGCAGTCAGCTTGTGAAAATAGGATACGGTGCTTTACATTAATTTGTCAAGCTGCAAAACGGGTAGGGCAACACAGTGCTTTTCTACAGCCTGTGATGGAAACTAGAGGACGAGGGAAAATAACGAGGGACTTGCTAAGATTTAGCTGCAATCTCAGGAATAAACCCTGTAATAGTATCTTAGGAAACTAATGGTTATGTTTTATTGTATGGTGTTCTAGATCTGTATGTTGGAATAGATGCCACATGGCAGAAAAAAGTATAGAAACACAATTATCAGAGTAGAAAAAGTGATCATTAAAAAGATGGATGGCACATTTAGGAGGATTATCTCAAGCCACTACAGCAGCATCAATCTGCAAAACAGCAGAGTTTTAGCTGTAACAATTCTTTATTGTTTCTCTCTCCTCTCTCATTTTTATTGTGAGGGGACAGAAAAAGTCCTCTCTTACTTAACAAGACAAGTGTAAGTTTCTAGTTTTAAAAGGATTCTTTTTTTAAACAATTAGTGCTTAAGGGAAAAGAGTCTAGGAAAGAACAGTATCATTTTCCCCTTTAGTCCCTTCCCCCATGGCTTTTCCTTTAAATATGATGGAACCCTAATCTGTGCTCTTTAGAGTAGAGGTAATGAAATTACAGAAAGGATGTGAAAAGTATCTGTGAAGGTAAGCTAATACTTTCCATTGTGTAAAACCACAGATATACTGCCTGAAGACACATAATATGAGAAAGTTAAAGGAAAGAAATCAATACGAGGAAAGATTTTATTTTTCATTTAGGTTTTAGAGATCTATTTGGCAAAGAGTTATTTAAGAAGTATGCTTAGGTCCATTTAATTCATTGTTAATTCATCTGTATTGTCAACATCTCTGGCATTCCAAATAGATAATTCATCTTATGCAACTGCAATATGCTTGTTCAGCGGGAGGTCACGCCTAGCATTTCTAATGCAGACAGTCCTGGGTTTGATATTCACTGCTGATAGGGGTACTTGCATCTGTGTACTCCCTGTTTGTTACCCAATGCTGCCTCTAGGATGTCAGTTTATAACTGTTATCATGGCACTTAGTTCTGATGAGGTTTGTGCCAAAGCAAGCAATGTGATATTTTAGAAATAAAAAAGATAATCTTTCTAACATGTGTTCTTGTCCACTCTGGTATTCAGCATTCTCTAATATTAAGCATTTAACAGAAACACTGATTTTTTTTTTTTACGTGCCTTTAGGAAGAAAGTGGGCCTTTTTCATGTATTTCATCCCAAATGAATCTTTATTTGGCTTATTAATAAACTGACAATATGAAACCATAAAATCAATTGTTTTCCACTGAGTGTCTGTATGTATATTCATAGCACAAACAGGCATATTTCCAAGCACTCAAGTTGGATACTTCAGCCTTAGCAGTACACACAGATGCACATCTGCTATACCTCTTCTACACATCATGCACATGATGTGAGTGATCATTATGTATCCTTTTACAATGACTTTCGGCCATCTGGCTAATTCTGGGTGTTTTTCATACTGAGACTCTTGAGAGATGTGACCCTGCTGCTTTTTTGAGGCTGTTGTCTTTTTATTTTCAGCAATCCCTCTTTTCTACTCTATTTAATTTCTTTTTTATTTTTATTTAGCCTGGTTTTGTCTTCCTCTGAATAGTGATCTCAGCCTTACACATTCAGCTCGGAGCACAGTGAGCTCATTAATTTCGTACCCTTGAAAATCTCTAGGCATTGCTCCCTATTGTGGACTTACTTCAGTCATCGCACCCTGCAGGAGAATTTGAATTTAGTATTGACTACTTTAATGGCCTGTAATTTGAGCCTATGGCTCTGTGGTCCGTACTTCACCTATCCATTAAAATGGTCTTATTTCTGGCAGTTATCTTAGCCAGAAAGCCTGGTGAGATCTTAGCATTTAGTAGTAAATTTTGAATCTTGATTGTCTTGGGCAATTACACTTCGAATGTCCATTTCTCAGATCTCGCCTATCCTCAGAAGATTGACACACACACTTAGATGGTTTGTCATTAAATGGATATTTGTCTTTTGGCAGACTCCAACTAATTTCTACCATGGAAGTAGTCCTAGACTGCAAACTGTAAGACCCAAAGACATCTCATTAGATGATGTACCCTGAGTGCTTTGTTACCGTTAAATAGAAACCTCCTAATAGAATCAGGTATGCTCTCTGAGGATGTGAATGGCCAGTATAGCTTCTGTGAAAAAGTATCTCCAAGTTCCAGCTGGGGTGGCCACTGAAATCTGTTATTAAATTTGCCAGGTGACATGGCTTGCCAAAGGTGTGGTATAGCCTTGATCGATCCACGCCTTGTTCCCAAATGTCTGACCACTTCTCTGTACCTGCATCCCAGAACTAGCCACTACAAAGGGTCATCCCGTAGTGTGAATCTACACGTTGACCAATCACCTGAAGAAAAAAGGAAGGCTGCTTTCCAGGAACTGTATGTTCTTTGAAATGTCCATGTGCACAGTCACACCTTAAGTTCCTCTTAGAGGAAGTAAGCTTTTGTATGTTATGCTTGTCTCTTCACAAGAGCCCTTATTAAAACTTTTTCATTACATTGTGTTATAGACTCAAATATCTCAAATGTTACCTCTGTGTGGGTGACAAATTTCATTATGCTTCCAAGTTCCCCTTGCGATTTCAGTTGAACATCTTTATCTTCAGCACTTGTTGTAAGCTGCTGCACACCATTTAACAGTTGAATTTCACCTCAGAGGCAGCTGCATATTAGTGGTAAGTAGCCCAATTCCTGCAAGGTACTTTATGTTCCTTTAAGATGAAGGGTACTACATAAATATAAAACGTCAATCTGTTCACATAACTCTGCGTTGTACATGCTGCTTGTAATTTTTTTTAGTCTCCACAGGTATGCAGAAAATGTGTTCTACAGATGCATATGCTCTGTGTGAATTATCAGGAAAGAATTAAAGTAAACTGTAAAGTAACACTTTCTGGTCATTCACCTGTCAAATATAGCTGTTTTATGAAATTTCATTTAAAACAATGGGTGGTTTGTGAATACCTGTTACCTAATTAAACATACAGAAAAAAAGAAATCAAATGGATATATGATTGAGCTCTCAGCTTTCATAATACTGCTTTGTTTAAAGTCAAATAAAATGCTGCATGTGTATTAAAAATAATGAACGTGATATGCCACCACCAAAGCTGTTTATAGGAGATCAATATGTGTCAAGACAATGAAGTGTCTTGCCTTCAGATAAGATCTGTAGAACAGCTTTAATGAGATGCTACTCACAGCCCAAATGATGTTTCTGTGTTTTATTCATATTCAGCTGAATTGATTCGCCCAGTTTTCTAGATACAGCGACAAATTCATGTTGGGTTTTTATAGCTGTGAGAAAGATGTTGTTTTGTTACAACAAAAACATTTGTTTCGGACTTCAGGTTACTAAAACAGCTTTTCTTATGTTTGCTTGTGTGTTTATGGTTTTAGAATATTGTCTTATTCAGAGTAGCCTTGACACCGGCTGAGTCGGTAGGATGCTAGAAAAGGATCTTAGGATCATCTCTTGTGGGGGTGAAATTTCATTTAAAACTCTGGAATCTGTAGTCAATTCAACCAGAGATTTTACATTGATGTGTATCGGAGTGAAAATGAAAGACTTTTCTGCAAGATTGTGCTGGGATGTGGCTACATCCTTGGGGAACAGACATGGTTTGGTTGATGGTTGATTGATGTTCCTCATCAATCGGGGTGGAGTGCAGATACTTACTTTTTAAGGTAGTTTCATAAGTAGTATTTGTTCCTCCAGCCTTCAGTCAGGTGCCACGAGAAGGCATAAAGACGCTGTTTGTTTCATTGGCTTTCCACCTTCATCTCTGTTTCCCTCCCCTTCTGTCATCCCCTCTTCATGGGCGCTAGCTTCCTAGTGTAGGAGCTGTAACCCTCCTGACCGTGCCAGCCTGCCACCCTGTCAGCAGCCTCTTACTGCAAACGATCTTCACGCTCTTAGTACCTTTACCCTAACATTTATAAAGCCTGTGTTTCACACAGGAGAAACGAGATGAGCACCATTTTAGAGAGCATAAGTAACAATGGAGCTGAGAAAATCTGGGCAAGAAGTGGTACTATGCAGCAGCACGTTCTGCTGACGCTTTCTGCTAAAGCGTACAAGTGTAAATTTTTAGGTGCATTTTAAGGAAAAATGGTGTCTTCAAAGAGCCCACCATGGAATTAAGTACTCATTAACGGGGAGTCTGCAGGGTTTTTGATCTTCCAAATACTAAAGAAAAAATATATATCTGTTTTTCACAGGAGAATCCCTTCAAGGAAAGGATTGTGGAATCTTTCTCAGAAGATGGAGAGGGTAGCCTCAGCTTCAATGATTTTGTGGATATGTTCTCTGTGCTCAGTGAAATGGCTCCCAGAGAGCTTAAAGCAATCTATGCCTTTAAGATCTATGGTACTGTACTGAGATAGTTTTGTATGCTTTTTTTTTTTTTTTAAGTAAATGAGTATGAGAGTGGTGATGTTTTCTTTGGTTCTTTTATTGTTTAGATTTTAACACAGATAACTTCATTTGTAAATCAGACTTGGAGAAAACCCTCAATAAGCTGACCCGAGAAGAGCTAACAGCAGAAGAAATCACTCTAGTTTGTGAGAAAGTGATAGAAGAAGCTGACATGGATGGTGATGGGAAACTAGGATTTGCAGATTTTGAAAACATGATTTCCAAAGCGCCGGACTTTCTCAGGTACTGCTTTAAAAAAACAGATCATTTCTTGCATATTTTCAGGTATTTTTGTAGGATGTCACTGTGTAGTGTATACCCTAACTCAGTTTACTTTTCTAGATCGTATTCCTGTTCCCTCCTAACTTGAAGAGCTCAATGACTTTTATCTCCTGCGGTTTTTTTTCCTGTTTGTTTGTGTGGTTTCTTCAGGAAAATATTTTGGTTTATTGTAAGCTCAAATTCATGTTGTTCCCAAGCCTATAGCAAGGGTCTATGCTGTCTGAACAGGAATGTGTGTATATTGTACATGTGTTATAAATACACACGGAAACACATTGATCTTTTGTGCCGAGAAGGTGAGAGCTAGAGGACATCACAATGGTACAATTCATGCTGGTAGCAGAAAATCAATTAAAATGATTAATTACTGCAGTCTTTCTTCGATTCACTGTTAATCAGTAATTTTTTTATCATTAATATTTTTTATTTTTGTTGCTGAGTTTCTTCCTAATAATCTGTAGGCAAAACACAGCTATCTTAAGACAGGTTTCTTTGCATGTTTCATATTTAAAGAGAACTTTTGAAAAGGCCTTTTTATTTATAGACAACAATAAAACATTCTCCATAAACTTATAGTTAAGGATGTTACTGAAGTAACACAAGGATAGACCTTCTTTAAGAAATTACAGTTAACCAGCCAGCAAAATAAGATATTCCCAGACTGGGAGGAGTCTATATTTGAATCTTAAATCCACTGGCAAAGTAGGCTGAAGCTAAAACCTACATCTAATTTCTCCCCAAATTTCAGTGGTCTGGGTTAACTATGCCTAATAGTAAATGCTTGATAACCTGAAAAAGATTTTTTTCCATCATCTTTGTTCATACACATTGTTGTTAAGTTGGTAGTGTTGCTGTTTGTCTGGTGGTAATTGATAATAACAGGTAAGTTCTAACATCTGGCAAAATGAATAATCTAACAATTGTCTGGAGTGCAAGCAGATGTACAGTATGGCTGTAAGATGTTTTGGGAATGTTAGAACCAGTTTCTGCAGACTTGTGTCTCCTGATAAGCTGGCTGATATCTGAAAAGAAGTTTAGTTTCAATTTTATTTGGGCAGTTAAGGCATGGAGACCGGTTTGTCTGTGTAGATTTTCTGACGTCTGGAAAGGTGCAGAATTATTTCTGCATCTTTCTATGAACTGGAACACTTAGAGACTCTTGTTTACACCGCTGCCTGTTTGCAGGAAATTGGCAGAAAGTTAAATCATCTTTCAGTCGCATGTTGTTGAACTCTGCCAAAGGACTCAGAAGTTACTGGGGAGGATTAACAAAAGTCGTGGTCAGACTGATTGAATAAATTGAATAAACTGTATTTTCACAGGAAATAAGGCTAAACATTAGAATAGAATT
Organism: Phaethon aethereus; assembly: GCF_964289735.1. Classification (NCBI taxonomy): domain Eukaryota; kingdom Metazoa; phylum Chordata; class Aves; order Phaethontiformes; family Phaethontidae; genus Phaethon; species Phaethon aethereus. Next base: position 19,840,319 of record NC_138588.1, on the reverse strand, counting down.
AAGATAGATCAAAATGTGGACTGATAATCTTAATGCTAATGGTGTTTAAGAACTTTTAAGTGTTCTGCAGAGCACAGAACAGTTTGTTTCTTTCATAAATGAAATTTCTGAGGAAAGACGCTATAACAAAATGATTTTACAGTAAAGCATGAGGACACAATTTCTGTGAACCCTAAGAAACATCAGCATCTTGAGAGGATATGCTACAAAGTTAATGTGAATATCTTTTATACGTTAGAAACATAACAGGCATTCCTTGACTAATCAAGTGTATCAATGGAAGCTCTTTTAGAACAAGATACATATCACCATTATGGGGAGGCTTAGCTGAGTAGGTAGTCTAATATTTTGTTTACATATAGTTCCAGCTTAAAAAAAGTTTTCTTTATGCTGTTACCCATATAGAAGCTTCTGGGGTCAGGTAGAGTTTCCTTTAATCAATCAAAAGGCTGTACTGTACCTACAAATCTGGTAGGGAACAGAGATCAAATGCGAAGAATTGAAGGCAGGTCTGAAGACTCAGCAGAAGCTGTAGGTTCAGATGTTTCCTGTGCCATGACTGACTTTACTGCTGTGTTGTGGAGGCTCGCAAACTGCTGACTGAGAATTCCAAGCTGAGGATGCTGTGCAATCCAGTAACTTCCTGAGAAAGTAGCAGCGGGGAATATTTGCCCCTGTAGCCATTAGAATGACTGTCATAATTATTGTTCTTTTCCAAGTTTGTGATATTTTGGGAAGCTGAGGAAATGGGTGGAAAGATCTGAGTGATGGGTATTCAACAGGGCAAGAAAAAAAGAGTAAAAAGAGGGATGGAGTGAAAAGTACAGAGCTTGTTTAAGATTAGACAAAGATAAAATAGGGAGGGATTGCTGACAATACCGCTAATCTCAAAGGACCAGGCTACCAAGTATTGGAAGACTGGTCATGCAGTTGCTCAGTTTAAACATATATACTTTCATCCGTGTCTGTGACATGGTGAGCTCAGGTTATCAAGATGTCTCCTTGATGTTCAAGATGGCAACATGTATATTTAAGGCAAATTTTTTCCATCCCTGGCTTCAAGGGAAATGGTAACTTCCCTCTCCTTTCATGGGTCAGAAGATTAGCTGGGTCACAGGATTCACCTCTGAAGTCCTCAGGCTTAAGAGCTCCTGAAGTGACGTGACCAAAAGAAGGGTTTCCTTCCACCTTCTGGCTGAAACACTGGTTTAGAGCCTCCGACTGTTAACTCAGCAACATGTTTTTTTAACCTCTGAAGCTATATTGCAAAATGAGGATGTAAATGGAAAAAGTCTCAGAGCTGAGAAGAGAATGTGTAGTTTCTCTGATTTGGTTTCTGTTTCAGGCAGAGATAACAGCTGCAGGAAAAGAAGGTGATGTGGTCATGAGGCCACTTTTATCCAAACCAATCTGTATGGAAGACTTGTTACCTGTTTACTGTTGTTCTTGCCTGTAAAGGTATTTTATTTTTTGAGGACATTCTTAGTCATATTTTTGCTGTATGCGCTGCGTCATAGATTGACCTATTTGTTAGTACTGAACTTCCTGATCTGAGCCACTTACTCTAATTTTTTTTAAATACTGGGTAAATGTTGCTTTCTAAAGGGAGACAGTGATTTGACTTCTGGGATGGGGTCCATTGAATTTTGATGCCACAATAGGTATATCAAGGTCTGACTGGGGACTGAAACTAAACCAGTGCTCTCTGATAGTAGCCAGTGCGTGCTAGCGTGTGATGGAATGTGTGACATGGGACAACAGTGCAATTCCTGTAGCTCATCTCTCACCACAAAAACCCTAGTTCCTATTCATTGAGTTCAATTGTACCATAAGAGTCTTGGACACATTACCTATTAATTTAATGAAACAGCGTTTTCTTTTATCTTTCTAATCTTCTCTCCAGCTTGATTCATGGCCTCTCATTTTCCTCTCTTCTGTGTCTCCAGCTGTAATGGTCCTCTAAAGTGATAACCATAGGCTGTGTGCAGCTGAACTGAAGACAGGGCTGTGCAGTTTCACCATGTAATATAATACAGAACATGCAGAGCACAGGAGGTGTCTTTTAATAGTGGATCAACAACCCTATATGCCAGTGGCAAACTTATGCCTGAACTATCTTCTTAGTATTGTAAAAAGATAGGAAAACGTGTTTTCATCTAAATAACATTGTCCCTTTTGAAATCTTCAGCAGGCGCATGGAAGAAGTACCAACCTGTCAATGTCCAGAGACAGTAATTTGGTTTTGCACATCTCTACTTTTTGTGCCCAATTGAATGCATTCCAGACTTTAAAGTTAAGGAAGCCTTGAGTGTCTATTGATTTATGCTTTCAGCTGCTCAGCAGCTGTGAAAATTAAACACCTAGGAACCAAAGCAATAGCCACTTTTGAAAATGATTGCCAGTGAGCAATTGGAGATGCTGGGTAACTGCCGTTTTCAGACACTTTGCTGGAAAGCTATGGGCAGTCAATAATTTTGAACATCCGATCCTAGAATACCATACCGGCATCTGGTGTGCGATACTTTTGAAAATACTGACTAACATACCAGACCCCAGATTATTTTTATCCGTACTAAAAGATTTCTTATTCTGTTCTTTGCCTTTTCCCCCCCACCAAAAGCCACTTCACATTGTAAGAGTAGGAAACTTAGGATGCAAGGCAGTTAGGTTTTATCACTGGCTCTGCCACTGCTTGAGGAAGTGATCCCTGCTGAACTATAGCTCATTTTGTTCTCTCTGCTCTGGTTACATGGGATCAGTGCTTACCTGACTTCTGGCAAACATTGAGAACTTACATGAATTATGCAACTGTAAAATCTCATCATCATTAAAATGAGTTATGAAATTGCTGAGGGGGAATACCTTCTTTACCCTGTTTGTGGAAAACCTTTGAAGGCCAGATTCCTGTAACAATGTACACTCTGTTTTTGGAGCACTTTTTTCACACAACTCAGTACGTTGGGGGTTTTTAAGCTGTCATACTATCATGCATACTTAATGTATACAGCAGGCATTGATTTTGGCACCATGATCCAGTCGTTGACCTGGTATGAGCTAAATTTCATCCACTGTACGTTGACTGATTTTTTTTTTTTTCCTTATCTCATCACTCATTTCACAAAGCTTTACTTAATGACCCTGTGTAGGTTTAATCTCGTACAGACAGCCTTTGCAAGCTTTGTACTGCTGTCAAGCAAATGAAGATGCAGTGAAGTCTGTTGCTTGATTTGCACTGCTGTGGTTGAGGAATTTTTTTAAGACTAGAAGAAAACACTGCTAATCGTTGACCAGGGAAGAAGATATATGCATTTTTGGCTGCTATCCCGGAAGCTTGAGTAAGCTGTAAATGATAATGACAGTTGCTAGTTCAGAAAATTTGATCCCAGTAGGCTTATTTCACTCAAAATTGCTATCATTAAGAAGCTACTTGTAGTTTAATGGAAGTATTAGCAGTCTGAACTGGCACTAGCTAAGTGTTCTGTTCTACAAGACTGGTTATGTTTTCCACAGGAAATTGTTTTATAAATCATCCTGGAAGTTTAAGCTTATTTGAATGCCTGAGGATGAAACATACTATAGCAATTTGAAATGGAGTTTGAGAAGAATATGGCATTAATGACACCTGGGAGCTGACAGAACTAGACAGAGAAACAGCAGATTAAACAAAAAGATGTCATTGGAAATGCAGTATTTCTGAAACCTTTGTGGGCCTTCACCCATACAACAGTTGCTGTCCTGACTCCCATCGTACCTAAAGCTGAAGCTAAGAAGCTCTTACAGGAAATGTACATCTCATAAGACCTGTCCCAACATGCAGCTTATCTAGTTCTTAAGGACTAAAATCAGAGCTAGTGACAAATTGGCAAGAGATGCTTAGCAAGAAAACAGTGGAAGGGAATAATTTTTGTTGGAATTTTTCACAGAATATTTCAGTTGCTTCTTAGTAAACAGCTTAATCTCTAAATGCCAAAATGACACTCTGATAGAAATACAGAAAATTTGCAATAAATAGATCTCCAGTGAAGTGGATTTGGATGGATTTTTTAAAGGAGTCGTGCCTAAAATATTTTCCCATATGCTGTGGATTTTTTAGTTCCTAGGTGTTGCCTATGTGGGGCTTAAATTTTCAAGTGTTTGGATGATTTGGGGCTCTAGACATTTCTTGAGTTGTGAAGATGATGCTTATAATTCTTTTTGTCTAAAACCTTAGTGCTGGTAAGTTCTTTGCATCGCTATGCTTTCTTTCACAATGCTTAGGCTAATATGCCAGACTGCTATACAACGTACCTTCCAGTGTCACCCAGCCTGAATTAATTCCGAGATAGGAAGTCCCTAGGGACCACTGTGAACATAAAATTTTATCTGCTCCAAATACATACCCAGAGCTTCCTGCAGTGATTTCCTCATTCCAGTCAAATAGCTGTGATTAAGTTAGAGCATTCTTTTCGTAAAACAAAATCCAAAACCTGTACCTTCAGAACTCTTTAGCCTCTCAAATACTCCAAACATTTAAAAGTTTTCTTTTGGTGTAGGCACCAAAATTCTAGTATTTACATATAAAGATACATAATAATCCCTTCTAATTTCAGTCAAGGAACAAACATAAGGTTTATACTGTCGTGATACTGAGCAGATATTACTTCCTAGAGAAAGTGAGCTTTCGGCATGCCCTCTTTAAATTATCTTTTACTGTCCTGCTAAGATGCTCAAGACTTCTGAAAACTGATGCCATTAGTAAGGCATGCTGCTTGCCTGTATCGTAGTGCAAATAGAAAGAAGATAACAATCAGGATCTCTCGGTCCTAGCAAGAGAAACAACGAATTTATCTGCCTAATTCTACTTGTTTAGAAACCCAAATGCTGTGCCATAGCAAAAGTGCAATTGGGAAACATTTAGCTCTGCTGTATCTCCAGATAAACAGGTCAGCTTATACTTGATTTAATGCTGAGTAAGTGTGAGCTTGGCCCCCTGAGCTAACATTTTCAGAAGACAGAAATTTCTTCCAGAATGTTTAAATCTTCCTGAGAGCATGAGAGAAGATTCAGATTAATTACACAGCACCTTCCTTTTTGTACTCTAAGGAAAATATTGTGCATAATGCCAAACGTGTTTATATCTCTTAATCTTTTTCTTTCCTTTGCAGTACTTTCCACATAAGAATCTGAAGATGTTTCTGTGAGCCAGTGTTATCAGAAAAGACTTGTCAGTCCAGCCTTTCTGAATCTCAGGCACTTTGGGGGCTTTTGTCCTCTAATTATGGCTTCTTAGAACTCAGCAGAAAGTACTGAAATCATTCTGGTCCACAAAGAGACAGAAGCATTATGTGATCTACAAGATATTTGGAACAGCCACGTTTTTATCTTCACTGCTGGCCAAGCACTCTGGCAAAGATGGTTGGTTGTTGGCTTGTGGGTTTTCTTTTTTTTTTTTTCTTTCTTTTTTTTTTAAACAGGCAGAATCAGAATATTATTAAAGGTATTTCCACATAGTTTTTATATTTATGAATATTTAATATTGCTCTTAAAAGCGCAAAAAAAAAGAAAAGAAGATTGACAGGAAGATTAGCTTTGGTGACTTTTCTAAGAGTATTTGAAAGAAAGCACAGGCCTTAAATAATGAGATGCCTCTATCACTGTGTTGTACAGCTGGGGATCTTGCATGGAAATTATCTTGGGTGAAAGAACTGCAGTCAAGATCAAGCTCCCAGTGTTGAAGACAACCACATCCCAGGTTTGCCTTTCAGTGATTGAAATGGCAGTTGCTGGGTTTGGTGCTTACCTTCAACCGATATTTTACAGATTGTTATGTCCTTATGAAACTTGAAATATTTGCCTTTTGTATATGATAACTGCATACATGATTAATTTCTTCCCAAGATAAATGTTAAAACTGTGCCCTTATTCTCAAAGGGGGTCTTGCATTTTACTCATTCTATGGGCTGATAATGTTGAATGGAAGAATATGATAATCTGTAACTCATTAAGAAGTTAAAGAAGCACAGAACTACTACTGAGGACATGAGAAGACATTTTCTTTCTAAACCAGCTATGCAATCTTTCCCATAAAATGCATGAATGCAGCTCTCTATTTCTCTTCCCTCTCCAGCTGGAAATCAGCTAGATTTTTTTTTTTTTTTTAATTCCAGTATTGTTTAGGTACTGGGGCCTGAAGACAATCATATATGTATTACTGTTCTAACAGTCAATAGAAGGGCTCTGTCACTTACATGGCTTCTGTATCAAAGTCATCACAATTAAAACTTTTGACGCATTCTGTCGTGCTTTGAGAATTTTTGGGCTAAGCACATACTAAGTTCCTTTCTGGTCATTTTTCCAATTACTGTAAAGTTAAATCTTTCAAAAGATTAAATGTGTTATTCTTGTTGAAGAAGTTGTTAAAGTAGAGAAATTAATCTTTTTACAGTTTCTGTAGGGATGATGTTGCTTACCTACCTCGGAACCTCTTACATATGGTGAGCTTGCAGCGTAGCTTGCTGTTCAAATTTACACAGTATGCATCAAGAAGAAATATTTATCAAGCAGCATGGTTGTACATGAAAAGTGTCAATGGAAATTTTGGATATTCAAGGTATACAGGACAGACTTGCTTAAGATAGCATAGTGAAAATTAAACTTGTAGGTTAGTAACAACATTCCTCTTTAAAATGTTTTCTAGAGTGATCATATTCAGTGATGTTTATAGCATTTTAATACTTCCTCCTGGTTTCTGTTTAGATAAAGGAACTAGAGGCTGAATTCCCTTTGATTTATTTACCCAAGTTAAAGTTAGCATAAATTAATCCTGATACTTGGTTCTGATTGAGTAAGAGACTCAAGCTTCAATCTTTTTCATTTTGAGCAGATTAAATTAGATGTATTTGTTGATTCAAACAATTTGCAAGACCCTGGCATTAAGACAGATTTTGTTAAAATTACTTCCTATTCATTGAAATGTCAACCTGGCAGGTTTTTATTTCTTTCAAGACAGACATTTAATCTTGAAGTGAGATGTGGCGTTTTTTTTTTTTCTGTCATGATTAATATGTATTGTAAAATATCAGGTTGCAAGATTCTGGATCAGATTATTCAGACAAAAAGGATCTGGTGCTGATGACCTAGGTCAGTTCCCTTTGATGTAAGTGTTCTTCTATGTTTTAAAATTTCTATTAGCTAAAATCCTTTCCTTTCTGACAGTGTGTCATTCCCTGATGATCTTAAGGGTTTTTTCCAACCTAAATGAGTCTATGATTCTATGATTCCACATTTAGATCATCCTCCCCACTTAAAGAAAGCCCTCAGTTGCCTTGGAATGTGCTCAGTGTGTTGTTTCCCTATGTTCTCCCCAACCTGAATGTCACAAAGCAGTTGAAGAGACACTTGGGCTTGCAGTCAGATGTTTAACCCTGGAGTCCTCCATGTGAGCTGAGAAACAAAGCAAAAAAGAAACCAGGAGTATCCTGTGAAGGAGTATTCCTGTCCACAGTTAAAGGAGAATTCTTGCAGGGTATTGCAGTTACAAATGTATGCAGTTGTCCTAACTCCCTTGATTTCTTTGACTTATCTTCATCTCCTGTAATAAAAACGCGAGCAACATAGTATGTTCCCAGAGTTTGAAAGAGATAGGTACTTTAAATGCTTCTGGAGCAAAATAATCCTACCTAATAGTAGGTAAGTTGTTATACCACCTGATAGCAAAGGTAAGAGGTAGATTTCTAAAGAAGCTTTGTATTTGCAGTTTCTTGGCTGTCTGTAGCTGGATGTCTTACCACTGAAACCTTTGTTATAGCAAGAGTGTTGAGTGAATAGGAGTGCAGCATGATGCACTGCAAATTTAAATGATGTTATGAGGTGAAAAAAAAGCTGTATTTCTGCAATAGCATTATTGTCACACTTACAAATTCATTAGCAAGTGTTTCTTCAACCAGGCTCGCTTATTCAAAAGGAGCTATCAGGCAATTTAGAAAGAAGCTGAAGCAGTGAAAGAGATTGAGATTTAAAACAATTTTGGATTTGGCCTTAAAAGCAATAGGGACGTACATTTCATATAGGAAAAAAGGTTTTAAATATGAATGGGCATTGCTGTATTTGCCTTCAGAATGGACAAAGAAAAAGAAAAACTATTAAAATAGTGACATGTGCATGTTGTCTCTAGTTTACATACACTCAAAGCATCTTAAGGACAAAAAGCAGCTAGTGGAAGTGACTAAGAGTGTCAAAAAGCAAGTAATAACTGAGTTACTTACTGACACACTTTAGTTTGTCATTGTTTTCAAGGAATATCGTAAGCCAAGATTTATAATAACAGTCTCAAGGCCAAAGTCTGATCTTCATCTTTCCATATGAATCTTCAGTAACTCTGCTGGCTTCAGCAGAACGAACTCATATGTCTGTAATTGGATCTGTGTTGAGGAAAGCAGTTGGGTTTTTGCTGCAGTTCTTTGTGCTCTCTCATGCACTTTTAACGTAATCTTAAAATGCTGAATGTTCTTTTGTTAGTTGTTAACCACAGGCACCTCTTTGTCAACAGACTCAGTGTTGGAATCTTTTGCAATTTCTCGCAATTGCATAGAAACAGTCTCCTTCCTTTCCCCCTCAGGGCTGGTTTTTGCCTCCTTGTACATGTTAGAGGCGCTTCTGACGCAACATCACAAGGTGGCACCATAACATCGTAGCAGGTCATGACTTCATTTCCCTGCTTAAATTTCCTTGAAACGTAGGATACTATACAGATGCGGGGGGGGGCAGGAAAAAAAAAAAATTAAGACTCTGGTTAATTATTGATTTTAAAACTGTAGATAATTACACAGGACGTTTCATATTTGATAAAATTAATGAAGTTAAATCTTATGAGGGGCAAAACTGAATACTTTTGAAACGGGTACATGAAAACTTAATAATTTTATAATTTGTGTATAGGAGAATTTTTTCTTGATACATGCTAATTGGATTGTGGCCCAGTATAATGATGATACTCCTTTACAGTATTTTCAACTCTGTCTCAAATGCAGATATTGTAATTTTCCATACAATTACTCATTTCCTTTTGTGTGACGTTGGTCTCATATCTGATATTGATCAGAATAATGGGTTAATTATTTCCCCTTTCATAAGTTAACGTCCTTTTACTTCCATCTGTTCTGTTTTGCTGTCTTTCAGTATCATTGGATATTTTTTCATTTTTTTCATTACGAAATAGGCGCACCTCATGGTTTTTTGTTTGTAAAAATTATTATTTCATACCATCTGTCATGTGTTCTGTGGAAATATGGTGGCCCTAGCTGTTGCAGGTAATAGCAAACTGTTGATTTATAGAAAGTTTTCTGTATTTTCTGTCTTATCCTTTATAAGTTACACTGGCTTGTTTGCCATAGAACAGTGATGAACACTAAGTTGAAGTCTTTGTAGGTTATCTGTGATATTTTTATCTTTTTCTTGGCATGAGGAAACACAACAGCGGAGTAATTCAACTTATTTTAGATGTGCATTATCTGATGCATTGAAGTTTATCTCCCATAATGTTTTCTGTTAACAAGTCTTATATTTGCTGTGAAACATCTCTGTCTCAGATGACCCATGTATTTAGTTGTCAGTGGGACTTAGGCGTATCTCTCATTCAGCATATAGCAAATGTACTGTTCTGAGTAGAAGTGTTTCTTTGAATTAAGGTCAAACTGAGGTAAGGCACCATATATAACATAATTTCTCTTCTTCCAGAGATGGACTCTGTCCCAGTGTTTGTTGTTTTTTTAATGAAAACAGCATTTTAATAAAAATTGGGTTTTATTTTTAATTAATTTAAAATTAAATCAATTAGTTTAATTTTAATAAACATGTTTTTATTAAAATCCCTGAAAATGGACGTGTATGTTAAAACTTTAAAAAATAGGCATTTTGTTGCAGAAACCATAAAGCCTCATATTCTAGAGACCTGAATAGATTCAAGTTATATTCTGAAATAACAGAAGTTAGCTAAAGTAATAAAGTAAGCTAGAGACAGAGGCTTTGGTAACAATGTGTTTGTGGAATGGGAAATATTACACTTGTCAGCTCAGGATCCATAATCAATCAATTTGGGCTGAAATAACAGAAGGATTAAAAAGACCTTCTACTGTTATTGCCCACTACACCTCAGCTGGGACAGGCAGCAGGATAAAATTAGAGGAGGAAGACATGAAAGATAATGATAATTGTTTGTGTCCTTGGAAAGATGTGTGTCTGAGACAGAAGCGAAGGACGTAGCGAGCAGATGTTCTGCTCTTCTCTCTGTATCGTTTTGCAGTTACGGGTATCTTGTAGAGATGTTAATGACACTGAGTGACTATCACGTTCTCTTTGGTGGGGAAAAGGAAGAGACTGTTCTTGGTAGAATTAAAAGGGCATCAGCATTACAGATGAAAGTGCCTTTATTTAACTGGAAGGTCTGCCATTCTTGTCTGTAAAAGACCTTTTACGGTCTGAACTCCAAATGAAATTCCCTACTGCCCTTTTGTTTTGACTGCCTCCCATTGGCAAGACCAACGACGAGCCAAGCGCGTCAGCCTCGTGTGCTTTACTGTTGCAACGTGGATTACTCGTTCCCTGTGTTCTTTCTCAGTTAAGATTAGCCGAGATCCAAATATTTTTATACCTAATCCACGGCTCTTGTGATATCCATTTTGCACATGCATGACTAATCTGGCGTGCGTGCTGTTGAGTGCATGGCCCTGCAGCCCAAACCCCGATTTGTACACCTCTCCAGTTCCGTTGAGGCTCTCTGTGTCTGACAATGTAGGCCAAAGTGTTTTATCCCTGCTAACGAGGGCTACGGGCACCAGTCCAGCCTCCTCCTCCTTTACTGTAACTTTTCTCAGGTGAAATGAGTGGATGGGGCAGCCTGCCAGGAGCCAGGCAACTCATTGCTGCGGGCCATTCAGCACAGAGCTTGCTCTCCGTTCTGCGTGCTGACAAGCTATATGAAACGGTACCTGGCCGTTGAAGGGGTGATAGTTGAAGACTTTGGTCTGGTCCCTCCTGTAAAGCTCTGTGGGAAAGCAGGTACAAGGTATTTCCGTTTCCTCGATGGAAACAGAGCTCCGTTCAGTCTGAGAGAGCATTTATCTGCCCAGTTCCTGCGGTGGAAGTCGGATCCAGCTTTTTAATAGGCCTTTCGTGCCCCGCGGTTACGGGCTACTCCTCTCAGCACTCCGCAGGCGGTACTGACGGTGACTCATACTGATCATTACTAATCTGTTTGTAGCGATCGAATATTCAGGATTACTTCAGTGGCGCTTAGAAATAAATTGATATTCACCAGATTTTTTTCCCCTCCCCTAAGAAGAAATGATCTTCTACTTAAGAATCTGTTCAATTTTTGCCTTTATGGCCTAGTAGACCCTGAGAGGAAAAAGAATACTGGGATTTCAACCAAAATCGTCTTTTTGGTTTTCAGAAAATGGTCATGCAATTTTTTTTGTGCAGATACAAGATTCCGCATACAAAAAAACATCGTAGGTTCAGAGATAATTCCCTGCAGGAGTAACTTGAAACTGAAAGACTGTATTTGCTCTGCCTAAACAAAGGGGTTAATTAATGTGTGCATTCACAAAATAAATTAAATTCCAAAAAATTCATTGAGGCTTTTCATATGTTTAAAAGTTTTAATCTCTTTTTATGGTGATTTTAGTGACTGTTGTTCTTCTAATGATAAAACCAATATGATAAGGAAATATAGATAAATTCCCTATTGTAATTTCACACATCCTATTAACGACAGTAGCACTAGAACTTGCAGTTTCACAAGTCACTCTTACTACACATCTTTAATATTTGGCTTTCTGCAGAATTTGCTGGCAAATGATCCTGATGGAATGACTTAATCCCACGTGACTCATTCTCTATATTTTTCCATTTCCAGTTATCTCCTGTAGCTGAAAAAGCAGAAGGAATAACTGGTGTCCAGAGAAGCTTGTGTATTTTGAGGTCTTTTCCTTCCAAGAAATTCACAAAATTAAACACTGGATTATTAATGCAGTAAGTCCAGCCTGATTTGCTTAGAGGAGTTTTTTTTTCTCACTGTGATAATTCTGTAGTGGCCAGATCTCCTTGAGGGCCTTATCTCAACGACAGGAAGGCTCCTACTCACTTCAGTAGGCAGGCTTCAGATTAGGTCCTTAAGTAATATTTTGATTTGTTCAAATGTGGAATGCATAAACAACACATCAAAGACTGCAGATGATAAATAATTCTATTTCTGAAGAAATACTAATAAGTAGGCACTGTCAGAGATGGAAAACAGATTTACTGCAAGTATTTTTATTGTCTCATTACAATGAGACAATATGCAAAATGAAAGAAAATATTCTAGCTTCATATGACAGATAAGGGGAATGTTAGGTAATAGTGGCCAGGAGAACAAAAAGAAACCTCTGTAACAAACTAATCCACAAACATTCTCCAAGTTGATGATATTTTTAATGGATTTGAAAAATTGTTAAAGTTCACAAGTCAGGCTGTATCTGGGTAATGCCAAAGCTGAATCGTCCGTGACTCAGATTCCACCCTGCAGACAGGGATTTTCAAGTTCAGCTGGAGTCTAAATGGTACTCGGCAATTTCTAATCAAGTTCCCTTTGACACGTGGCACCTTGGTGGGGAGAAAAAAAAAGTCAAAGCAAATCTTGTGAGCAATAAGATGTAGATGTAGAATAAAAAGTGAGAAGGGAAGAATTTCCGAGCAGCTTGTGAAACTAAGCTTCACTCATGCCATGTTCTGCAGGGCCACTGTACTAGGTATTTCAAATTTAATGTGTTTCATTTATGACCAGTTCAGCCTTAATTGTGTTCCTTCTGGAGAAGAAGTTACCTTTTGTTGGGAAATTCTCCTCTAATTCTTTGTAGAACTATGAATTCAAGCATATGATTTTAATAGGTTGTGAAGTGAATTTTTGAATCATCGTCTTTCTCAAAACCTCTGGACTGCAGGCCACAGGTCTTCCTTCTGACCTGCATTCATATATGCAGCCCCTAAACAGGCAGAAATCACAGAGCACAGGGAGAGGAACCTTTTCCATCGTACGGTGAACTGACGGCAGTAGCGTGCCTGTCTGAGGCAAGTGAAGGCCAGGCAGAAGGGGCACTTTGTGGTAACACAGAATGGGTATGTTTGTGCATCTTTGAACAGCCTTCATCCACTCCCTTTATCAAAAATGAAGTGGATTCATATCTCAATAAAGGTATAGGTTTTTATATATCGTCACCTTCCTCTTTAAGTGTGCAGTTAGCTAAATCAGGCCAGATTAAATTGCTGTTTTCAGGCACATACCAGACCATCTAGTTCTTTGAACTGAGGACTCGGTACCATACTACTTATGCTAAACAGCACCATTATCTCTAGCATGTCCCTTTGATTTTGGTGAGTTTATTATTTGGTCAGTTTATTAAAACATGAATAGTTAACCTGAGACTACCGAAAAAAATGCAAAAAGTCTTCCTTAGCCATTTCATTTGTGCCTTACACATTTTGTTTGAATGTTCTTGCTCTATTGATCTAAACAAAGAATATTTGAGGTCTCATAAAGGGCACAGGCATCCAAGATTGCACTGTATTGTTATTTCCTGTAAAACTGTAGTGAACTCAGCTAACATTCCCTCTCATTTGCTTGCTTGGAATGAGTACATTTTGTACACAAAGAGGCTGGCAGGCTTACCACTAAATACCAGTGCCTTCGACATTATGAGTAAGCATTTGATAAAACAAATTTTGGTAAAGCCAGAGTAAATAATTTCAACAGTATCTTCATACTTCAACCAAACTCCCCCTGTGAAGAAACTTGAGATTTATTATGTCCCTTTGAAAATGTCAATGTATCATTTGAAGGTTTACTTGGGAATCTCTCTCGTGTATTATATGCTAGTTGGAGGACTAATGCAGTGCAGTAGGTTTGGCTTCAGGTCTCTCACATTTGCCAGGAAGTTTGGGGCTTATTCTGATCACACAGCTGTAGAAATAAAGTCCACTGCCTTCAGTGTAAAGTGTAGCTTTGTTAGAGAAGCATGCCAGTTAGTGACCTATTTATGGTAAATGCTCATTATTTCTTAATTTTTTGCTTAATTTCAGCAGAGAACTGGTAGAACACTTAGTATTTCTGCAAATCATCTGTTGTATTAACCTTTAGAATACCAGTGCCGAGTAAAGGTAGAGCAAACAGGGAAAATTAAGCCTATTATGTGAGAAGAGCCTAAAAATATCTTGACTTGGTAAAATGAAACTGAGGGGGTTATGAATCCTGTGATGAAACTCAGGAAGCTTGATTCGGTGACCTGCAGTTTGAAACCTACAAACTTCCTACCTTTCCTTATCCTATTTACCTTAAGATATAAAGTAGGTGGAATTCTTGAATTGATAGTTAATCTACTGCTATTGAATAGAATAATTTACAAATAAATGTGATTCTTCATGGCCTTTGACTCTAATTCATCTCCTTTTTGTGTCCCACTATAAAAAGGGGGAAAATGAAGTGTATGCAGAAGGAGAGAGAGTCAAGGACACTTCCCTGGTCATCTCCTGATTTATTCTGCCCCCAAGTAGGGCCTTCAATCACTCCTATGACTGCTGAGGCAGCCAATTTCTAAACTCCATTTTAGCTTAGAAATCCATTATGGGGACATGAGGAAAAGACAATTGTGATGGTAATTTTTAATCAAGATTCACCAGTGATATCTTTTTTGTGAATGGGATTTGCATTCTATCTAATATCATCCTCCTTTTGAATATTTCTGCTAATCGTTGCACTGTCGTAGTGTTTCTGGCTGCATGTTTCTTCTTTTTCTTCTTGAATTCACTAAACAATTGAGATCCTGTTTTTGTTTCAGTTTAATGATTTTTTTGTTGGCTCACAATAGAAGTTTGAGGTTTTGTTGTCAGCTTTGACTTATAATCGTCTGTGATGTATGGCTGTTTATGAGTTGACTGTTTTGCATCTATCATCTATAAGCATAATGAGCTGATGAAAAGAATTTGTTTAAAAACAGAAAAAGCTGTAGTCACATGTTCATAACACTGAGAATGGAATTTTGGCCTGATGCTTCTTTGAATGCACATGGTCGGTGAAAGCGAAGTGAACACAATGGAAATAGCTAGAAGCACTTCGGAATACTCCCACTACTTTGGGATCTGGAGAATAAAAATGCCTCTTCACTGTATTTCTGTCTTTAATCCAGTTGAATTGCAAAAATGCAGAGCACTATTAGATATTTTTTTTTTTTAATAGAGCTTTTCCAAAGTTCATGACAAGAGGTAAGATATTTTGGTCAGAATTTTGGATAGGTTCTTACAGAAGATGAGCCCAAACTGCTATGTCACCAACTTTTTTTTTAATGTGCGTGAGGTTGCAGAGGTCTTTATTATGAAGGGTTGTATTTTGTCCATTACTGAACAAGGAACAAAAGGTATAGTTTGTATTCAGAGTCTTCCAAATAGTACCGGAGAGTGCCTAGACATTATGAGAAAGAGTCTTTTCTTGATTAAAAAGGTAATTCCACTTTAAGTACTGGTATTTTTTACGCTGTAGGATTAGTGTGTTTAAGATGAGAATGAGTCAGAGGGTTTGAGTTTGTCCCCAAAATGGATCTTTTCCTGGTTTTATTTCTTTTCTTCTTTCACTTGAACTTGTTTATTCACTGTAAATGCAAATGTCTTTAACAATACCTTGAGAATGTCTGAACAGAGAAATAACAATTAACAAATCATACCTTGGAATAAAATACTACCCAAAAGCCTCGGAGAATTACTCTGTTCTGCTCTCTCTTCTAAGAGTTTCTATCTTTTATAGCAAGGAAAATCAGGGAACCCTAGAGGTTATGTGTTAGTGGTTTTACGTTCCCGTTGTGTACTAGGGGCCTTGCATTTAAATGACCTCTGAGCAATGCCCAGTTCTCACAGACTGGGAAAAGAAAAAGTTCTCACAGAAAGGAAAAGACAAAGCCAAGTTCTGTCACTGCACTCAGGAGAAGCAGGTTGTTTCATCTCTCCGTTGATCTCTGCAATCCAGGTACACCTTTCTCATTCGTGGCTCTTTTTTTGAAGGGCCGGAGGCTGAGGAGCATCAGCAGTACTGCTCCTCGTTACCAGCTACTTACTCCAAGATTAGTAATATCCAGTGGATGCTTCCAACAGAGTTGTTTATCTTCTGCACTTCCTTGTGAGCGTTTCTTTCCAGCAGGTGTTTGCCTCCCATGTTTTTCTGTGTATTCCCACGCTCTATTTGCTCTCCTATTGTGAACTAGGAAACAGCATCCAAGTAAAGATTAAATTTTGGAATAGTGTGCTGAGAAGACCAATGAATCTGCTGAACCTGGTACATGGTAAGTCTGGTAAACAGACTTAATGCAACTATTTACATTTCTTATAAACTAAATTTATAAGCTAAATTCTCTGCCTGTTTTCATGTGCGAAATGTGACATTTGCCATCAAACAGATGCATGAATGTATTTTGTGGGTACAGCTCGAAGGCCAGTTGAAGTGTTGAATGAGAGTACAACTTGCTGTTTTGAACGGAAATCCCACCAACAAAACACAGGAAATACTAGAGCAGAAAATGTTGAGGATAAATCCTTACTGCTCTGGATATATTTTACAAGTTGAGAATAGCTTGTATGTTGTGCATTAGGATTTCCATATAATGTAACTGGAAGAGCGGTGGGAATGTGTGACGTGGTACTTTTGACCATCTTTATAATATATTACAGCTTTGTGAAGTTAGGTCAGCTGGGCTTCTGGCAAAAATTGGCAACCTCATAGAATTACTTTAACCTGTACTTCCAGTATCTATTTGTTATCACTGAAGATTAGTGAGACTTACTGACACCTGCCTCCACCTTTTTTCTACAGGTCATGCCTGGTAGTCGCTACAGGGAGTGGCTGAGTACCAGTGCTTGCTCTGGCATTCTGCCATTTGGAGATCTCTCTAACTGGGAAAAATCTTTCGGTGATCACCTGTTCTGGTTTCTGTAACGCTAAGATGGAGCAGGTACACGTTGCTCTTTATTTTCCACAAATAGTTCTGTGAGTGATCTTGATAAAACTTTTCTTGACGTGGACCCTGACAATAAGCTGAGAGTAAGAAAAGTTTAAAATCTGAGTGAAGAGTCACAGAATTTATCCTGCAGTATATGCAGCTGCAGAAACTCTTCAGAAGGCTGAGTATATTAAAAATGAAAAATACTGCTCGAAAAAATTTCTGCCACTTCGATTCAAACCTAATTACACCTTCTCAGAAAACATTGATTGTTACACTTTTGCCAGTAGTATCAGTTGGGAGGGCTTGGAGGTTATGAATTCTAACAGATATAATGAATAAAAGCTAAACAAGATTTTAAAAACATCATTATGATTGGCGTATGTGTGAAAGAAAAGACAAGGAACATGATCAATTTTAATGCCCAGGAACAAATTCCGTAGGCACTTCCATATGGAATTTCCATAGGAAATACCATATCCTGAATATTACTATTTGTATCTTTTGCAGAAAACAATTTGTGGAACTATACAAGAAAGAGAATACGTTAAAAAAATGAAAACCAGTTATAATTTATTTCTCATATAAATGATACGGTTGTTACTAAATTGATACAAAATATGAACAATTGCTCTCCAGACATTCAAATGAAGATTTCAAATATATATCCAAATAAAACTTAAGTTCAAAGAGCCCAATTCTTCGAGTCTCACAATTTCAGAATTAAAGGCAGTGGATGGTGTTTATCCATACACAATTTAAGAAAGATTAGAATCAAATGAAATGTTTTGCTTACAGTGAAAAATACAGTATTTCATATCTTGATGATAATCAACTAGCCATGTTGCACGCTGCGTATAAATACTACATTACCCATGTATAAATATTACTTTAATTAATGTAAGTACATACCTAAGTATACAAGTTATTACATAAATGCTGATGGTATTCTAAGCCAGCCATCATTTTGTTAGGTCCTGTACAAAGACAGAAAATCCCAATTCCTGCCTGAGAGGAGTTTACATCCTAAGAATATGAAGAACAACACAAGGTCAGTCAGACTTTTGGAGGCATACAAATTCATGTATTCCATTAGCTGAAATTTTTCATTAGCGTAAGATCGATCTGTTGTATCATTCATGAGTCTTGTAGTATGGAAGTGTTAACAACTTTATAAATCTTGCAACAATTACTATATCCTCTCTCAGTTTAAATGCACACTGAGTCTCTGGGGGTCATGGTTTGATTGATAAGGGGGCACCTGAGATTATCAAATCAATTCAAGAGAGGCGTTTCATTCATATTAGAGAATATGGATGGGAATGATGTTGGCTCTAATTTTTAAATGCCTTTAAAAAAGGCTGATGGCAAGGAGTCAGTTCTCCACATCTGAAATGGAACAAGTGCTTCGAAACAGGTAGGTTTGTGCTGAGCTTTATCAGCAGATACGTAGTGGATTTTGGATATAACCAGTGAAACCAGACATTATATAGAAGTGTAGAAAAAAAAATATTCTAGCTTTGATTAGGAATCACCAGATCCTATGGAAAGACTAAATCTAAGCAGCACGAGATTTCAAAGGACAGGTTTTCAGTTGCAAACTAATTGGCATTGTGTTCACAATCATTGCTGGGTCTTTTCAAGTCCTGACGTTTTCATGTCTTCCTCAGCAGAGTATTAGAATAAGGCCCGTGTACTTCTGGATGTCTGGCAGCAAGCAGAGTTTACAGAGCAGATCACAGACATTAGCTTGTCCTCACAGGAGCCCTGGCAATTAGGCCACTAAGAGTGTTGATACTCCCACTTCACAGATTTTGAGGGTTTGAGACAGCTTGTTAAGCAAAGCTATGCCAAAGCTGACATGGAACTCAGCGCAAGGTGGTTGTAACTTCACCAGGTTGCAGGGAAAGATTTTGTTTGTTGAGACTTTAAAATCGCCTTTGGCAAAAGTCATTTCAAGGATAGTAATGTGCAGTCAGCAACACATTTCTGTAACTCTACAACGCCACCAATTTGTTATAGTGGGTATGGTGGCACTAAAACATCATCCTGACACTGAAGAGTACTTTCTGCCCGTTTCTCAGGTAGATCTCAGTTCAATAAATTTCCATTTTGCATAAACCTACTGCAGAGTTCTGTTGATGATCTTGCAGTGTTTTCTTTGATTCTGCAGAGAAATGAAGGAGTTTCTCCTTGTGATCAGAATTGTTGTACATATCACCCACTGGTGCTGTGGCTGTTCAATTACCAGACATTGTCTTTGCTAACAAGGCTCCTGTTGCCTTCTTACTTGGTTTATACTGAGGATCCAAAATGATGCCATCAGATACACTTTTGTCAGCTGCCTATGGAATGAGTTTTCTGTGACACATCTTTCCTGAATAACTGCTGTGAGAACAGATGTCTAATGCATAGCTATTCAAAATGTTGATTCCATTTCTCTTTTAAACATGGTGTAAATAAAGTTAGAAATCTGTGGTGTTCGTTCTGTGAAAGCTAGCACTTTCATAGAGTATTTCTTAATAATACTTCAAGAATAGTGTAGGAGGATGTAATACTTGAGCAGGGACATAAAAAGCTACTGTTTAAGTTCAGATTTGTGGTGTCTTGTCTGGTTTTAGGGATGCTTATTTCAGAATTCTGTTACACAGATATATTGTTGAAATGACTGTAGGTTTCTCATGCAGTTTACATGCATGTTTTCAACTTGGCTGACTTGTTTTGCCTTAGTCTGCAATATTCTTTATCATATTTGCAATATTCTTTTTTTTTGTGTGTGTCTCAAAATTCTACTTACCTGTCTGCCTTGGCACCAGGATCCCATGCTGGGCTATAAGTACTTTTTCTTCCTAAAATTTATCACAAACATGCCAATGAGGCATTCTACAGGTGCAGAAGTTTTTAGCCTAAGCAGAAGCACCAGAACAAATATTTTAGTATGTTCAATCCCACTCAATAACTAATTGAATTAGAAAGTCCTTAAGCAACCTTGGCACAGGCAGTTGTAAGACTTTCTCCAAAAAGCGCAGTTTCAGAAGTTTGGTAGTGGCCTATTAAACCTGCAAGACTTTCATGAGTGGAGGTACCCCCAGACATAACATAGAGGCCACGTGATCAATCACTTACTCAAGTGATTGGTCAATCACTTAAGTGATCGATGACAAAATGTCAACATCAATCTTTACCTCTGCAATGAAAGTCATAGTTTAGCTCAGACTGGGAACACACTAATGTAGTTTGACATTCTCACTTCAAACTTGGCAACACAGAACTTAGTATAACTTGGATTCCAACTGCATTTTCTGAATAATCAAAAAAGGACTTTTGGGTAGGAAACTTTTTCCTTGTCTTTGCACAGTCAGATTTGAAACTACTTAACCTCGGAAAGCTCAGTTCACGAACCTAATGTTTTCTGCATATAGTTGTTGGTTTTTCTTTCTGATTTGCTTTTGTACATTTAAAAAATCTTTAGAGATAGGATTAGCATCATATGAAACCATCTTGATCTTTAACTTTGGTAATTAGCTGGATTTGGACTTTTACATCACACAATGTGGATCTGTTATTTGAGCAAAACCAATGAAATAGTAATAGTAAGCAGTTAGCCTCAGTGTGGAATGGTTACAGGAGAAAAGGGAGACATACATACATATTTTTATATATGTAGGTATTTAATCAGCATTTTCCCTAACTGGAAACATATAGAAAATCAGAAATTAATTTTAGGATATCGTGGTTATAGACTTACTCTCTCATGGTTTCAATTTCCCATCCTGGCTCCTTTCTTTCTGTTCCTATTGACCTTCCAAATCCAGGCTCTGTTCAGATTCACAGGCCCACACAAGGCAAATATTTGACATAGCTAACACAGGCAAGGCAGGTATTCCTGTTTGCTCTAAAGCATCATGGTATGTTGTAGCTTTACAACATAATAACGGTTGCAAGATTTTTTTAATATGAGCGAATAGCACTATTTCTGTGTACCTTCCCAAACTGGTTTTCATTCACAGACATGTGAAAAAAACCAAACAAACCCAAAGGTCCCATCTTGAAGCAAGCATGATACAGAAAACACAAACTATGATGATTATAGTTTCACAAAATTCGTAACCTAGAAACGCTGTCATCATGGTAAGTGCTGTAGCGTTCTAAGCAAGTTTGGAAATCGGCACTCTACACCTTCAACTGTGATTTCTGGAGGAGGGCTTGCTCTTAGTCCTTTTAGTCTTATGAAGTCAGAAACCCTGAAGCACATCATTTCCCATATGATGTAGAACGTGTAGAGAGAATTTTAGGTAATACTTAAAGAGGAACAAATTCAGCCACTCTCATTTGGACAAAACTCCAAGCTAACAACATCAGCATGATTCTACGGGTAGTCTGCCTGTACCACAAGATTTTGATGGAGATAGCACTTGCTGATAAGAAATTATGCCTCATTCTGCCTTTTCTAACTTTCCATTATTGGCCACTGACCACTTTTCTGTTTGGTAGTCTCTGTGAACTGCTGTCTGCCACAGACTTTTCACCACTTCTGCATATTGTTAGACATGAAAACCAAAAGTCTACATCTTCTTTTCTATGCTGAGATTAGAAACTATGCCATTTTTGAGACAACTTTTATGTAAAGAGGTTACAGCTTCTTTCTGTCTTATTCATCCTACACTACTTTTTCATTCTCCCTATGGGAAAGTTACACATGAGTAATATCTTACAGGCCTGCAATTAGTCTGTGTTTCAACCACTGCAGATGTTAGATTGTGCCCCAGGAACACAGCCTTAATGAATCCGTGTATGTGAGAGACAAAGAAAACCTTGTCTGTCTGGACTTTTTTACTCTTCTGTATCTGCGTTTAAAAACACCGTAGTGTTTAAATACTCTTATAAAAAAAAAAAGAGATCCTGAAATGAAACATGTTTGTTAGTTGTGTACACCTTATTCGGTTGATTCATTTCCAGCACATTACCATCACCTTGAATGCTTCCTCTGAATTTGACTTGATGAACCTGAGTGAAAATGCATTGTGTGTGCAAGAAAACCACTCCTCAAGAACCTGCCACTGGACCAACTGTTATCAACATATTCTAGTTGACAAGCGCCAGTGTTAAAGTTTAGCATTGGGCCTGCAAGATGAAAAACTGTGCGAATTCATGGTGAGCTGAAGAAGTAGATGACATGTCAGTCATCTGAATTCACACGTAGGACACAGAAGCATGAAAAAAGGAATGGAATTTCTCCTCCGCAACACATTGGAAGAAGCATAAAGCACCTTTTACACTTAACTATATAAAGCCATTTTGATCCCACTCTTCATAAAATATTTAATATCTTCAAAAGGTCAGCAGAGAAGGGGGCTTAATTATGTGTTCCATAAGTTCCTGTGGTCTTACAAAAACAGCATTCTAGTCCTGCAGCCTTCCATTCTCATGTGAAAGTAATGGGAGGATTGTTTGGTGCATGCTGCTTTAAAACAAATCTCTTATATATATATATGAATATAAATATTTCTGTTGGGCTAGAGTAATTTTGTACCTTTCTTAAGAGCACAAATGCTTTGGTTTTTTTTGTCTGCAAATGGTTTAAAATAATAGGAATGAATACATGGTGGCATCCATTTCACAAAAAATGTAAATGACCTGGGTTTCTCTTTTGGAGCTACCTTTATGAGTTCTTTGATCACTGAATGATTTATTGGAGTTAAAAAAAAAAAAAGCCTGCACAAAATATTCAGAAGTGGTCACTGAATTCTTAAATGCCCATTCTACCTCTTGGTTATTCAAAGATTTTAAGCATCCGCAGCTCGCCTAATAATTTGAGGTTTACGGTATTCTATAAAAACAAGACTCATACTGACAGCTTAGGTCAGAGATTTCCCCCAGTCCAAAATCCATGTCTGTTGCAAAGACATGCAGTGTTTATACTATCTTTCTGTCAACGTTCAACTCTGAAATAACATTTTCCTTAAGAGCAGCAGGGACAGCCAGGCTGTTTGTTTCTGCCCACCTGAATGCTGGGCTGCTTGCTGCCACAGGGAGGAGGTTGCAGAAAGCCCTCGGCAGCACCTTGCACTCTGTGCAGTCCCCTGGACTCAGATCTGGCATATGCTTGATCCAGTGCTGCTGGAAATGAGAAGGTTTTACCAAGATGTGTACACGAGCCCTCCAACAAGTCTGGATGAACTTGCTGTAAAAATGCTCTCATAATGTTTAACGTTCTGTAGTTACACATCTTGTTGTCTCATTATAAACCATCAAACCAGGTATGAAAAACACTGTTCTGAGTGAGGAGTGTTTTACACCTATTTTGTGCAGCTACTGAGCACCGCAAGAGCAGGTCATGAACCAGAACTATAATTGCCAACGAGTCTATCAGAAGATCAGTGCAGTTCTTTCTTTCTGCTAATGAAACTGAGGATATGAATCAAGCAAAGCTACCTATCACTAGAAGAAAGGTATCTCTAAGTCTGCTTGAGCTGTGGCTGAAGGAGTTTCACATAAGAGAAGATAGAAAAGCAATTTAATCCATTCATACTGTGCAGTATGTCATCTGCTAGATCTCTGCATTGTGTCACAAATCAAAATTCTAGCTCATGTCCTGCAGAGTATTTCTAGAGGAAAAATCTGATCTGAAAGCAGTTATATGCTTAGAAGGACCCAGACTTGGCAGTTTGTCTGTGTATTTAAAGCTTCAATAATGTCTCAGGTTCTCAGATGTCAAGCTCTGGAATTATACCTCAAGTCTAGAGCAAGGCCAACATTGAGATGGTGACATACAGCCATGTTCTTTATGACAGTCAAAATCAAACTGATTTTTTTTTTCACATGTTCTGCATTCTGAAGCCACAAACCCATGAGTCTAAACTCAGTTGTATGAATCTTGTTTGTTTTGTTTCTTACGAAACATTTTAGTACATATATTTCCTTGCATTAGGGTCATTCTGTTCCACCTTCCACTAAGATACTGTGGCAATGCCTGTTGTTTACACGAAGACATAGTCCAGCCTCAGATGATAACTTGCTGATCTATGGTCTGCTTTATACTGTCACTGAAACTAATAACAAAAAAACCCCAGAACCCTTTTCGTAGCCCCGGGTTTGTAAAGGTAAAGTCTAGCAGATGTATGTTCTTATAGTTACATCTTCCCTGTCTGAAATCCAGTAGGAACTAAATCTTGTTGGTTTCAAATATGAACCCATATCCACAATCTAGCACTTTTAGGACAAAAAAACCCCAAACTCTGCTGCACGTACATGGTTTTTAAAATTCTTCTTGACATATATAGAACTAAACACTGAGACAGAAGCAAATCTTATCTGAAGTAGTTAGGATGAAGTTTGTGCCACTACAGAATTTTTAATAACCAATAAAGTTTACTATTGAGTATTGGAAGTGAATTTTCCCTTCCCTTTATGATTTTGCATGTCTGAAGGGTATCGAATCTTGAAGTTTTATTTTACTAGAAAACTTTTAAAGAGCTTAGAGAATTACTGGTAGTTGAATTGTGACATCCCTCGAGACTGAAGCCTGAATGATTGCAAGGGCAAGGAATTTTCATTCAGATCACCGGGGTGCCCTGTCTGTCGATATGTGTTAACTTCATGTAGACACTGACCTACATGTGCAAAGCACCTACCTGCTCCTGATCCTTCATTGTCTTTTTGTAGTTCAAGGTTCCTAACAAATGCGTCAGAGAAGACTTCTCTCCTGAAACATTTAACATCCTTGCAATCTCGGCTAAAATCACTTCTAGCAATATTGCAGAAAAAAACCACAAACTTTATTTTATCTAACATAAAACTGAAGAGAATGAAGAAGTAAACAAAAGCAAAGATCACTGTAGATGTATATCATAAAGAAATACAGGAGATAAAAAAAATATTTTCTTTGCAGATCACTTACCATATTTTTAGAGTTTATACTGTTTCCTCTAAGAGAACCTTGACCAGGGTAAATATCACAGGATATCATCTATTGTTTTTACCTCTTAAGTGTTGTTAAACTGAAGAAAAAAGGAATTGATAAGGACAAGCATCAGCCTGGGCTTGCCAAGTTGCTTTTTTTCCATACTGGGTATCAAAATCAATGGAAATGCCTGCACGCTGTAATTAAATGAAGCTTTGTTTTCCTTTGCTTATATAAACATCGTTGTTAAGATGATTTCTAGAGTGAGGGCAATGAGCTAAAATGAGATGAAAAGTAGTAATTGTTTTCTGTAATTCACAGCTCCGAGGTGACTGCCAGCTCACTGTTGTACGTTACTATCTATGACGTTAATAAATGTCTAAGTACGCTTTTCTTTTTCAATAAGTGCTTTTTCCTGTGCTCATTTCACTACTGAGCTTAAACTTAAACACTCTTCCTACAAACGAGATACCAATATGTTTGGCAAACAAGACCTGAGTTTCTTACATGCGTGTTGGAACTTGAGATTCACGTTAGCATTAATTGGATCCAGTTCCCATTGTCACAGAATTGTCCACATGGGGCAATGCAACCCCAGGGGTCAGCTTGAACACTCAGACAGCAGAGTGGAGTTTTGGGTGCTGAGGGGTGTCTTCAGTCCCAGAAGCAGTATGGTCATATCAGCGCAATGCTGTATTTAGGTTCGCCATTACCCTGCCAAAACACTGCGTCAACACGGCCAGTGCCGGCTGTGGCTCTGTGTCATGCTGTACTATTCAGTGTATCCCTTAATCTTATTCTTAATGGATGTTTCTTGTTTCACGATCTGAACACACTTGGTGCTAGAGCTCACCACAATCGCTGCCCTGTATCCTGCCCCTTTACTCTTTCCTCAGGTAAACTTATGGCTTATTTCTTCAGGAATTGTGTCTCATTTGGGACTGAAGAGTCTGAATCAACACTTCGTGCGCTGGCAGTAAATAAGCAGTCTTGGTTGTTCTTGCTACTCCTTACTTATTTTCACTTCCTTCATCAACCTTCTCCCAACACCCTTCTGTTGGCCCTCTCATCTTTCTGCTACGTTTGCAGAATACATTACGTTAGATATCCCTTTTCAATTGGAGGTTCTGAAAACAGAAATTTCAAGAAAGGGAGTCTAAGTTCTTTGTTTTAATAAATGTGGTGTTGTCATATACTTCCCCAAATTCTGTCACTTCTCAAGAGAAATTAATTCTAAATGAAAACTCAGGAAAGACCATCTGGGAGAGCTGCTTCCATGTGTAGATCTCACATTCAGGAAGTAACTGAGTTGTGCGTACACAGCAGTCTTCTGACTAGGTAGCTATCTGGTAAATGCTTAAGATTAACCCAGTGAAGCCTGCAGAAGATTCCAAATAAAAATGATTGCTATAGCCATGCATTGCTTTGAGTCAGGTATGTATTCCATAACCTTTGTCAAGAGTTCATCAGGACCTCAAAAGGCAAGAAGAATGCATTATTATTGGCCTAAGTGGGCAGTCCTCAGAGTAACCACATACACAATTTACAGTGTTGTCCGTGAAACACAAGCACTTACGGTTTTACATTTGCTAGCATTGGTATTAATAAAAGGTGATGCTGCAAGAGGCAGTTAGGTTTTGAGGTGTGGAGAATGGAAAGCATTTGCCTTCAGTAAACTGAATGGAGCAATTCCGAACACATGCCATGAAAACATAGCTTGGTCTTTACGGACTAACATTTCTCCCTTCTCAATCATCTGTACTTTGTATCTTTTTCTAGGACACGTACCTCTTTTTCTAGATTTATACAACATTTCCACTGATACTAACGTAACAGGGTCAGAAGGAGTGTTTTATTACTGCTAGGTAAGGCAGTGGTTTAATGTAATTGCAAATTTGGCATACGGTGCTAGCAAAATTTGGTACAGGAGAGCAGCTGTCTGGATATGATAGGATAATTTTCCCCTCACGTTTTCTTAGAGAATACTATGATTTAATATCTGTCTTAGTTAGAAAGGACTTGGGGTTAGTTTGGCTCCAGATTTGAATGTTGTGACTTGCTCTTGAACCTGTACTTCCTTAGTTTTCCATGTGCTTCCTGTCTTCAGCCAAAGCCAAAGCCACAAGTTCCAAAACAGAAAACCACAGGAAAGGCTGCTCTGGTAACATTTTTCTTGAGCAGAAACAAGTAGAAGGAGAGATTTCCTGCAAAATCATTTTCTTGTGATGAATGTAGCCTGGATTCTAGACCAAATAGTCTGGCTAAATCTGCCTATTTTTAGATAAGGTTGTATCAGTTATAGATTCTTATTTAAAATACATGTAAGTGTCTTTCAGTTTACCATCTTTAGTTTTTTTGGATGCCATTCAGCTTTGACAAATACATTTATCCTTTACTAGAATATTTGATTTATTTCTTGAAAAGGGGTGAATGGACCTGTGATAAAGTTAAGAATTAAAAGGATTTGAAGAAAGCTTATTTGCAAAGAGCTGGCGTGACTCTCTGTTGTAACTTTAATACTTCTAAGTACGTTAAGCACCTCATAGTCCACATCAAAAGAAAAGTTCCTGTCCAAACCATTTAGGCTGGAACTCATCCCACTGAAGTTTAAACATTGAAATCATTTGCTTTCCATCAATATCTGCTGTTTTGCCATTGATGCTAGGTGGAAGCTGGAGTGAATAGACTTTTCATTTGCAACATACATTCCATGTGTGGATTATACTGAACTTGCAACTGCAGCTTTAAGCCTCAGGTAAATATCTAAAGACTGGGGAGATGAATCTTGGTTTTCTATGGGACAGACATTCAAAGTGAAGATAAAATGGTAAGAAATAAGAAAAGCATGCCTAGATAAGAATACGAAACAGTGGGTGTTGTTGGCACTTGGGTTTGTGTGTAAGTTGTAGCTATAAGCTAATACTGAATCATCCACTGAGGCACGCAGATGGAGGGCTTGTCAGGGCTTGTAACTGGCCACGGTTCCTGGGGAAGTCTGCTGGAACCAGACAGTGAAGGTTTCTCAATATACCCGTGACTGCCATTATCTCACATCAGCATTAAGCCTCGGCTATGAACTGTTGGGTCTTTGGAAAGGTTTCTGTTAGGATTGAAATGGAGGAGGGGAAGTGATCCACAGCTTCTATAGATGGGATGAAGGAAGTTCAGGAGCTGCTGAAGAAATGCAGTTTTGTGATTGCAGTTAGTACAATGAAAAGGTGTCAGCCAGGATATGGTGTACTAAGAAATGAGTTAGAAAGTCCGGACAAGGGCCACAGTGTGACTGAGAGGTGAGAAAAATGGCTGGGCCTCTGAAATGTTGTGCAGAAAGCAAGAACAACTTTTGGGCACAGCTTGGGTTAGAGAATAGTTAAAAGCTTTGAGGTCACAGTTCCTGACAGTGTTACCATGAGTTAGAATAGTTCTGTGCCATCTCTGCTAGTGTAGGCAGGTCATGCAAATGTTCGTATCAGGCACTGCACCTGGGAAAATGGGCTCGTAAACTCTTAACAGGAAAAAATGAAAATCTCTAACGTTCATCAGACGTGATGTCATAACACACTGATGGACTGTAGAACTGTCATGTAAAGAATACCATATATTTGTAGATTTTTAGAACAGTCTTATTCAGCAAGGTGAGGTTGACAAATATATAACCCAGTAGATCTGTGGTATGTTTCTACACCTTAAAATTGGCCTTCTGAAATAAATGAGAGCAAGCAATGGTAAAAACACTGCATTAAAACTATCTCCACTAAATGCTGTAGATAAATGTCAGCACAAGCATCCATGTATTTGTACAGCAGGGATATACTTTTTCCTGTCACCCCTTTTTCTCTTGTTAGTTTTATTTGAGGTAGCTTGTCTTGTGTACTACAAACTGTGCTAATCTGGTGACCCAAGAACGTAGTCTGAGGACTTCCCTTATGCACTTTGCAATTCTGTTATGAAGTAGTACCCTGGGCAGAATATTACAATTTACCTAAAGCGAGGCAAGGCATCGCTGGAGCTCAAGGATAGCTTGTCTTCCTGTTTACTAGTGCAGCTCTTTGATTTGGCCATCTAATCCCAAAGAAATCCTCTTCCTCCATTCTGATAGTGCAATGGTAGACTTCTGACCACAGGAACATTTATTAATTATTCACACCAGAATTAATTGTACTAATCCATCTTGCTTTCTCTCTTGGCTCTCACTTTGCAGGATGACTCTTCAACATCTCCTTCTTTCCTGTTCTAAGAAAACCTGACTGATTATCAAAAGTTATTTCAAGCATCCCTCCAGTGAATGTTCTGGGTTCATCTTTAAACTCTTTAGCCCAGCATCGCTTAAGCTGCTATACAGGGAATAAAAGGTAACCTTAAGCAGCCCTTCGCTAAGTTACTTTTCGCTCTGTGAGATAGTGGATGTAAAACTTTTGTGATCCGTTCTACCGCACTGGATCTTTCCTGATTCTTGTTATATGTAATGCTTCCATGGAATATAAAAAAATTACACAAAAAAAGGATTACGTGAAGATTTTTGTTAAAGTCTATTCTACGATTGCTTCTGATCTTTCCTTTTACTGGACACTTCTCCAGTATATATATAAAGTCCTCATTATATGTACATATTCTTAAGTTCTCCACTGGGAATCAAGTATACACATGGAAATAAGTGCCACTGTGAGCAGGTAAAATAATTGTGTTTTATGAATCGTGTCATCTGTGTTTGTATCCCTTGTCCATTACTCTTTTCATCTCTACGACAGTACTCTAAATTCTTCTGCTTATCCTCTTCAGCATTCCTGTTGAGCTCTATAGCTGTTCTCGAGCCAGTCTGGATCTACATGAATGCTGACAAGCCAACGATTATGTGCAGACAGATTGCCCCGTTCGTTCCTACAGTTAAGTAGTTCCTGTTGTTCTATTCATAAGGGGCCTAATTTGACTCTCTGTCCTCTATATGGCTACCAACTTGCCTAGATATCTTTACAAGTCAGATCACAGATGCGTAACTAGAAATCAATGCTGCCATTCACTAAATTGTATAATTGTTGCTTTTTCATAGTGAAGAGTTCTTGGTAAGATACAGTGCAACAAAAAGTAAAACCAATACATTTAATGTTGTCGTATATTCAACTGCTTTTATATGAGACAGTTAACTGAAGTTAAATTAAATCTTTCCTACTGAATCAGAAACTATACATAAGCTTCCCTGCTTATTCAAGGTCTGTATCTTTTTTTCCATTTTGAGAAGGGAGCACAAATGGCAAATGTGAAACAGGAAAGGAGCACCATCTGGTGTTGAAGAATAATAACAGAGAATGAAAAGTACATGAACCATTTCCCATCAGTTAAAGCATAGAGACCATGTAATTCTTTGGCTGACTTGTTTGCATATAAGGAAATGATTTATTCTGGAAATGTAATAATATGATGTTCTTCATGGACATTGTGGTGACTGAGAGGCAGGGGAATGCAGAATGACATGTCAGACAGCATCAGAAACAGTAGTTTGAGAATTTTTTTGCCTGTTTGTCTCCGTTGGTAAAAAAAAGCTTAGGAAAGTTTTTGGTTTCTGACCTCCAAAGAATTTAAATAATAGTAGGCCAAAACCATTCATTGTTCAAAATAATGTAGTGCAGTATTCTACGTAAGTAATATACGTAATCGGACTATAGCAGAGTGACAGTATTTATCTTGGCAGTGACAGTCACGGATAACATGCTGCTAGAACATGCGAAATATTTGTTAAAATGGAATAAAAGTAACCATTTAGCCTGTATGTCAACATGCAGGTTTGGGCTGGCACTGTGTGGGAGAGGGTTTGAGGGGGGCAGTTGTCTGTAGTTTCACTGTTCTGGAAAACAAAAACCAGTAGATGTTTAGTGTGAGCTCTGAAAAATTCTGGGTTTCTGATCTCCATCAGAATCCCTATGTCTCAGAGGAGATCAGGCAAGAGACAAAGTCATTTTTGCTTTCTGTTTTGTGAAAGGAAGCAGTGTACGTTCTCAGCCATTCTAATTTTGGAGCTATGATCTCACTTTAACCAAAAACATAATACAGATGTGCTGCTTCTAATTTATTGGTGTTTCCTGCACTTCTGTAAACATGACAGCATGTGAGCCTGGTGTTCTGTCTCTGCCTCCATATCTAATGATAGACTCCCTCTTGCATATTTACTTTTTTTTAGAATAAAATGTGAACTTATTCAAGAACTGTGAATGCTTATATTCATTGTAAGATAAAGCCATTACAGTTGTAATGAGTTAGACCAGTCCCTCATTTTTCAGAGTAAATACAGTTTTATTTTTTATGTGTAGTAGATGGCCTTGTTCAGCCAAAAGTGCTACTACTAAAATATTTGTTAATTTTTAAGAGAGAAAAACACACCAGAAAGAAAGGGAATTTCAGATATTTTCATGTTTGACAAGCTTTGTGGTTCCTTTGGGAGCATAACCACTGTTCTGCTTTATTTAAAATTCACTTGACTGTTGTCTTATGGTTAGCAGTTACATGCACACCAAAAGCTTCATTGGCCCTTGCTTCTGGGCAGGAGGGAAATCTCATCTTGTGAGATGCTATTTATATCTGTTTTCTAGACATTTGTTAGCAACAGAATGTCACCTATATCATCTGTGCATTTTGGACATGAAAACATGAAAGGAAGAAGTAAGTAAAAGCATTCTTTTAATTTACATTCACCACAGCAACTGTTATTTCCCAGTCCACATCTGGATCTGTTTGTGAAAAGGAGGGCATACATGAGATAAGGAACTCATTCCTCAAGAAGGGGAACTTTCTATTTACATGAATCAACTGTGAAATTAGGGGATTCTCCTTCTTTAAGTGTTGTAAGAAAGCTGAACGGAAAATTAAGAAAGAGAAGTACTGGCAGCAAAACTTATGAGGATTTAGGAGTTGATTCTGTGATTTGCTGCAAGATGTAATTATTGATAGCCAGTAGGAGTCATGGGTGCTCAGCACGCACAGAACCAGGCCATGCTTTGCTAAATTGATGAGATAATGTAACAGATTGGGGATAAGTGCCGGAGCACTTAAACTTGTCTAAATGACTGAGATAAGGGACTGGCAGCTTCTAAAGAGAATCAGTGTTTTCCCTGTGTAACTCATCTTCTGGCAAATGACACTTGCCAAGAAAGAGTATGATGCTACCAGAAGACCAAGAATGCTTTGTGTTTGGGGAGGAAGACGCTGAGCAGTATATATGGAAGAAACGTTATTGACCTGTTGTTTAAGCAGGATCAACCCTTCTTACTTTCCACATTTACTAACAAAGCCTCAACTTTTGACAGAGCAGAATCAGTCATTCTAGTCTGAAGAAAAGAAAAAAGAAAAAAATAGCCTAGCCTTAGTTTGCAACATGGCATCTTTCAGTGGATCACACTTCATGTCATGTGAGTTGACTGGGGAGAGAACTTCTATGCCTCAGTTTCTATAACAAATTACTGAAGTTTCTCTGCTGGCAGAACACTGGCTATTTCCTCACTCACCACATTTCTTATCAGTAGGTGACATCTGGAGGGGAGGACTTGAAGAATTTGGCAGTCCCATCTGTCAACATGAGAGTGGAACCCATGGACAACCACACTGAATATTCAGGTGCTTTACATCCTTTACAACCTTTACATCCTTCAGCATAGAATGAAAATATTGTCTGGCAGATGGGACAGTTACTTTTTATTGACAAATTAATGGAAGCATTTAAAAATGAGCAGAGTGTAGGAAGCTTTGGGGAAATTAGGATTTCTGGGTAACTTGAACTTCCGAACTGTCAGAATTCAGTCAGATGAACCTCGTTCATAAATAGCATAATCCTAATAAAAAGCCATTGCAAACATGGACTCCAACCACTGCAACACCTATTTTGACAGCAAACCTTTTGTGCTCTATTTAAGGTTGAGAACGAAAAGCTGAATGTCATTATATATGGGATTGTCTCCTCCCATTTTTGCATGATTATGCCACATCAGACTGTTTTCTCTATGTGTACCCAGAGCGTTAGGCATGTTTGATGGAAATAGGCATATACTGTGTTCCAAACACAAGGAGAAATTATGTGAAATTTTGTGTACCTCTCTGTTACAGCTTGATCTCTTCACAGTGAAGTTTTCTGTTACAGAAATTCTCTGTTATTAACACCAGAAATTCCCTAGAGTCTAAGTTGTGCTGGATGTTTCCGTGAAACAGAAATTATATAAATAGTTTGGCCTGTAGCCATTCACAAGTCTAAACCCTGTAAGCTACAGCTTTTTACCCATTGCTGCCTGCATGTTCCATGGGTTTTTCCCATAAATGATATGAGTTGTGAGTGATTTTTAAGTGTCACTGTGGCCTGCGCGCTCTGGTCACTGCTACGACGTCAGGCGAGGCACTGGGGCAGAGATAAGATTGGGAATGGCAGACTACAAATGAGTAAGGCACTTCCCAACAAGAGAAGGGTTTTAATCTGATCATGGCTAGACCACGGTTTGGAAAATACTTTTTGATGCGGTCACAAAACTACTGGAGCCCGGTAGCAATCAAGCAAGGGACGGTGCATTAGAAGAGCAGGCAGCAGCCCGAAGCGTACCGAGGTGGGTGGCTTTCCACGTCAGCAGCAGCCGAGGTCGCGCCGCTTTCCTGGAAAAGGGCCGTAGGAAGGCCGAAGACCCACTCGGGGCCCTGCTCGGCGGCCGGGGCGGGACGGCCCCGGGCCTTCGGCCTCGCTCGCAGCGGCGGGCGGGGACGGACCGGGGCGGGCCGCGGCGGCCGCACTACAAGTCCCGTGAGGCGGCGCGGCGCGAGCCAGGCGGCTCCCTGCGCGGCGGGCGAGGCTGCGTCCGCGGCGAGGCGATGCCGGCGGCGGGCTCGGAGGGGGAGGAGGGCCCGGCGGCGCCCGGCGGCGACGGCGCGGGACCCGGCGGCGGCCCGGCGGGGGAGCAGGCCGGCCCCGGCACCCCCAAGCTCTGCGGGTACCTCCAGAAGCTGTCGGGCAAGGGCCCCCTGCGGGGCTTCCGCAGCCGCTGGTTCGTCTTCGACCCGCGCCGCTGCTACCTCTACTACTTCAAGGGGCCGCAGGAGGCGCTGCCCCTCGGGCACCTCGACATCGCCTCCGCCTGCTTCAGCTACCACCAGCCCGAGGCCGGCGCCGCCGCCGCGGGGGACGAGGCCGCCGCCTTCGAGGTGCACAGCCCCAACGGCGCCGTCGCCGTGCTCAAGGTAGGCCCGGGGGCGGGCGGGACCCGTCCCCTCAGCGCCGGGGTGGCCCCGCCGGGTGGGCTGGGGCGGGTCGGGTCGGGTCGCTGTCTGGCGCTGCGGGGCCGGCCGTGCCCTCCCGGCGCCCGCCGAGCGCGGCGGGACCGGCGCTGGCCGCGCCTCCGGAGCGGGATCTCCAGAGCGGGCCCGCCCTCCGCCGCCTTTCGCGTGGTATTTTAAAAGAAGAAAAGTACACTTTCGCAAACGCGGGGTAGATCCGCAATGCCAGGCTATCCCTACGTTAGTTGCCTTCTCCCCCCGCCCCTTCATGGTTTTGCTTTTAGAGTGCTCTTCTGAAGGGGAAGAAGATGCGTCTGGGGAGCACGATCCTGTTGGAGCAGGATGGGCCAGCTGGCTTGGTTGAGTGGGTTCTCTGGAAACATCTAGGCAGAAAAAAGATTTCCAAGGAAATTGGTGGGTTGTGGTTTTAGAAGTTGAGAGGGAGTGGTTGGCTTTCACTTTTAGGGTGTTTATTTTGAAAAGACGATGTATGGCAGAAGTCTTCATCTAGACTGCTTTGGGAGGAAGGAAGAGGAGGAGAGAGAATTATTTCCCGAAGGTAGCGGAGGCTGCTTATCACGCTGTCTTTGCAAAGATTTGCACTTTCATAGGACGAGAGGTAAATGTTGAGGTTGTTTTACATATATTCCCTTTATCGCAATGCCTAGGGGAAGAAAATCCCAGGACACCATTTCCACTCAATAAAGACAGACAGACATTCTTCTGAGTGTCCATTATTTTTTTCTGCTATTATGGCCTATCTTTCCCACAGGGAATGTTCTTGTGCATTGAGTGTGAGTTTTCACATGAACCGTGTCTTTTTTAGCAAGATCCTTAATATTAGAGTGTAAATAATCTGTGAAGTTATTGAAGTAAAACAGCAGAACTTCTTATGGAAAATGAGAAGAGATCTTTCTTGAAGATTTGAGCAATGATAGTAAATGCTGAGATTGTAGAATGTGATTGTATAAAGCTTTTCAATATTCTGTTCTGATAAATATAAATGTTTGTCAAAGGAATCATTACAATGCTTTAGTAAAGAATAGTTTACCATTCCCATTTAACTGGGAAACTAATATTATAATAATTTTAACTGTATTTGGTTAAGGATAAGCAGTGTAATCATCAGTTTTGCATGCAGTTGTGTGTAAAAACTACCTTTTTCTTTTTATAGCTGAAACCAAAGTTTTTATCACTTTCTATGAATCAGCTTTCATAGCTTGAGTGTTTATGTTACAGAATTTAAAACTGCAGACTTGGTTTTTTATAGTTTGAGGGGCTTTTGTTTGTTTTTGGTTAGTATCCAGTGATTTTTCTGTGGAAATCTCCAGAAAAATACATAATGCACATTTTGTTTTGAGGATTCCTTTTTTTGCATAGGAGGGCCTTTGTTGATAAACATGTAATTTATGATGTGGATTATAGTGGGAAACAGTATGTGCCACCTGTGTAAGAAGTAACTAGACTGTCAAACAGTACTCTAGCAGCAGTCGCCTAGGGTGTCTTCTGCAGTCATGAAGATACAAATCATACTCAACATCGAAGTGTAAGGAACAGGGGTGTTCCTTTTTCATGTTTTTCTTGGTATCTTTTAGTCTGTGATGTTACTGCTTTGTCCATACTTCTTGTATTAATTTTTTTTCCTGTACTCTCTAGGAAAGAACCTGTATGGATTGGAACTTTCTTCATGTTTGCTATATGGGGATTGAGAAAAGGTGCCAGTTAAGGAAGTAAAGTTCATTTCTGTAATTAGCAGGAAAAAAAAATTCTATCTTCTGTCTCTCGTATTGTTATGATGCTTGCCCTAAAGCGGCCAAGTGACTGTCCATAAAAACGCTATTATGTTATAGGTGGTTTATATAATAAATAAGGAATTAACAAAAATCTTGAGGCATATTGCAGGACGAACTGGCCTTTTGTGGCTGTGTGATTCATCAAGGCATGAGGCTTTTGCAGCTGGAATTAATTTTCTTTTACCCAACATGATAGTTCTTCAAGGCCTTTAAAAACATCTTTCAGCTAAATGAGGTAGAAATAGAATTAAGAATGAATGCAAGATGTTAAAGTACAAAAGAAAACCACTCCCAAACCCTCCCACACTGACTGATCCAGCCCCTGTTGAAAACAAATGTGGCTTAATCTGTCAAGAAAATGTTACACACAGAGCACGAGGAATAAAGTCAAGTCAAATGTAGTCTTTACCCTGTAACTCACATGCCTTGTTTTCCTGAACTTGCTGCTTGTTCAAAATTTCCAGATCTCGTGATCTGGTCTGTCCCGTTCAGTATTCTAAGCTGAGAAGAGCCATAAGACATAAGCAACTGGTATTCCACATAGAAATGATGGTGCTGTTGAGGAATGCATTATTTCTTCATAATGCCTCAGTTTTTTGTTAATGTAATGATTTCATCATTTGGATTGCTTGGTCTTTGTCATTTAATGGGAGCTGAGGACTGTATGATATACTTGGGGTTTGTTTCTCAGTTTAATAATAATTTCAGGAAAAAATATACTGTAGCCTTTAAAGCAAATAAAGCAGATTGTTCATAATTTAGAAATGTAGATAACCAACCTGACACTTGCATGATTGTAGCTTTTCTATGTATTTATAACAGTCAAAGTACATTAGAAGAAGCTAAGTGTGTGTAAAAACCTTTTCCATTTAAAATATATAACAGGTACCATCACTTGAGGTAAAGAAGCAGAGAAAATTGTTTACTTTATGAATTATGGATGAATTCGTTTGAGAATATTTTCATGGAAAGGACCCGATCCTGCAAATACTTGCTGTAACAGAGAATGCTGGTAAAACAGTCAAGTGAATATTTGCCTGTGTTTGCGCAGTGAGGTCTCTTATTAATGGAGAAAAGAATTAGCATTATGAATATATAAAAATGAACAAAGGGGTCATTTCTGATTTATTTTTAAAGCAGTGGCTTGTTTGGATAATGACACAGTTCACTTGCTTTTGAAACAAAGACACACTGGCCAGTGATGATAAACTGTATGTCTAGGCACTTATGTGTGGATAACCCCTTTGTGAAAAGGGGTGAGTTGGGAGGGGAGGGGAACAGAACAGAAGCACAGGCTTCTTAAAGAAAAAAATTTTCCTGGGTTATTGGCCAAGCGGTAAGCATTCCAGACACTGCAGATTCTGGAGCCCAGATCCTTGAAAGTGTTGGACACTGAGCTTGCTGAAATAAGAATTATTTTGGAGCTTTTACTCTAATTTGTCAATAATCTTTCAGGATGTGGCAGTAATTAATAATGATGCTTGAGTTGAGATAGTATTGCCTTAGGACCTTACACCACTGGGGCCTAACTCAGCTTAGAAGCTAGCTCAGCAGTGAAGGTGGTTTGTTTTCTGAGCTGATCCTTTTTTTTTTTTTCTTAAATTTGCTGGTTAGTGGTTACAATGCTTTAATTAAGAATTGGGCTGCCCTCCAAAAAAAGCCATTTGGCTCCAAATTTTTTGTCTGAGCATAGCTGGATTAGTAAATCTTAAGAAATTCAAACTTTCTGGTTATGTTCCCCTTTACAGAAAAGCTTGAGGGAGAGTTTATAGTCAGAAAAGGGTTGTGGTGAGAATTTTCATGAGTTTCCTCAAAATGGCAGGTCTGTTTGTTGCATTTCTTTGGACTCTTCCTGAAAGTGTTTTAATATTGGCATACCTGTTCTACCAGTGGGTCCAGGTAGAGGATACCACTGGGTAGTTGTTTTCCCCAAATAATTCTTTGCGTCACGTGTGCATCAGAAAGCAGCAGTTCCTGCAGCACCCTTAGTGGGAAAACATAGGGGAATGGTTTTAAGTAAATGGTAATAATTTTCCATCATTTGTGTTGAAAAGTGCATGGGACTGTATGTCTCTTCACTTACAGTGTCTTTTGTTGCTACTGTTGCCTGTAAGTTTGTAATAGTAACTCCTTATCTCGCACCCGTTCCGATGACATCTATGGTGGTTTTCCTTCTCACGGAACTGCCACCGTTAAAATGTGACTAGCTAAAGTTCCTTCTTAGTGCAGAGCCATGCAGTACCTTAGTACAAGTAAGGATTTTTTGTGAGATCTGATTGATGCTCTGCCTAATTAAACGTTCTGTCTCTCATACTGGGCAGTAGCCAAATGCTCAGAGAAGTCATGAGACACGGGGCAAGCATGGAAGTGTTCCTTTCTTTGCCAGGTAAAGTGAATTTAAAAAATGTTTGCAAATTTGTCATTTGTTTAGGAGTGGGGGAAGAGGGAGACTTAAAATATTCTACGTGTGGTTTTAAAGAAAAAAAAGGCCATTTCAAACAAGCAGCTTCAAAGATTAGTTTTGTTTAAACAAAACTCAGCAGAGATTTTTCAGGGTACTCTTTTACTTGTAAATAATTAAGAAGCCTATATAAACTCAGCAAAAACTGTTCGAAGGGAGTGGAAAACTCCCTAAGAGGAGGAAGACCGTGTGTGAGAAGGAAGGCAGGCGAAGTAACAGGCAGGGTGCAGCAGCAGAGAGTACTGAGTAATTCTTGGGAAAATGACTTCAAATAGGGGAGTGAGAAACTCGTACTGCTTTGCTATCCTGTTCTACAGTGAAGGACCTTAACTGCTAACTGACTCAATGTGTAACGATGACATCACTTGTAAACGAAGGATGCGTATGTGCTGCTCAGCAGAGAACAAGCGCTGTTTAAAAGCAACACCAAGGAGCAACTCCAATAAAATCAATTCATGGTTTTCTAAAGACTGTCGGGGAGAGGATAACTGGACAACTTGT
Organism: Phaethon aethereus; assembly: GCF_964289735.1. Taxonomy (NCBI): domain Eukaryota; kingdom Metazoa; phylum Chordata; class Aves; order Phaethontiformes; family Phaethontidae; genus Phaethon; species Phaethon aethereus. Next base: position 19,801,430 of record NC_138588.1, on the reverse strand, counting down.
CAGGAAGGCTCATTAACTTGAACTAGTTGTGGGCAGAAGTTAATTGTAGGTGTAACTCAGATTGATTCCAGGTGAATTGCCTCATTAGCTATGTTGTGGTAGCAAAGAGAACCACTTAAGTACTACATCCCGTGTTAGTGGAAGCTCTTTGAATTCTTGGTGGTTTTCTGCTGGAGCACAGTAAACCTTGCTTTACAAGGCCTGTGTGCAAGACTATCTAAAGGGCATGTAGGCTCTTAAAGTTACCAGAAAGGAAGACTTGCCATTGGATAAAACTCCAAAGGAAATACTTTTGCCCTAGAAATAGGAGGGGAGACATTTACTCTTTGCAGAAAGTGACGAGTCTGTAGACTTTAAGCCTGCTGCTGTGGTCATTCCGAAACTGCCAGCAATGGCTGTGTGGATTGATGTTTCCTACTGTCCGGTTCTTTGATGCTTTCTGAGAAACCTCACAGACACTTCTAAACTATTCTTTTCCCATGTCTCTCATGAGAGAAATGTTTTCCTCCAGTTTCCTGTGAGCGACGAAGAATAAATACATGAAACTAATTTTTGTTTCAGCTTGGAAATATCTTGCATACATACCTTTCTTAGCAACTGAGCAAAGTGAACCCGCAGTGTCCTTTTGTATCGCTATTTGGTTTATTTCACTACTTCATTTGATTTATGAATGATTACTTGATTTATGTATCTTGGGTCTTCTCATTTGTACGCTGTACTGAGCGGAACTGGAGTAGCAGCTCCAGGAATAATTGTGTCTTTTCTGACTAACTTCCTTGCACGGTGCTTCGGAGCCATTTGTCATAGGATGATGTGGATGTTGACGCTCACAGGGGTACAGAAAGCCAAACTGTAAAATAAAAAGCTATCTCTGAGCACTAAACATTAAGATGGCAGATTGCTGAGCCAGGGAGAGCACCCTGGGGAAGCATCAGTTTTTGTTTGCTGTGTTGCTTATGCTCTGTCTTGTACTTAGCTGCTCTTGGGGTCAAAATATGATGGCAAATGTATCTTCAGTTTGACTAGACCAAAAGCGTTCTCATATCAAAAATGAAGACAAATCTCTGCCATTTATGTGCTTTATGCAGCACTTACTGTACTTCCTTTGTAAGGAGATCTGTGGTGTTTGTTGTTCTTCATTCTTTTGCAGCTATGCCCTGTATAGGTACCTCTTCAGTTCTGATAAACAGAACAGGAAGCCATTTGAAATTAAGTTGTCTTTAAAGAGTAAACACAGTCATTTGCCCAGATAAGGAGGGTTTTCATTGATAAGGCCACCAAGCACTTTGGGAGAAGGTAGGAGAAAGCCTGGCTAAAAGGCAAGCGCTCCGTGTGCTTACAAGCCAGAGGACTTTAGGTGAGTGTTTCATCACAGGTGTTAACTTTTTGTTCCTGAACACATGTTACTAGTATCAGGTGCTTGTTCTAGACTGGCAGGTGAGGATGCGTGTTGGAATAAAAGACTTTTCCACGTGAGCGCCTGCAATGTCGGTTACCATCACTTAGTTTCTTGTTAATATTTGTAGATTGGCATTTGACACACCTTGAAATGACTCGTAGCTGTGATTTTTACTGAATCTTAAAGGTGTGTTTGGATTCTTGCTCAGTTATTACCTATTCATGTTAATGACTGTAGGCTTGTAGATTAAATATTCATGTTGGGGTTTTTTGTTTTAAATATGACCTCTCTATAGAAGTTAATTAGCTCATAGGATCATCAAGTACTATAGTATGTAGATATAGTCATTAAAGTAGGAGGCATTGCAATGCATTATTAATTTGTTGGTTTCTGCTGGTAATAAAAAAGGACAACGGGAATATTCCTGAGTGTGTATGGGAGTTTTTTTTCATAATACAGATTTGTAGTTACATATTTAAACAATGCTTTGTGTGTAAAATATAAGATGCCGCTGCTGCATTTTCTAATGTTTGCGTGTAAAACTGGCTAAAAAAAATGCATGAGACTACTTCTAATGGAAAATGGTTTTGGCACGAAAGCCAGGCACGTGTATGTGTACACAAGATGCACCTAGGACCTTGGGGGTTATTTCTTTTAAATCATACTGGGTTTGGGTGATGATACCTTGCTGGTCTGTTAATTATTCGGGTTGTTGTGCTTCTTTTTTTATTGCACTTGGAATTACTGTATTTGTATACCAAAGACATGATGCAGTGATCTGACCTGCACTCTGGCTCTATGTTGTAGGCTGCGACTCGTCAGGATATGACATACTGGCTTCAGGAACTTCAGCAGAAGAGGTGGGAATATTGTAACAACCTTGACGCAGCAAAAAGGGACAGCCGAACTTCCCCTACGCCAAGTGACTTTTCCAAAGGTCTTGTTGCCAAAGACAACCCTGGTAGGTTGAAAATTTGAGTGAAAACAGAGTGCATGTTTCTGTTAGGTGTCAGTTAACACAAGGCGTAGCACTGGGCTGGAGAATAGTCGTAGGAAGTTTTCTGTCACATCTTGTTATCAAGTAACTATGTAAACGTTGTATATGTTGATGGTGCTAAAATTATTTAACATAAATGTAATTTTATGTGTGATTTCATCTCTCTTGTAAAACCTGTTGGTTTCTTTAAAATGTTCTTAAAACGAAGTAAAATGGAGTAGTCTTATGACTAGGTTTCATTAAGTGGCAAAATAAAAGTTTAGGTTAAATAAGTTGTCTTTTAGTGGTTGCGATATTTTAAAAGCTTGGTGTGTTAAGTATCCTGAGATGTAATCTCCAGTTTTTAATGGGAACAGGTATATCTTGCATTCTGAATGACCGTACTTTTTGTTCCTGAACAAGTATGGTGTGGTGGATCTCTCTGACTCTGATAAATTTTCTGCATTTTAAAACTGGAAGGAAGTTTGCACTGATACTACATAAGTGAAATTCAGTCTCCATAATACCTTTACCCAAGTAAAATGTAATACTAGACTAAGTGCCAGTTATAAAAATGTATCAGTGTATTGTACAAAGTTATTCTGCATTTTTGACTGTGTTGCTCAGCCACTTCTCCATTGTTTTATTCCTGAATCATTACAGAAAAGGATTGCTTGCTGATTTCTGTTATCCATAAATAAGACTGAATAAAATCCTGTTCTGTGCCAAGTTAGACATCAGTAAAGCTCTTTTGGGTTTAAACAGAGTCTTGAGGTCAGAAGTATTTCATCAACAGATTTTGTATTTTGTTGATTTAAATTTGCTTATCCTGTAAACCCAGAAATGTTAAGCTGTCTTCTTCCCCGCCCTTCTCTCCCCTCCCCCAGTTCAGGTCCCATGCTGCAGTATTGTCCTCTAACCCAGTTTACTGCTTTCATTTGAGAGCAGTCTGCTTGTGACTGCTTGCTCAACCACAGCTGGCTTGAGAATATGTGTTTTTGTAGGCGCTCAGCTTGCTGTTTCGGCTACCCCAATCTAACAGCTAGTCACTGCTTAAAGAAATGCCCAGCTCCCTCCCTTGATCCCCCCACTGGTGCTAGTCTCGCCCTTCCTTATGCTAGCGCAGGGAGCACAGCTAGCAGGAAAGATCTTTTTCTCCAGGTTAGTTTTTGGCGAGCATAGCTTCCTGAAGCGGTTTACTCTGGGGGCAGATGAGTACCGGGATTACCTCAAGAGAATTGTTGGGAATGCAGAGCGGGATGGTTTGAGACCACCTTTCTGGCAGCAGACAGCCTGGTTAGCAGCTTGTCAAACCATGTGCTGCAAGAACGTATGTATTGGTGTGCAAAGGTCTAACAGCTTGCAGGTGTTGGAAAGGGTAACCGGCTTTTGCTCTTTCAAACTGTTGCCTCTCTACCTTCAGAGCACAGACTGAGAGGCTGTAGTCTTCCTCTGTGTGTTTTGTGCTATTTGTCTGACCCTGTGCTGAGTTGGTCGAGCTCAAAAGTTAGCCAAAAAGGAAGGTGGTTTTTTTTCCTGCTAGATTAATGAGTGGAATATAGTTACTGTGCAATCAGGAGACTTCTAGAGCCGATGGAAGGAAAGGAACAAGGTGTAGTGGCCAAGTAGGGAAGGTAGAGTAAAGGAGTAGGCAGGACTGCCCTCTTTTGGCAGCAAACTGTTGGATCAGATCACCTGTAATGTGTAACTTGGCCCCAAATCTCTGTTCTTTGTGCTACTTCCCTCAGAGCCTGGGTACTCTGTGACATGAACCTGCTGTCCCTGCAGGTTGTGTAGACACTGTTCCTTCGCTCCTGTTTTGCATCAGATCTAGCTGTTGTAATCTAGTCACTTTAGATCACTGATCTGGTGTTTTCCTTTCTTGCAAATTGTTGCAGGCTTTCTGATCAGCAAGCTGAACCAATTTGTGTGGTGGTGGTGATGATGATCATTATTAATTGCAGTGCAAGGAATGCCAAGATGAAATGCATGGGCTGAGTAGACCCATCCTTTTGAGGGACAGCCTGCAGTTAAACCGCATTATGTATAATTTGAAACTGCATCTAGAGTATCTCATTTTTGAGGACAAATCACAGTTATGACTTTTAGCATCAACTGAAGTGTTTAAATAGGGATTTCTTCTGGGGAAAGTGTGAAGAGCCTGAATGATTGATGATTGTTTCTTCTTTTTAAACAAGTAGTCCAAAAATTTCCTATGGAACTGGGGGACTTGTTAAGGCTCTGATTCCATAATCATGATTAAGATAAGTCTTGTGGAGTTTTTTTAAGTGAATGTGCATTTGATGATGTGCTTTATACTGGAGCATAGAAATTGGTTTGGTTTGCTAGTGCTTGAGTACAGGTGCTATCACTAGTGTTTTAAATGGGGAAGTAGTCTGTCTTCAGTCCAGGAACAAAATTGCTCACTGTAGTCTTGCCCGTTTTGTCCCATCGTCCTTCTCCTCCCCCAGTTTAGAAATCTAGACTAACTGGAACGTAGGTAAAGCTAAGGTGCTGCTTTATGGATCAGACTTGACAGGTTTTTAAGAATATTCAAGGTAGTGAAAAATACTTTAAAATATTTTTCCAAAGTGGGCTGTGGGAAAGCCAATGTTACAAAAATGATTCTGTAGGATTTGTCATGGAGCTGCCTTGGTACGATGGAAGTCAAAGAAATTATTTATTGTTTTTAGGATATGGTGTTTTGTGTGTGGTTTTTTTTTTTTTCCCTTGGAATTGATTGAATGTTAATGTATTTTTATAATTTCAGTTTTTAATTATGCTATTTTCCACTCTTGATTTGCATTAGTAAAAATGGTATGTCATGTATTTATAAGATTGCTACGTTTTGAAATGAGTTTAAAAACAAGGTATTTTTTTGTGGTGATTGCATTAGCAGCCATGTTACATTGTTGTGCTGCATCTGCTGCGTAGTCCATGCCTCTAACGAATCCGCCAGCTGGTGTTCGCAGGGGGTCATGGACAGTGAGCAGCCTCAGGAAGGCAGAGAAGATTCAGCCAGACTGATTAGCATGTCTGTTAGAGGAAATGCATTTATTAGAAATTCACCTCTTGAGCATTCATTTAGGTGGGCCATACTGTAAAGAGATTTTGTAGTCTTGTCAAATCATACAGGTAGAAGATCAAACAAGCTGTAAGTATGAAAGCAGAATGTTAGTACTCCAGTCTGGTTTTGGATGCCCATAACTTTTTGGTGTGTGTGGGTTTTTTTTTTTTTGGGGTGGTGGTTGGTTTTATGGTGGTGTTTTTTTTCAGTTGAAACCTATTGTATTGTCTTTCCCCTTTATTAGACAGTGAATATGATCAAAAGTTAGTTTTATCGAACTTAGCTGAGTTTTGTTCAGCTCAAGCAGCCAAGGTCCAAAAAAATTGAATTCAGATTGGCCAATAAGGCATTGAGGAAGTTTCTATCAGCACTGTTCATAAAATAAGTCAAGGCAGTGTTAATTTGTACCTATATGTGAAAGATGGCGTGATGTACTTCTGTTTCAGATACTATTTTTCAAGGCTTTGAGAGGTTCGTAGTGTCAATGATCTTTTATATTTGGTGATATTTATCACAAAATGTTCTGTCTTTCTACTTCTAATCTTTGATATGGGCTAAATAACAGTCATCATCTGCTGAGTAATTGGAGGGTACAGCTTGCTGAAAGATGGTCTTGCTGCTAGCTCCAGGTAATCATCAGAACAAAGATGGAAAGGCTCACCGGTGATAAAACAGGGTATTGTGGTTTCCCAGGGTTTTTTCCCTCCCTGCAGAGAATCCTTTAAGTCAGAAGCCCACCCAGTGTGTTACTTTCTAATGTAACTGCTGAATCAAGTCTGAGATTGTTCTCAAAACTTAACGTACTTCAGTACTTTGTGAAAGATACGGAAAAGAGTCTGGCAATTACATCTGAGCTTGTTTTTAACTCACCTGTTCAGAGGGTTTGTAGAAGTCCATAAACCTCTTTATGCTTCTCTAGAGTGCTTTTGCTATTCATAGTATATTCCATAGTCTGCATTTCCTGTTCTCCCTGCTTGCTGGAGGAGGTGTGAGGGAGAAAGCAAGCTGTCCAGAATAATGGAAACACTGAGGTAACATACTACAGATTGTACAGTACGTGTTGGATGGTGTGCTATGTTGGAGACCTGGCCAGCTCAGTTGGATCAGCTTGGATCCTCTGGACTTTATTAGCTGTGGCTCAGGGATAGCGCCAGTTCTTGGCTTGTTCCTGTAGAGCTATTCAGAGCCTGCGTGAGTTTGCTGGCACGTGTGCAGCGCTGGGCCTGAGCTGTATGTCTGCATGGCCCTGGGCCCCATCTGTAGATTTGCTGAAGTGCACAGGAGTTTGACTGAATGAATTTAGGTATAGCTGCATTCAGCTTAACCGGAGCTAATAAATTCTCGCTGATCCAGCCGGTCTCTGATGTGTCTGCAGTGCCCATGCTAATGGTCTTGGCTCTGGGAATGCCCAGGCTGGGTTTGCACAGAGCTCGCTCAGCTCCGTAGAGCTCATTGACTTGCAGCAGCAGTGTCACTTCTAGGATGAAACACGCCCTGAAAGCCGGGTCACAGTATTTTTGTGAGACTGTTCCTGACTTAGGAGTTCCGATAGACCTGAGCTTGTTTTACCAAGGGGTTTTGTGGATTAATGTAATTAATCCATCTTAATTATTATGGCTTTATAGCTGCTTAAGCTAGATGAATCAGTATTGACTAATTGAGATTGTAAATCACTTGTGAAATAATGCTTCATGAGCATGACACAAGTCCTGTTATCAGAAGTATGTGGCTGCAGTGAGACCTCACTGAGGAAAACACTTTGGTATTTTTAAAGTTCATTTGAACAAAGCATTTTATAAAGTTATGTTGCAATTTAAAGTAAAATCCTACCTACGTTACTAGCAGGGTTAGTGTATGACTTTATAGAGCCACTATTCTTTTACGTACTGAAAGTTTTGCCAACTTTTTCTTTTCATGCTTTTTCTCTCTCTCTCTTTTTTTTTTTTTAATAGATTTGAGTATCCTAAGTCAAAATGCTTCAGCAGAGAGAGCTAGAAATATTCTAGCTGTGGAGACTTCTCCTACAGACCTGGTGGGGGAACAAGCAGCTTCCCAACCTGCACCAGTCCAACCAAGTGCCATCAATTTCTCACTTAAACAATGGAGTACTGAAATCAAGTAAGTTGGGGACGTGGGAGAAGGAGTTACCATGAGATTGATAGTTGCTGGCAGAGACTATTTCCTACTGTGTATGTGGTAGGCGGAGCTTTTTAGAAGGACTGGAGGTGATGGGGTGGATCAGTACATTGGAGTGTATCTCTTCAAGTAAACCATTTCTTTATTATACTTGCTTGTTTGAAGGGCGTAGCTGAACATCGTTGCGTGGCATTACTGATACCTGAAAGGGAGAATCAAGTCCTGTAAAGCACCTCTAGTGATGGCTTTGCCCTCTGACCCCAAGCAGGGAGTCAGGAGTTATATTCTCAGATAGTACTGCTTTTTATCCTTCGTTGTGTGAAAGAGGTGCTAATGGCTAGCATTGTGGTAGTCATAGTATTTAGTGCTTATGAAGTATTTTTAGTAATGATAATCGAAACAATATAAGTCATTCTTCATTTCCTTCTTAAATCTGTGCCATATGCTTTTATTTTTTTTGAAATTGTTGTAATTTGAATTCCTGAGCAAAAATGTGGCAGACTCCTTTTGAACAGCAGCAAACCTGCATCTTACCTCCTCGCTCATTATGAGTTTACTCATTAGCATTAATTGCTTTAAGGAAAGCAGTCCTACTGGTTTTCTGCTCTCCTGCTTAATGGTTTCTTTCTAAATGTTTTTACACTTTGCCCACGTAGATGGATCTTCCACTTCTACTCAGAGGATATTACAGTGCTATTACAGAGCAGTTCACAAAGCAGAGCTGTGAATTGGCTTTGGTTAACTATACCACATCCCTCTTGAGCTGCAAGTAAAATGTTGTTGTTCGGTTTCATCAGCAGTGCTGAGTTAAACATATTCCTTTTAACGGTTTCCTGTTAAGTGCAGACATCTGAGAGGTTACAAAGTGGCATTGAGGTTTGTTTTCATTCTTTTTACTTTTTTTAAGACTACTGTGTAGACAATCATTTAAGCTCCAGAAAAGGAGGCTTATGGCTGGATTAAGAAATACGTAAATCCTGTTACTACATGTCCTGTTTCAACTGGTAGTCTTGTATGGTTTCTTGGGTTTGCATAGCCACTTTGCTCTGGTAGAAGTTAAATTTGGTCATGATAGAAGGAAAATAACATGAAACAATTTCTGTTATGTGAATTCCTGTATACTTGAAATGAGTGTCTCTGGCTTTTAAAATTTTTTTTTCTTTTTTTTCCCTCTTCTCTGAATTGCAGATTATACGCTTTGGGGCAGTCTAGCTAGAAGGGCAGTGTCAGGGTAAGCTGCTAAGTGTTGCCTGGTTGGTGTGCATTAATGTTGCTTCATGACTGAGCAGAAGGGCAGCAGTGGAGTTGTGGGTTGGGAAGCCCTTTTGGTTGGAGGGAAATGTTTCTGGTGCCAGTGGCCCAGCAGATATTGTAGCACGGTATTCAAGAGTTGGCCTTTCTCTGTATAGCTGTGATCCTAATGTCTTGGAGTCCTTGCAGATCTCTAAGAAAATTCCAGTGTGAAGCTCTTTCCAGCTGAATGCCACCCTCCCCCATTCCACTCTTTGGAGATATTCAGCTGCAGTGGTTCATATGTCTGAAGATGTTCCTGGTAAAATAACGCTTATTGTATCTACTGACAGATATTTTTTTTTTTTTTTAATTCTGTGGGATTTTTTTACACAGAATGCTCTAGTGCCCCCATGTGCTCTGAGTTTTAAAGCAGGCATTCCCCACTGCAGGCTGATACCAGTGGGAAACGGTGTCTTTGACAGAATTGCTTGTTACACTCAAACATCCTCTTCTGAGCTTTTCAGAAGTCATTTTGCAGAGGGCTTACTGAGGCAGCAGCTAAAATCTGAAGTGTGTGTGATGTGGACAGTTGTGCACTACTTCTGACAGTGTCAGTTTATTGTCCCAATGATGGCTTCTGACAAGGTTGTGTATTTAGCTGTGTGGTAATACGCTAGAACCGCTGACAAATTTATTTACATTAGCATAGGCCTTGCAGTGCTATGGACTAGCATTATCTCTGCCTGTTTTGAGGTAGCAGGTTATGAGCACTTAAGTTCATGTATCTAGTAAGATAAATTCACTCAGAGACTTGAGTCTCTGTCAGTTTTCACAAGAAAGGTGAATTTCTTTCAGCATAGGTTTGGCGACAGACAAGTGGGTTCTCCTTCTCATGGCTTTCCTTAGCTGCTCCAGAGAGGAGTACAGCATGTATAATCTTAATTTGGATTTACTTTGCGTAAGTATTAAAGACGATCGTTATTACATGCTTCCCTTCCCTATATGTTTTGTTCATTCAATCCTGCAATGAATGATGCCCAATTAATAAGCAAAACTATTCCGGAATGGTGCAAGGGTCCTTCAGATGACAGCTTTTCTCATTACACAGCCTTGACTTATGCTCAGACCATTTTGAATGGAACTCCTGTGAAAAAGCATTAAGTGGTCATGTAAGTTTTGTATTTTAACGTGCCATCTCATTTGTCACTTCCTGATTGACAAGTGATCATCTTTTACTGGACTGAACAGCATTCTTTGGGTGTATATCACAAGAAGGTATGGTTAGTTGTATTGGACCTCTGCGTGGAATCAGGACAAGATTATTAATATTTTTCATGATGGTGAAAGCTAATTATTTATCTTGGAAAATGAAAATGACATCGTAGTGTGACTGTAAAAGCTGGTGGCAAAAAAAAGCCCCACTAAAATGTTAGAAACTCTGTTACAGTGAATGTATGCAAACAGCAGTGCTGTTGTGTTTGATTGTTTTCCTCCCTTCTGTGCAATTCTATGCAGCTTGGGGCAGGGGTGGGATCTGATCACCTTTAGAAATATGTGTGTACTATCCGATATCTTAGTATCTTATTGACCTGTGGTTAGTTTTAACCACAATATTAGAGGATGGATCAAGGTGTTTCTAAAACTACAGGGTTTTCTCTACATTGCTGGGAGCATGCATTTGTTAAGAACCTAATCTTGTCTTAATCAAAGACTTATCCTTCCTCCTGAACACATGTATGATGTGTTTGACAGAAAGCCTATTGCAATAATAACTGTATTTGCATCCTAAGTAGCAGTGGTGAAATAATAATTGGAAAAAAATGAAGAACGTGTCTTGGAGTTAAGCTATGTGTATATTTACAGTAACTAAAGTTGAAACATGCTTTTCCATTTTTTAAAATTTATTTTCAAGTACTAATTGACATATATAGACATGTAAGCCTGAATTCTTTTCATCTCTATGCCATCAGCTGCTTGTATCTCTTATTTGTGTTGAACATGGAGTTGGAAACATACAGACTTACAGTAACTTCAAGTTAAATAATCATAAAAATAACATTTAAAACATTTAAAAATTTTTACAAAAACATTTAAAAATAGAGAATCATTAGATCATATGATCAGGTCTTGGTGTGGTGTGTTTGATTTGTACTTGTCGTACTGTGCTTAGGAAAATAAATAGTGTTTCTGAAATTCAACTACCTACTTTTAATAATGAAAGCAATGAGGCAGTGCTACTTCAGTGTCCTTAACGATCCTATGCAAAAGCTTTACAAAATTCAGCATCAGCTATGATTGTTCACAGGCCTAACAGCAGTTTTTGAAGAAACTTTTCTAGAAGTCATTTGACTGCTTGTTCTGTGTGATTTTTCAAGCTTTAAAAGGTGGTGTTCAGACAGGATTTAAATGATGAAGTTGACCAAGAGCAGAACAGGTGGTTGTGGAGTTGAGGTAAGAGACAAGCCACTATTCAGAGAATAGCTGTAGAGATGCCAGGTGACGCTTAGTAATTTTGGGTGCCTTAGAAAATACGTCAATCATCACCCAGTTTGATCCAGTTCATTTGAACGGAAGGACTGAACAATGAAATGAGGCTGCTTGCCCCTAACAGAAATTGTGATTCTTTCTGGAAGAAGATTAAATATCTAGTATAATTCAGTCTGTGTCAAGTTTGCAGAGTGATTGTTGAAATAGTTCTGTTAATAACTTTTAGGATTATTTTAAAATTGTACTTGGTTATTTATCAGTTCAGCAGGCTATATGAATTTTGCACTGCATGATAATTAGCCTAGAGTTTACTTTGATCAGATGTTAAATCTCTTGTGAAGCTGGAAGACTGGGTTCAATCATCAAATGATCTTGAAGGTGTAATACGGATTACTTTCTGCTTAAAGTTTCAAGAGTAAGAAGAGAGAATGTGGCTGAGTGAAAGCATCTTTGTGGGCCTCCATCTTACACAGACTGTAGAAAATGCTGAGATAATAAATATATTTACAACTTTATACCTAAAATGTTAAACTGATTTATATGGATTGATGTAGAATATTCTTCTCTAGTTGACCAAAGACTTTACAATACTGAACTACATTAATACTCATGGACACAAGTGCGTACTTATTATTTCTGATTGCATGATGGTTGTGGGGGAAGCTGGGTAGGGTAATCTCATCCTGCTCGTGAAACGTATTGTTCTTCTGTAGAGTTATCTGGCTGGAATTTAGAGGTTGCCTCTGAAATGTTCTTGCAGATAATTGGCAGCGTTCCACCTTAGGACAGGAAAACGGCTAAGGAGTCTGGCATCAGCGATTCTGCTATAGCAGGTCTCTTGGATGATCACAATTTTGACATTAATCCCGAATACAAAACTATAACATACATGTGTTTTGACTGCATGCTGTTCTGTTTAACGCTTGGCAGTTATCCTAAAATTCTTACCTACAATAACTGATCAATAAAGAGATGCTGCTTCTAAATCTTAATTTCATTTTTTTTTTTTTCCCCCCCCACTGCCAAAACAAGGATAAAACAGAGGATGACACAAAAGACCAGCAGTGGTCTTGTAGATACTAATATTCTGTTAAAAATAATTAATTCTGTTCTTGAAACATAGCACTATTGATAGCAGGTGCTATTTAGTAAGATATGCTTTATTTTCTTTGAGCTTTTATTAGGTATTGGTTTTGTCTGTGTTTTTAGCTTATTTTTAGGTTGCACTGTTTCAACTGCAGTGGTTGTCTTGAAAACCCCTTTATAAAAAGAATGCAAAGTGGAGAAATCTTTGTCACTCTTCCTGCTGTCTTTTTCACAGAAATTCAATGTCCTCTTTAAGAAAAGGAAATAACGAAAACCGCAAGAGCATATTTTATACCACCGAAGAGTGGGAATTGCTGGATCCAACCCCAAAAGACCTGGAGGACTCCATGGCCCTGGAGGAAAAGAGGAAACACCTGGCTGAAGGAAGTAAAGGTAGAAGTGGGAGGAAGGAAGGGGAGCGTATGCCTTACCTTCTCTCGTCTAGTGTACGGTGTTACGTATATCTTAAGTGGAGGCTTATCTTTTCTTCACAAACCACATCCAGAGCTCTGTAAATTCTTTTTGTTGAAAAAATTACTTCCTTATGATGTGTTTGGAGTCCCCTGCCATTCAGATGCAATAGAACAAGCGTGGACCCTTGTTATCCACTGTTTCAGGTCCCCTGAGCATGGTACCATCACTAGTTTTGTCACTTGAGTTGCAAAGTTACAGGAGGAAGGGAAATGTTGAGGCTTTTGAGTACTCAGTTGTGTCGCTCATTGAAGCAGAATTGCCTTTAGACTCTATAGTATGTATATACATGCTATATTGGCTTGCTTCTGAAATGGCAGGGGGAAAGTAGGGATGCATATGCAGTGATAGCTCATCTATGCATTGTAACTGGTTCTCACATTTGACCAGCATCTGGAATAACTTGTGAAGACATGTTTACAGCTCCTTAAGAGCACTTCAGCTGACATCCAAGTGATCTAATCTGTTATAAAACATCCTTCTCTCTAAGAATACTCCTGTGGTTATATAAATAGAGGTGAAACTTTAGACTGAATGCCTCTTAAAAGAACAGTATGCTGTGATATCAGTGGCATTTTTGCTCTGATCACTTCTGAGCTGTTGATTATTTGAAGCAAAGTTTACTTTGTCATAGTTAGGATACCTTTTATTCTCTGTAATGATTGTAAAGTTCTCTTCATGTCTTATTTCACAAGTACTAATTTATGGGCTAAATCTTTTACCTGGGAGGGGAGAAGACTGAGCTCTATGCTTTTCCCACCAAAGTGAGTGACTTGGAAAATGAGGCCTGTTTATCACTATCGTATTGGGTTGTTTAAATGCTGCTTAGAGTCTAATTTTAATGACCATATTTTTAAAAGAAAATCTGAATGCTTTGAAACGTCTTTTTATTAAGTGAACTGAACTAGAAGAAATTGTTTTATGCAGGACTGACTAGTTCAGCCTTTCCATTCGATTTTGGCCGCATTCCACACAAAACAAGGCGCCCCTTAAAAGACATGATTGGATCAAGCAAAAACCGCAACAGCAGTGACTCTTCTCCAACCGAGTGGTATTCTGGTAATGGCAACAAACTAGTCTCTGAACTGCAGCTGAAGTATCAAAGCCAGCAAGAAGAGTTGGAAAAGCTAAAGAAAGATCTTTTGAGCCAAAAGGTAATTAAGCCTTCAGGCAAAGTGCACAAAAGCAAACGGATCTGGCAGGTGATTGTGAGTTTACCCTTTGTGGCCATCTAACTGCATTAAGAGATGGTTGGTTGTTATAAAATAATGGTGCTAAGTGAACCTTTGTTTACAAAAAGTCTTGAAATAAGAAGGACTAAATTTTACATCTGTTGAAGATTAGATCCCTCGACAAAACTTTCGTTTGTACAGTGTTCATTAACTTGGCCGGTATATCTATCTCATTATCTGAAGCTAGCTTCCTCAGTGTCTGCCAGGATCCTGGCAAATAATCACAGCTTCTTTCACCATTAATGTAATTACATCATACATGTAATTCCTGAGGAACTTCTCCTTTAGAGTCCTTTTTTTTAATTTGGTTTCTGTTTCTTTTCATTCTGGAGGAGAGGGTGGGGAAATGGGGACTGACTTGTCTCTCATGTGTGCTCTTGCACTCTTTTATTAACTGCATCTTCACAAATGGTTTTGTAAATGATAGGCCTCACCATAAATCTTACCTGAAAGAATTTCTCAAAATCAGTGGCTCATTCTAGGTATATCTTTATGATTTTCCAAGTGTTTGTAAACTTCCAGATACATTATTGAACATTCAAGTTCTTGGGAATTCCATAAAACCAATTCGTATTTCTGTCTTTGTATTCTGAATTAGTGTCACAGAACCGTTTAAAAAATAATAATAAAAAAAAATCCCAGTTTCATTGGTAAGTATTGTAAATGCTTCTAGGGTTGAATTTACCTTCCCACAGTACCATGGTGTTAAACCATTAACCAAACATGGGAAACAGCAAAGGTAATAATCCAGAGTAGCGAGACTTGTAAGTGAGCACTCTGCTGTTCTTGCTTTCTTAGTGTTTATTGTTGGTCTGGAATATATTCTTGTGTGTCGTTTGTGGTTTTGGTTTTGTTTGTTACTGTTTGGATTTTTTGGTTGGTTCTTTTTGTTGTTTTATGTGTGGTGGCGTGTTTTGGTGGGGTTTTTTTAAGCCTAGCTTGCAGAGAGCTTTTGGTAGTAGCTAAGGCAAACTCTTCTTTTTACAGTATTTCTTTTCTTTTAAATCTCACTTTGACTTATTTGCGTGTAACAGCCTTCACTTCTTGAATGTCATAGTAAGATCTCATTCCAGCAAAGAATCAAGTAGGGTTTTACTATCAGTGTAACTGCCTTAAAACCCAGCTTCTCTTACGCGTGTATACCCATGATTCCCCAAGCAAAACGCATACATCTTTCGTGCAAGTGAATGGCTGTTGCAATTGTCCAGAATCTATGCGATCCCGTGAGCAAAGATACTTGTCCTTTTTTAGTATGAGGGAACGGAAGATGTAAATGGTAGAATTGTTGTTGGATGTGTTTTCAAAAATAAGTTCTAGTTCAGAACGTTCGATGCTATCTTTTTTGCAAAGACCCCAGAAACTCCTTTTCTCCCTTGTGGCAAGTCAGTTAATTACTGGGCTGATTCTGTGGCAAGATTTTTCTAAGCAGCCCTCCAAAGACTTCCTTTTCAGCAAAGCAATATGTATTACTTCTTTTTCTCTGCATTACTCTTTATTTTCTCTGCATCTTTTAAGGAAGAGAGCAATTAGTTATCTTTCCCTTTTCCGTTCTGTAATGTTCACATCTTAATTTTTTTGGCTTCAGCCCTCTTCCTATTTATCTTACTGCAACAGGATTTCTTACAAGTAAGCCTTTTTTAGCTTTCAAGTAACTGTTGGGCCACAGCTGCCAACTATTCTTCCAAAACCTGTTGTAGCCTTTCTAGGCAGGATCCTTAGTGAAAGTTATTTAAGTGATCTGTATAGGCCAGGGTTTAGCCTGACAGAAATCATGTCATGTGAGTGTTTCCTTTTTTCTTTAAAACACTACCATGAAGCCTGTTATAAGGTGATGATTCAGATGCAAAACCCATTCCAGAGCTTTCTTTTGCTTGACATTAGATTTCTAAGTTATAAAACATAAACTTAAAACTTCATTACAATCTTTCTTTTTTAAAATTCTCAGGAACTTGTGCGACTTCTGCAGCAAACAGTCCGATCTTCCCAATATGATAAATATTTTGCAAGCCGTCTTTGTGAGGGGGTTCCCAAAGACAAATTAGAGCTGTTGCACCAAAAAGATGACCAGATTTTGGGTCTCAACAACCAGCTTGAAAAGTTAAATCTGGAAAAAGATAGCCTCCAGCAGGAAGTAAAGAATCTGAAATGTAAAGTTGGAGAACTCAATGAGCGGCTGGGTATGTTGATGGAAACTATTCAAGCTAAAGATGAAGTGATCATGAAACTCTCTCGTCAACTCAGCGAATGTGAGGACAATACATCCTCTCAAAGTGGAGCAGCAAATTCTTCCATGGCCATCTGTACTAATAAGGAACTACAGGAACTGGACAGGCTAAAAGTAAGAGCAAGATCTCTGTCTTTGTCTCTGTCTGGGTGGATAGGGGAATCTCTGCTCCCTATAAAAACTACTTTCTAGTCTGCTATACTGTTTGAGGGGGGTCATTACAGCAGTTCTCAAAGATATTCATCAACTGAGACTTTCTCTGCTTGGAATCTACACTTCGAACTGCTGTGTGGCAGTCTCAAACAGGACTCTCATACTTCAAGCTGATCTGTACATCTAAAGTACGATGTCCCATATTTTCAGTAACTTAATCATTGGTGTGGAGGAGGAGTGATGTGAGAAGTAATCAAAGGAACAGGGAAAAGTAAGGGTAAAATAGCGTGGAGAAAATCAGTCATAAAGCTTGCTTTTTAAAAAACAAAATTTAAATATCAAAAACGAGGAAACAAAGAGCATGTGGGACGGCAAAGGGGAGCTCCAAGGAGAAAAAAGGAGGAGGAGTGTAAGAACCTGTTTTACTAATGCTGCTCCAGATGTTATCAATGCATTTTTTTTTTCCTCTAAGCTACCTCAGTGAATGCATCAGAAGTTCTTAATGGCATTACTGAAGTTACCCACCTTGCTCTAAACACGCTTTCTTGCCTTTGGATAAATGTTGTATTCCAAATTGATTAACATTCCAAGGGATTTGGCATACCAGTCAGTCATTTAAAATATGTGTAAACAATCATCATTTTCTTTCCTATGTGTGAGCCTGGAAAGTTGTAGAAAATAAAATTGAAAATAGAAATCAATGATCTTGGCAGAAAGCAGACCAAAGCTTGTAGACTCTGTGGATTGTGGGAGCATTGTAATTGTTGGGAGGGTACCACCATTCCCTCATTGTACAACCTCAGGTTTCAGAGGTGTATTTGTAGGCTGGAGCGAAGTGGATTAGGCAAGGAAGCTTATTGCTAAGGATTTGTATTTTTGTATGGAGGCAGACATCAAACTGGTACTTCAAACGAGGACTGGGGAGGGTAACCAAAACACAAGGGGCCTTTGCTCCCGCTTCTCGTATTGCGTGGTACATGCCTCCGGCTGATGCGCAGCACCACGGCCTCTCTGGTTGTTCAGCGCGCACGCTCCTGTTTTCCTCCCTGCTGGTGCAGCCTCCCCGGGCTGGGCCTGCCTCGTGCCAGCCAGCAGGGCCCGCTGCCTTCTGCTGGCGGCGCAGCACTAGAAGGGATGCAAGCGGGGCACGGCACCACCCTGTACACCTCTGTGCTCATATTTGGCAAGCGTGCTTGACTTATGTGAAGGCTAAAAATAATATTTGATGTGATCCTGGTATTTTTAATGATAAGTCGTACTAGTAACTGCTTGTTCTGTATCCTAAGGTATACTTTCTCTGGTAGGCATTTGCTGTTTGTAAGATATTAAAAATCCAGTTTGTTGTTTTTATCAACAGGACAATCTTCAGGGTTATAAGACCCAGAATAAATTTTTAAATAAGGAGATTTTGGAACTTTCTGCTCTACGAAGAAATGCAGAAGCAAGAGAGAGAGAATGGCAGGCAAAGGTCAGACTAACACAGCATGTTCTCCTTTCGGCAATGTCTAAAGCAGTTTTCAAAAATTCAGTTGTAAAGCTACTCAGGGAATGTAACTGTGGTACGGAAATGGAGTGACTTAAATGTATTAAATGGGATAGCTTAAAAACAAGTCCCCCCCAAACCCATCCTTACAAACTAGTCTTTCTGAATGGATTAGTGAAAGAAGTCTTTGACCTTAAAATCATGTTAACCAGTGGAAGTTTTTCATAACTTATGAACACAAACATGTATATTTCTGAAAACATTGATTACACAGAATTAAGCCTGTAATAATTTTCTTGATGCATGCAAGAGGCAGGATGTGTAAGGATTTGGTATGTCACAGAGTAGAGCTTTTTCCTTCTGAGCATGAAGGATGACTACGGTATGGTGAATGTAACTTTGGAAGCGTGTTTCTGTATAGATGAATTTGTGTGTAGAGAGGCAAATAATGAAGATTGCCGTTGCCTGGGGTTAAGAAAATATGCACATATCCGTAGCTAAGGCAAGATACCTGTAGCTGTGGTTTAGTAGGGTTTGCTTTTGGTTTTTTGGAAACAACGCACACAGTGGCAAGGTCTAAATGCTGTATTTTTGGCACGGAGGTGTGTTGCAATTCCTACATGCTATTATCTAACTTGTATCTTTAAAATTGCATGTAAATTTTTTGTTCAAACATGCGTAGACTAAAGCTGCTACTTTAAAAGCACAAAATGGTTGAGTTGTCCTTCGTACAATGTAGCGATAATTACAGCTTGCTCAGATCTTCCGCATGTAAAAGTACATGTTATAGAAAGTCTCTGGTCTACTATTCTGCCTTAAAAGACTTTCTGTAAAAAAGCCACAAGTGTCTGAGGTTTCTTTACCAAGTACTTTATATCCCAGAATTTTACAGTACCGTAATAAAATGCATATATAATTTTTATTTTCCACGCATTAGGGTTGCTTCATGTTTTCTGGAGCTACAAAAATGGGAAAGTAAAGCTGACTGTTCTTGACTTACAGGTTTCTAAACAACATAAACTAATAGAATAATATTGAGCCAGATGTTAAAAGGAGTGTAGTACAAAGTAAGTTTCTGAAGACTTATTATATATTGTTTTCTGCAGTATACGAGCTTGGAAGCCAAACTCTGTCAGATAGAAAGTAAATACTTAATCTTGCTTCAAGAAATGAGAACTCCTGTTTGTTCTGAGGAGCAGAGTCCTGCTCGTGAGGTCATCACACAGTTACTGGAAGATGCCTTGAAAGCAGAAACTACTGAACAACCAGAACAAGCGTTTTTCAAACCACACCTGGTCAGGTAATTTGGTCCTATGAAAAGAAATGTTTGTGTGTCTTGGTCAGTGGGCCTGGTTCGAACACTGGAAAACAGACAGGGGGGATGTATTTGCAGGATTTGGGGTTTTTAATGTATTTCCCTTTATGAATTACAATGTCATAATGAAATCCTTTTGGCTGTGCCATTAGTTTTATTATTTTACTTGAGATACAGTATAAAACTTAGACTCAAATATTGTTGTTTAGCTGCTGAAGGTGAGCTACTGAAGACATGCGTTCATTTCAACTTGACCATGTTCTTAAACAGCTTAATCTGTGTAGTAATACGCACTGGAATATGGGCACAAAGCCTTTTGCATATGAGATGATGAAAATAATTATTAAATAAAGGGTATACTTTAGAAAAATGTTTAAATAATAATTGTTCAAACTTAAACTATGGCGAGTGGCTTGAGGGATATTTCAAGTAACTTTAGGATGGGAACTTGAGAGTTTCAGGAATACTGAACACATTTTTAAAAGCCTTTTTTTCTTTTTTCCCCCCTCCACTTCAGTGAATATGATATATACGGTTTTCAGACGGTCCCAGAGGATGATGATGAGGAGAAGCTAGTAGCAAAATCAAGAGCTTTGGACCTGAGATCGCTTTCTCTCAGTGAAAATAGAGAGATCTCCACAGGGGTAAAATGGGAAAACTATCTTGCAAGCACAATGAATAGAGAGATGATGCGCTGTGTAGAACTGAAGAATCTTATTCGATCTGGAATTCCACATGAGCATCGTTCCAAGATATGGAAATGGTGTGTCAATCTCCATGTTAAAAAGTTCAAGGATAGCACTGTTCCTGGGTATTTCCAAACTTTGCTTCAAAATGCTCTGGAAAAACAAAATCCTGCATCTAAACAAATTGAGTTGGATCTCTTGAGAACTTTGCCTAATAACAAACATTATTCTTCCCCAACATCTGAAGGGATCCAGAAGCTGCGAAATGTGCTGCTGGCATTTTCGTGGAGAAATCCTGATATAGGATATTGCCAAGGGCTCAACAGGTAAGATTTTGCAAATCTTGAGTTAGAACTATACGGTGAAACATTTAATGAGCCTTTCAAGTCACATGTATAGCAACATGTTTGTGGACAGCCATTTGCCTTCGGGGTTGTACGTTCATAATTTATAATGTTTAAATAAACTGTTACAGTTTCTTAAAAACAATAACAAGCCTCCAGAAGACTTGGATCATGAAACTTGTAAAATCAGCTTTCCAGAATAGTTTTGGTAGTTTGAGATCCGTAGTAAAGGAAGGTGTTGTTTGAAGCAGGTATGTTAGACTAACATCCCCCTCATCCCCAAGATATGATGTAATATACTATAGATGTCAATTTGTGTACTAATTTATGGTCTAGAATAGGGTAACAGACTTTTGAACTCGAGCGGCTTTATTATTTGAAACTGCACTGAAGTAGGAGTAGAATAGAGGTGGTGAATAATGTAGTAATAAGAAGTGTTATTCTTCTGAGTATTCATCACTCGTGGTTATGTTCTGTAGGTAAATCATACATTTTTAGTATTGTCACTGGCATGTCACAAGACATGTCTGAAGAACGCTGCTGTTGCAGTCTTGGAGCAGCACGTCTCTGGTGACTAGAAGATGTTACAACTGCTTTCGCTAAATTTGAACTTTCTGTGCAGTATTTTCTCCTGGGACGCTCTTGATTTTACTTTTGCTTTTGGTTTTACTTCTGTCTTCACTCTAAAAAAATTCTGCATTTGGATATACTTGCATAAGTTAAAAGCAAATTAAATATTGATTCCTTGCTTTGATTCTCTTAAGCTTTTAAAGCATGATCACCTTATTAAGCTGTGTAACATGAGAAGCAGTTGGTGATTGTTAGAGCTCCTCTTGCATACAGAAGTAAAGCAAGTTTACTGGGATAAATGCATTGGAGGTTACCTTTCATATTCAAACGACTATCAGCAACATGAAGTTACTCTCAGATTTATTTATTTTTTTCTTTCATACTACTCATTGGAAACAGGAAAACTGGGAATGATGCTGCTGTTTAATATCCACACACACACACTTCCTCTTTTCCTTAAAAGACACACACACTTTTTCTTTTCCCTAAAAGACAATGGTAGATAAAGACAAAAAGTGCTACTTACTTTTATCTTAATGGATATAAAGTAAATATGCTAGAAAGGATTTTTCTAAACTTACAACAATTTTGTGTGAAATGCAAGAACGATCTGTTCCTTCTCCCCTTCAATTCCCAGACTCATGTCTTTCCTTACTGGAGTAGTATATTTAAGGCTTGAAAGCTGCTAATTATGTTGCCTTAGTTCCTAGAAAAATGGCTTCTAGGAAATCACTTCGCTTTTGCTTTTATCTGTTTTCTTATTTAACTGAATAAAAACTTGGCTGAGAAGGCGTCTCACTGCCCTGTCTTAAACTTCATTAACAGTTTTGCTGTCTAGTGCACTCTTGTTAATACTCTTCTCGCAGCTGGACAGAAACAAAGGCTTTATTGTAATTGTTCGTAGTACATTTTGTGATACTATAATAATCTTTGTCTCCAAATTAAACTCTATTTTCAGATTGGTAGCAATTGCACTTCTGTACTTGGAACAGGAAGATGCTTTTTGGTGTCTAGTAACAATAGTAGAAGTTTTCATGCCTCGTGATTATTATACTAAGACACTGCTAGGATCTCAGGTATGTGCTCTGCCAGAATAAAGCCTGGTCCTGTAGACTGCAGCCAGTCAAAAAACTTTCCTCTAAAACTGTCTGATAGGCCTTTCTGGGAGATGTGTTGAGTCGACAGAGGTGAGTTCCAGGCACCAGCGCCCTTGTTTGGACAAGACTCTAGAGTATAACACTGAAATAACTGTTCAGTGGGCTGCTTGGAGCTCCACTCCTTAACCCTTCTGAATATTAGCTTCACAGCATTGACTGAGCTGATTTATCATGTCTTTCCTCAAAATTGGGGGCGGGGGGGGTAGTTATGGGCTCTCAGAGAGTGGGGCCGAGAATGCGTTTTGCACTACTGTGACCAGTATACGCTGTAGCACTCCTTTGCTTCCAGGTGATGCTGTGGTATGTGCTGCCTCCTCCCTCCAAGTCTTTCCCCAGCTTGTTCTCTGCTCAGGCGTTCCTGCACCAGTGCAGCACTAGTGACCTGTGGTAGGAACACAGCATCTCTGTGTGAGGTGCCCCGTGAGACTGGGTGTGGACTGAGAAGCAAAAGGTTGTGTCAGCAAGGGCAGTGTGCATTGGAGTGGCCACATATATTTTGGGTGGATCTAGCTTAGAAGTGTTAACTAGACAGCCCTGGGTTTCCTGGTTAGCTCTTGGAAAACGTGCACTTAGAGACTGGTAACAGCCCTACTTGGAATGACATATTTGTTGGAAAGTTAGGAGCAATAATGATTTGTTGGAAAGTTAGGAGCAATAATGTCGTATTTGTCATCTCTTTAGGTTGATCAGCGAGTATTCAAGGATTTAATGAGTGAGAAGCTTCCACGACTGCATGCTCATTTTGAACAATACAAAGTTGACTATACTCTTATAACTTTCAACTGGTTTCTCGTGGTATTTGTGGACAGTGTGGTTAGCGACATCCTTTTTAAAATCTGGGATTCCTTCTTATATGAGGGACCAAAGGTGAACTGAAAGAGCTAAGTTTTTTCAATTGTTACCTGGTAACAAAATACTGTGGTGTTATGAGTGCAGGGCGGAGGAAGGTTGTTTCAGAAGAATCCTGTCAGTTAAAATCACTGGTCGGGAAAAAAGGGAGGAAATGTGCATAGATAACCAGTCAAAACATTTTCCATTTTCGTTGGTGTTCTGCAAGTTGAAAGCTTGAGTTACATGGAAGAATTCTAAATGCTAAGTTTATTTTCCTTTCACCACACAGTATCTTTTTTTAACCTTTGAAAAATAAAGCCATAGGCAGTGCTGCTTACTCCTGTGTGCAGCTGTCAATCAGTTTTAAGTAATTATCAAAATGAGAACTACTCCTATAAAGAAGAAAACTTAAGTGAAGGAGGCAGAAGTTAGAAGTACTATAAAGATGTAAAAATTAGTTGCAGCCAAGTGCTAATGTTTAGCTTGCCTCTGCAGCAACTATTTGCTTTATTTCTGCAGACATTTGAAGTACAACTGAAAAACAACGACTGTCTGGGCTCCTGTCTCATAAATTAAGGGGTGGGGGTGAAAGAATTTTCATGTTTCATACTTGTTGAATTGCAGTGAAATAAAACCAATGCCGGAAAAAAGTCCCTGGATTCAAACATGATAATACTGAAGCAGATGTTGTAGGCAATTGGAGAGAACAGAGAGTTATAAGTAGGCAAAAATTGTGTGTTTGCTAGATTTCTTGTTGGCCTCATCTGAGCATTCTAACATGGAGTGGTATTTTGGGTGTGTGTTCATTCAAATCAGTTCTAGCTATCGTGGCATTTTGTGAAGGCAGCCAGGTACGGACTGACGAAGTGCAGAACCTACTGAAGCTTTTTCAGAATGAAGGGAAGTAATGCTACTCCTAACTCGTGCCAAAGTTGATTGACAAACTGGTATCAGAAATTTCTTCAGCATCAGTCCCCCAGCACGTTGGGGAAATTCAAGGCATTGCTAAACCACCTGTTTAATAAGCAAAACTTCAGAGCTAAAACTAAGTAACAATAAATGCATTCAACAGGGCCAGCAGTCTTTGTTCTACAACTGAATTAGGAACTCGAAACTTCAAAGAATTTGTATGCTATAAACCCGATATTGTATTCTGGATAGACCTGCAGAACACCTTGTCTTGGTTACGAGCCACAGCAGATGTTTTTGGAAGTTTTTGGAAATGGGGGATAGGGAAGGGAGATAGGGAGGTGTGGTTAGATAGCACAAATGCAGCCTGCAGAAAGAGTAATGCTTTTCCTTTGAATTTATAATAGATAATAATGAGAATCAGTGCATTGTGTTCTTATGAAAAAACAAACATTGTGTGTATTTTTATCAGGTGATATTCCGATTTGCCCTGGCACTTTTTAAATACAAAGAAGAGGAAATCTTAAAACTGCAAGATTCAATGTCTATTTTCAAGTACCTGCGATATTTCACGCGCACTATACTTGATGCTAGGTGGGTAACTCAAACTTGTGAGTAATTGAAAGACTTGTAGTGGAGCATGAAAGAAGTCTGTCATGGGTGCTTTGTTTTTATCTAGATCTTAATTTAGATATAAGGCAACTAGAGGTGAAACTAACTACTGAGATTTCTCATGAGTAGTTTTATCTAGCGGAGACAAAAGCACAAGTGATGAATGCATAATTGTAAATTTTTAGGTATGATAGAGATTACTTTGCCAGGTTGGTCTTGTTTAGCAGTTATATCATGGTAGCAACACTTAAGAATTTCAGCCTTATGTGAAGTCTCCCTCTGCATTGAAGGTACAACTTAGGTTGTAGAATGTTTTGCGATAAATAAAAACACATCCTGGCTCAAGTATTAAAAGCGTGAGCTATGACCCACTAGGTTTAGATCTCTTTATGCATCATTAATGCACAGGCTAATGCCACGTAACTCCAGCTGATTTTAAGATACGCTTTGAAGCAGAGAGTAAATACCAGTTAGATACTCTTCTGTACTTCAGTCCGGTGTTGTCAAGGCTGTAATCGCTATAGCATTATACAGAGTTTGCAGGTGGCTTTGCGAACTGTTGAGCATTTGATAACACTTTATCACTTGAAATAATGTTAAAACGGAGTGCTTTATAGGACTTTCTTGCAATACTGATAACATCTGAGACCTGTCAGGTATGTGAAGGAGACCAGAGATATCAGCCATATGCTAAATATTGATATGGATGAGGTTCAAAACTGACTTTTAAAAAACAACAAATAAAATTATTGTCTTCTAATACTGTCTAATCTTACAGGAAACTGACTGGTATTGCTTTTGGAGACCTGAATCCTTTTCCATTACGTCAGATCAGGAACCGGAGGACCTATCACCTGGAGAAAGTGCGTCTTGAACTAACAGAACTAGAAGCCATTCGTGAGGATTTCCTGCGTGAACGAGAGACGTGTGTAGAAAAAAGAGACCTTATTAGTGATGATGAGGAGGATAGTTGAAGCTACTCAACATAAACTTTTCTTTGGGATCGTGACCAAAGTGAGTTAACCTCCAAAACACTTTATTAATCCTGTCAAACAGAATGTAAACTAGTTACTTTTGGAAATATGCAGGACAGATTTCCAAACCCCAGCACTTTCAGAAATATTCCTTTGTATGGAGGCCAAACACTTCTGTTTACATTTATGTTCATGGAATTGTATGTAGAGCACTTAATATCGGTCTCAGTTTAGTCAATCAGCTGAATTGCCAGTTGTGTTCCTGCAGTGCACTGTTGGTAGTAAGAAAAGTCTACACTGTTTACCGCATTCATTGCCATTCTGTGTTTTTTTGATGTAATCACGTGGGAGTTTTTTTGGTAGTGCGGGTTCAGTGTAGGAGGACATCATATTTTTTGGTTTCAGGTTGGTTCAATAAATGGCTTTCATCATGTTGTCCTTGAATAAACTAGCCATTCTTGAGGTCACAAACTAGAAAAGCATGGAATGAAGCACAGGAAGAACTTCTACATTCCTTTGTCTTTTCCTGAAGTGACATGAAATGCATCATCAAACAGAAGACATGGGTGTATGTAGTTAAAGTAAAGGTAAAATAAGTACCTATTTGTCACTGAATGTTCAGTGTGTACTGAAACAGTGATATCAAACATCATCTATGGTTTTCTGGGCAGCTGTGTTGATAAAGACTCTCGTTAATGCAAAGGGGTTTATAGATCAAATTCTGTTTAGTCAATTTTATTTCTAATCACTTTTTTGATTGCAATGTCTCAAAAAAGCCACAACCAAAACCCAGCTGTTACGGAAGAAGAATGGAGCTTGTCACAGGAGCACCATGTTTTAGTGGCTAATTAGTTGTATATTTGTTGAAGGCACTTTTATTTTACTTTAATACTTCTTCCTATTTAGGGCTTAAAATAAGATGAAGTCTCGATCTTTAAGGAGAAACATAGCATTGTTTTTGCATGAATGTGTAGTTATTGTACAATAGTGGTAGCGATAGGATTCCTAAAACAAGTACTTATCAATCAAAGGAACCTAAAGGTCACACAGAAATTCAAGATCCTTTTCCAGCAGAAAAATGCCATATTCCCTCAGTGTGCTCAGCTTTGCTGTCAGTGTTGCTTGCATGTCCTACAAGACGGCTGTAAGGAAACATTTGGGGTGTTTAGCTGTAGTGTTTCTGACTATGGAAGTGTGACTGCAAGGCCATTGTTTCTTACCTGATGACTAGCAATACTCTTAAGTGGTTCTGAGGACGAGGAAGGTTTCTTTCTTGCTGGCTTTCTTCTTTGGACTTCTGCAATGTTCTTTCCTGAGCTGTTGGATCTTCAGAATGTTGGATTGACTTGAATGTTGTGTCTGGATGTCTCATCATAAAACTAGCATTCAAGCACTAGGCAGCAAATTGCTCAGCTCTGGGGAAGTGGTTAATTAGCAAAAAACAAAACTGGTGGTTGGGAATGGTCAAGAGCATCAAGCTTCTGCTTTGTGTGTTTTCTTTTGGTTTTCTGAGTACAAGTAAGACTTCTTTATCAGGTATACTCATGTAATAGTCTTAGAAAACAAGTGTGTGCAGGGACAAATCCTGCTTCTGTTTCACAGCACTTTTTTTTTTTTTGAGAATGTATTTGTAGCCTTCTCTAAGCATATTATCGGTCAATTTATCTGGAAGGGAAATATTTAATAGTGGTGAATGTTGTAACTTACAGGACTACTTTTGATATAAAATGTATGCATCTTCTTATATGACATAATTTTTAATTAGCCAACAAATCCTTACCAATGAGGGACACATGGTGTGATGATCTTGATTTGTATGTTATTTGTCTTCTAAAATGTCCTGTACCTTGTCTATTTTAAGCAGTAGTGTGGGTTTTTTTATTCCCTAGTTATTCTTCATTGTGTACTTGAGTTTATTAGGCAGGTTTTTAATATTACTGCATGTATTGTATTCTTTTTCTCACTTATCAGTGTTTGAATATAAAAATGGGACCAGGTTTTCTAATTTTCTAGTTAAGCTGTCTTGGTTTTGAAAGAGCTGGTCTCTACATCAATCTGTAATGTCAACTTTTTTTTTTTGTTTTAATCTTGTTTTCAAGTGTTAAGTGAAATCTTTCTAAGCTGAAGATCTTCCTTCCAGTGGCAACAGTTGAAATGTTAAGGGTGAAGAATTTGGAAACATGTACCTACCGTATTCCTACAAGTCTTATTATTCCTGGTTTTGAGTCTTCACTGTGAACTGGTCGTATGACTTTGGGAGCTGTTTTCAGACGGATTTCATTGAAGTCTTTAGGTTGTGAAGACAAAACTTTAGGGCAACTGTTCAGGAAGTTCTCTAGCTGCCAAAACAAGACCTGCAACGTTACAAGACCATTTCTTTTTTACAGTTGTGTAGATGGTTAAATGTGCGTGTGGCTGTGTTTCATTATGTCAGTTGTTACCCAATTGTGCAGTAAAACTAAAGTAGCTCTGTTTCTTATGCCACTATCTGAATCCAATACATGAATGTTAGGAGGCTTACGGAAATCGTGTTGCCTCTGGGTATTTTGTTAGCTTGCAAATATGAAATGAGTTGATACTGTTATATTCAAGTTCCCAGCTGATGGTTTCATTTTGTTAAGCATCGTTACCTATGCCTTAGTTAAAAGGTCAAAAAATTGCAGAAGTATCTAACCTCTGACCACTAGAAGTCTACGTAGAACAAAAATGAGATCTATGTAGCAGGAAGCGATGTCAGGGGAAGCTTGCCTTGCTGTAGCAAATGTCATTGGGTGACTATTGGTTTTCTAGCGGTGCTTAATCTGGAAACTTTGAAGAGTAGTAACTAGTTAGGGACATGCAAGATACACAGGCAGTATTTAAACCAGACAAAACCAAGCAAAGGTAGTGTGACTCAGTGGCCTGTGAAAGCTGAACTGTGTAGATGCCAAGTGGTTGTATTTAGGAGTGAACTTACGAAACAGTGCATGAGGATTTAACATTCATGCCAGCCACTTAGTAGGAAATTGCCCTGTTCATGCAAATAAAGACTGCTAAGACTATTTTTTAACTTTAAGGTCATGCACATGTGCAGAGTTCCTTATGCATAGTTCCCAGTCCGTAATGATGTCAACCAAACCACAGAGTTGCATCTTGCAGAATCTTTCTCCATCTTCATACACATATGCATGGCTTTCCAGTGAAACTTCTGGTTACTTGTTTAAAACATTCTATTATCTTCTGTTAAATAGGCAAAAAATTGGTGCACGACACCTCTAGCTATTAAAACTGCATAGTATTTCGGCTTTATCTGTACATGTGTACAGGTAGTGTTATCATCCAGTGTTATCAGATTGTTCGGTGGGTGGTTTTTTTTTTACCAGCTATGTAATCAATAAAAAGGACTTTTTTGTTGCCCTTTAGGTGTCTTCTGTGAGAGATTCTCCCTATTCCCTCAGTCTTTGTAAACATGGTAAGATATTTCAGTAGAAAGGGAAAGATATTTTTTCTTCCTTAAGACATCAGGAATGAATGAATGGTCTTCAATTTGACAGAGTTGTACATTCAGTCATGTTTAATTGAGAAATTAACCTAAACAAATTAATTGCTTTCATGAAATTGTGTATCTGTTTAAGTGAATGTTCCCTTAAGTGCCATGTTAGAAATCAACAATATACGGTACAAGAAATTTGAATTGCAAAACATAAGTGATGTTATTTTCATAAAGAATGGTGTAAAGAAAAATAAATTGTTTATTACTTTACAGCTGCTCTGATTCTTTTTTTTCATAACAGATGGAAGTAACTGCAGGTGCCATGAGGACAAACCAGTAGTAAAGCTGGTGGTTTTGTTTGATAATGTGATTTGAGAGAGTCTCTCTAGAGGAACATATATGCAAATTTGGCTTTGAAGCATGAAGATGTGAACTATAGACATGTTGCATGCAGGTGATGCTGACTGGGTAAACTCGTGATGGGTGTCTTTAGTTTCCTGGGAGAGGAGGGAAGGGGAGGGGAGATTAAATCTGCGTGAGTATTCACAGGGAACAGACTTCCTAAGAAACAAAGTTATTTGTATGATATCTCCTGACACCAAAAGCCTCTTTAGTAGGATTGGGCACTGATGTTCTGCTAAAGCCTTTGGTACCCAAGAGCATATTTTCAGCTGCTTTGAAAATGTAACGAAGTACGGAATTGATTTGGAAATCTAGCTTCAGTGCTTGTCTTTTGGATACAATTTTTGCATTTTGGAGTTACCTTGATTCTCTTAAAGGTGCTATCAAGTACCTCAGCAACTTCAGGTAAAAACTTAACAGCTACATGTTTGTGAGGGAGGAAAAAGAAGAATTGGGACATCACTTTAATTGCATGTCCAAGCAGATCTTTCGTAGTAGAGGTGAATAGTGCACAGTTCTTGTCTGCTGGCTCTGTTGCAGGATGGCAAGCTGCTAAGGCTAGATATTGGCACAGTTGGAAATCTGTTCAAACGGGTTGCAAAACAGGATAGAGAGCAGCAATTGAGGCAGAACATGACTATGGCCTAAGGACTTCCTGTCCTGTATACTGAAAATTTAAGTCAAAAGAATAAACAGAAAATTCTGGCAAGAGAGTGCATAGGGAGCAATGTCCTCACTTGGACATGTGGCATATTTAGCTTGAGCGGGTTGTGTTGCCCTAGCAGCTGCTGGGGCCTGTTAAAGAACAGCTGAGGCTCCCGCTTCCTTCTTGGGACTGAGCTGGAGACATGTGTTCTCAGTGGAATTGCAACGGGGATGTGAGTGTGGCTGATGCGTGTAGCTGATGTATGTTGTTAAATACCTTATTCCTAAGAAATGCACTAACTTAGAAAGGATAATGCAGCTTGTCTAGTCTGAGGTGAGACCAAATACCTGCAGAGTCTCACTCTCTGTTCTGGGTGCCTCAGAGATGCAGAGAACACGCTGAAGTCTGCTGGTATTACAATATATCAGGTGTTCCTTCTGTGGGATTTTCAGAAGTGCTAAACATAGCTTCCTTATCTGCAGCTCCTTGACCTCACTGGAAGCAAAATGCATGTAGTGCTGAAGCTTTAAGAATTCCCACACACGGAGTACATTCAGATAATGCAAAGGAAGGGTGTGCTCTGCCTTGGAAGCTTCCCCCTGGAAAAGAAGGTAAAAGGTTCAATCGCCAGGAAGTCAGTAGAGTGGTATTTTCATCGTGATACTAGGCTGTAGAAGCCATACTTCTCTACGGTTATGCACATCTGCAATGCCAACTTTTCAGAGGACTAGACTAGAAAGCAAAACTCAGGACTATATACAGAATGTGATATTAAAAGAAACAGTTATTTAATATGAAAACTATGTATTTGCTACCCTAAATTAGCCTGGGGCGTTGTAAAGAGAAATCAAGTAATTAAAACTTTCAACACTAGAATGTACCTGGTAAATTATGATGACTTTGGCCTTAGTTAAGGTACTCCTAGCCTTGAGTGACTGCATCACGCATACGTGTTTCAAATGAGGTGTACCTTTTGTGTGTATGAAAAACGTTACAATTTTGCAGTGAGCTGCCTCTAAGACTTCAGGTTTGAGCTGATGAATTGAGTCAGTGATGTCTTCAGGCACTGTGATTGGTGATTAAACCATGAAATAAGCTATTTACCTGTTTTTATAAATGCAGGTGGTATTTTTCTGGTGTTTAAGCCTGGGACTCCCCCTGTTGGAACATAAGGTATGGGCTTCCTTTATCACTTCCTAAAGGAGACTGGTAAATGCATGACTAGCAGATGCTGTGGTGTTTTCTTGTGCTGCCTCCTTCAAATGCTGCTCAGCTTTGAGTTTTCCTTCCTGTTCCTGTGCTGTATGCGCATAAAGGCTTTTGCCCTGATTGTCAAAGATGTTACAAAGAAGTCTGAGTTAGTGTTTTAAGGGTGAGCAACTAAAGAACCCTGTAAGAGCAGTATCTTACTCATGCAGAGCCTGTATTTTGGCTTGCAAATCCTGTGGACATGGCATCAGGGATGAGATTCAATCTCAAGCTCTTCTTGGAGACCTTGCAGGGCTGTCCAGCAGATGTTAAATTTGAATTGGGGTTATTCAGGGTCTAGGGAGAGCTTGTCCTGATGTGAAAAGCAGTTGTGGCCTCTCAGGGCAAACCATGGTCTTTTGTCCCCTTCCTTGCAGCTAGGAGCAAACAAAAGAGATGGTCTTCCTTGTGAGCTCTTTCCTCTGAGAGTTTTGTAGGAGGATTGCTGTAACTTCCACGTGATCGCGTCGCATTGTAGAACTAAAGGTGAGGAATGTTATATCTTTATTTCCTTTTTAAAGGGTTCTGAATTCTTCCACTGCCCTTTTGAAACCTTTACTATTGCTCCCTCTTCCTGTCCTCCACCCCGTGTAATATCAGATGCAGCCACTTTCCTTCTGGATTTGGGAGAGCTGGGTGGAACTCCTGGGCTGTGAACACCACTCCCGGGGCAGGCGAGCAGGGGCATAGTTCAGTCCTGTGGACTTGGAACAAGTCTGAAGCCAGGTTTCTTTTTAACTGTGATAATATAAAGCACTGCTTTTAGTTACTTGCCTAGTATAAAATTATTTTAAAATTCATCTGTCTTTGCAACTTACTGCAATGGAAACAGCCTGCCTATTTATGTTTGATAATTTGCTATAGCTTGGCATTATCTTAACCGCATAGAGAATTGAAAGTGAAGGCAGCCTGGCATTTATATTTGATTTTGAAGGTGTGAACAATACCACATCGTTCCTCACTAACAAATGTTGGATATTAATATTATTAATTTAAGGAGACCAAACAGTATTTATTGCAATTGCTGTCAGCCAAATAAAGAGGGAGAAAATCTAGTTTTACAGGTCTGGGAAATGTCTTGAAGACGGAGTAAACAGTGAAGGATGTCATTGCTGGTAGCCAACATCTGGTGTAGGGCACCTTGGAGAACAGCATTGCAGATGTTTGTTGTAGTAGTGCATATTCATGCATTTTGAGATCCACAGTGAAGACTGGAAACTTGTGCCACTCCTTCTGTCACAGTGGTTTCTTGAAACAACAGGGAATTTCACAGGGTAATGTTGAGTTTCAGACTATGCAATAAATAATACAGGCTTATATTTAGGCTTGTGTAGAATATAGAACAAGGCTTATGCAAATGAAGTGCCTCTAATGCATTCACCTCCTTAGCTTTATTTCCTTGCTATTGATTTCATGTATCATGAATCTACTAAAGCAGAAGACATCAGGTCCTAGCTCTGAGATATTTCCTATGATGGTCTGGAAGGCCTTGTAGTGACCAAGCACATATCTGCTTTTATTCTATTCTATTTTTATTCATATGCTGGTATTTGTTCTGGGATAAATAAGGACTTTGTATTGTTGTACAGCATTGCTGCTGAAACCCGGGACAATATGAGGTCCGGACCGTTTGCTACCCCGAAGGAGTAGCACCGGTGCAGCGGTGGTGCCCAGGTGAATGACTCGCCCGGTCCTGCCGGAGGGGAATCTCCGCTGAGCCGCACTCGCTTCCCTGGTGCTCGCCAGAGGCCGCCGCCGCTCGTCCCCGGGCGCCGGCCGGCGGCTGCACCGGGCGGGGAGCGTGGAGGCGGGCTCTCCCCGCGGGGTCCCAGCCCGCCTTGCAGGTTGCAAAACGCGGGTTCCCGCCGCGGGGGCCCCGTTTTCTTTCCGGAGCAGGGGGCGCTGGCCCGACCCTGCGCCCGCGGCCCTCGCCGCACCTGCCCCCGCCGCGGGCGGGCCGTGCCCGGCCCCTCCGCAGGCGCCGAAAGCGGCCGCCGCGCGGCCAGGGCCCCCGACCTCCCTCTCGGGACCCCCCCCTCAGGGGACTCCCCTCACGGGGCCGCCCCGGGGGGCCGCGGCCCGCGAGGTGGCGCGGCGGCTCCCCGCGGCGGCGCCGGGCGGCCCCTCCCTCCCGCACGCCCAGGGGCGGGCGGCCGGCAGGCACAGCCCCGGCGGCTCCTCCGGTGAGCGGTGCCGGGGCCGCCCCCTTAGCCTCCTCCCGGCACACGCGTCGGGGGCGGCCCGGCGGGGACCCTGCGCGCCGGGGCAGCGGCGGAGGGAGCCCGGCGGACGCGGACAGGCCGCGCCCGGCGGTAAGTGGGCGCTGCCCCCCCCCCCACCTGCAGGCGCCGGCGCCTGAAACCTTCCGCGGAGCCGGGGGCTCCCTTCCCCGGCTGGGCGTCGGCTCCCTCGCCGTTCTCTCTCGGTCCGTCTCTCCCCGTGCCGCTCGCTGGCTTCTGAGCCGCTTTGACGATGGTCCCGCTGTGCGTCCCGCCTGCGCTGGAGTTCAGAGGCTGAGGCAGCGCAGCTGTGAAGCCCGTCTGGTTGGGGCAGGCTGTGGGGCGCCCGCAGGGCCGCCCCTCGCCGCCCTTTGTTCCTCAGCGTCCTGGAGGAGCCCTGGGCGGTGGGCTCCCTCCCCGCAGGTCAGTCTAGTGGCTGTGGTGCAGGTCTGTCAGAGGTGCTCGGTTTGTGGCGTCCGCTGGGTCATCCCATCCACACGGTGTGTTTAGTGGTGCTTCCACCTGGGACTGCATGTGCCAGCTGTCCCGCAGCTCCCCGGATCATCTCCTCAGTCAGCAGCTGTCATTTATGCCTGAGCAGGTCCCGCAAGGGCCGCGGAATGCGGTAGTTTCAGAATTACGCCATTCGGTCTTACACACTGCTCGGTCTGGCGGTGTTTCTGTCCAAAGCCATCACTGACAGTTGATCCTGGGTTCACACCTCAGCTTACTGATGTCATTTAGCAAATGCTATATGACTTCATCATGTTTATCCATAAGTTCCTTCCTGTCTTTTTCCCGTCAAACGGCTTCACTTGGGACCTGGTAGGTTTCTTACTACTTGCGTCTCTGGGCAGTGAGGACGATGGGGCAACACAGCACAATGGAGGCAGGTTTGTCCTGGCCTGCGTCCTGTTAGAGGACAGTCAGGAATGAAGGTGTGAGTGAGAGGGTGGAGATGTGCAGCAATTGCTCCTGCTTTGGCTGATCAGTCACCAGCTGCAAAAGGACCAAAATTGGTATGCTTACCTGCTTAACACGTGGCAAAAAAGTTTAACTCTGACCCTCTCTAGAGGTGTCAGTTCTGAAATATTCATAGGTTTCAGACTTTCCTGGGTCCTTTATCTGCCTGTGCAATAAATGTAGATCACATGGGCTAGATCTCGCTTGACTTCGGGGCAGCGATGTGTCTTATCTGCAGTACTAATCCTTGACGGCGCCTCAGGGACGGGGAGTGGGGCTCTACGATGCCATGCCAGCGTGCCTGGCATTGCGGGCTTCCCCCTGCAGCCTGTCTGTCCAGGCGTTCGCACGAAGCTCATCGCTCAAGCACGCAAGGGCTTTGGGATCAGTTACAGCGGCAGCCCTCGCAGTTAGCTGTCTGCTGGGGAGCCGTAATTAGCTGCAGAGCTAACGCATTTGGTACGGACACTTGAAGCGGAGGCTTGGAAATGCAGTCTTTGGTCATTCACCACACGTGTAATTGCTGCAGAGTAAACTGGGAGGTCAGAAAGGGATCCCTTGAGAGTTAGTGGCCGGAGCGGTGAGTCTATAATGGGACTGGAGTGCTCAGATGTTGGGTGTGTTTTGTGTCCTTTATAGCCACACAGGTAATAATAGCTGCCTCAATTTTCTGACAGAAAAATTTTTAGGCTACTGTTGTTTTCTGACAGGAGAATATTTAAGTAAAAATAAGGGTTTGCTGAAATTAATATGGCTTTTAACTATGCTTTGATTACGTTTATTTGAACGCAGAGGGTACAAATTACTTGTTGTTTGCTGTTGGATTTGCTTAGCCTTTCATAGGACAAAAAAAGAGAAAGAAAGGGGATGATAAAGGTGAAAGAGGAGAACAATTTAATGCTTATAAAATTTTGTTGGTTCTAGCATAAGGCACCAAAACTAGAAGACAATATCACTTGAATTTGTTTGATGGGTGGGTTTGGTGGTGTTTTTGTGTTTAGTTTTGGGTGTTGTTTTTTGTTTGTTCGTTTGTTTTTCCCCCTGAAATTACTAATGTAAAACAGTCCAGTTTTGATTTGAAATTGTTTTGGTTGTTTTTCAGTATTAAAAAACAACTTATAAGGGAAGCTGTTACTTTGGTCTGTTCTAATGTGTTTTGGATTTTGCTTTAGTATAACTTGTTTTGTAATATAAAAAATGTCACGGGGATGCATCTGCGTTTGGCAAAGGATTTAGTGATTCAGCTCATGTCAGGTGTACCTCAGAAAGTAAGATTATTCAGCTGTTATCTCAGTCACTTGAAACTGGTTTCCATAGGGTAAAAGATAACTCTAAGGAAAAAAATGCAAGGCTGGTGACAAGACAAATGATCCAACTGTTTTGTTCTCAACTCTATTTTCTATAATCCTGCTCTCGTTCTGCGGTGGGTGGACATTTATCATGGATTTGACATGTGTAGACCACTCATTGATTGTCACATAATTTGGTGATGACAGCCTAATAAGGTAACTATGCAGGGAAACCTTTTTTGAAAGAGAAATAGAACTT
The DNA here is from genome assembly GCF_964289735.1 of Phaethon aethereus. Taxonomy (NCBI): domain Eukaryota; kingdom Metazoa; phylum Chordata; class Aves; order Phaethontiformes; family Phaethontidae; genus Phaethon; species Phaethon aethereus. The sequence continues at coordinate 19,765,587 of NC_138588.1, read as the reverse complement.
ACTTTCTTCTGCTTCTCTTAAGGTAGACTCTGTCACTCTCTTCAGAGGAGCGGATTTCAAGCTACACTAAAAAGGCACCTCTGTACTGGAATAAGAATATCTCCATCCAGGGCTTGTACTGGTACAAAATATATGTGTTTAAATGTATGCCTTAGATCACAATAGGAAACAGTGTAAATAAGTTAGGGTAAATAAGATCCTATTTCATGGTATGACAGGATCTAGGAATGTGAAGAGATTAGGCAGGACATGCTTCTAATGCCTGAAACTGGAATCTCGGGGGTCTCTCTTCTATTTCTTGTTTTGCTACAGCTTTGTTACATGCCTGTAGGAAAATCATTTGCATACTTGCCACCTTGTGATATTTGGGATGTGTAAAGGGGAGTTGGATATGGGAGTAAAAGGTGAAGTATCACATAGTTACACTATACATATACTATGGAGTATCATTATGAAAACACGTAAGTAATACAAATGCTGAGTAGGAGCTGGCCTTTGTATTAAAATGCTCACTGCTAGGAGTCCTAGAGCAAAGAGACTGATACAGAAGAGCTGTGCCCGACGTGGGATGGTTGAGGGACAGACATGGTGTGTTCTGTGAAAGAACACAGGGGGCTATCTTTTCTGCAGAGCTTGCCTTGGAGATATTAAAGCTCTGGTCTGATCCAGAAATCACTGCAGCAGATTCTCCCATCCTCCTGGTTTTAATGAATTCTGGTGCAGGTCCTATGTAATTGGAATGGTCCTGTCTCATTGGATTGTGATACTGTTTAGGCACGTACCCCAGAAGTGTGAGCGTGAAGAGTGGATCAGAAAAGGAAGTTGATTGATGTCATTTTCCTCAGATCACAAATGTACAACTTCTTTGTCTGAGTGAGTGACCATCTCTAACTCGGTCTGCTTTCACTGACCAGCGTAAGGAAATCACCATCTGCCTACAGAAAAAAAATAAGGCACTCATTCCTCTGTTGGTATACTTGTGCTCTGTACTTGCAAATGGAGTCCAATGAAAGCATTGCAGGTTAAATCTTTGAAGGTGAAGTCACCTTCCTACAATCAGTGTGTAGTATCAGTGGAGGGTTATGTGTATGCTTGTAATGGCATTTTTATTTCAGATGAATTTTAAGTGCACGAAGTTTATCTCTTATTATTTTATCCCACTTATGCTGTGTATTTGTTAATGACAATTGTCTTGGATCATCAAGTGTATGATCTATTTTGGGTATCTGCTAACTGACTGTTGGGCGAAAGCCAATTGAGAGGTATCAGCAGAAGTAATGAGAGTGGAAGGCAGTATAACACGAAGTGATAGACATAGGAAACACTAGCATGTCAGAGCTATGACTGGAGGGTCTGAACACTTTGGAACAGTTTTGTGTTCAGTCTTCAAAAACAAGGCTGTAGTTTGACTTGAGTGCTTGAACGGTTCCTTGGTGTTGAGAGTAAGCTTGCTGGTTTGACCTTTGCAGAGCAAGGGTATAAGTTAAAAGATCAGCAAAAGGGACAGGAATTTTCTGGTTGTTTTTGAGATAATATTGCGTGGATTCTATGCATCTGCCGAAGCAGGTGTGTTCTTTGGAGGATGCTGGGAAATGAGGAGACTTGTCGGTCAAACATAAAGTGGCTATGTTCCCAGAGGCATCTTGGGTGGGTTCCCCATTTTCAGAGCAATGTTTTTGACTTGCTCTTTTGAATGACAAACTCTCTTTCTCTCAGAACAATGGTTTTCTTTTAGGTATGTTTGCATTAATGTTATTTATAGGCACGTACCTTGGATTCTGATGAAGGGAGTAGTCAGCTTGAGGGATTTACAGTCTTTGGGCAAGTCTCAGCAGTATCTCTTAATACGTGGGCATTTTCCCATATTTGACTTTTGCATGCGCTCAGAACTTAATCTTGCAATTCGGGATGAGCGAAAGGTTTGGGGTTTTCGGCAAGGCTTGGCCTGAAGTCTGTGGGTGTTGGACTGGGTTTTGCACCAACGCTTGAGAAAATCCTGCTCTGAACAATTGCAAGCAACATTATATAAACTCAGTATGGAGCCAGTAGCTCCCTCTTTCTTGTAAATGCTACCAAAGCATTTATTGGATGTAGTTTCCAGCTCTGAGCAATACTAGTCAATGAGCTTTTTCTGAGATTATGAAAGGTTGCTTGAGCAATATGATGCTTTGCTTACAAAGCAGAATTCGAGTTGTTTGTTTTCACTGAGAAGGAAAATAGACATTTTTGTCACAAGCATGAATGTGGCTTTGGGAAAGGAATTAATGAGCAGAGTAGCACAACAGTTCACCTGGCTTCATCTTGAAAAACTCTGAAAATATAGGCAAAGTAAGGATCAGCCAGAAAACATCTGAGCAAGAATGGGGATGGGAAGTGGAAGTGAACCCCCCCACACATTGTAATGCATCCAGTCGAGGGTCACCAGTGCAAGCATGAATTTCTGCAATACGCTTTTCATGGTGCTATGGTTATTCTGGTCTTCAGCGTCACAACCTGTGTGGGTTCTATCATTTGCCTGAGGTACCTGGGTAAGAGAGATCATCGGTAGAGCACAGCTATACAGGAAGGTGTGGGAAGCAACTTTGTCTCCATTGCAGAGTTTTAAAACTAGGGTTTGAGCAGATGCGTTAATGAAAATGCAGCGGGCCCCACAGAGCCTTTGAGCCGTCACATTGGCAGTGGAGACCTCCAGCAAGGCTGCTACTGAGGGCGTGAAAGCTATTGCTAGCGATACCTGGCATCTCCCTCTCCTCCGTGAGGTGCCTGCAAGTGTCTGTCATGCAGCGGGAACGGTAACAACTTCTGAAATGTGACAGATGTGTGTTGGTCATGTCACATCACAACATGCATACTATCTCATGAGGTGTGCAGATACACACTCTTCAAAAAGGAGAGGATGCAGTTTTGATGTATAGCTGAAATATTTCCCATCATCTGATAAGACTGAAGCTGTGGGGAGAGGGAGTGGGGCTTGATAGAATAATGCATGTGCCCTGTACCTTCTCCCCCATCTTGGAGCAAAGAGCATAGAGGAGAGCGGGCTGTAGGCCGGCTGTGGGCCGTTAGAAGCTCCCCACCTAATGAGTACATTGTGAAGCGGAAAGGAGTGAAGGGAAATGAATGGTCACAAAGTCCCCCCAGGACCTCCTTGTGGTTTGGAAATAAAAATCCAAAAAGATGCACTGTACAGAAATGTTACGAGGATGAGAGCTGGAATGGAATTACGCAAAATAGTGTCACTAGGGTATGGAAGAAGGTACCCCTCCTCAGCTCGTGTGTTGTGTAACTGGTGCTGAGCGCTGAATAGAGGGACATCTGATTTTGCTGATACCCCTTGACTTATTGCTGCTATTTTTGAAAGAGTGAATGTTATTCCCAACTAATATCAGTGTAAGCATTGATGCAGTAGCCTTTTTGCTTGAGATAAAGCAGCCAAATAATTTTTGTCCTAATGTGTAGGTTTTGCTAATATTAGCCAAAAAATACATGTGGAAGAGCTAAGAGACTATTTCTGTTCCTTTGAAGCAATAGAAGCAGCGTATTTGGAAAGGAATTGAATTGATACTCAACATGCCTCCCATGTGTTAGAAGCCAATGGTTTATAATAAGAGAGGGGAAAATAAAGCAGCCAGTCTTTTTTTTTTTTTTTAAATGAGTGCATGACAAAAGCTGGGTGCATTTTGACAAGTAGTTAGACTTTTACAATATATTTGATGCTTATGGTTGTATGCTTTTATTAGAGAAAAATCTTCAAAAATAACGTGCATTTCAACTTGGCAGGAACCCTGCAATTGCTCTTTGGTACTTTGCCCTACTTTTATAAGTAGTCTGCTGATTTATCAAAATAGCTGCATCTTGCAAGATTGATTTGAGCTTATTTCTAAAGGATCAAAATAGAGATTTGTTTGCTTGTGAAATATGCTTTGCAGCATGCCACAATCAGATGCCAGAGACTGTTATTTAAAAATATGCAGGAGCTGTATAGAAATATAGAACAGCATAATGCACTCCCAGGGCCTCAAATGCAGCAATGTGAGGCTTGTCTGTCCAGACTTCACAGAGTTTATGAACTTAAAAGACTGTGTTCGGAAAACAAATTTCACAGAGTAATGCATGCTGCTCATGTTTTTGTCATTTGAAACACCTAGTGTGTGATGAAAGATGTTGCACCAGAAACTCGGTAGATGAAATCACAGTGTCTTTTTGCAGCACTGGTTCAGACTTCCGTTTGCTGTCCTGCCTGTGTGCTTCAGAAACACTGCCTGGCATGAGACAAAGGAAGCTCTGCCTTGTGGTCTCCTCGGTTCATGGTCTGCCTGCTGACACTTTGACGAAGAAGCCTGTAACGCTGATTCATATGCTAGCTCTCTTCAGTGTAGTGTGGATGCTTTATTGTCCATAACTTTGTCAAATTATTAATTAGTCACTTTACTTCTATCACATTTATGTTTCATGGTGTGTTCTGTGCTTCTGGTTAAGTATGTGCTCAGGTATTTCAGTGAGGCGCAAGAACCCTCTTCACTTAAAAGCGGTTCACCTCTTTCCAGATTTGGACCCTCACTATTTGCTAAATTAAGTCTTTTAGTTGATCAGTGGTAACTTTGGCCATGAATGAGCTGCGATGAATACAAAGGGACTATAACAGAAATGTGTTTTACTGAGTCTTTGCCTGTTGGAAGATTGTAACGAATGTCATTCTTAATATTCTAGTTGCATCATCTTTGTGCATCAATGAAAAGTCCAAATATGGCTTTGTTCAAGCAACAGAAGGTGGAGGACGTTTACGAAATTGGGGAAGAGCTAGGAAGGTAAGTTTGTACTGATGACACCACACTATTCTAAAAGCTGGCACACGGGGATATTTGCCACATCTTAAAACAATGACCGTGCATGATAGCCTAAATCAATTGCAATACACAACAATAGAAACACATCCCTTTACAAAAACTGCACTTTGGATATTAATTTTTTTTTTTAAGTTAAGCGCTAACTATTTTTCCTGTTTCTTTTCTCGCACCTAGGACAGCAAAAGGTATGTTTGCATTGTCTTTTGTAGATAGGTGTCATCTGTGTCTGTGCGTTAGGCTGAGTTCACCTGTCTGTTTTCTGAACCAGCTAGGAAACAGGAACCCATGGTGCCGTTGTCATAGACGCAGCGCTTTCATTTGGCTTGTTGTTTTGAGCAGTGCTGCACAGCACTGTTGTTTTCACCTGGCTCCGAGCACTGACGGAACATGTTCATACCTGCCTGCAAAACACTGTGTGTGTATTCCTGAAAAAAATTTACCTGTCAAAATTTTAGCTGGACTGGTTAATAACTGTATATAGCTTTTAATCTATAAAGGCTTATCTGCAGGTATTAATTATAGGTGGAGTTAATGGGCTATTACCATGCTTAACTGTAAGCACCTGCTTAAACCCTCTGCTGGGTTTGTGAGCTGGATGACACAGGGCTCCCCCAGTCACTTAGCAACATACAGCGCTCTGGGTGAGGATAGCTGGTTTCCATTCAGTGTCCAGCTCTCCAGTCATTTTCTTTTTAATATGCAAATAGCTGAATTAGGGCTATATACATATTGGCTTCTTTCCCAACGTCTGGCAGTTGGTTTTGATAAATGAGTGTGTATGTGCAATTACCCTTTTTCAAGGGCCAATAATTTAGTTACATGAAAACACTTCAGTTGAAGTTTTTTCCCTGACAAATCTTATCTTCTTCACTCCCAGTTATTTCATTTTTAGAGTTGTTGAGAAGATTTCTTTTAAGGGGAGATGGTTGTTTGGGTATTTTGGGGTTTTTTTTCTTCATTCCCTTCCCTCTCAGGAAGGCCTAGACTATGAAATTTTCTATAACTGCTTACTTTTGAGTACTGACTGGTCCTGAGAACATCAGCCTGGTAGTGAAAATCTTCCAAGAGTGAGCAGTAAAGAAACTCAGTGTGTGTATGCAGGGTGTAAAAGGTGTGCTTTTTTTAACCTAAGAGGCCCTAGTATGTGCTGTAACAGTCAAACTACTAAAATGAGAAACTGGAAACTGAGCAGTGTAAGGAAGTTTGGTTCCTGAATTGGATTTGGAAATCCAGTGTCTTTTGAGATGATGAACCTCACTCTCCTCTTCAAGCTGATGGTTATTAGGCCTTTTGAATGGAGAGGTGTAATTGAAACAGCGTGGTAAAGGCTGGCCCTTGCTCGTTGAATCTGCCCGAGAGGCCTCAGGCTGGTAAAGGCTTGCATGGTCACAGCAGCCCTCCTCCTCTCCTGGCTGCATGTCGTAGAAGCATGGCTGGTCCCAGGGGTATGCCATCACTACATGTCAGGTGATGGGCTGGGTTTAGAGGAGACTACACTCAGGCATGGAGTCTGAAATTGTGGCCTTTTTTAATGGGTGTGTTCTCTGCAAGAAAGACTTTTCCTAGGTAAGACAGAAGGAGTAGATGTATACATGAGCATGTGCCATCCTCAGATATCAGAGGGCTGTTAAACTCCACTATAAAACCATGTTCTAGTTCCCAGTGTTCTAGGTGTAGTACTTCTCGTAGTATCCCAGTCTACTGGGGTCCATAGGCAAAAATGTTGCCTGAAATCCCTGAAGGAAATAGGCGAATTGTAACAAGCAGACCTCTGCTGTTTGGTACAATTTTTCAAGGAAAGCCCTGTAATTGTAAATTGTGAGAAGAGGGCAGCAAGATTGGAATTACCTCCCTTACTCTGAATGTGTTCAAGTTGTATACTTCATACTGAATATAAGGTCACACTGTCTTTGTCAGTGCATTTTCACTTTCAGATTTTGCGAGGAGCTTTGCAAACCTCTTGTTTCAATGCTGCATTATATGTGGAGTGTCACTGGGTTATCATTCCTCTGTATCTCTGAGCAGGAGATTAGGATTAGGGCCAGTGACAAATGATATTTTGCTTTGTTAGAAGAAAAATAACACGCTAGACAGGCTGTGGTGGCTGAAATGCAAGAATCTTTTTCCAGTGCTGACTGATGCCCTTAGAACCTGTAGATGCCTTTTATTAGTTCATTGCAACAAGCTGTTAGTTGCTGATAGGTACAGGCAGGTAAAAGGATTCATTTATTATCATTCTTGCAACAGAAGTCACATAAAAAACCAAGGTTTTCAAACAACATTTGTGAAGAGTCTGTCCTGTTCGTGTCCTACTAACTGAGCTTGTGATTTCTTGAGAACAAAAGTAGTCATTAATACAGGCCTAATGCTTGTTCTAGCTCAGATTCAGTCAGAAGTCAAAATACAGGATCTCACTGACAGAGCCAGCATCTGTTTATCTGAAAGTCTTTGCACAGCACTTAGGAAAGGAGGCTGTTATTATATACTGCAAATGCTCCTTCGCAAGGCTTAGATAAATCTGGTCTGGTGATGAAATTATCCCTTTCGTGTCACTGTGCAGCATTGAAGGTAGCTGCAGCAAAGGCTCTTTGGATCCAGCTGTATAAAACCCTGCAAACTCATTTGTGAACTCCTCAACCAGATCATTCTCAGAGCCACTGCTGAGCTAGAAGCATCTCAAAGGATGCTGGAAATGCAGTCATCTCCTGTGCCAAGGGAACAGTGTGAGAGAAAACTCTTTGCAGAAAGGGGGAGCAGGTTTTCCATAGCTGCAGCTGTGTGCTGGAAATAGCTGCCTAGCTCCAACATTCCCTCAATCTTTCAAATATTAATCTTAGGTTTACACCTCTGTTGTTCAACTTCTCCAAAGGGTATGTACAGGGAACAAGTAGTCAGACATGTGGCATTAGGGAAAAGAAGTTGCTGATGGGCTTGTTTGTTCTAGCAGCTACACTTGGGAAGCTTCGCATGGCCTATGCTGAATGAGTGCAATACTTTATTATCGTATATGTATATTTAAGGTTACTTCCTGCAAGATAATATCAGTTGGCTTGTAAGTGTGAAGTCTGTGGGGACTGAGGTTCTCTAGCAATAGCTGAAAGGGAGCCCGAAAAGAGGAGGAGCCTCTAGAGTGCATTTAGCAAATTTCAACTTAAGTTAAAAAAGAACCCTTTTGAGATCTGTAATACAGCTTATTGCTGGAATATTGAAATATTTTTTTTTTCTTTTTCAAAATTTACGACAAGGGAAGGGGAGAGTTTAGAAAACTTAACTGAGGATGAGTATGTTACAGGGATATTTATTTAGTAAGTCCTCAGTTATACTAGATAGTCTTGAAGTCTAGAAGAGCTAGAAAGCAATGTGGTATAAAGTAATCAGTTCATGCAGAGTTATTAGAAGATTCTTTTCTCTTTTCCCTTCCCCCAAGGACGGTAGACTGTGTGATTTGGGAGTACTTTATACAGTCCTCACAGGCATTTACTGCTATCGCTCTTTGAAGACGTCTGACTTACTGGCAGATTCAGTTTCTTTCTGTGTCTTGAGATGTTGGTCAAAACCGTCTACTAAAGAAAATTATTTTCCATAGAATGTTTTCAAAATTTATCCCTCCTTAAATGTGAGTTTATGTTGCTAAATGACACTTCTATTCAACTAATGGCAAACTGCATCCTTTACCATTGATTTTAATAAACCTTGTAAGAAAGCTCTTGACAGTTCTGCCTGTTTGGAGGAGGATCCTGGCCTGAGCCATTTGCAGGAATGTTTGTAGCAGATCACTCTAATGGCATGCCAAAGCAATGGAAATGCAGCTTGAAAAAAGTGAGGAAGTGAAGGCTTCTTGGGAGTATGCAGCGGGTCAAATAACCACTGGTTCTTGTGGCAAGGGAGATGGCAGCAGGAGACAAGCAAGAATGGAAACTCTTAAATTGAGGCCAAAGCAGGCCAAGAAAACTGAAGAAGAAGAAACTGAGCGAGTGGTATAGTTCCCAGGAAAGTTGCAGCAATAAAGCTCACTGGAGAGCCTTTTAACAGAATGTCTCAGGGCCTGTGATTTGGATGGGCAGTTCTCTCTAGCTGGACAGGAGGAGTTCTTGTACAAAGCTGCAGGAGCCTTTTCCAGTTGTACTAGCAAACACTGGTGGTGGCGGTAGGTGCACAGAGAGTGCTAGAATTTCAGAGATGTGCAATGTAATTCATGAAAGGTTGTACCATAGAGTCAGTAATCTGTTACCCAAATGTGTTGCCAGACAGGCTGTTGAGAGCTGTTGACATGCCTTCTGGGCAGTGTCACCGTTACGTGTCAAGTCTGGGCTGAGGGTAGGAAGTGTCACGGAGCTTGTCCGGAAGCGTTTCATGGCAGTGCCTATTGAGAAAGCGTGTTCCTGCAGGCTGGTGCGAGCATGGCGCTGCAGTGTCCCGAGACGGTGCCCTGCTCGCCGCAGCTCAGCTCTCTGCAACGGACTAGATCGTGCTTAACAGAGACAAACCTTGGAGTGATGTTTCTGGGTAAGGAAGCATCCCCCTGTCCTTCGTTACCCTCCTTTCACTGTAGGGAAGGGGCTCTGTCTTCCTCCACAGTGCGTGCCAGCCTTACCACCTGCCGTTCCAGCTTCTTGCCTATCGCAGCGACTGGCAGGCATGCTCATCTCTAGCCTCAGTGTTCATCAGCTTTTGTCTGGCTTTGCTATGTTTCCTGCTGAGGTAGGAGATCTTGTATGGGTATAAGACGCACGGCCTGATGAACTGATCTTTGTAGGAAATCAAAACTGAAGGCTTTCAGTATGCATGAGAGACGGGGAAAAAAAAATTTTGTTCGCTTGCTAGTTTGAAATTTTCTCTGCTGGGAAAGACAGTTTGTTGCTGATACAGCATGGTGACCTCAGAGGAGTGCAGCTGGTCACGTCTTGAAAATTGTAAAAGCTTTTCTTCTGACGAGAAAAACAAGCAGGGCTTGCTGAAGTTGTGGAAACTGGAGTACTGAGATGGCTGTTTTCTGTGGGGCCCTATGCCTAAAGAGTTCCTAGAAGCGCAAGTTAATGCCTGGTTAACGCGAAAGGTGAGCTAGATATGAGTGGATTGGGCTTTGACCATGGAAACTAATTTTACAGCAAGGCTGCGTGTTGGGATGGTCTGTATTTCACTTTGAGGAATTTTCTGCTGTATGTGCTTAAATACCACTACCTAGTTGTTTCCGCATGTTTCTTGGGGTTTTTAACAGCAGCTTCATGATTAAAGCCTTGCTAGGTCTGTCATCGATGGCCTATCATACCTCCTGCAGTCCCCTCTCCCTGCCTTGTGTGTGGAGGATCAGCTCTGCTCACTGAGACCGGTGAAACCTTTTTTTCTGGGTGAAGCTTAAAAGGACAGCAAATGCAACACTTTACCAGTGGTAATGGGACCTTGGGGCCTGGCACATAATCGCTGTTCTGACAGTGTAACTGGTAAATATTTATTTACGTAATGAAAACAAAAAGCAGAGATAACTGATGTATTCTTTCTAGGGGAGGAACTTGGGAATGCGTGATAAAAAGTCATGTCATCCAGCTAGGTGGACTCCCTAGTAAACAGAGGGGTGTGATTGCAGCTAGGACATTTACCCTTAACACACATCACACAGTGCCTTCATACCAAGGACGTTTTTCCTATCTATAGAAATTGTTCAATATTGGGTCCTCTCAAACATGAACCTTAACTCCGGTCTTAGATTAATTTATAATTTGAATTAGTTCTTTAAATTTGCAAGAATAACTTTGGATTATTTTTTCTACAACACACATAAAGCAAGCTTTTGCTTTTGATGCAAAACGTAAGTTTAATTATTGAGCATTAACCAGCACCTCTATTACTATTTCTTGTTATGAAAATCTTCTATGTCATGTGTTTGATGTATATTGAAACAGTTTTGGCATCGGTACTTGGTCACCATCACTATGATTGTAATCGGCTGTCTGATAAAGTCACTATTTTTGTATTTTTTTACTCCTGCTAGCAGAGTGAGACATCTCAATCTTTTTCCTTTTTAAACAGATTTCCATGCTAGTTTTCAGTGTTCTTTCAACTGTTTAAAAAATGTTTGATTTGTTACAGAAAGTGCAGAGAAAATGGTGGGAGTTTTTGTTTGTTTTTCAAATAACAAAGCTGCTCTACCTACAGTAACTGAGAAGAACTGGCCTTCGTTATTTAGAACTGGCCTTAGCCTTACTTAGTAACAAAGTCATGCATTTTTTTCAAGTGAATTCCTTATTACCAGCATCCATCTTGATGATGGGAGTGATCTCAGTCCTCAATCTGTATCTGGCTTTAGAAAGTATAATTAGAGCCGAGTGACCCCAGTGGGTAGTGCTCAGAAAGCTCAAAGTTAGTAATGTCTTTAACCACGGACTATTAAGCCTAATCCCAGTCTTTGCTTTGCCATTTCTGTAAAAATAAAATTATATTTTCCACTTTGCATCACAGTAGAAAGCAGATGGAAAATTGAACAGCTGAGAAAATAGACTATGGTATTCATTCCATGCTTTTGCAATGAAAAAATGTTACTTATGAGTAAAAGTACACATAAACAGTGCAGCTCACCACTGGACTAACAATGATAAAGCATTGGACAAATTATTAGTGTTTTATGCGGAACAGGGCTTGCAGATACTTGTCTGATGGCCAAGCTTAATTTAGCTCAGGTGACATCTATTAAGTATTGTTAAAACTCTACATTAGCGGTTTTGAGCCGGAGTAAAGACCTGTTGTAATAGCTGAGCATCGCACACAGTGATGCTTTGGTGAGATGACACATATAAAATCACTCAAACAGCTAGACTTGTTCTATCTAGTGCTGGCATGTTTGGGTTGGAGTCACTGGCCTGTTTTGGGCAGCCCATAATGCAGATTCAGTTATGCCGTAAGTGGGTGACTGCGTATCCTAACGCGAGGATTTGTAAATCTTCACTCACTACAGAATCTACAGGTTCTGAGAGAGAGTACTTAACCTCAATATCTGAGTTTTGTGGATCTGTAATCCTCACAAAGAGAGAACTTCCATTGATCTGTCTGTTTTCTGCGTAGGAAGAGTAGAGGGAACAAATAATGTTGCTTTTGTGCTGTCCTGCTGCTGGAGGAGATTGTTTACTTCAATACACTAAAGATTAAACAAGATGAGAAGGTAACTTCCACCTCTTATTTTGGCAGACCAGAAGACTCCACAAAGAGCAGTGAAAGGGGAGTTTCAGCAACCTTTGTGGTTTTGGCTTTACAGATAATTTCCTAAAATCTTGATTAAAAAGCCAGCATGATTTCCATCTGTTTCTTACATGAGGAAGGAGAAAAATCGTTTAATCATAATACTGCTACCCTCTTGCAATTTATCTGCTCCCAGGCATATTACATTCAGTCCATATCTAGCTGGATTTGGACCTTTAAACACAAAGGTACAGTGTGCTGACCTTCTGCATGCATATTACGTATGCACTGGTGTTGCTCCACATAGCAGGAGGAACAGCTTATCAAATCAGCTACTCCTGCTGAGCATGAGTCAGCTTTGACCTTCCCTAGGTCTCTGGACTCTGTTCATTACCACTCCAAGAGCTGATACTCAATCTAAAAAGCGAAGTGTGATAAGTGGGGAAAAATTTTTATCATGTGCGTTTTATTCTTGAGCTTCAGATCACATAAAATGCTTGCCAGGCTGTCGGGAACTGCCAGAACTGCTGGGCTCATGCTATATCACTGCAGACTCTGTTCCTCCAGGAGCTGATAAGGGCCACATGGCTTGTGGCTGCGTGATTGGGAAGTTTCCAAAAACATTTAACAGCTTCAGGAGATGCTGGTGATGACTCAGTAGTAGGTGGCACGGTTTCATGTGACTCAGGGCTAATGGCCCAAAATGGTCCTTAAGGCATTAATTGGCTGTAATGCAGATAACGTGTTACTTTATTGATAGCGTGTAATAATTCATAGCCTTGTTCAGAAACTTAAGTTTTATTAAATCTTGCTTTTAATTTCAAATGGTTTATTTGTTCTCTAGTTATTCCCGTAAACTAGATCTTTCTGTTTGAGTCCATATTCCTCTAGTGCTGACTCTCCTCTGGCAGTGGACACAGAGATCTTCTTTGGTCAAGGATGTGTTGGTTACCTTTGCATGAGCTGTAAAGAGAAGTGGATGAAGGGTGCCAGATGGTGACATTATCAGACACAGTGTATGTCCACAGGTGTTCAGCACTTCCCTGTCATGAATATTGAAACTTGCCCTGTAAAGTCACTGTATCTAGAGTACAGTACAATCAGTTAGTAAAAACATGGGTTGTAAGTGAAAATTCCACTGTGTTTAAAAGTGGCAGGCTGATTTTTTTTTTATCTTTCTATATAAAGTAGTGCATCTAGTTAGGCTTAAAAATTAGCATATTGTTAGAGTAGTGGTATTGTGATACTTCTCTCTATAACATTAACTGGTGTGGTTAGAAGTCACTCTGACACTTCCCTGAAATGAAGTCATGGGAGTTGTTTCTCATATCATAAAACATTTCTTCCAGTCTATATCACAGGGCTGTGGTAAGTTAGTGATATTTCTATGATAATCGTGCATGAAAGGTTTAAGAGATCCATAGCATATTGTGAATTGGATTTACTTCTGTACCTTTCACACACGTGAAGAATTTATCTACTTTCTAGTAGCCCAGCAAAATTCCTGTTAAATACTCTATTAAGAAAAGTTTTAGATCATTCTGTCATAATCTGGCATCAGCCACAGTTTAGGTTCTATGTAGTTGCTTTAGGAGAGGTAGCCACTTTGTTTGCATTTTGTGTGGGGGAAAAAAACCAACCACCATCACCACCAAACAAATCCAAACTCACTTTTTATTTGCAGCTTAAACAGGAAGTACAGTGACATTTGTGACAATTTTATTTTTAAAGCTCTTTATTGAGGAGTTGTAAGAGGTGTCAGCAGAGTATTTAACAGATTAACGTTTTGGGGTTTTTTTATTTCATTCCGTGAAGTCGTACAGAAACAGCAAGGCACTTTCCCTTCAGTGACCTTGCCATGCTAAGATTTCTGTTTTGTTGTTTCAGCTATCGTACTCTAGTTTCTTTGTAAATACTGTGCTGTTGGACATACTATTTATTCATTGCTTAAATTAAATTTCTGCTGTACCAAATCCTGTCTACTGAAAAAAGTCTATAAAAATAATACACACTACAAATTACTGCTCTAGTCCATTTGCAGAAGGCTTCCAGTTCTTTATGGCTGTGACCACAGACTTCCTATAAAAAACTTCAAGGAAAGTGCTTTTATGCATGTATTTTGTTCATCTTGCGTGGCCTTTGGTTGAGCTGTGTTTCATAAATGAGCTGAGAGCATACAAATGGGTTGTAGAAGTTACCAACAGACTCCTGTCCTCTCTGCTGAGAAGAGGATGCCAGTGCAATTACAAGTAGCAGAAGTAATTTCTGAAGTGTAAGGGAAGAGGGAGGAGAGTATTCAGCTTGATAAAATTGTGTGCGGTAGAGCAATTGCTCGAATCGCTTAAATTTGAGAGGAAACCAGCTTTTTCAGGCTTGAAGTTTTTTTAAGAAAGGCATTCAGCAGGAATTCTCAAGGGCTTTGCTTTGAAAGTTAACAGAAGTGCAACTATGAAAGGATAAAATTATTAGTGTAGTTTTTCCAAGAAAAAGAAGTAGGAGTGATAAAGATGGAAAAGTAATAAGATGCAGACTTTCTAAGCTTGAGATTGCCAGTTAAAACCAACCTGAATTTAATAGTGGCGAAAAGGCATGATGAACAAAACTGTTGACATGAAACCGATTGTTGTCACGGAGAATAAATGACCTTTCTTTTCTGAAACTAAATAAACCATTGTGTCTGACCTCTAAGGGCAGCCTCTTGAATCTAGAGAAGTTCTACGTTCAGGTTAGCTAGACACTATTGTCTGTGATTATGTTTATGTGTATTAATTTAAGAATGTACACAGAATCATTTCATAATATATTTTTAGGATTTTTACTTGCTTCTAACTGTAGATTATGCAAAATCAAAGCAAAGGTTGCTGTAAGCTCATTCACTGGAGAAAGGATGATGTGATGCTAACAGAAGGTGAAGCTGACTTGGCTTATGACATAGACTGTAAAGTAACTGATGGGTGTCAGTAAATATAAATAAAATTATTTTCAGAGCTGAGAGAATATATGACACTGGATAGGGTGTCACTTTTTTTTTTTCCTTGCTGTCAAGGGACCCAACATAATTTATCATCCAATTAGAGAGAGGCAACAACTGGCAAACTTTGCAAAGTCTAGTAAACCTAAAATTAGATCTCTAGGCTGTGTTTTGGCTTCCTGAGCACAGGCAACCTCATACGTGAATTGTGTTGTTTGACTCTGTTTGGGGAAGGGTTTGTAATAGCAAATAAACGTTTTTAGACTTGCATTTCCACAACTGAATGTCTCAAATGTGAAGAAAGGAGGACAAACACAAAATTCGTGTTCTTACTCAAACTGTGAACATCTTCTATCGTGGAAGCTCTTTTTTTCAGTTTTCCTGTAAGCTCGTTCCTATAGTAAGCTGTTGGTTTTTATGACATGGTGCCTTGTGTATGTTGTTGTGCTCCAAATCTTGGTTTTAGATACATAAAGCGTGTTTTGGTAGTGGAGAAGGATGCTGTGAGGCTGAAACGTTTACCCTAGTCTTCTGTAGAAAATAATTTAAGTCAGAATTGCGTGTTCATAATTTGATGAAGGTATGAGTCAGAACCGTCTAGTTCTGTCCCATGGATCCAACTGCTGTTTTCAAGGTATTGCTGTAAGGTAGATGGATGAAGTGACGTGCCTGAGGCAGCCCCACTTTCTGACCAAGCTGAGCTCGGTACCTAGGTGTTTGTTTTCTGCGGTGTGTGGAGAGGCAGCAGCTTAAACAGGATCACTCAAAAATGTGAAGGTTCTCCAGTGTGTCTTTTACCTTCCCAGTAACCAGTCTAATTCGGAACTGCCATCAGGCTTGAGTGTTGGTGTCTTCCTACATTGTACGGCTTTGAGACTTCTGGTGTGAGAAGTTTCCTTCAAGGCCCTTACGTTGGCTGGAATGTAATTATACTGTTAAAACCAGCTGGCTGGCTTACCAACAGTGGTTTTAAGTCTGCTTCAATCTTGAGAGAAGTGCACATCTGAGCAAGAACTGAAATAGGCTAGGAAGAGCTCAGTGTAACCTTGCTAAAACATAATAAGCAACAACAAAACATGTGAGGGAGGAGAAGATCAAGGGGAGTGGAAGGTCATCTCCACCTTCCCTTACAAGCATTTGCTTGTGTCCACTCTAGTTTAATTAACTTTTCTGCCTGCTGCAGCAGTACCAAATGCGTTGATGTCAGTATTACCGTGTTCATGCTACTGTAGCTTGGTGTACTTTAGATTGCTGTTTTCTGTTCTTCTCAAATGAAGAGAGGCAACTTTCACTTTTTTTTTTTTGAATTTTCACCTCCCTATACCCACTGTAGGCCAAAACAAACATCAAAAAAGAATAATAGACATTTATGGCACTATTCAAGTAAAAAAACCTGTGTGGAAATGTATTGCTGTGTTTTGCTCTGTGCAGTAGGCTGTGATTGCACCCTTCCAACAGCCTGGCCATATACTGCTGGCATTGCTGAGCCGAGCGGCTCCTCGTTGCAAACTCCAGCCTCAAGCAGACACCTCCCACGTTGGAACTAAAAGGAATCCCAACTAAATGCTCAGATCGCCAACTGAGTTTGCAGGCGCTCTGCGCGAAGAACTGTTAAACTAAACTATCTTGCGTTTGCAGGAATCTGCATGTGAATCTAGGCAGTTAAAAGACTAGTTGAGGTGCTGTTAGGTTTTATTTTCGTTTCCTTTCTGGTCACGTATTCTTGTGCAGGAACACCTGGTGAATGAAAATATGAATGATTACAATTGTAATTCTAATGATGTCTAGAAACTTGCAATTAATTTGTAGGTCCAGCTGTCCAGCTTACCCCTTATAATTTTATTTCATTTTTCCAGTAGCGTTACCTGCATTTTGCAGACTTTGGGAAATTAAGTACAGAAGAATAAGGTGTTATTTTCAATCAAGGAACCTAATTTTCAAGGAACCTAATTACTGTTGAAGTCAGTGGGAGGTTGCTGCCTAAAATCCCTTGCAAATCTGTTCCAAAGTAAATTGTCCTGGCTCATTTAGGGAATTCAGTGTTGCCTCTTGATTGGCAGAATGCCAGAGCACTGTCCTTTGCCAGATTCACTTACGCTTTTTCAAAGAGTTCTTTGAGAAGTATCTGCCAACATGTTTTAATGTATCATCTATTTTATGGAAATTTCAAGTTTTTACTACTACCAAAAGATAATAATAATAATAAAAATCCTCTTTCTTAGACTTCTCTAATGAATGAAATTAAGATGAATATGGACAGGACAAAAAGAAATAGACTGAACATGCAGAAAGGGAACATATGTTTGGTATTTGGGGAAGAAATGGTTTGATCTTCTCAAATGACAGACAAAATCAGCTTCCTGACTTCTCCCCCCTCTGGCTGGAGAGAGCCTGTTTGGACTCAGGTAACCTGTACTGTCATCTCAGTATTTTGTTTACATGTTTTCAGTGTTTCATGACAGCTACTCAGCGATGTGCTGTTTCTGGAATATCAGGGGAAGATTCATATAAGCCCACTACCTATACAAACAGTTGCCTAAAAACTCTCTCTATTCTAATGCTCTGTAGCAATACCACTGCGATGCGTTGAGGCGTTGAAAACCGGCAGGCTGTGCTTCTGTCATGCTCTCAAGCCAATTCTGCCCCAGAGCATTACCCTCCAGAACCAGTATTAAAAATAAACTTTGAAAAAAGAGCAAGAAGTTATCCTGTTATTCTGGCTTGTCCAGTTTCTCTCTTCCCCGCATCGTTTCCACATCCTCTCCTGAACTGTGCAACAATTAAATAAACTGAACTTGTGCTCCTCTAAATCATGTTTCTGAAAATAGACTCCAAAACCACCCAGTAATATTGTCACTGAATAAGAACACAGAGATAAATCTCCTAGATGATAGTAGCAATGTGAATAGCAGGTTGTCTTCATTGCTAGGATAAATTCCCTTATTAATGATGGACAGATTTGATGTTGTACCTAATTATATTATAAGCGACAGGTTGCAGCTGCTATTGTATATACTCTTGAGCTGTTACCACAATTGAGGACTACCTGTGTTCAATCTCCCACAGTGTTGTACAGCTGTCCAAAATATTTCTGAAAGGGAACAAACTTCACTTTAAAAAAAAATAATTAGGAAGTGTCAGTCTGTGAGCTTATCTTGTGTGTGTTGTAAACACTCCTGTTTATGATCCAAGTCATCTCCATTTCAGCGATTTACTAAAACCCACAAATTTTGGCAAAGTCATTTTGCTGAAATTTGAACATCTGAGCTTGTGAAAATTAGTTTCAAGTCTAAGATCAGCCACAGACTCCCCATGTGAAATTAAGTAAATGGCTTAATTTCTCAGTGCTGTCAATGTAGGTGTCAGAGAGACATACTTTCCTTTCTTCCACTTTTTGCTTGGTCTAGGTTGCAAGTTTTGGGAAGCTGATGCTGGTTGGTTCTTGGGTGCTGAACGCAAATGCATTAGGAGGTGCAGGAATGCTGTCGTCTTGGTCCTTGACTTTACGAGCTCTCTATAGTTAACAAGAAATCCAAAGTGTATCTGGCTGTGGCTGTAAAATACCAGAGAGACATCCTCTTTTTTTCATAGGTGCATGGGCCTCCACATGAACTATTCATTGTGTCTGGTAGAAAAGTAGAGCTATATGCTGCTAAATGCTACCCTATGCTATGTGTCGTGGCTAATTACTTGTAACTCTCTTAAACGTCCTTGGCTAAGAAACTGTGCGTTCTTTGTGGCTTGCAGCCTCTTGTGCTCAGTCTCAAATTGCCTCCTGTTGCAAAAGCCTGTTTTTAAGGGCAAAGGAAAGCGCAATAAAGACTGGGGTAGGAGGAAGTAGAGTGTATGTTCGTGGGTACGCGTTTAGGGGGGAAATAGGAGATTCCAGGGGAAGGGGTAATGTTATGAGCAATTGCCCCAGACTATAAATATGCCAAAGGGGAAGATGAGAATTTCTGTGCTGTGTCATTTGTCTTTTTGTAGGCTTTTAAGTAAACAAAAATGTACAGTATCATTGGACTTTTTAAATGCAGAAGTGACTGTGTTCATTCCCATAATAAGCAGTAATAAAATAATATTTTCTCCCTGAACTTTGCTGGCAAAATTTATGTCCCCAGAGTGAATGCAAGGAAGCAAACACAGCAACATTAGTAGCATGTCTCTTTGGAAAGTCTGGACCAAACAAGATGCACGTCTTGCAAAAAATGAACGAACAGGCAAATAAAAAACCCCATGAAACCCACAATGTTTTACATAAACAGCTCCTAGCACTACAGAACAAACTCTTTTAGCAGGATGTTTAAGGCAAGTTTGGGGATTTTGTAGCAGGAATTTTATTCTCAAGGTCTCTAGGGTTTGCATGTAACGATAAAATCACGAGGCAGAAATATGAATGAATCAATGGATTTGACAAATGGCTGCAGTCTCAATTCCATTTGTGATTGATTATTCCTAAAGGGATAGGTACACTTGTCCTATCTATTCCTACCTCTCTTCTGAGATGTATTTAGGATATATATGAAAATGAAAAACAGCTTCAGGCTGTCTGGCATTGTTTGAACCCTTTGAAATGAGAGGCTGCCTCTGCCGTGGAGAGTTAGCTTTTGAGAACGAGCGAGCACCAAGTGACAGCCTTGATTTTTAATTTCTCTGCCATTGTAGGCTTAAGACAGACTCCAACCAGATGTCTGTGTTAATGAAGTACTAAGTACATTATATAATTATAAGGTTCTGAATATAATTGCTGTGTACGCTGCATAATTTAAGTTCCAACTGTACTTGCATCTCTCATTTGCCAAGCCAGTGAAGGATATAATAATACTGAAAACAATAACAGCTCAGTGCTTCTACAGTGTAGTCATAGGGGGTTGCACTTAATGAGTGTTTGTGATTCTTATAAAGAGATCCTGGCTGATAAATTCACAGTAGCTAAAGGTTAAGGTTATCTGTAAGATGAGTCTTTTCCTTGCAAGTCTGGATATAATGCCCTGACTAAGGAAGTATCTGATACTAAACGTGTATTCTGGGACTGGAGACCTGCCAATTTTTGCAGGGTGAGATCTTAGACATACAGTGCATGATGGCAGGGTAGAGCGGGGCTACTCTTGAGTATAAAAAGGAGCTCACTGTCCTGTTTTGTCTGTTTGTAAAGTGGTTGGACGTCTGCAGAGAGTCATGAATCTGAGGAGAACGAGGGCTTGGGTAAGATAGTTCTTTTGGTGGTAGGAGCTTCCATACCTGTTAGGCTTTACACATGCCAGGCAAGGGTAATATTTGACGATACTGTTCTCAGAGGGCTTCCCGGCCTCAGTTTTCAGTTATCCTGGCCATAGTCAACTGACTAAGGCTTCCTGGCCATGTAGTTTCCTAGAACTGTAAAATTTATTCTTCTCTTTGGTGGAAATGCAGTGAAATATTTTTTATGTTTTTTGCAGAAGTATGATTCTATCAAATATTTATTAATAAAACCTGAGCCTTTTTTGACTAAGGAATGCCTGGTAGGATATGGAGTACACGTGGTAGGCTTAAAGTTTCCATGTTTTTCATTCCAATTACTATGAAAAGGGCAGAGCATGGATGTGAGCTGGGGTTCCTTGCCTCTAAATCACCAAAATTCTGCACATATCAGCCAACAGCCTCTTCTTGCTTAGCCCCCCACCCCCCTTTTGATATCAAGTTGCCAAAACAAAAGGCAGCTTCCATGGAGCAATACTTTTAGCCAAACTTTATTTAACTAAAGTCCTGTTCTGTCTTCATGGCTTGCCAGTTTTTCGCCTCACTGCTATCACAAGATGCACCGTACACTTAAACAAAGCAGACTGAAGCGTGTGACCTTATCCATAGGCTCAATTCTCCAGCTATCTGGCATGATTCACCACCATGGCAGTGCTTGTAACAGTACATACCTGGCCTATTTGCAAGGTGGATTCTGTGGTCTTTTTCTTTCCCTGTGCCAAAAAGGAATTTGATAAATTTCTCCTGTAATCTAGCAATGGAAAAAGAAATAACAACAACTTTCTGGCAGAGGAGGTTTAGGTGTTAATGAAGTGTTCTTGTTAGTTGAAATCGCAGATGTACTCAGGTAGGCTATGAGGTCCTTTAACTGGTGTCCAAACAAAAGTAGTCAACTTTTCCTTCCATTCATACTCTTGTAGACTGTATTGCAGAGACACTGCTCCAAGACTTGTCAGAAGCAGCCTGCCATCAGACTCACCAAACACAATCTCTTAACGCTGCTACTAGAGTAATTCTCCTTGACAGTTCTTCTTGCCACTACAATACTTCCCCACTAGCTCCTTGCTTTCCACCAGCTCAAATTCAGTGTCCCATTTTATTATGTACTTTACACATCATGTCCAGATCTAATAGAGTCCTGGTTTCAGCCAGGATAGAGTTAATTTTCTTCACAGAAGCTAGTGTGAGGCTGTGTTTTGGATTTGGGATGAGAACATGTTGATAATGTGCTGATGTTTTGAGTTGTTGCTGAGTATTCAAGGACTATCCAGCTTCTCGTGCTGGGCTGCCAGCGAGCAGGCTGGGCGTGCATGGGAAGCTGGGAGGGGACACAGCCAGGACAGCTGACCCAGGCTGGCCAAAGGGGTATTCCATACCATACGACGTCATGCTCAGTATATAAAGTTGGGATGAAGAAGAAGGAAGGGGGGTGGAGGGAAGTTCGGAGTGATGGCGTGTCTTCCTAAGAAAGCACTACACGTGATGCAGCCCTGCTTCCCTGGAGAAGGCTGAGCACCTGCCTGCCCATGGGGAGTAGTGGATGAATTCCGTGTTTTGCTTTGCTTGCATCTGCGGCTTTTGCTTTCCCTATTAAACTGTCTTTATCTCAAACTGTGAGTTTCCTCACTTGTACTCTTCTGATTCTCTCCCCTGTCCCACCGTGGGGGAGTGAGCGAGTGAGCGGCCGCGTGGTGCTTCGTTGCTGGCTGGGGCTAAACCATGACAGTTAGTCATGGAAAGGAAAAATAATAAAAAATTCTGAAGTACCATTAGGTACTGGAAGTCTCATCAGAACATACATATTTGTTTAAAAATTAATGTAGTTTATTTTAATACTTTGTATGAAATTACTGAATTCACTGAATCAGTGAAAATACTGGACTTCCTGTTGAGCAATGAGAGAGAGTAGCAAGTGAATGAAACTCACCCTGAATGGAATGGATTGACCTCAGTTATGTTTGGACTGACTTAAGTCTATGTCGAGACCAAGTGCTCTTACTCCTCATTGTTACTTGAGCTGCAGGTGCATGAGCTAGGAGAGCACTGAGGCTGCATCAGTTTTGCTTGAAAGAATGAACATCAATGCTTTTTGTGCTTGAACCTAGGTTTTCTTTTTTTTTTTTAAACGTGTCAGTTTAAGTTTCACTTTTTTAAGATCTAAGGAAAACTTGAGAATTGGAGAGTGTTTGTGTCCAAACAAGGCAATTTTGCATGAATTCTGTGAAAAATCTTTATCCTAACTTTGATTTTAGTAAAGAGTAGTTGAAATTTAGAGTTTGTGTTGAAACCTCAAGCCATACATGTTTCACATAACTTCAGACTAATAAGTATGTAGGCCTCTATTAATCAACCTAAGGAGTTAATATATATATTTAAATGCATATGCCTACTACTCTTTGCTTAATTTGAGTATTACAAGTTTAAATCAAACCTAAAAAGCTACAGGTGTTTGTTTAAATCTGCCAAGTGATCCTCCATGAAAAGAAACGTGTTTCTGTTTAAGTGTGATTTTTGTCTGCTTTTCAGAGTCACTTTAGACAAGAGCATATTACATTGCGTGGCACAGCACTGTTTGTCCTTAACAGTGTTAAGGACACTTACACTGTTACAGTAGCAGCAAACTGAGATAGACACCTTTGTGCTAAGTAGCGCACAAGTACGTGTAGGCGTACTGCATGGAAGAAAGAAGGTCTCTTTCCTGTGTTGCTGATGGGTCAAAAGTGAATTGCTAAAGAGTATACAATGCATTTATGGCAGAATTCAGATCGCTCAAATCCCTCCAGTACTTTAGCTACAGACCATCCTTTTCCCTTCATTTTTGTGAGGTACAAGTAGTTCTCTTAACAGGTCTTGTGTAGACTACATGCAAACACATGATAAAAGCTTATGGTTTAATTTCCTTGTTTGTATGTCTCTGATGGTTTTAGTGGGATTAAACATTCCTAAGATACAACACAGTTGTCCTTGTCCTGACCAAATGGGATGAGCAAAAGGATCCTCTGAATAATCACTCTTTATTCCACATTCTTGCCTTATGTAGAATCCATAGTACTTGAATCCTGCAGATAAAGCAGACCACCTTTCTTTCTTAATTTTGATAAGACATCTCTCAACTTGATTAGTTATTTTTTTCAGAAGACAATTGAGAAGGAGGGAACATCAACACTGTGGAGGTGGTGCCTTCTCTAAGTTCAAAAAGCGCCTCTCGAGGGCATGATGAATAAAGAAAAGCTCACACAAAGAACAAAAAAGCAGGGTCCCCTACTTTCCTGTTGAAGAGGCAGTAAGAACTGTCTCGTCTTGAAAGGTTCCTGCCACTGACATAGGGCTGCAACCTCCAGGGTTGCTGTTAAGTTAATCATCTGACCTCCAAGTGATTCCCTCTTAGGAGATAAGGGGGAAATACTACAGTTGGACTGAAATATCTTACTTCAGGAGCCACGGTGAGGAAAATTTTATTGGCAAATGGCAGCTACGTGCCTTTTAAACTTTAATGCAGCCAATTTACTGTTTGGTACGGTGGGAAATTCTTTATCCTTGAAGTGCTGTGAG
Source organism: Phaethon aethereus (assembly GCF_964289735.1). Taxonomy (NCBI): domain Eukaryota; kingdom Metazoa; phylum Chordata; class Aves; order Phaethontiformes; family Phaethontidae; genus Phaethon; species Phaethon aethereus. The sequence goes on along the minus strand of NC_138588.1, from coordinate 19,741,812 downwards.
AAAGTTGCGCTTACTCTAGGTAACATTTACAGCTAAATTCTCAAGTGAAGTGCAGAAATACGAATAAACCTTTCTCCTATTTGAAAATTGCTTACTGAAGACCAGTTCTACCTTTCCAAAGGGTTAGGAGTCCTTTGAGTTCTTTTCTGAGAGATTATTCTTGAGGGAAATACTTCAATGCATGCGTGTCCTTTCAGAACATCCAGTGGTGTGTTGCGGACTTGAGTGCCTTAAGCATTACCCAGTGAAGGAGTGGTTAATTTGAATCTTTTGAGACAGATCTTACTCATTTAAACATGAACTGTTTTTTAGAGATTGTAACATCTGTGCTCCCTTCATGTCAGACACCGCTTGCTTTTGCTAAATTTCAAACACAGCAGGAGGCTACCTTGTTAATGCTCTAGTGACTTTAACTGCAGAATTCTGACAGTCCTCACTTTGTAGCAAGAACAAGCTTGTATGGTTAGCAGTGTGGCTCAGGGGTTGCGGGATAAAACTCTGTATATGAATGGCTTATTTGGGAAGCTGCGATAATATGAAAGCTTTGAGAGAATTTTTGTTACCATCTTCTTTTTGCAGTGGCCAGTTTGCTATAGTGAAGAAATGTCGCGAAAAAAGCACCGGTATGGAGTATGCTGCTAAGTTCATTAAGAAACGTCAGAGTCGGGCCAGTCGTCGCGGAGTGAGACGTGAGGAAATTGAACGGGAGGTTACTATTCTGCAGCAGATTCTGCACGCCAACATCATCAAGTTGCATGACATCTATGAGAACAAGACGGATGTGGTCCTCATCCTTGAGCTGTGAGTAAGGGGACTTCCTATCCGCTGGGGTAGGATGAGGTAAATAGGAACCGGAAACGGCTGCAGAGGCTGCCAGAACACAGAGGTACTGTTAAAATGGAGTTGTTGTGTTCTGAGGCCTCGCAGATCTTGGCAGGAGAATGGAATGAGGTTGCTGGTAAAGTTCATCCATGTGCTCTGGGGGTACAGGTGTGCCTTAATATCAGCTGGGCCCATTGTTCCTGAGCCAGGGAGGGTTATCAACTTGAAAACAATTTACTAATAGAGCGATTACCTCATGTCTGCCTAGTGCTGCCCTGACATGAACCTTGGAGGAAGCACAAATGGCCACTGAATGCTCATTTCATTTTTCTTTCTGCTTTCATCTCTTCCAATCCATGTGAAGCTGTCAAGTCCCTTGCACAATTTGCAGCCATTCTCACTATTCCCATATTTTCCTCATTTAGAGGAGACTAGGGGAAAAGAGGGGAGGAGGCAAGGGAAAAGTTTGTTGTTTTTTTTTAATCCCTAGACTTTGACTATTGAGGATGAATAGCAGCAGAGTGGAAGTGAAGGAAATTTGCTTACTCATCTCTTGTGCCACCATGTGATGGGGAAAACCCCTGCCACTTAGGTCCTGCTAACAAGGGAACCTCCCAACCAGTGGATCTGTGGACTGCTGTAGCCTCACCCCTGCATTGTGACCGATGGGATAGAGAGGCTGCTGGTTTAGGGTGACTATCAGACATATTTGGCTATGTAATGCAAACTGGTTTGTGCTGTTTAAGCAGAGATTTAAAACCAGCTAGCAGCAGCTTCTCTGTCTAGGCTGAGGGGACAGTGGCTTATTCTGCAGAACCTGTGCATATATCCCTGCCTGGAAGAATAAATACACAGCCCAGGGAAGCTGGAGGTACAGTCAGGAATCATCTTAACAAAGCCTTGGCTAAGGAGCCCTTGCTTAGTTGGAACATGAGTTTGAATTTTGGGGAGTCACCTTTCATGCTTTTGTCTGTATTTAGTCTTACTGACTGAAAGGAAGTGAGTGAACCTGACTAATCTGTGTTACTATGTAGAGAAATGCTGTATTAGACTATGAAGCAGTATCAAAATTGCTTTTTGATATTGCAATAGCTATTAAATTACCTGCATGAATTCTATTTGGCTGTTTCATCAGCCTAGAAATACTACATCCCAAAGACATCAGGTATTGCTCACACTCTATTGCCCTTCCTGTACGTTTGATGGAACTGAGGTGAAATGTTTGAAACAGATGCAGACCGCAGGTTAATAATGTAATCTCTTATAACACACCTTGTTTTGAACATATTTTGCCTCTTTCTACTGCCTGGCTTGAGATTCTTCAAGTCCACCATTTGGACACACACACCTGACCATGTTCTGGAAAGCTGTCACATCATTTTAAAAATGTTTTCAAAGTCACTGTGTTTTGGGGATTTCATGCAGGGGTTGGTTATGTGACGTTAATCTGAAATGTGTGTGGAGGGTAAAGTTTACACAATCACTTCAATGCTGACAGTAGTGTATGTGTTATGGAATTTCTTCACTTTTGTAAAATGTTATGTGATGTAGAAGGACCCTAACAAATAAAGAGGAATGGGAGGTTGTTTTTTTTAAAGAAAAAAATACCTCTTTCCAGCCTGACCAGGAGAGCTTTGCTCTGTGTAAAGAGCATTTTTGCCTCCTGGCCTTGCAGCTCAATATGAATCAAAACAGCACTGGAAGTGTTATTCTTGTTTTATGCGACTTCAGCTTATACTGGAAAGGCTAAAGTAGAGGTTTTGTGAGAAGGGACTAGTGATATCGCGGAAGAATGAAGAGTTGCTTTGGCAGAGCTGGAGCAGCTGCAGCAGTTGGCCGGGCTGCTAGTGTGTGCAATACCAAGGGAAGATGATGAGAGTCAGTAACTGGCCTATCAGATAGACTGAACACACTGAAGTGTTCGATGCTGCGGCAAATTGTCATCGCTTTAGGTAGGTCATGTAATTAACATGTGCAAAGCATCTCCTATGAACCACGGTTAATAGTGTGTGCTCTTGGTCTGCCTTCAGGAGTTGAAAGGGATCTAAATTATCTTAATGCATGTGCGAAGTTATATCTATGGGTATTTGTGTGGCTCAGCCTTCCTAATCTCCACTGAGAACCAGGGGAAATGTGAACACTGTCACACAAAGCAGGGAGTAGAATTGTGTGCTTGTACTCATCAGGGCCAGGAATGGAAATAGCTCTTCTAATAAATGGAGCTTTGCCGGTCAGAATATATGGCCTTGGCCTAGGGCATGAAATCTGTCATGTAGTGAAGGAAGACAGGCATCAATTTAAGCTTTTTTGGGACTTTGCCCTGCTCTTTTGTGGAATCAGTATCATCTAGTTTACAAAGGTCTGAGTCTTAGAGGAACTGTGCAGAAGACGACATATCCTTTATCTGTCAGTTTGTGGTACTAAGGTAAAGTTGTAAGCAAGGAGACAGCCTGAGGTGGTCTGCTTACTACAATTTTTAGGTAATGAGTAAATGATGCAATTTTTCTGTATGTGTGAATCAGGAAATACAGAGACACCGTGGCTGAAGTTATGCAGACCATATGTTCCCTAAGGTACCTCCCTTGACCTTGTGTATGGAATCTAGGCACTGAAGCTTTGATCCCTGAGTGAGAGGAAATAACCACTAGCTTTCCAGGGGAGCCAGCATTTAGGCCAGGGAGCATTCCTGGAGATTAATGTGGCTGCTGGCAGATGGCATATGAGTGATGATAAGCATCTGTTAATTTTTAAGTATATGTCTGTGGCCAGAAGTTGGTCTCTGTAGCCATGCACTGGAAGACAGGAACGGAGCTTGCTTTTTCTGACTAGCAGCTACTTTGTGCTGAAACAATCTCCCATTTCATTGCAGTCTGCTTTTTCCTGTCCTCACATGGCCTGACACATGTTGTGTGTCCTATTGTCAGGCTGTAGCTTATTGCACTTTTTAAAAGGCTGGGTGCAACAGAGTTTTGACCTGATTAAGGCCACTGCGTTCAGCTGCTGTATACAAATTGAGGATGATGATAATTGCTAATAAAGATAATGAAATTCTATCTGTAAACAGATGCTCTCTCCTCCTTACGCTCTGATTATCAGAGTCTCATGCTCCCTGCATTTTATCAAAATAAGCGTTACAGCACCTGGCCAACTAATCGTACATTAAGCTACAGTGGATTTGACCTTCAAAAGAATATCTCCAATATTCTTGATTAATTGAAGAAGCTACCCTAGTGTTTAAAAGAGACTTGGCTGAAATGTTGACCCTTTCCAAAACCCACTGTGCTGGCACAGGCAAGACTTACCTCCTCTTTACACAGGGGTTGATTCTCCAGGTGTTGTTGCTTCTGTTCAGGACCAGGAAGAGCATTGCCAAGTCCACTGCTGTTATGTGCAGTTTGGCAGGTACAGAGTTTGCCCGCCCTTGTGCACGTTGTTCAGGGATATGCTCTCCACTGCTTTTTGTGACCTTGCTGTTCTCTTGGGCCCTGCCTTGAGGCTGCTTTGCCTAAACAGAAGCAGCCTAAAGGCAGATTTGATTGATACGCCAGTCTCCTTTACTGGTAAGCGTCAAGGTAGTGTACACAATATAAACTGCTGTTTCCAAGAAGTAAGGCAGCATTGTCGTTCGTCTTTTATTGGAATTTGGAGGAAGAGCAAAGGTATCGTTTGTTTGCTGCTTTGTTTATCATGGGAATAAGTTGATACGGTAAAAGGGAAAGAGATGGAACCAGAGGAAGGAATTTTTCTGTAACCTAAGGTCCTTTGAGAAAGGAATATTTTCTCTTTTACAGGTGGTGCTGCTTTAGCAAACACACCGCCTTGGATGTTCAAATGTAACTTGTAGTGCAGTTATGAGTGTCTTGCTGCAAAGGAGTTACTGCTGAACTGCTTTTTTCTGGAATTCCATAATGGCTGGCTTTTGGGATTGCTAAGTCTCTTCTGCCTGAGGGTTTCTCTAAGCTCAGGTGCATAACTTGGATAAGAATGATTCTGCACTAAACTGCTTACCACTGTCTTTGTACAGCTTACTGAAACCTGTTTTTAAAGCCTGAGTCTTTGTTAATGAGAAATCATCACATCTCTTCTACTGCATTTTCCTTTAGATTACTCTTTTAAGATCTCTGCCGTTTAGCCTAATATCTTAGGCTATACCACAAGGGACTGGAGATTAATGTAGTGTTTGTAATGCGTGCCAATCTCTGACCTTCAGAAAATGAAATGCTTGTGTAGTTGTTGTAAGAGGGAGTCTTTTGCTGATTAAGTAACAGACAGACTTCAGACTCCCTGAATCTTTCTTTGGTTTGCTTTTGTATTTTTATGTTGTATTCTGTACCTTGGAAGTTCCCCCTGCCTAGCCTGATTCAAGGTTAGTGTGAACTAGAGAGAAGAGGGAAACTACAGCAAGGAGTTACCAAGTAAATCTCCTGTGCTCCTCGTTCTTGCGGGCTGTACAGTTTCTTCAGTGATGCCTTAGGTGTCGCTGGTTGTTCAGGATGTTGCTGACGTTGTTGCCGTTGGGGCAAAATCCCTGGTGTGCCCTGAGCAGCTAACCCAACTGTTTTAAGTGGCCGCTCTTGGGGGTAGTAAGAGGGAAAGGGAATGAAGTGCCTCCAGCCTGGGCAGCTAAACAATTTTCTGACATTCCTAGGTGTAGCAAAGGAGATTCCTCAAAAGAAAGTTGCCAGCCTCCAGGCAGGAAGGGATCCTCTAACATCCTTAGTACAGCCCTTTGTGCCGGGGGAAGGTGAGGGGAACGGCTTTTGCAAAGTGGCTCAGCTTGTGTGCTCTCCCTGAGTGGTATCTTCTTTTGCTGGTGTTGGAGAACCAGAGGCTGGGCTACATGGGCTGTTGCTCTGGCCCGGGAGAGTGCTTTTTTATTCTTCGTCCTGATTAAAGAGTCCACCTTAAGGAACATTCACCAAGGAGATTTTACAGCGTAAAAGAGGAAGAGAGAGTAGTGTGCCTACATGGTTAAATTCCAGAAAAGGACAAGAAAAGTATCCTGGTACAGCTGGCTTCCTGATGATGGGGCCATACAGCTTGCCAGAGGTGATTGCTTAAGTGCAGTTTGAATAGAAGTCATTAAGGAAATGGGACCTGCCTGCTCTCTGTACACAGATTTCACCAAGAGACTACCAGGCTTTACTTTCAGATTTCTTTACTGGCTTGTCAGTCAGCCGTAATAATTTTTAAACTAATGAAGCAAGGCCCCAAAACCTACTACAATAAGGAAAGGAGACAGTATTCCCTGGCTCCTGAAATGCACAGGGTAAACCAAAACCTGTCCAGCAAGGCTGATGGTAGTGGTGAGACCCTTGGTATGTGTCACCTAAAAAGAAAATCAGAGACCAAATAAGAGTCTCACAGGCTGAGTAACTGAGATTAATAGGAAGGAGAAGGCGGCAACCACATACAGCAGTTGCAACATATTCCTGGGTCATGTAAGTTTATTTTTGTTTGCCAGCCATTTAGTTGTAATAATTAAAGCATCAAGTGACATCTGCCCAGGTGAAGTGAGGTGACTTCTGCCCAAGTGAAGTGTCATGTTGTTTAGAAAGTTTCTGACTATGTGGGAGCTGCGAAAAAATACTCGGTAATCAATGCACAAGTCAGTAGGCCCTGTGTAAATCTCTGCCTGTGCAACAGCAGGGTATGCTGTAACCCACAGCAACAGCAGGAGCTAAGAAATAAGCCCAATATCTTTGTGGCTTTTGACATGGTGTTCTTGTTTGCAGTTGACTTCTCTGTGCGGTTTTTGTGGCTGTTCACAATAGTTTGCTCTGAAAGAGGCAGAGTCGAGAATCACCATCTTGTCACCACCAGTGTTGTGTAGGAGGCTGGGGTCAGAGGAATGATTGCACAAAAGACCTCTGCAGTGCACAGTGTCATCTAACTTGTCTGTGAGTCACAGCACTTGGTTAACTCAAAACATTTGAACCTGCCAGTTTTTACAGGTATTTCATCAGACAACAGGGTCAAAAGCTTGTTTTCCAAAATGGCTGTTGGATCTCTCAAGTCTTGTGCTTGCACTCTGAGTGGTGAGCACAGATGGGTGGCATACCTGAGCCCAAGAGCAACAACTGCTTTGTGGGGACCCCCAACAGTAAATTTGAATGAGAATAAATCAATAATATCAATGACAGTGTGAACTGGGAACAATAAATGTAGGTGTAATTATGAATAACAACTGCAAACAATGCCCAATTCAATATCTAGACCATCCTGTTTCATAACATATAGAAAAATAGTGCTGGACCTCTGAAAACAAGTCACAAAAAAGGCAATGGAAATCTGTATGTACTAAATATGCATGGAATGTATTTAAATTTTTATGTGAAAACTTATAGTAACTAATAGCACTTTCTTGATTTGGGAAAACAGTTTTAGGTACCTTCCAAGCTGCTACAGTCTGCTTCCTTCTTAAAAATTCAGCACAAAATAAATGCTTTCCTGTCAGTTATGTCAGGCAAGAATTTGTATTAGAACCATGTAATGGCTCTTCTGGAGAGAAGAGAGATTCTCTTGGCAGATCTTACTGCCTCATGTTTCTGATGGCAACCAGTAAGAGAAATAATTCTTTAACAGTTGTTGACTATTACAAGTTGTTCTAATTCCTCTGTCTCATCCAAAATGAAAATGTTGAAAAACAGCAGTTGAAGTGGTTAACATCGAAGTCTACCTATTGAAATACGTACATGTCTGTAGATTCATCAGACAATATACCTTTTTTGGTCCTTCATAATCCTTGATGAATCAAACCTTGCAGCATCAATGAATTAGGGAAAGCTAGCCCTTAATTTACAGGGGAGAGAGCTGAAGCCAAAAAGGAAGTTCTGGCACACACGGGAGCAGAACAGAAAACTCTAGATTGTCTGCAAGAGCGGCCTTTTTCTAACTGTATGGAGGATTTTTGCTACTTTAGTTTTCTGTGCTTATATTTATTTTATGTTTTACAATGAGGTTGATAACAGGACATTTTGTGGCGTGTTTTGCAGAGTTTCTGGGGGAGAACTTTTTGACTTCCTGGCACAGAAAGAGTCTTTGAGTGAAGAGGAAGCAACCAGATTCATCAAGCAGATTTTGGATGGTGTGAATTACCTTCACTCTAAGAAAATTGCTCACTTTGATTTGAAGGTAAAGATGCTGATTTAGACCTATTGTTATTGTTGGTTCTTAATGATGGACTGTACCTTCTACAATTTGTTAGATATCTGTATTTGATAACATGCCTAAAATAATAGGTAAGACCACTTTAAATGCACTTCACAGCTGAGTGCTCCAAGGAAGCCAATCTCCTTTATCAGGCCTGTGGTAACTTTTGGATGGGCTTGGATACTTACTGACTGAGAAGGCAAAATCCTTCAGCTGTTTGCATTTATAGTATCATCCAAAGCATGCTGTTTTAAAAAAAAAAAAAAAAAAAAAATTAGAATGAGGTACAGAAGAAGTGCATTTTGGGGAAGAGGAGGGCCAGGTCCAGATACAAACAGCTATTGCTGTTTCCATTCCCCACTGTGTTTAGAATTATGTGTGTGTGTCATCTAGTGCAGTGTGGTTAACAAAAAGACTTGTTGCTTGCTTAGGGCCTTGAAAACACATCAGACAGAGCTCTCTTCCTACTGTATCAGGTGCCATTTATAGCTTTGGTCCTTGACTTTGATATCAGTACAACTGGCCTAGACAATACAGAAGAGACTGTCTCTCTCCTGATTGTGGCCTACCTAGGTGAACATGCTTCTCTGAAGCTAGGAATCTATTGTCCTTGGGAATGAAACTCCTGAGAGCAGAAGAAAATGCTTTCTCAATAACAGACTCACAGCTACAGAACCGGCTGCCTCAAACATTGCTGCTTCCAGAAGTACATTCAAAATGCACTTACTCCCTAGGACAAAGTAGAATAAAACAGAGGAGGGAACTGTTCTAAAATGAAGGAAAAAGGAAGAAACTCTACTGCTAGATTACATATTCCTTGTCCTAACTTTTTTATTACTAATTACTAATTATGTGTGCGCTATAGATATATCCGGAGAATCCAGGGGGAGTCTATATGCTGATTCCTTGTGCCTAATGCTGTCTCTGTCTTAAATTGCTTGGTCTTGAGTCAGTGTTAGTGGCATATATGTAGTTGTCACAAATCACACCTAATCTAAGAAACTGGTTGGCAAATCTTCATGGGGTACCTGCGAAAAAGTGTAGGAGATGTGTGAACAGATAAAGGATGTGCACTTGATTTTGAAATTACTACATGAATCCAGAAGTCAAAGACTGAAAGTTTTCACTGTGTATTAGAAAACAGTGTGATATCCAGTGGCATGAAATTATTTGTGAGAATATAGGCGCAATTTTTCCTATACTGATCTCTAGCTGCTAATTTTGATACTTAATACCAGTAAGGTTAGGTGGTCAATGAAGATGTTACAAGAAATGCAAGACAGAAATCAGAAAGGGTAAGTAAAGAATGCTAAAGAGTGCTAAAGAAAGCACTGCTAGTGAGTATCAAATGACCTAAAACATATTCACAGAATAACTCCCCTGGGTTTTATAGGACTGGGTTTGGAGTTTTGCTAGTGTTAGTATTTTTAAGCAGTGATCTGATTAGATAGGGTATGATTCATAATTGTCTCATCACTTGACATGGCTGCATCGACTGCAGTGGAGCTACAGTGACTTACACCTCCTAAGGAATAAAACAGTCCAAGAGGTAGTGACTGTGACTTTTTGCCATTTCAGTCTGTTCCGTCTGCTCTAAACAAGCTCACGTCACGTATCTGGGGTGGACGCATATGGGTCCATGGAAGAAAAACAGACTTGTTAGCCTGAGGCTAAAACGTTCTTGGTCCAGTGACTATGACAATAAAGTATTCATATGCTCTCTTTCCCAGTGCAGCTCTGTGTTAGCAGGAGCTGCCTCTACATTAGGACCTGCTGCTTGTGAAAAGGCCAGGCAGCTGCCAGCAGGGAATCAAACTGTCTCACTGTTGCTCTTGAGCTTATGATTAAGTTATGACAAATTAATGCATTAAAACATTTCATGAGAGATAAATTGAAGCCATAATTTACTCTGGAACCTGTGAAATAGGGCCATGGTAGGGAGTAACTATGCCTGAGAAATTTAGTTGAAGAAGTAAGTTTATGAACTATATATGAACTTTTTATCTGGTAAAGAAAGTCAAAGCCTGTGTTTGAAAAGGTTAGCTTTAATTTCACAGTGCTAGCTTCGGTTTTTCCTTACAACGCTGTGAGAAATGCTACGTGTTCATTTAATAGCTTGCTATCATATATGAGCTAGGACCTCTGATCCCAATTCTTTCAATTTTTGGGACTGTTCAGGTAGTAAATCCTAGATCTTTCCTGGCCTTGTTGCTGCAGCTGTAAATTTAGTCTCATAGAGAAGTGCATTTTCCTTCCCTAAGTAGGTTCAGATGTGACTAGAATCCCTCAAGAAGCATTTAATGAGACATCTTCTAGTGGGTTACAATACAGTCTAGGGACAGCTGGGCAGATGTAGTGAGGTTTCCCATAGCAAATTCCAAGAACAGATCTGTAAAATTGCTGTCAGTCGAAATGTTCAGTGGCGCAGGTTCCCCTCAGAGTCAAGCAACGGCACTCTGGCTCTGCACCAGGTATCCGCACTGCTTCAGCTGCCTGCTCGCCGCTGCTACGGGCGCACCGGCCGTTGTAACCGAGGCAAGTCCATGGTGTCAGGGTGTGACGTCTTCCCAGGAGGCCCTGCAGGCCAGGGATATATTTTCTGTTTTAAGAGGGGACAAGATAAACTGAGCTTCCACTTTGTGTTATATCGCAGTGCCGCTGGGCTGATAATCTAGTGGCATATCTTGTCAGATTAGGGAACTACATACAGTTGTGTGAAAAACTTCCGCCTTATTGTGAAAACAAGGGTATCTTGTTTTCGCCCTGGCAATAGCCATCATTAAGGAAATAAGCTTAGGACTGCTAACAGGAGGATAAAGGCAGATTTTTGCATGAGATCAAAATTAAAGGAATTAAAGTATTACTCTTACTAGATTTGCTTTGCTTTTATGAAGTTCTGGTCCATTCAATGATGTCAAATCTCACAGTCATCCCTTTCTCAAAAGAATGAATTGTAAATGGTTAGGCACAGGTATGTGTTTCTTGTTCTACAGTGTTGCATAGGTGAAGGGAAAAAAGCACTTGAGAACACTGTTACTTTCCCAAGATACTAATAATACAATAAGAAAGATCTCTCTCTTGTTATTTTTAGCCTGAAAACATTATGCTTCTGGATAAGAATATCCCTATTCCACACATCAAACTCATTGACTTCGGCCTGGCTCACAAAATCGAAGATGGAGTTGAGTTTAAAAACATTTTTGGAACTCCAGAATTTGTAGGTGAGTGACTGACCTGTCACTTTGTCTTGTATTGCAAGTTCCATGAGGAAGTTGAGACATCTTTTCAAAGTTAAGAAGTGAGGGGTAGAGGTAGTTTCTATCTCACTTGTATCAAGGTGACCAAAATATATAGGGGTTTACTTTATTTTTCTGGAATAGCTGAAAGGTGCTTTCTATAAACCAGATGTGCTGCTCCTGTGAGAGTAGCTTGCTGCCAAATAAATATTGAGAGACCTAAATTCAGGCTTGAGATTGTGAAACCCTGCAAATACAAATTATAATTTTTTACTTAATGCTGGGGCAAGTAAGTTTTCTGCGTTGTTGTACACGGGTACACAATTACATGGGTATCTCTATCATTGCTCTCTAGGTAAAACTGCCTCACACTGTACACCTGTTGAGTACAAAACCCTCACCTGCCCTTGCATTTTTCCACCTGATTCTCTTTTTGTTACTCACTGATCATAATTCTAATCTGTCTTGCCTGGATTTTAGGTTAATCCTACTCCTTTCTACTAGTTTCAGTTAGAGGTTTTGGGGTGGGTTTTTGGGCATTGGGGGGCAGGGGGAGAATTATAATTCATACTCTGGTTAAACACAACCGTTACAGATGCCTTTTTTCATCTCATTGGCTCCCTTGGTCTTTTCTTTTGCATGCAGTTTTATATGGAGATGTTTTCCAATGAGGAAATTTTTCATACAAAGATAATAGGGTTTGACATGGATAGCAGTGTAGTCTGGCATGTAATTTCAATCGCTTGCCCAAGGACTGTTTCTGACTGACCATTAGAAACTAGCTTTAATGGCACCAGTTAACAACAGAACAAAACATAACATAACAGATAACTATCCTTGGGAGGTGAAATAATTTGTTACTTGTTATAATTTGCACTGCACTTAGTATATAATATCTGCTTCACCCTTATTCTTGAGTTGTGTTATGCTCCAAGTTACTCTACATAATCTCTTCTGGACAATTGTGAACCTGAATTCCTATCAGGGCTATAAAACTATAAACAGTGCATCCTATAACTACCTTTCCTTTTCCCACCCCCTGCTTTCTCCTTCTTGGTAATTCTAGACCTGCTACTCAATTCAGGCTGGTCAAGATTTGTTACCTCAGTTGCTGATGTTTGATTAAATTTTTCTTACAGCTCCAGAAATAGTAAACTATGAACCGCTTGGACTAGCTGCAGATATGTGGTAAGTTTTTAACGCTTTTTTCCCAGGTTGCTCTACTATTAATTTGCTCTGAATAGAATCCACTCTACTGCAACAAATTAAAAACAACACAAAAAACTCAGTGTGCAGTTAATAACTCTTTGTTCTGTCTTTCCATTTGTTATACATTCTTTTTAATTAAAAGATAAGCATTTAATTTCTGCAAAATTACAGTGAAAAACTTTGGTGGCAATTACAGAGTTAACAGTTTGCCGCTGTCCACTGCAGAGGAACACTCCTAAAAGAAAACATGTTCCTGCAGCGCTTGTGACAGCTTTATTTATAAGAGCACTGCATGCAGAGGAGACCTGCGTACTAATCTGATCTGCTAAGAAGGCAGGCAAAAGAGGTCACCCCAAATAAAACATGCTTGCTTCTATTTCTTTGTATTTTTGATGCGTACTGTAGTAAATACCTGCCAGAGTAGAAATACAAAAAGAGACTTCAAGTATCCGCATTAGTTGAAGTTATATGTAAAATTCTCGCTTTCCTTGAAACACCGTTCTCTAGATAACTGCTGATATCTCTCTTAAAGGCACGGTGTCGCTCCTGCCTGTATAGCAACTACATCGACTTTTTCATATTGTGTACATTAAGAACAATACAGGTCATGTAGAATCCCTGCAATTAATCTCCTTTGTTTTTTAGGAGCATAGGAGTCATCACCTACATACTGTGAGTACAATAGATTGACTGCTATAGAAGTGTTCCTACAGTTCTATTGCATCAGTACGAAGCAGCTCTTCCCTGTAGTCATTTAAGAAAGGAGCTGCACGCGTGGGATGGGCAGTGGTCTGTCGAATGGGCAAATGTTATCCTGCAGCCTTTTCAACTTTGAAATAAGGGGTAAAAGAAGTGGGGCATTCTGAGCAGGCAATGAACAAATGTCTTTAACATCACTGGGCATTTCTGCTTCTTATGAGACCTCGTCAGCTCTAAATGGTAGAGGATGGAAAAGCCCAAGCGTATTGGTTGCTCATAGAATGACTATGAGCTACCAGTGTGTGGACAGAATAGAAACAGAAAGTGTAGTAGTACCGTTTACAAAGTGAGTTATTTCAGGTGAAAACAGGGAAGTTTTAATTTGTTTGTAAAGGCAGCAGTCTAGATTACTATGCATGAATATGGTCACCCATATTCAAAAAGGTGAATTTAAGCGGGCCATCTTACAGGAAAAAAAAAGGGCTTGTTAAAGCTAGTAAAGCAAAGGCTGGTTGGGAATATTGCAGTCAGTAAGCACAAGGGGAAAAAAAGATACTTTATAAGAAGAAAAGTGTGTCAACTGGTGATGAATAAATAAAAGTAGAAGATGATGACAAGCTCAGACTCTCAAAGAAATGAGTTTCAGTGGGCATCCTGGGGACAAGCAGTTGAGAGAGTTTTAAGATGGAGCTTGAATGTTTGTGAAACTGCTTGTGTGACAATGGATGCATGCGAAGGAGCTACAGCACTCGTTGCTTCAAGAATTGTTTCCTCTGGTTTGATATGAGAATTACAGAAGTGGTCAGGGATCCTTGGACCTAACTGCTTCCATTGAAATCAAGCTCCTGTGACTGCTGGGGAGCAGTGCGTGGTGGATGCTGCATGCTCGGAAACGTCTCGCCCCAACGTTCCTACCCCGGGCTTCTGCTGCTCCTTAAGACACGCAGAGCACTGACCTGTTGCCAGGCTTAAAGCAGGTGCACTCGAGTAGTAGAGGGATTTGCACTACACAGCTCAGGACTCAGTGCAAGTACGGAGGCTTGAAGGGGAGGGGTTGTCTTTTCAGTGTGGAAAATAAATGCAGTAGAATTAAATCCACCCTTGGGCTGTACCCAAGGCTTAGATCCCAAAAGCTGTGAAAGAGCTATGGTCTGAGAAATCAGATCTGGTGCAACACTTTCCCTTCCGTCCTGTGGTGCAGAAAAAGGTAGGGATACTGGCTGAGCCCAAGCTCAGGTAGAGGAGTTTAAAACATTGTCCAGACCCTTGCTTTTTATCAGCACTCTGGTCTTCAGTGACACGTGTACTTGACAGGATATTAAACTTTGTAGATTGCTGTTTATGTGTGTTCATAAATGCTGAGAGGAAAACCTAGGAGTTGAAGATAAGCAGGTGGGAATACTCACCGTGCGATTACAATGCTGCATGGAAGGCCAGGTGCTCTGCATTGGGAGTTCTGTCCTGGGGACAGAGTAAGGAAGCGGGTTTCTGTAGGGTATCCAGTGTAGGAGATCCTGTTTTACCCGGTTGGCTAGTAATGATTGCCGTAGTAATTAAGGTTGAAAATTGTCTCACTACAGGAAAAAAAAAATCATGCTTTTTATGATGGGAGGGGTCAGCTTGCATGATAGGCTGGGCACTAGAAATTTGTATGCCTTTAACTAGTATTGCCTGTTAATTTTAAAGCCTTTTGTTCTGAAGAATTCTAAATAAATGGGGTGTGTTTAATGATACTTTAGCAAACATGGCAGCAATCAAATGGATGCGATCATCAGGTGTACAAATCAAAATGCCTACAAGTCCTTAATTCAGTAACCAGTGGAGTGATTCACTGGGTTGTAAGGGCAAAGCCTTTATTACTGAGGTCTGCTGTTAGATGTTTACAGGCACTGAGTCAGGATATGAGAAAAGTAATTTGCATTAGGTATTAGGATTTGAGAAGCCTCCCATTTCACAGACTTTAAAAATTGAGTCCCAAAGAGGAAAAAAACCCAAAACATTCAGAGGAGACTACAGCACTGTTGGCTTTGGTTTCCAGCAAAGGGCCAGAAGGTGGAATTACAGCTGCTTCATGGCACAGTTTTGGGAAAGGGAAAAGAAACCAAGGCTCTAGGGCAGGTTTCCAAGCTTTAGTTTTGGAATGATGCCCATTGTGTTTAGCAAGGTGCCTGCTTGTAGTCTTCTTGGTGGCTAACAGAAATGCAACAGAAGCTTAAGAGGGAGTATATAAAACCTCTTAAAAAGTGAGATGGACTGTGGCTTATGGGGTAAAACTTGCTGTATCAAAGACAACTGGAGGACCTCGCTCATGCTGCCTTGCTGTGTCAGCTGCTTTGGTGTCATTGTATGATTGTAGAGGGAGAGGAAACAGTTTAGGTGCTCAAATATTTATTCTGTGGATAAAACCACATTCGGTAGCTGGGGACTGGGCTGAATGGCCCGGGTGGTCCCGTCTAACTTTCTGCTTACCTGCAAATTCCCAATCAGCATGGTAGTAGCAAAACAGACAGGGTAAAAGGTCTGTTGAGCAGGATCATCGAAGCAAGCAGTTTAGTGTTCAAAACCTCACTTTAGATCCCAGGAGTTTGCTGCAGTCCTGTTTTGAGCCTGCTGCATCTTGAAACTACGTGCTATCAAAGCTATACAAAATAGGTAAGCATGATAATAGCTCAGAAGATTTTAAAAAAGGGATGAGACCAATATCCTTGCTATAAATTACATTTCCCCTACACCAGACTTTTGGAAGTCAGCATCCCTGTGCATTGGGGGAGGGAAGAGAAGGGAGAGAAAGCAGGGCAGGGCAGGAGGAGTCTGCAGTGAATCTGTTCTGGCACTTGAGTTTTATGGGGCAGAGGTAAATAATCATCAAAGATGAAGGTTGTCAGTCACAGATGAGAGATAGGCAAAGCAGGAGGAAAGCTTTTTCTGTCTAAGTAAAGATTGCTGAATGGCACTTTATTATGATGATGTCTCCATTATATCCTTGCAGTTGGAGCAGAGTGCCAACAGAACGAAATTTTGCATTGTTCAGAAACAGTTGGATTTTATTGCAGCCAAAGTCGTCTTGTCTGTGGATTCCTTTTAATGAGCAGCATGGCCCTACTTCTCTGGCAGAGCTGGTGCCTAGGCAAGGCCACGCACCTGACTTCCGATCACACATTGTATTTTGGTTCCAGCTGAGAAAGGTCTCTGGGCTGAACCCACTGTGTGTGGAATTTGTCAGTAGCTTAGCAGACAGAAAAGCAGGAGGGGCAGGGCTTTTCCTACCCGAAGAAAATCTATAGAAACAGTACTTTATCTGCTTGAAGCTGGTAGAAGCTTCTGCCTGGTAGTGTTTGTGGGTTCACAGGGATAGAGACTCTTCTCAGCCAAAGCTTTTTCTAGTTTGATTAGCAATGACTTCAATGAGACACTTAGGAGAATCTGTGCATTTCTATCTGTGTGCACGCATTAGTCCTGCACTAGAGACTTTCAAGATGAGTCTGACTGATAACCACAGATGTAGTGAGCCAAAGTTGGACCTGTTCTTTCCCATGGGGCATGGCTGCTACAACACGAGATACAGACATGTCCCGAGAGTATATTACACAGTCTCTGTAATTTCATTAGGGGACCCCTGCTGTTGGTTTTTCCAACTGATTCTTCTTTCTGGTTTGTTTAGGCTTAGTGGTGCATCGCCTTTCCTTGGAGAAAGTAAACAAGAAACACTTGCCAACATCACAGCTGTGAATTATGAATTTGATGAAGAATTTTTCAGCAATACCAGTGACCTGGCAAAAGATTTTATTCAGAAACTCCTGGTGAAAGATACACGGTAAGTAAAAATTCAGGAGGACCCTGAATCTCTCAGATATTTCTAAGATAAACTGGTGATACATAGCCTGACGAGTAATCTGCAAAGCTTTCCTTGCAGTATGTATTGCCATTCAAGAGCAAGACAGGAAGCTGCTGCTGTGCCCCTAGCTAATCACTGCACTCGGAAACCCTAAGAAAAGCAACCAAATCTCGGTTAAATTTCACTTTCAGGACCAGATTCTTACCTGAGTCAAGCTGGTACAATAGGGTGTAGGTAAAGGGCTGAAAATGGTGTGCAGTATCTCTAGTTCAGGGTACTTGCCACTCCCAGTATTTCAGTCTATTATGAACTACTTGCAAGGAGGTGACATGATCCCAGAATATGCTCCGAGTGGTGCAAGGGCAGAAAAATCTTCAAATGTTCTCATCGTGGAATTGTTCCTTAAGTCTCTCTGCACCTGTTGCAATCACCTAGAATTTGCGTGACAGCTATGCAGATCTTTATTCCCAGTTTATAGGAACCACAGACCTTTTTTTAGTTTTTCTTTTAATAAAGCACACGCAGAAGTAGCATCTCCTTCCCTGTAACACTATTTGTCCTGGAGGGAAGTCAGGCCCTTGCAGTTCTTCCTAATGGCTTCATTAGGGGAAAAAAT
Organism: Phaethon aethereus; assembly: GCF_964289735.1. NCBI lineage: Eukaryota > Metazoa > Chordata > Aves > Phaethontiformes > Phaethontidae > Phaethon > Phaethon aethereus. Next base: position 19,724,243 of record NC_138588.1, on the reverse strand, counting down.
AGGTATTGGAGAGAAAGAGGCAAACTATTTGGTCAAGATTTCTGCAAATCCTCGGGCCTTAAAATAGGGTAGAGTAGGTGGAGTTTGATGAGAGGTTTGCAGGGGTCTAGTAACCTCCTTTTAAAAAAGGACAAGTCAGTGATACTGATAGTTGTCACACATACAGAGGCAGTCCCTGTGCAGTGCTGTGTTTTCTACCTTTGATTCTCAGTGCTCTTAATGTGCTGTTCACCAAACTGCCACAATGCAGAAGGAGGTTAGGGTTGATCAGGTTTGATTAGGTTTGAAGTATTCCTCTCAGAAATGTTGCTTGCAGGAAATGGCAGCTCCTGCAGTGATGTAATATTGTGTTCCAAAGGACAGTTTTGATGTAATTAGTGTTGTATACCTTGATTCAGACACAGTCGTATTAAAGGTGTATAGAAAGAATTTATCTTCTAAGCATGTAGGATGAACAAAACAAAGTAATATTTTATCACTTTTTTTGGAAGCGTACACAAAAATACAGGTAGATTTTGACCAAGTAAGAACTAAAATTATGTGGAGTGAGGACAGCTCCTTACTGAAACTCAGACCCAGTCACTAAACTGCGCACAAGCAGTATGCCTCATGGAGAAATATAACCCTGAAATTTAAGAGCTAGTCCTGGCATTATCTTGATAAATGCTTCATACAAAGCCTGGGAGAAGTGTGGGTCAATGGACTTGCGTACCAAGTATTTCTCATTCCGGGTTGTGAGTTTTTTTGTGGTGTTGTTTTTTAGGAAACGGCTTACAATTCAGGAAGCTCTCTCTCATCCATGGATAACGGTAAGACTGAATAAAGACACAGGTCTTGTTTTTTACCATGAGCAAAGCAGAGATGATAATTCTCACTCATATTGGTGTGTTAAATGGAAAACTGCCCCCTAAGTACTTAGCGACCCTAGGTGTCTCAGAGAGGTACTGGGAAGAAATTACTTGGGTCTGACTAAGTCCTTGGATTTCTGCAAATGACTTCTTTTATTATTCAAAAAGAGGGTGACAAAGCTTTGATGTTTGTTTACACTACAGTATCCTACATTAGACTGAGCTTTGCATTTTTCCATCCTTCTCTGTTTGCATGGACGTATACTACGTGTTGGCTTTAGTGCTTTCTGACTTGACAGCTGACTACAGCCGATGTGGAAAACACAATTTCTCTTAAGATGTAACTGCTGTACCAAGCGTGCTGATTTGCTTACGTTTGTGTATGTTTTTTCATCATAAACATTGCTTGCTTTTGTGGTTAAGTCTCTTATTTAAAATACATATAGCTAATCTCAGCATGACTAATGAGGATGTTTGAAATTCAGGTTTTGCTTGGCATTGCACAAAACATTAACTGGAGTGTTTTCAGGATTGTTGTTTTTCCACTTACAAATATTGATAGCTTTGAGACTGTTAACTGCTAAAAATTGACATGAAAATAGATTGCAGCTGTGTTATTTACACTTGCCTCATTGAAATGAATGCACATCGCTTGTCACACTGGTTTTTGGGTTTGTGTGTGTGTTTTTTTTTCTTTTAATCAAATGCATGAAGCAAAATCTGTGAGAGCAAAGAATCTCCCAGCATTGTGGAAGTTCAGGCTGCATCCTTTGTGTAGAGTTTTTGAATTACTGCACTGTCTTGTAAACGTTCAGTAATATTGGTTCCTCTGTCTGACGACTCACCAGCTGAAAGAAGAGACTAAAGTCCAAGAGAACAAGAAGGTTGAGAACACACAGCTGAAGACAAAACGCCTGAGAGAGTACACCATAAAGTGCCACTCGAGTATGCCTCCCAATAATACCTACATCAACTTTGAGCGCTTTGCCCGGGTAGTAGAAGACATTTCGCTTATGGAACGGGGTTTCAGCACTTTGGCTGCATCCCACGATTCCTTGCAGGAGGACATTGATGCTCTGGTTTCCATTTATAATGAGAAAGAAGCTTGGTATAAAGAAGAGAATGAAAGCGTGAGGCACAAGTTGTCTCAGATGAAGTATGAATACCGTAAAACGGAATCCCTGAAGAGACATCTACAAGATGATATCAAGACTGTAGGCACTAGTCTTACAGGCATAACCGGGAAATACGCTGATCTGCAGAGTCAGTATGAATCTCTCAGTCAAGAACTTTCTGAGGAACTCAAGTGGATACAGGATTTAATGAGTAGTTTTCAACTGGAAAGTGAAGCAAGGGTGAATGGAAACTTTGACTCTGTTTTCAACAAAGATATTAATGAATCACTAATGGAGCTGTTAAACAGATCTCGCTGTGAAGAATTCCTTGCAGGGATGAATCTTGATGTAGCAGAATCAAATCAGTAACGTTGCAGATCAGGCTAGGTGCAGGGTTTGCTGCCTGTTTCAATGTACAGCAGTTTAAAAAGTTTTCAGTGCATAGATTCTACACAAAAACACCACCCAGAAGTTAAACAGAAATTCTGATGTATTGCACAAGATGCTGACCAAAGCCATAAACTGCCAGTGTCTTGTAGTGTTGAAGTTTTTTTTCCCATGTTCAGTGTCTGAATTTACAGGAACTATATTATCACAGTGGTATGGCCACATCTAACCGCTACAGCCTTTTGCATTGCCTATATCATACTTCATCATGTATTACAGTTCCTGAAGGTTAAGTAATTAACTTGGAATAAAGACTAGGTCAGTCCGTACTTAACAGAAGCTGGGTGCCTGGAAACTAGTAAAAATCTCATTATAGCATCTTTGGTTGTATGAAGGAAACAGTCTTGTAGACCTGCTGAATGTAGTTCTATAGACCATGTGAGAGAAATATTTGCAAAGGTTAAATCCGTCCTGTAAAACAAAGTAAGTGGTGTAGTAATTTAACATTTAGCTAGTTCTGTGGAAATTCTCTGCAAAATGGCTGCTGCTGAACATTATTTTTTTAGGACAGTTATGTAAGGTGAAATCTTTTACCATCAAAGGTGTCAGCTGTTGATTAATCCTTTAGTTTAAAATCCAGCGAAGTTTCCTGTCCTATACCAAAAAAATCCTATTCAAAGGACGCATTTGGGAACTTGTAATGAACTGATCAAATAAGTGTGTGTGTAATTTTACACTGCAAATATTAATCTGTGAGTGATAAGCGGTAACATCAACCCCTGGTTTGCTTTCTGCACTAAAGATGACGACAAAGCTACAACTAATTTAACCTATGGTGTGGGATTTGAGAGTAGTGTTCTAGTTGTGAAGATATTTTTTCCCCTTAAGTTTTAGAAAGAAAAGTTGTTCCAAACTTGAATCATGCCCTGCTGCCTTGTAATTCAAAGGAGTCATTTGATTATACTGTATTAATATGCACAGATGTACCCATCTTGTTTTTGGACACAATAAATAGCTATTTATGCAGGATGCAATTGTTCCCTGGCGGTGTAGTTAGCCACTGAAAAAGAGATGTCGAGCTCCTGTGTACTGAACATCGTTGCCAGCCTAGGTTCTGCAGCTAGTTTACAGCTGCAAGAATCGGAGAGATAGTAGCGAGGCGTTGCTCTCAAGTCCATCTAGAGTGGATCTTTATACATGCATCAGAGTAAGTCTATCGCTGCCCAGCCTCCCTCCTCCTCTTCCAGAGAAGTTAATGACCTAACTAAATTGAACTGTTGTTGCTCATAACATTATTAAGAACAACGTTTCCTACTTAGAGATAAAAAGATAAAAGCATACTCGCATCCAGTTTGTGTAGAGTACGGTGGACCCCTCACTGCCATGTGCTCATAAAGACCTGCGGAGGCTGGTGAAAATGCCGAGTTCTGAAAACAGTTATTCAGTAGGGTCGTTGTTACTCCTGCCATTGTACTCAGTGGAGGATGAAAACTGGATGTGCTGTCTGTGGCATCTTTCTTTTGTACAAGGTGTAAAATTTTCAAAAGCTTCAAAGAGTGTAGATAGCTGGGAGATGTCCCTAGCAAGCTGGTGTTGATGGCTGGGGAGAACTGGGCTCCACTGTGACAAACAGTATTGAGAGTTTTACGTATGTCCATTTTTTATTCTCTCGGAACGCTTCAGTCATCACTTCTGCAGGTTCCTTTGACTGGAAGACCCACGAGATACTGTCCAGGGGAACTGGACCACAGTTTTTTTAATGAGGGAGAGAGTTTTAATCCTTAAAAAGTAACTTCAAGCTTAGTGAGAGTTAATATGTGCTGAAAAGACTCTCAAGAAAGGGAGTCTGCCTTCCCTTAGCCATGATCTCATGTTCTCTGTTCATGTAGATTTTCTTTATGAACAAATGCACTGGCACAGTGAGAAGGAACGTGAAATGAGGCCACTCCGTAGTATTCTTGTGACTCAGTCCTTGAGGCTAGTGCTCTCTGAGCTGAAGGAGGTCACTGACGTGCTGCTTTTGAGAAGATATGCTGGTGATTGAGAAAATGGCAAGGTCACTGGTTTGCAGGCTACTTAGAAACGGAGAGGCAGTTAGTAACAGCCTGGAGTACTGTAAAGTGAGCTATTCTGATTCAGCGATGGTTCTGCTGCTGAAAGGGCACTTAGAAGTTTTTCATGATGATTGTACAGGTGACTTTTTTTCCACTTCAAATTGATTTCTACTCAGTGTTATGTTGCACCATGCTAGCTATTTGAAGCGTGAGAAAATGATATTTAATGCTTAAATGTCCCAGTTCTGTTGTGTGCAAATGGTGTATACATCTAAATGAGAAAGAGGCCCAGCTGATAGCTTGGCTTCTTGAATTACTGCTGACATATCTGCACAAATGCTAAACCTATAGCATTTGATGAGCAAAGTACATTTGTGGTCTCGTAAACATTATCAATTATTTTGCTGAAAAAAAAAAATGTTTAAAGCCTCACTGATGTGTTTTCCATTCTCCTTTGGTACTCTTGCTTCTTCAGGTGTCTGGCTTGGTTGCGTTCCAGTCCAGTTCAGTATAAATATTTCTGGGTTATCCACCTTCTACATATGCAGATCAGAACTGCTGGAATGATTGTCGCCCCATAAACTCCATAATCTTTGAAGGGTTGATTCCTAGCCTTTCTCTTTTCACTTTTGCCAGATCTGGTTTTGAACATTTTTCCCCTTAATCTGTCAGAAAGAGTTTTCTGGTCTATGCAAATTTTGATGTGGTTTTGGAGTTGAAAGATGCCTCATTTTCAGAAGGACCGTGTCAGGGTTTGCGGAACATCTGTTCCTTAACACCAGATTGGCATCCAGAAATTTTAGGCAGATGTCTGAATTCTGATTTTTTTTTTTTTTTCCCCTTCCTATTTTTCCATACTCTGGTATTGCAGTTCTTTCCTCATATATTTATTGCCAGGGTATCGATGTCTTGTTCTCTCATTTTCTGGGTATGGTTAAATGAAAAAGCCTGAGTTTTTTCGAATAGCATGTATCCTTGTCACTAATACTAAATGACAGCTAACTTCTTCCCATTTTATTACGGTGATGTCAGTAAAACATACTGGAGTGAGTTTGATGGAATGCTGTGAAAATGATTACGGGATTGGAGTGTCTGTCAAAGGGGGAGAGGCTGAGAGAGCTGGGATTGTTTAGTGTCAAGAAGAGAAGGCTTGGGAGGGGAGGATCTTCTCAATCTGTATATATATGTGGTGGAATGGAGTAAAGAAAACAGAGCCAGGCTCTCCTCAGTGGTATCCCACTTATCTCAGTGACTGGATAAGAGTTGCAATTTGTGCAACAGGCACAAATTGAAATAAAGGAATTCCTTTTAAACATTAAAAAAAGCAAACCAACTTGTTTACTAGAGAAGCAGTCAAACACTGGGACCTGTTGCCCAGAGGGGTCGCGGAGTCTCCATCCTTTGAAACCCAAATGGGACGTGGTCCTGGGCAAGCTGCAGTAGCTGACCGTGCTCTGAGCAGGGGGTTGGACTAGATGATCTCCAGACGCCCCTTCCAAACTCAACTACTCTGTGATTCCTGGTGAGTCTAGTGTTGACCAAAGTTGGTCATGGATTTACTCGTCTTGGGCCACCTTCTAATTTTGCTTGGGATCTGTCAATCTTGGCCTAATTGCAGAAGATTGCTCACAGTGGCAGGTTACCTGAGCCTTCCTGAGATTTTCATAAGCAGACAGGGTTTTATTGACCAGCTTTGTGAGACACTGGAGAAGGGCTAGTCTCTGGTACCTTTTTAATATTTGGGTTGTAGAGTACAGCTAGCACTCTCTGAAGCTATTCCGTATTTCACATTCACATGAATTCACATGTTCTCCATCTTCAGATCTGAAATGACTGCCTCAAACTTACCTGTGTACCTTTGAAGTCTCTATAGCACAGCACAACTTCTTTATTCTTTCCTTCTATGATGCTTAAATCAGCGTGGTAAAAGAAAAACCTGTAAAAGCACAATTGAGAAAAGATGTGCTAGAATAAAATGAAGAGCCACATGCTGGAAGTTAGGAAAGGGCCCTAATGTATCTTTCGTTTAAAAATATCTGTGTAAAGGGCAAAATGTGAAAACTTCTATCTGAAAATTTAGAAGGTAGCACAGGGCCTAACAGCGTGGCGGTGCTGGGTTTAGTCCTGTCAGGAGTTCTAGCAAGCACGTACAAAACCCCTGAGCAGCAGGGTGCTGCTGGTGCGCTGACAACAGCTCCATCTCCTTTCTGTCAGGCCTCTGTGGAACCTTTTCATCGCTCTCCCAAGGCCTTTCAGAAAGAGAAGGATGAATAAAGGCCAGCTGATAGGACCTCAATCCAGAGAAAATGGAGATGGTGCCGGTGTGCGCTGAGAAGCACCTTAGCAACTTTACAAAGTGAAAGCATTGCCTGAGCACCCTCTAGCATCCCCTTAGTTCTCTCTCTTTTGTTTGGCCGTCCTTCATCCTGTCCTTTGGCTAGAAAAGCTGTTCCCAGACTTCTTGTTTGGTTTTGTGGATCATTATGAAGCGGAAGGCAGAAGTGGAGGCCATGTCGTACACCTTTTGTGCCAGGTCGAGTGGCTAGAAAGTGGCAGCAGTGGAACTTCTCAGAAGAATTTTGTGCACAGAGCCAAGTGTGACCACTGACTGTACACTAGTGTTAGGATTCTGTTTGAGATCAAAGGGGTCCTGTCCAGGCACAGGGTGGACTAGATTTAATTATTTTTCTTCTGCTTTTACCTGTATGAATCCATAGCTTCCCAAGCCAGCATTCTTTTCAGCCAGCTCCAGAGCACATGGAGAATCTTCTGTATTTTATGCACCAAAGGGAGCCAAGCAATAAAATTGCTCTCTTATCTTCCAGCCAGTGGACAAGCGACAGGCTTTGGTTCGGCAAGCATCTGTTGTTAACATGGAAAACTTCAAAAGGCAATATGCTAGAAGGCGATGGAAGGTATGACAGCGAGCCTTTAATCCTCCTCATGTAAGGCTTCCCACGCCTGATGGGATCAGAGGGCAAGATAGAGCTTGAATGTAAAATTGTAATACACAGTAGATAAATGAAATGTGTGTGGATATGTCTGCACTGCATATGTGTGGTCAAATTCTCATTCTTCCCTCTCTCCATAGCTTTCTTACCGTATTGTATCATTGTGCAACCACTTATCTCGTTCGCTGGTGAAAAAGGTCCTAATACAAGATGAAAGTTTGGTAGGTACATTTCTCAAACGGGAAGGAGAGAAGGACCAATTTTACTGTGCAGTGATTTTTGCTGTCCTTATGTGGATGCACAGCCCAACAGGATGGAAATGGTTTTGAGTGGGAAACCAGACAGGACCGTGGCATCCCTTGCAGTATCTTTGGTGCTGTTGTAAGTTGTGTTACTGTGACAGAAATGTTGGGCAAGGAGAGCCGGTGACTGCATAAACCCTTTGGGTGCTAGCCACGTTTACTCTCTGAAGGAGCAGCACGCAGGCTGCAGATGGTGTTTGGATACCATAGCAGCGATGGTGCTGTCTGACTGAGAAACGAGCACCACTCTTGTGCCCGGCTGTGTGATGGAGGGCGGGGGACCCCTGCAGTGCATGTGACCTTCTGGAATGACACTCTGTGAGATTTCTGTTAGCTCTCCTTTTCTCAATAGACGATAGGCAAATAACATTAGAACGTCATGTTTAGAAGCACGGCATCTCATTTACGCGACTGAAACATTGCGGCCTTTCTATTTCAGAGAAACTGTGAAAGTGACAGTGAGGATCCTTCACAAAGAAAAGCCACTCATCAGAGGAAAAGCAGCATGCCATGACGTAATGAGAATTCCGCGGGCAGGAGGCAGAGGAAATTTTTCATCCTTGCTGAAAAAAGCAGCCCTGACTGTAGACCCTGGCTTCTTGTCTGAGTCCTTGGTATGATGCTTCTCACATCTCAAACTACACCAACAGCTGGATGATGTTATTAAATGCCTACTGAGCATTTTAGAAAATTGGGGATCCAGATTCCCAGGGAAATGCCACAGCACAAGGACCAATTGGAGTGCTTTTATGTTGAGTGTTTGAGTGACACTTCAATCTATTTGTGGTATAAGCAACACTCAGGACATAGGGTTTCTACTGATATTCTTTTACTGCAGAATAATTCACATTCCACGCACTGATTAAGCCTGTGTGCATTATTATTTCAGTCAGGGAAATTGTTACTGAGTCTTAAGGAAATGTTTTAATACAATTTTTGTATGTGTTGACAGCATAAATACTCGATGGCAGATATCTGACCTTTTTTTTGTTAGCTGCGTGCAGTACTCCGTTGTTGCTGTTACTGAAGAGAAAAAAATCATAGTGCCATTACATATAACCTTGGTTTCATGAACCTAGCAGTAAACGCTTCTGTACTGCAATACGAATTTTGCTCTGGCCAAAGACTGACACAAGTGCCATTGTCAATTTGAGTACAACTGATTCTGGCCACTGAGAGGATCAAATAGGCCAGGACAATTTCTGGACGAAGAGGAGAAAGAAATTCTATAGTGACTTCTACACAGCCAAATACGATGTTTCTACAGAATGATGACAGGATGCTTCACCAAGACAGCGCACTTAAAAGCCCAAGGAAGGTGAAGAAAGAGTCTTTATTAGACTTACTTATTGCTTTAATTTATTGTCGGCAAATTGAAGATTCATTAACACCTATCTGCATAGGTGCTGTTTACATGTAACCCAAACTGCAGACATCTGTGTTTTGTTCAGGGGGTTGTATCCAAAATTGAGGAAGTAAGCACTTTGATATTGATGTAACGTCTTTGTGCTAGGAAGTTGCATCATTTTAACTTTATCAGTTTCTAAGCCAGTATTGTTCAATTGGTACCAAAAAATGTGCATAGTCTAGGGTATTTTTTCATTGAATATATTAGTCGTTAGACGTTCATATTTATTTTGCCATTTAATACATTAAAAATCGGAAAGCAAGCCTACTAGAAACAACTATAGATTGACAAGGAAACTGGTTTTGTTTGGCTTTATGGTTTTCACTTCTAGGCTGAGGTTTTACAGCTGAAGGTGTGAACTGGTGTTGAAAACTAGTATCAGGTTAATTTTGCCTGACTTCCAGTTTCTAAGAGAAATAAAAATACAGTACCTGTATTTGTAGCTTTGTATCCTTGCTTATGCAGAGACTAAAATGCGGTTGATGAGAAGGGATTTCTGTGAAAGTAAGGAAATGTATGAGAAGCATTGGAGGAGGGAGGCAGAAAGTAGGATTTGAGGGAAGAAACATAAAATGAAGGGCGGGGGGGAAGCAGCAGAGAGGAATGAGTATGAGAGGGACATGTAGGGAGTGGAGGTGAACCTGGACTGGGAAGGTTGAAGGAAGGGAAGGAGAATGTAGGTGTAGGAGTTGTGGAAGCAGGACACTGAATGTTTTGACAAATATGGCACTGCATTTTGATACTATTTATTTAATTTCCTTTTATTTCATGTCTTGTGCTGCTGTAGCCTGTGACATGTGCCTGGTCAAGGGATAAGGAGCAGGGCATGGGCTTCTCTTCACATTCAATTAAAAGGTGCATTTCTGAGCTTTCTGTGTAATTTTTGAAGCAGAATCCTCAGAAAGTGCAGTAGCAATGTATATAGTAAGAGGGAGCAGTGATGGGAAAAGCTATTGTTTCAGTGTCTGGAGGGGATCTTTCATAAATAGAACACTAAAAGTATGTATTTGGATAAAAAGCTGCCCAGCTTACCTACCAAATTTTGCTTCGTGCGTTCCCTGTCCCATGCGTTACCGTTAGTTCATTCCCTGAGCTATGGAAGACCAAATAAACTGAGAGCCAGTGGTATTTTTCTGAATTCCCGGAGCTTTAAAGCACCTTCAGTTTCCAGATTAGAGATTGCGGGGTGTATGCATAAATCGCACTTCTGAAAATCAAGCCCTGGTTAAAGTAGCTGTTAGGTTGTTGCATCAGAACTGTGCTTTCACGGAGACGAGGTCATTCTTACGTAAAGTCCTAGCAACTCTTGAGCAAGATGGGATGCAGTAGAAAAGCCGAGGAGCATAAGGCAGTGTGAAGCCATAAGCTCCAGCTTATTAATCCTACATTAATAAAAGATGTAAGGTGGTGTTTTAACAAAGACATCGCAGACAGCTCATGGTGTTTGGTGGTCAGTCATCTTTTTGCCCAGGTCAGCTAAGGACAGGAGTGCTGGCTTAGTCACGGGAGAGCAGCAGGGGTGGCCTTTTTCTGCGGCACTCGGTCGTTCCGTAGCTTCACGTGGCTCCCGAGTGATGTGGCATTCATTGCACAGAAACCACAACAAGCAGCACTCGCGTCAAGCCGAACTATTCCCTGACTGTTCCAGACAGGAGTACGCTGTGAGTGTACAACCTCTTGTTCTCAGGGCTAGTGTTTGTGATTTATTAGGAAGTTTTACTGTGTTTCTCCAAACGTGGTGTTCTCTGTATTTATCACGCTACCTGGTCCACTGAGGTGGAAATTCAGCCCCGCTTCGGGGAGGCATAGTCTAGTTAAACTCTGTTTACAGCACTGGAGGACGCCTTCCGCAGTGCGGGGGTTAGTTTCCTTCTTTACTGTTGGTGGCCTTTGAGGAACAACCTGGAGATCCCTTCTATTAAGGGGGAAAACCCAAAAGCGTGGAAGGGAGGGGGGCTGGAGGAGGGGAGCTGTAGCGCACATCCATAAAACAATGTGTTACAGAATTTGCTTTGGTGGGGGAGAAAAATCTATTTTCTGTGTATTATTTTTGAGCAGTACGGAACCTGGAGCTAAGTGAAGTGAGAGTCTAGAAAAAAACAAGTATTTTTTTATTAAAGTAAGCCTATTTTATTTTTATTTTAGTGGCAATGTTTTAAAATCTGTGTGCCTATATTTATATTAAAAGAAATACTGATTTTTACGTGCCTGGAAATAGCGCAGACTGCCAAAACCGATAAATGTGTTTGTTATTCTGATTTGCTAATAAAATTTCACGAAGCAGGACGCGTGTCTTTTCTTGCTTTACACGCGAGCTGGCGCGGTGGTGCGAACGTGGTGAGCGAGGGCCGGGATGACGGCCTAGCTGGTCTCTGGGATCTGTCACGCCGCCCCCGCGCCACCTGAAATGGCGGCGCAGGGGCGTTAATGGCGCCGCACGCCCCGGGGGCGCCGTTCGGGGGGCGGGACCCGCCCTGCCGAGCCTCGGGCAGGCCGCGGCCTCCCTGCAGTGGGCGGGGCTGAGCTGCCGTGCGGCACGTGGGCAGGGGGCGCTGCGGCGCGGGCCACCCGCCTTCCCCGCGCGCGTGCGCCTCGTCGCTAGCTCCCCTCAGGGCCGCTCCGGCCCCGCGTGGGGGCGGTAGCTGCTGTGGGGAAGCAGGTACGCGGGTTGCCCCATCGGCCGCGGCCCACCTCCCTCCCCTCTCTCCTTCCCTTGGGGGTGGGCGGCTGAGAAGCGAGCCGTGAGGAGGGGGGCAGTCCCTGCCGGGGACTCAGCCCGGGGGCCGGGCAGGGTATTTGGAGTCGCAGCCGTGGGTTTCAGCCGTTGGGCCGTTGAGGAGAAAATGGCGACCCTGCCGTGAGGGGCCGCCCTCGTGCCGGGCGCGTGCCGGCAGCCGTGCGGAGCGGCCTCGCGGGTGCGGCAGAGCGCGGGGGTCCGGCCAGCGGCACCGAGGCCGTCCCGAGAGCGGCCGTTGCCGCTGCTCCCCTCGCCGCTGGTGGCATCCCGCTGCGAGCACAGGCAGCTTGGGATGGGGCTAAGGGTGGGCCCGTGAAGAAAGCAGATCAAAATAGCTGTTTCAGGAGGACCGTTGTGGTGCTGTGTGGGGACTGTGGAGGAGCTGTCACCTGAGCACCAGCTAGCCTTTTAGCCGGAGCGGACTAGTAGGTTTGCTGTTAACCACATGCTGAAGCGAGAGGGAGGGTTGGCTGGACCACGGTCCCTCTTCAGCGTCGAGGTCCCTACACCACAGCCTCGGGGACTGACTGAGGTAAGCTTGGCTCCTTCTGACCCCAGAACCTCTGCGCACTATTTTTGCTGTTATCTCTGGTGCTGTCTGCCTCCATTTACTGTGTATCTGGTGACTTTTTTTCTTTTAATAAGAGGTATTGTTCCTGCCCGCATTTGGATGTAAATAGAGAAAAGAAGAGGTATATATTTAACAGTGTTCATCTGAGAATTGAAGAGCACTCAGAGGCATTTCTTTTACCTCTTTTCCGTATGGTCACTCTGTGATGAATTGGCTGATATTCTCTGTATTTTTCACTTCGATGACTGCTCTGTCTTCACATGAACTTTATCAACTTCAGTACTGGGGTGGTAGCTAGTATGTTATTTTTAGCATGTCTGTTTTAGTGAGAGGAGTATAAAAGCAGTGGTGGGCCAGATACACCTTACTGTTGGGCAGGGATGTCAGGGCATGATCACCTGGAGACAATCATGAGCCTGATGAAGTGCTCTTATAGCAGGCCTCCTCTAGCTGGGGCAGGAAGAAGTGGAGTGCTTATGGGGGATGGCTAGAGCTGTGCCCCACCTGGGGTAACCAGGTGTATTGTCGAGGCTGAGGGGCGGAAGTTTGGTCTGGAGGCAGAGCTTGTGATGGGCTGAGAAGATGAAAGTGTCAGATGGGTGAGAAGTCACGGCCCTTGTCAGAGCAAGTCACTTTGCTGAGGGAAGGGTGATTTAAGGAGAAGACTTGGGGAGCCCTGATGGGGTGGAGAATGGGCTTTGGCTGTGTGATGAGATGGGAAGGAATGGTGACCTGGTTGTGGGTCTGGGGGTGGTGTCTGCATGGGAAGCTTGTGACTGTGCCCTGTGCACAGCACACCCCATGTCAGAAACATGATGCTGTTAGGTTATTCAGAGGCCTAATAGCATGCACCTTTGGCTCTACCTGCAGCTCTGTGCTACACACCAGAGACTTAGCTTCTTAGATTTCTCCTCACAGTGTCGTTGCTGGTGTAGTTTGCTGTTATTTTTGAGGGGTTAGGTGAAGAGACAGTCACTGAGCATTAGCTTTTTATAGCACTTCGCTACAATGTGTGACCATCAGTCTTAGAGGTGTAACATTTTTCTGTCCTACTTGGAACTTTGCTCAGTCACAGGCCTTTTTAGGGTGGGAGGTATCTGCTCAACAAAATCAGGTAAGAAAAATTTTGTCACATCAATAGTTCCTAAAACTATTTTCCCCTGAGGATGAGCCTCATGAGCTACATATGATGCTTTGTTGAAAATGATTATTTGAGGTATCCTGTAGTAGTGTGTAAATTGTCTTAATGTAACAATTATTTGGAAAAAAAGCTTTTAAGTAATTCTTCTGCCTTTTTAAATATTTTTACTCTGTCTCCCTAAAATATGTTGTGATGTATTGTAACGTATTGGTGTGAAATTTGAATTTCATTAGATGTATTGCTTTGGAACATGGAAGAGCCTTTCTAATATTTAGCTTAAGGTCTCTCATTCAGTTGACAAAGGACAAGAAATGCTAAATGACGTTTAGTCCTAGTCATGAGCTTCACGTAACAGAAAGCAATGTAAGGATGGAGTTTCGGTCTCAGTGCTGAGCCTTCATCTTGTCTCAGCTTCTGCTGGGCCTTTAAAAGCTGCAGCGCACTAATTATAAGTCCTCAAAAGTCTGCAACAATTGAAGTCTGATTTTGAAATGTGAATGGCTCAAAGCCCATGGTCATGAAAAGTTTGGAATATGTAATGCTACCCTGTCATCTGGAGTACTCCATTTTCCCCCATTTGCACCTGGATCAAAGCAAGAATAAAGGCTTTTCTCAGTCTAGCACAGGAGCATGCTGTAAGCTAGTGGTAGCACAAGTCAGCATTTAAATATGCAGTGTCCACTGCACAGCATGTATCTGTGCTTGTATTTGTACTGTTATGAGGCAAATAATGATTTAGAGCCTCCAGATCCTTTCTTGGTGTGTAGGTATTCTTCCAGGAAGAAATCCTACAGGAGTCTGTAGAACGTCTGGAAAGATACAAAGCAGGCAGATGTGCAATTGGAGTAGATCCAAAGCAACTGGCTTTGGATCTGCTGGGTGCAGATCACTTGCCAACAAAGGTCTGTCACGCGAGGGGTCCAGGAGCAGACCCTGCTATTTAACAGACTTGTGACTGGGGCCCAGGGATGTGCTGTTATGCAAATACTAGCCTAGATTTATTTAGGATTCATTTTTTGTCTTAAAAAATGAATTCATAGAGAGCTATTCCATTTGACATGCACAATGTTGGATGAGAGATATTATACAGGAGAACATACAATTTTCTGAAGTTATTCATGCAAAATCACTATAATTACATTGTAAATGGAACCATGATAGATGAAATGATTCATCAGTTAGCAGGCCAAGCTGTATAAAATGATTTAGAACTCTAGTTTTGGGTTTTCTTAGAGCGTGTAAGGCAGGTTATGATTTTCTTGTTCAGTGTATCCTGTTGTGACTTAGGGGGAGAGAAGAAGAGTCATGCATGTGGAGCTACAAGTACCTTGCCTTTTGCCACAGTGGATAGATAAAGGTGCTTTCAGACCACTGTCAGAGGAACCTGGGTAATGCTGCTTACAGGAGGGCAATCTGTGTTTTCAGCATGCAGAGATGTCTCATAGTTGCATGCAGTGAGGCTGAACCAGATCTGTTCTTCAGCTGTTGCTCTCTGGAGCAGTAACTGCTTGTTTCCTTCCTGTAGTTTCTCTTCCTAGTTAGCTAATATCTACATTGCAGAACTGATTTCCTGGGTCTCTATGCTTGGAATCAATGGACATAACCTTCTTTTGCTTTGAAAGCTGTGGCCGTTTAGCCTGCAATGGTATGTGCTTTCAATGCATTTTAAGCTAAAATACATAAATTGTTCTTTGTGGCTTGTGGCTGCCAGAGTTCTCACCTTTTCACAGCTGAGAGCCCTAATCACTGGGATAGAGAGCCCCAGTTGACAGCTACTGCCATGGTAGCCTCATTTCAGCCTGGAGCTCTCGTAGGAAAGTGTTGTCAGAGTCCTTTTTTAATCTTTCTTCTTCTCTTAGGGCTCCTAAGTGTG
The DNA here is from genome assembly GCF_964289735.1 of Phaethon aethereus. Lineage (NCBI taxonomy): Eukaryota > Metazoa > Chordata > Aves > Phaethontiformes > Phaethontidae > Phaethon > Phaethon aethereus. The sequence continues at coordinate 19,708,856 of NC_138588.1, read as the reverse complement.
ACCTTCTTTACAAGTCACAGCATTTGAAGGACAGGACGGTGCAGTAGTAATTTGTTGTTATTCTGTGAGTCATCTAGGACACATTAAGAATTATGGAAATTTTCTCTATCATGTTTGGAATGATTTGAAACCTAAGACAGGGTGCTGAAAAGCAGTCTCCCCCCTGCTTCTTCCCCCCTTTTCTCTCCGTCCTCTTCCCCCGCCCCCTTCTTTCCCCCTCTTCTCCTCCCCCCCCCTTCCTCCCCTCCCAGAGGTCACTGCACTTAGTACTTCAGATACTGTAGTTCAGAAACTACACCTTCACCTTGGACAACACAACAAAGTTTGTTTTTGCAGCGTAGGTGCCAAGGAGACAGAAAATGAAAGTTCAATGGACATGTTCTACTTAAGAATATATTACTACAGGATGATTTGGGGCAGGTGGGGCAGGGGATGCAGGGCCTGAATCACTTGGGAAACACCTGTGATCTTCTGTAAGAATATATGGAAGGAAAAGACCTCTGAGCAAAATCTCTAGGGAGCAGAATGAAGACAAACATGCTAGTACACTTCTTGAAGTTATCAAATAGGGAGCATGTTTTCAAGACCATGTGGGTTCTTTTTATACTGTCTTGCTTTTGCAGTTCTTGCTCTCTTCTTCCCACAGCAGCTTTCTTTCCATGTTCTCCCCACCCCAAACTCTACTTCCACTCAGATTTTTCATTTCAAGGAGCACTGGCTGTTTATTTCTTTAAAAAGTCACACTGGGAGAATTCCAGTTGTTCATTCCTTTTGCTTTGAAAATCCTTTCAGAAGGCTACATGTGACTGAGAATTTTTTTCCATTAATGATGATGAATGTAACATTTATTCTGTTTCATGGCCTCAGTTCCACTGAGTGAAGCAAATCTTAGTGGACTGTTCCAGTGGGTTCCACTTTTGAGAAGTTCAGGTCACAGAAGGTTATGTGGGTCAAAGAAACGTGTGGGGTAATTCAGGCTGTTTCACCACTGGATGTTATGCCTACCCTGCCGGTCTCGGTTTAGAACTGTCTGTGCAAATAATTTATGTCCTGTATCAAAGGATGCTCACACCACTGAATCCATCTGCTGCTAGAAAACTCTCCTAGTAACAAAAGAGGGCAATAAAAGTCTCTTCTGGCAACTTCAACCTGAAATAAAAACAAAGCAGTACCTGAATGTGACAAAAATGGCAATGCCGCCTGCAAGTTTGGGACATGACTTTCAGTGCCTTTTGGACAGGCAATGCATGCTCTTCATGACAAAATCTGCCCTGGCAGACAATGCCTTACCTTCAAGCAATTTCTGTAATTAACGTTAATTAAAATACTTATGACCTGCTGTGATCTGAAGTGTCTGTCTCTCCCTTTGTCGCTGTTGTTACTGCTTATGTGTAAGTGGATGCCTGATCTTTAATAAACTTTGCAGCACCTGAGCTGCAGGAAGTTTGAAAGACCCCGGGCAGAACAGTGTTGATTTGGGAGACATGGATCAGCAGTCCAGCCCCAGCAGGTGAATTTTAGAAAGGAAGATGACTGATCTGTCCTTGATAGTGTTTTTGCTGACATTAGTGCTTCTTAGAAAACATGCTGAAAGTCACAGGGCTGAGCGCTGGGGGTTGCTGGTGGTTGTTCAGGACTTGGTATGTGTTTCTCAGGGAAGTGGTTCATTGCATACAGCTGAAGCAACTTGATGTCTCTGGTCTGAGTGGTGCTTGTTAGGGAGGCAGCTTTCTTTGCCTCCTAAAAGGATATATAATGGACGGTACATTTAAGGGGAAGCAGTTGACAAGGTAGTACATATCTGCAAGGTATTATTTATCTGCAAGTGGCAGATAGATACTCTTCTGAGGCTGTGGTGGATGAAATGTTTCCTTCTCTTCCTGTTGCCACTTCTGCAAAACGTAGCCTGGAAGAAACACATTGAGTGATAAAAATCTTATCACTTCAAATGGCGCTGTCCTCTGACGGGAGGCCACCAGCTATGGCGCTTTCAGTTCAACCGGGCAACAGGACTGACCGTCTTTGAGGGAATCCTTCAGGCTCCAGAAGGGTGGCTAAAGACAGATACTTGCTGAACAGATGCCAGCCAGGCTTGGGCTATGTCCCTGACTCTGCAAGTGCAGAGAAAGCTGCACCCAGATGTCAGGGAACATCTGTGAAAAGAATTGGATTCTCTTTCACTCCCTAGTGGAAGAATCGGTGAAAAACCTTCCTCTGAGGCTAGGGCAAACAAACTTTCCTCAAGAAAAAGTCATGTTTTATGTGACCAAAAAGCACCTCCTAAAACAGGTAGTCTAATATCTTTGCTCAAGTCTCCTACTTATAATGAGCTTAGTGAGGCTTTCATGGAAAGCTGATAGAATGCATGTCTCTCAATGACTGTAAATCAGTGATTCCATTTCACTCCACTGCTCATAAGTAATACAGATGGTTCCAACTCAAGTAAATACACCTCACGCAGCAAGACTTGTCATGCTACGTATTATACCTGTACTAAGACCTGATAGTGGATTGTAAGCGGTGCTTTCCCTGTTGAAGCTCAGCGCCTGAATTTAAGATGATAAAGCAGTTATTGTATTTCTAATTTTGTTATTTTTGTTGGGGAGTTTAATTAAGCCATTGTCTAGTAAATATTATTAAGAGGTACTTAAAATGTTCTTTCTCTTGGCCTTGTGTAGTATCAGCGTCTTTCTCAGTCTAAACTGAGAAAGAAACTAATTAAGCCTGCCCAAGATGATGTGCAGTAATTAAGAAAAAAATATGTCTAAGCTTGGGGCCATAACATACCAAGTGACAGAAGGCATGCAGTATATAGTAATTCTGGGACTGTGCTGAGGAAAGAGCACCTGATCAAAATAAGTTAAGATTGGCAAAAATACCTGATTTCTGCAGTATACACTATACAGTAAAACTCAGGTCCAGGGAGGAGAGGCATTCTGATGTGACTGTATCCAGTATTCTGGCTGTGGATGGGGGGGTCCTTACTGACCTGACAAGTATGTGAGAATCAGAAGTGATTTGTTCTGATTTAAGTGCAATTTCTTTTAAAAGATGATGAGTGTGGTTGTATAGTAATGGTCTAAGTGGTTAGTGGTAATGAAAAAAATACTGGTGTGATAATAAAAGAAATCTGCCTTTCATTAGAAAATAAGACTGGATCTCAAAGCCTTTGATTATAAAAAAACAACAAACCTAATTTGATACGGGGATATGGTAAGGCCTAGTTCATTAAGACGTGATTGTGAAACCCTCTTTAGAAATACACTACGAGTTTCAGTTTTAGAAAGGCTATTCTAGTAGCTTCTTTGAAAAGGCTTTGCTTCTGATGTGATAAAATTACAAACTTGGTAGATTCTGCATTCTTCACAATTGTTTTCTCTGTACTTAGAAACACTAAACAGGAGTGTAAAGCAACAAGCCGAGATTGTGGATGTAATTGTTGAGTGAATGCTGGCCAGCGAGCGTGATGGGAATGTATCTTTGATATTTCTGAATTTGAATGGACTTTCAACTTTTTGGAACAGGTTTGTTAGGTTGGGGGTTTTTTGCTGATATGTGTAGATAATGCTGGAATTAGCAGCAGGTTACAAGGCAGGAAACCCTGAAGTGGTTACCTATATACAGCTGAAAATAATGTCCTAGCTTTATGTTGCTGGGGTGGTTATTTTGTTTTAGGTTTGGGCTTTTTTTTTTCCCACACCTTCCAGTCTGATAAAACTACATTGCTCCTACAGTATACTTTGTCTCACTTACAGATGTGGGAATGTGAAGTATTTTCTGTAACTCAGGTTCATACAACAAATGTCAGCAAATAAGTGGAGAATTAACTTTTGACTACCATATACACTTGACACAGTTGCTTGTTTTGTGCAAACTAGGAATAATTGCTTCTAGACTAGAATTCTCTCTTGGTGCTGATAGTGTTTTACAACCATGCAGCACACACTTTACACACTTTTACAGGATTGCGTAAGAATTAAGTCAGTGGGAAATTGTTACAGATCAACATATAGAAAAAGGGTTATGGTCTGACTCAGACTCATTAAAAGGCTGTTTGTTAGCAGAGGCTTCATATTGGTACAACTCAATGTGTTTGGATACAGTAATAGTCTTTGCCTGTAAGAAGATGCATATTTTCTTAGTGGTCTACTTGCTTACACTTGTGTACTTGTAATACATGACAAAAAAAGTGTGTTTTAGTCCTTACATTTTGCAAAATATTAGAAAAGGTCTTCATTGTGAATTGGTCATGCATATCGTGAGTTCTAATTCAGGGTATTCTGGTTGAGAAGTTTTTGTTTGGGATACTTGTTTCTGAATTCTTAAAATAATTTGTACTGTAGTGATTGCTAACGTTAGAAGAAACTTTTCGTAAAATTTCAAGCCTCTTATGTGCTTGGGAACCAAACTCTGTGAATTGCTCAGTTTGAAGGACAAAATAGTAAAAATAAGATCAGGAGCAATTAGGAGTCTCATATTGTGTATACACACATGCTCATTTTGTTACAGTGAATGTTAAGTTACCTGTTTCTCAAGTGTGACATTGGATTCATGCTTCTCCATGGTCTCTGGACAAAACATGTGTTCACCTTGCTCTAATTCTTCAGAATATAGAGTAAAACTTCTCAGAAGAAATGGAAACTCTGTTTTGAAATTGAGCAAAATGAACTTCCAGCATTCTTATGGGAAGCTTACAATCAGCTGAAAAGCCCGTTTTCCGTATTGAATCAACATTAATGTTCATTTAATATCAACTTAATATGTTTTATTTGGTAACAAAGGAAAACTAAGAATGTTTAAATGCTCTTTTGAACAGGTGGGTTTTTTTTCCCCCTGGCCTTTTATGCATTTTTGTGTTTGTAGCAGCTTTGCTTATCAACTCCCCAGAGAACCAGGGAACAAAAGAGTACATAGAAGTTTTCTAAAAAAAGTTTATGAAAACACCAAATTTGCAAAAATTAGAAAATTATGGAAAGTTACAAAATACTATGTACTTTCAAATCATTTTTTTGTTATGCAGCTGCTTTTTAATCAAGCTTCCGTTACGTTTATGTACGATAGACTTATCCTGTACTTAATAGCTATTTAAAACTATTGCCAGCCAAAAGGTCACGTTAATATCTTAGTATTGTTCTAACTGCATGAAGTAAAGATTTTCTCTCCTTAGCAATTTTTCTTTCTAATGACTACTGGAACTTTCATATGCTCTGTTTGATAGTTACTTAAACTCTTCTTAAGCACTACAGATAATGCCAGATATGTGGTTTGCACCTGACCACATGCTAATTCTTAAGTACCTTGGAATTGACACACCATTTTTAATTTTTTTTTCAGTAAAAATGTAAATAGGACTCTGATTTTAAGGGCAGTGACTTCAGAGTATGTTTACAGCTACAGAAGTTAGTCAAGTTCTCTTTTGATCCAAAGGGTAAAGATCAGTGGAACAGAGACATAACATAATAAAAATTTGTCTGGTCTTCCAATGTCTTAGCTAATTAAAACATAAAAGAATCTAGCAAATTTGATACAGTATTCTACTCAAAATCTCATTCCATGGCTGTAACCATGGTATCTGAGCACTTTCTGGTCATGGACAGCTTTCGTAATGGTGTGAAATACCCTCTAAGGATTAGCAAGAAACTGATCGACTTTTCTTTGTCACCGCGAGGTTCTTGCTCAGAAAAATCACTGATGTTTGTGAAAAAACTTACATCCATGCTTACTTTTAAATATAGGCATAAAAATCTTCTTAACTTCTTAGTGAACTGTAACTTCAGGAGAAGTTAAGCATCACTTCGCTGCCAAGAGAAAGAATTTGCTGCTATGGAAGCTGCTGGTAATTTGCTAGGTGTTATTTTTGTTCTCCAATTCAGTACCCTAAAATATTAAGTGACATTGTGTGTTTGGAGGTGCCCCATCTTTGAAACGCTATAAAGCTGCAGTCCAGATGCCCTGTAGCTATTTTGTAAGGGTAGCTGTCGGCTGTGGTAGGCTGGCCAGTTTCCCATTTCAGTAATTGCTTTTGGCATGCCGGAGATGTGTCCTGCTGCTTCCATGGGATGCAGTGTCTTTCTTTTGTTTCCTGCCCTATGTTGTCCTGTAGTTGTGCTCCCATGTCACGTTTGTATGTGAAACTATTGTGCAGCACAGCCTGATGCCTCATGCTGTAAAAGCCATTATTTTCAGAACAACATTTAGAAATGAATTAAAAGCCTGACCTTGAGTTCTCTGAAGGATGGGATCATGCATCTATTCCAGATGCTCTTCTAAAGGATCTTTGACCTATGCTGCTCTGTCTCTCTGTTTAGATCTAAGCATCCCTGGCCTTCTTTGCAAAGCAGCCTGCTTCAAGGAAAGAGCCCTTGTCTGTCCTCTTTCCATTGCTATAGACTTTCTATCTGTCTTGGTTCAATTTAGGCATGGCTGTTGATCCTGAGGCAGCCAGGAATGGAATGAGCACTGGTTTGAAGCTTCAAATGTTTCGCGTTGGTGCCAGGAAAGATGGAGAGGCAGGCACCATCTCTCCTGCCCTCCCTCGTATTTCACTATTGTTTCTTGCCTTATCGTCCTCCTGCTCCATGTGTGTGATGGCCTAATCTGTTCTCCAGTACTCAACTCTGGCTCAGCTTCATCCCAGTAATTCCTTAGTAGGGGATGGGACCATAAAATAATCCCAAAGGGCTGGGTGAGTGCAAGGGCATGTCTGGGCAGAGGGGTGCTAGACAGCATCACTAGCAGTCGCCACTGTGTCACAATGTTTCTGCCCCAAGACTTACCAATAATGGAAAAACAGCAATCGGATAATACTCTGGGTTGAAGTATGTATTATGTCAGGGGGCTTCCTTTTTGCCCAAGCCACTGTGACTGTGTTTTCTGCTTTTAAACAGGCACGGCATAGGTGATCACAATTTCTTTTGCTATTCACGCTGCTGTATTTATAAAAATTGCTCAGTGTTACAGTATCACGTGTTACATATTTCCACTTTATACCTTGTCCTTTGACATCTGGAGGCAAGATCTGGGAATGTTTCTTCAGGGTACCATCTCTTTCAAGTTACATTCTCCCTTTTTATTAATGCTTTAAAGTTATAGATATGAATTTTTGTGAGGCAGCAGCTGTAGGCTTGTGACTTGTTTTACTGTGCAGCCATGTCTGCAGTGATGGTGCTCCTCAAATCTAGCAGTAGTAATGTAAAGAAGAGTAGTCTGAGAAGGATTTTCCTCTGCTGGTGGCAGCATTCTCAATCCATATCTCCCAAATCGCCTTCCTGCAAAACTGCTGCAAATACTACTTCCAAATTACCTTCCTGTAGTGTTGATTCCTAGTCTTCACAGATGCATTTCAGCTTTTGTTTCAAGGAGGACACCCTTGCATGAAACTGTTGTCCATATTGCTTTAACTGCCTTGCTGCATTCAGTGTAGTTGGATCATGACTGTTGCATCCCTTATAAACTGTGACCGAGGTAAACTACTACTATTTTTTTAAATTATTTTCAGTCATGAACTTTGAAAATCATTCTTCCAGCAGCATGTGAGCAATAATATTAATTTGTATAATTTTATTCAACTGCTGCATGAAAAGGTGGACATCAGTTTTGATTTTAATTCCTTTAGTCCTTGGTATATGTGTCTTAAGACACCTGTTACGTAGAAGAGAGAGCTAAGGACATTTCTTGGAGTGGCATCTCCAAGTGTTAAAATAGTTTGCTCTCTGTTCTGTATACTTATACATCCTACAGGTGACTTGTGAGTGACGGTGGGCAGGCTATACTTCAGGCATTGAAAATATTGCAGACAAGATAAAATACCAAGCTAATTCATTCCTGTGCTTCCCCCATCTTCTCTGTTGTGCCCAGTTGATGCTGGAGCCTCTCCTCTGCTTGAGGCTAACATTAACTAGCATTAAATTGGGACATGTTGCATTTTCAAGCAGCTGGATCACACCGTGTTCCACTAGACTTCCTCTGTGCTGGGCCTAAAGAACAGATGTCCCTCCACCAGTGAAAGGCAGTGGCTGCCAGACCGATCATAGTGTGTGTACTGAGCGGGGGCCAGCTGGAATAAAGTGTATTTGCAGGCTGGCTGGCCTTGCAGCACAGTGGAGATGGGCTGGTTCAGATGTTGATGGACATGAGAGGAAATTGGACAATGTACTTAAGGGGAGAAAGGATTGTGGATGAGGGAAGCAGGGGAGTGACACTGAGGAGAAACTGGGAGAGGTGGGGAAGGGTGACTTGCAAAGTTTCAGGAGATGTGGGTGGTGGCAGTGGGTTTGGGCTCATCTGGTGTCCTGAGGTATGTTCCTGGTCGATACCTTGTAATACAACAGGAATTTTTATTTCTATGACACCCCACAGCAACAGAAGAGAAATGTCTACTGTTATTCCCGTGTTACCATCCTGGTACTTGTCTTGTTAGTATGTTTAATTCCATAGCTTGGACTTTGGTCCTAGCACCAGTATTCAGCACTTCATAACCTCACCCTGATACATGAATGTGAGAGCATCACCAAAAAGGATCTTAAAGCCTCTGCCTCACTTCCAAGGCTGGCATACCAGGTGTCTAATTGTACGTCAATATGATAAACTCTACAAGTGGTAGCAGAGAGTTTGTACTTACTGGGTGCTGGAAAAGATAACTGACCTAGTGAATTTTTAAGCTCACTCAAAAATTCTCCTTTCAGATTTTTTCTGTCCCTTTTGGTGCTTCCTTCACCCTTTTAATGTTTCCTTTTCTGTCATTCTGGCTGGTTATTTAAATATGGGGCAGGGGGTGAAATCTTTTAATCACTACTATATTACTGTGTTGTCTTTGACTTATCTTCTTCATGCTAGAAACTACTCAACAATTTCTGTGATTGCTTATGTGCAGCATAAACAGGGCTATATTTTAAAAAGTAAGATAAATCATCAGGGTAATAAAATGAAGCAACCTACCACAGAAAGCTTTTGTAAAAGCCCAATCAAAACTGCTGAGTTACAACATAGTCTGAACAAATTAAATTGCCCTTCCTTTAGAAGGAAAAAGGAAAATGATAATTTTGAATGTTACCCGTGTTACTGAACCAGTTTAGTCTAACTGAAGGTCGTGGATTCTGTCATGCAGTCAATCACCTGAATGGATCATTTTTCTTTGTCATTTCCATTGTTTATAGTTGACAACACACTGTACAAGGGATAGGCACATCTAAAGCTGGGGCAAAACCTGCCTCTCTGGCTGCCAAACTGCAAAAGAGTTTAATGACATTTTAAATGAATACAGTGCTGATTAGTTGAAACAAACAAAAAAAAAAGACATAGAAATATAGTACTGAATGCAGCTGTTCTATATTTGCACTACCTTGGTAGCATTTTCCATGGACAAATGACAAGATGCTATGGCTGTTTATCAATTGATGTTAGAGGACATTTCAAGGCTGTACTCAACTGTTACAGCTAATTGTATACCTCTGTTTTTTTAAGGACTAAAAAACTTGGAATAAGACCCAATATTGTATAGCTTCCCTAAGACCTTTTTTAATTATATCTTGGGCAGTTGGGCAATGCTGGACCTTCTTGCAAACTCCAGGGGTTAATTTCTGTCTTGAATAAAACTTCTTTACTGAAGTTTGGAGGGTGCTGCATAATGTAAAATGTATTCTGCACTTCATTCATAACACAGTGAACTAAACTGTTCACAGGAATTAGAGGCTGCTCTTTGCTTGGCACCCAGAAACCAAGAATTCATTAGGCTTCTCTAATATTCATAAAAATGAAAGCGTTTCAGAAATAGGAATATGAGAGAGAAATCCAGAAGGTATATGGAACATTTAAAAGGAGGAGAATTTATTGAAGAATGTCATGGTGTATTAGGGAATGTCTTGTGTTCTGTGTGGCTCAAGAGAATGGTATTCAGGGCTCTGAAATAGGTAGCATAGATCTGAGGTTTTGTTGAGTTTGCAGTAAACTGTCTTCCTTTGGTAGACTTTCACACTTGGGATTTTGTGAATATTTATGTTATATTTATTATATAAACTTCTTTTTTCAGTCACTGATCAAAACTGCCATTTTAGCCTGCAGAACTAGGCTCTTCTAGTCTGAATGTGAATGACACTACATCTGATGACTTAACTGAAAACTGATGTACCAATTTCCTTGAGGGTAAAGGCTTGAAAATACCTAAACTTTTCTTCAGCTGATACAGCTTAATGGAAACTTCAGAACGGTGTGTTGAACTGTTGGAACACTGGAGAAGCCACAGCTTGTGAAAAGTTACACTGAATATTCCAAGAAAACAGGTTGAAAGGAGAGTTTCATTTTTTTGATGAGCTCTTGGAAATTTTTTTTTTTTTAAAAAAAAAATCACATTCCACACCTGTGAGTTGCTTTATGAACGGAATTTTTGTTAATTACCTATTTGTTAACATTCCAAGTACAGAAATGGTGTCCAGAAAGTTCAGATAGGGGTAACTTGCATCCCATACTAAATGTGCAAATTACCCAGAGGATGTATCGATGGACTGTTCCTCAGGACACTAGCTTGGTTACATAGGATGCCCTTTGTAGCCCTTTTTGGCAGAGCTTTCTATTCATCTAGCCAAACATTTCTATATAATGGAACTGCTTTTCATTTCAAAGCAAAGCTTTTGTTTATTTTGTGCATTTTTCCCTGTTAGAAGAATTCTAGGCTTTTGTTAAAACAAACAAACATAAAAAAGGAAACTACGACAAGTACGGTGTTGTGCGATAGTTCAGTTCTGCTCCTGGGAAGAGGAGTGACAGGTTTTTAATGCTATTTTCTGTCTGACCACGTAATTAAATTGATTTAGCACTACTGCCTAGAGCTTAAGGTAGTATATTTGGAGAAAATGCAAAAGTAAATGTAGGATGGGGTTTTAACTGATTCATTGTTGTGTATTTGTCTTGCTCTTTTTTTACTTTGCCTTTTTTTTTTTTACATAGTTTTACCAGCTTCTATCTGTTCTCACAATTTTCCTTGTGGAATCTTTACATTCTTTTTTATTATTGTTATGTCTGTGTTTACAGCAACACTTAAAACCAAACATCAGACAAAATTAAGAACCTATTCTAGTTGTGTTCAACTTGTATTAGAGCAGACCTTTCATGATAGTTGTACTCTTAGGATGGAAGCTGCTGACCTGCACTGATCAAGTGTGCACTGCTGCAGCTGCTGGGGAGATTTGGTAAGAGTGGACTCTGAAGATGGAGTGTGGCTCTGGCTTTAGCACACTGAATCCAGTCCGTACTTTCTCTGAGATTTCACTCGGAAGCGAAGAGGGGAAATTTGAGAGTGGCTGAAGCCCCCTGAGATGAGCAGCTTGTCCCCATGGATTGAAGGAAAAACCGGCACAAGAAGTAGTTCCCAGTGGACCCTACATGTTGTTCAGAAATACGGCTCTGAAATCTGCCTGGATCGTGGGAGGGTTGGGTAAGGAGGGGGCAAGTGGGCCAGTATGCAGGTTGGCCATAAAGTGGCATGTAAGGATGTTTGACCAGGCATTGCATAGCCTGTGTGGGGTGGCTGGGCCCTCTGGCCTGCCCGCTCACTGCCTGCCGCGTGGCCTGGCCGGACTGGTCTGGTGCCTGCGGCTGGGTGCTTTGCTGTGCACCTCGCCACCTGCAACGCCATTCAGCAGCTATTCAGGGGCCTTTCAGGAGCTCAATACTCCTGCTGTTTGTCATGGAAGAAAAATAGGCAGCTTGAGGGAATTAAGAATTACAGCAAGAAAAACCTGTTCAGTAATCAGCTGAATGCTGAGAGAGGTGAGGAGGAGGATCAAGTGGAGTGTAGCCAGCTGTATGTGTTTGCTCCTTAGCACAGCATTTGGGCATGGGCATTGATTATACCAAATCCTGAATGTGTGATCAAGCAAACACTTCTCCTTACAATTAAAGAAAGAATTTACTTGCTATACCCACTTAAAAACATTTATGACAGGATTCTATTGGCTTTTTCACTTTTAGAAAAATGGGGGGGAAAAAGTCTCAGCCATGAAGTAGCCTCTGTGCAGGAGTTTGCCACAGTGTATTGACTGTCTTCTTTCTCTTCTTCCTTGCTACTTGTTCCTCTCCCATAGCCTGGCAGAACACTTCTGCTTTCTGGTCATATACTTTAAAAAGTACTGCCCATCATGAGCGGGTGTTGCAATTTAGCATCTCCAGCTAAGTGGACAGAATATGTCTTTCAGAGCATGCGTTCTTCTTTTCCAGGGCACATCCATGGAAAACTGTCCCTTTGGCTTTTCCTGCCCCAGCCTCATTTTTATGAACCACTCAAATGTGCATTTCCTGTACATTCGTAATACACAGAAGACCAGAAACACTTAAACCCACCCCTCAAAAACCCTGAAAAATGCACCTCAGCTAATTTTTCAGAAGCAATAAACAGGTTCCCAGCTCAATTTCTGACATTTTTCTCAGCTGGATGATTATTCAGGCTTCAGTTAATTCTTTAGTTCAGATGATTCAAAACAAATTAGAAATAGCTGCAGGTAGCCATATGACCTGTTCCAGAAAACTTTTTTTTTTCCTTTAATATTTAATAAGTGAACTAGTATCTTCAAGTTGTGCATGCTAAGGCTCATCTGGACTTCAAATTGTTGCCTGTCTGATTCTAGGGCTAGGTGGGGTTTATTGGAGGGAGTGTTGTTTAGTGAGTGCAGTTACAAAGAGAGCCGTGTGCCTTTAACCAATAGTGCAAGAACAGAAGATGGAAATACATGCCTCTTTATTGATGCCAATGGCATCAATCCTAGTTGTTTACTAATATAAGTAGGTTGGGACAGACAAGATTACCCTCTAATCAGCACAGCTGTATTGGTTTTCTTCTAACTTGTTAATTGGCTGAAGTGTTTATTAGTGTTTCACAGTATAAATGTTTTAGTTCCTCTCTTTTCTGGATGGTTTAGGGCTGAATTAGCTACGGCAAAGAGGAAATGTCTGTCAGTTGTTCTGTGATTGTCAAGTCCAGGACTTCATGGCACATACAAATTCAGATGCCTGTGGGCAGGACCTCTGGGCTTTTGGGTTAAACCCTAGTATTGGGTTCTGGAGACTGGAGCTGTATTCCTGGCTCTGCTCCAAGTTATACCCTTGAACTCCGGAATAGCCTTGGAAGAGCTGCTTCATCTGTCTAGGCTTCATTTTTACCTTTCTGAAATTAATGTGTTGATAGTGCTCCACCTGAAAGTTTTCTTTCCAGTATTTGTTGTGAAAGTGACCTTTATATTTCCATGTCTCTTTTGAGAGCGGGCACTTTCTTTCCCCAACAGCAGTGAGGTATTGTAGTGGTAGCCCAAGAAGCTATGTGGGACAGAAAAAAGCAACGCTTGAACTTTACCAGTCTCTTTCTAAAAAGACCAGTATGAACAGGGGTTTTCTTTTAAAAGTATAGTATTAGGTAGCATGCTGAGCTGGAACACATCCTGTGCTAGACATACTGGGATGAGATAATTATCCTATTTATACCTTGTGTTTTCCCTATTGAAGGGAAAGATGACTCCTTTTGAAAAACATTTTGAGATCTCAAAATGAAAGGTGCAGGAGGGTATTGTTTGTATTGTGGTGCTTGCTGGAAAAAATTGAATACAAGAACAAATGAAATGAGAGGAAATGTGAAAACAATGGGAAGAGAAAAGCTGCTTTTAGCCTTACAGAGTAGTCATTGATTCATGAAAGCAGAAGGATAATTCCTCATTGTACAGCTTTCAGACAACAGTTAGAATATTAACTTCCAGTTAAAGACTAGAAAAATATCAATGAACTAACAGAAGCCAAACAAAAGTCACTAAAAAAAAAAAAGTTGGGGGTCTGGGGGAATAACTAATAGGAAAAGAGGAAAAAAATAGTTTAGTGAATTGGTGGAATGGAGCATGAACAGGGAAGTGACATAGCTGTCAGAATTGGAAAAGATTATAAACTCTTAGAAAAATGACTTACTTCTGTAGCTCAAGTTCAGAAAGAGGATTTCTGGGGTGAAAATAGAGTTGGTTGGTAGTTGTTTTTTTTTTCCCAAAAAGGTTTTTTTTAAAAATCTATTTTTATCTGAGGAATGATCTCCTAGAGAAAATGGAAGAAGTAATTCTTTTTGAGAATGCTAAACAAGGCATTAGAATATTCTGTACAGACAAGATGTTTTACAATAGCTTTCAGGCCTTCAGGCTTCATGGGGTGCAATTACCTGATTATTGTGTGTAACCATGGTCTTTAATGCTACTGGTTTTGAGGATAGTTTTACTATTTTTATGCATCTGTATTCTGCAAAGAAAAATAAACCAATTACAACTATAAAGTGCTTCTTTTCCTAGGCTTAGTATTTATTAATGACTTTTATAAAATTAATTCTGTATTCTGACTTGGAAAACTAAATGCCTCTTGCTGAAAGAAATCATGCACAGGATTTTGCATGGAACAATTATAGTAAAGTATAGTAATCTTTTTGCACAAATGCAAAATACTAGAGTAATTTGAAAGCAAGTTATACATCTAACTAGTGGCATTATATCCATTTCAGAGAGGAATAAATAGGAAGGGGACTTACTCAAGGTCAGGTGGCCTCAATAGAAAAAATGGAAGCTTTCTGCTTAACCGAAGCTCTCTAGAGAAACTAATTAAGTATTACTTTTTTTCTCCTTATGAAAATGGAGACTGGATCAGTGCTGTACTTATGACTGCATAAACTTTAATTTTCATCTTTATTCCCTAGATTTTTCACGTTTCTGGAATTTCCTTAAAGAAAACCGGAACACTAGTGCTTGCTAGGAACAGCTCAAGTGTTATTTTGCCACTGAGCTCAGTTTCATATGATGCAACTCTTCGTAAATATTAACTCGTGAAATACTGTGGCTACTCCTTTATGGAACAGCAGTGAGTTTACTGTGCGTTAAATTAATGTGTACAGGCGCACATCTCTTGCGTACTATATTTGGCAGTCCTCCAGTACATCCCCCCTATGTCCTGCCAAGACTAACCAGTCTGTTTGCTTCTGTTGCTCCAGGGCCATGACAGCTGGATAACCTCTCCACTTTAAATGCAAAGGGACAACTAGTCTCAGTCTGTTTGCATCTGCGTGCTCCGGTAATAAGCACAAAGGTGATGTTAGAGCTCTGTGTTGTCTCTTTTCCGTGTTTCCATCCAGAGGTCTTGGTTTGCCTTGCTCACCGAGTAGGAAAGACTCGTCGGGGGAGAAATTGTGAAAGTACTTTTCTTTTCCTAACTGCATTGTTAAAGGGATAGGAAGTGGGGACACAAGGGCAGGATTGCATAACAGTGGTTCTTAAAAGAAAGCAGAGGACCAAAACTCACTCATACGGCCCTAAAGGTATTGCGAACAATTGTTAAGAGTACAGCTGGGCAGTGGCAATCGTGTGAATGGTACTTTGACTATTGGTCATTTATTGTTTAACTCTTTCTAGTATCTTTATGCATATAAGTATTAATATGACACAATATTTAAGCTGCACTTTGTGCACTGGATGCTATCATATTGAGCTAATGTGAATTACGAATTGTTCTGAAGGTCTAATAAGCTTCTTACTAAATATGCTCAAAATGTTTTATACCCTTGCACAGATTAGTTTGGAATTAGTCTTGTGTATGAATTTAGGTGATACTTAGTTGTTCAGGGTGGTTTTTTTTCCCCCCTTTATATTCTCATTTACTGTCTTCCAGTGCAAACCCCTCCTGTTTCCCATGCGTTTTTCCCATTTGTTCTGTGGCACGTTTCCTGTTTTGGCCTGGCCAGGGGCGTTTCTGAGGTGCAGAACACTCACCCAGACTGGCTTGTAACAGTTTGAAAGAGTTACCAGCTAGCTAAAGAAAGGGAGAGATGGTGATGGATCTTAAATCTGATGTTACTTCAGACTGATTCCTACTCTGCATTTCACAGTGTCTTGGGATCCAACAGTAGAAGAGGGAAGTGACACAGGCACCTGCAATCCCAAGCTCTGAAAGTGCTGATTATATGGCAGTGATGATTTGTACTGGGGCAAGAGCCAGCTGGCTGTGTGGATGTGGCTTTAGATTGCTTTCTAATAAATAACAGTTAGTATGTCTCAGCTTGGTATGAACAGGAAGTGCCATGCAGAAGAACTGTCACTCCAGAACGTGAGTCAGAAGATTAAATTAGCGACTGACACAGATGCATATATTTCAGTGCCTCCACACTTGGCATCCCTGCACAGGCAAAATGTTGTAATAACAGCTCCCCTCATATACCTTGGATCCACAAGAAAAGAGCTCGTGTTGTGATGAGTAACATACAGAAGACATAGGTGAATGGTGTTTTTAGCCTAGCAATCAATTTTTTCAGACACTTCATAGACAGGTGTAGACTGGCTTTTATTCGTGTTTCTTGGTGTTTGCAACTGCTTCTTCCACACGTGATCAGTGACTGGCGCAAGCTCCTTGCCATATCTATTAATTGGTAAGCTTGCCTCTGTAAAATATTTTTCCTCATGTAAATTGTGAACTCATTGGCCAAGAGAAGCATCTTGCCTTTGAATGAGCCCTCACAGAGAAGTGGTTGTTTCAAGACCTTTATTGGGATGAATATACAATACAAGACTCTTCTCGTGTATTTCTGAAGAGAAGAGCAGCATTTATTTGGGCAAATCCGGGTCCTGGTCTAGTTAAGGAACTGCACAGGCAGATCACTGGGATTTTAATAATGCTTGAGGTGACAAAGCTTTACCCACACAGCCCTAATTGTGAGATGGGGTCACAAGTAGCAATTTGGTGTCTTGTTTCCAATGAAGGAACTTATGTTCAGTGTCTTCTGTTGCTGGTTTGGGCTTGCTCTTTTTTTCCCATTGACCATTTATGAACTGGTGGCACAGAAACATCCAATGTCCATTATTCTAATTGTTGTCCCATTTCTGCATAAAGATGATTTCTTGATTTCTGAGTCACATCCAAAAGCATATAGACTCCTTTTATTGCCATGACAACAGCAAGGCATGCCAATGTTAGCAATGTCTGCTGGGAAAAAAAGCCAGTGAAAGCAAAACAGAGTTATGCAAAACTGAGATATTTCATATATAAATCTGATTTTCTGTAACGATCCAAAATTATCTTGCATTGTGGAGAAGTCATTAAGAACAAGCCCTAGATAAATAGCATAGTCTAATGCGGAACGTTGAGTCCTGTCCTAGCCACTGCATTACAAAAAAGATCTTGCAAAAGTAGTGAGAGTGGAATTGGTCATAGCCCTGTTATAATCTGGTCTGAATCAGACAAGATAAAGAGTTAAATGTGGTTACTAAAAAGAAAGGATAATTACTAACAGTTTTAGAGAAAGAACGACTGGATGTTAAAGTGCACATTGTCCTTTCATTATCATGCTGTTCTTATCATTGCCTAAGATTAAAAGTACATTTGATGGGATTACATAACAATACATTTAAAACTAATAAATAATGCAGCAAGTTGTATAAAATAATAGGAAATCATTGATGTAAAACAGGTCTTGGAGAGCTGAATGGTAGAGGAAATCTGCATTAGTCCAAGTGAAGCTGAAAAGGAGGAAAGCCATCGGGTGGGGCTTGAGAGATCTGCAGTCAGCAGGAGGGATTATTTCCATTTTAAAAAGAGGTGGGAGTACAGAGCTGATGGAGGTGGTATCGACAGCCTCCTTTCCCTTGAAACCTGCACGATCGTGTGGGCTTTCTCCTGGCCTCCCTCTATGCTTTGAAGCTAAGATGGAGATGGTCTTGGAAATAGATGGATTAGAAATAGAAATTGAGCATGAATATCCTGCAGTCGGGCATTACCTGCTGAACAAAAGAAATTTGTAGGCTTTGAAGACTTCTGCTTATGCTTGCGGTGAAGGAGGGGGACAGAATGAATGACGTTGTCCACTGAGAAGCTGAGATTCAAGTTTTCCAGGCCTATGTCTGGGATTCACCCATAAAACTATCTTCAACTTTTTTTGTCATTTTCACCCTGTTAATATGTAGCTGCAGATGGCTGGAGGGCTGATCTTTCCGCTGATGTGTCCTCGGGTACCCGAAAGAGTGTCAGGAGCCTCTGCAAATTCCAAAGGATGGAAGTGCTACGTTTTCATTTAATGATTGTTTGACTCTCAAATGAGGTGGCTGATTTCTAGTGACAGCCATAGGCGGTGTCAGAGCAAATGTAAATCTCGTTCCCCTTATTTATATCCTTATTTTTAGGCCTACTGGTATTGCTGTAGACTAGGATGCTGTGGCTTCATTTGGGTTCTCAGGAACTTGACAGTACTTGGCTGCTTAGTACCAGGAGATGGAATAGGCCTCCTCATTGTGCATCACTTGCCATCCTGGGTTTTCTTTGAGTCGGGGAGGTCCCAAGTGCCAGCTGGCTGTAAATGCAGACAGTAGCTCAGGCAGTGTAGCCCCCAGTGAGTGGGGGCTCCAGCTCTAAAAGAGCCCTCCTGGACTCCCAGAGAAACTGGGGAAGTCACTTGACTTCTACATGCTGTTTAAGACTTATCAAAGATTGCGGTTAATATCAAACATTAACAGTTGCTATCTAATAAACAAGCTTCATGTGAGAATTCAAAAAGATAAATTGCAATGGTCCTTTGGGACATTGACAGCATTCTATGGCCTGAAAACCTTATGAAGGTTGGGTATGACAAACTGGATTTTACTTTTTCTTGTTGTTGTCTCTCTTACCCCGACCTTTAGTTGGCAGCATGCTATTGCACAATAGTAATGATCGGAAATTATGTAGCAAAGATTTTTTCAAGGCCTCTTAGAGAAACAGGTACTTTGATTACAATAGTCTATATTATACTCATCATGTATGTTTAAAAAGGTCCATGTTGTGAAATGATAGGAAGATTTTTAATTGAGAACACTACTATTAATTCGCTCCCTTGATTCTTCTTATGTTCTTAGCACCTCAGGTTGTGGTCTGAAGAGCAGCTGCATAATGTCTGCAGTCTAACTTAAGATTCTGAGATCAGTGAGCCTCTGAAAAGGGCAGATACATCTGCGCATAGCCACATTGCAAGATGAGAGTCCCAGACTCTCAGCATATATTGCCAGGTGATTGATGGGCTGTGTCAAGACTTGACAAACAGAACAACAAAACCTTGCAGCTTTATGAACTTAGTATCTAAGTGTACATAACTTAAAAACATTAAACATTTGCAAACATAAGAAATTCCTTGAGAATTGTACAACACTTAGGTGCTGGTGGAGCCTGCAAACCATAAACACCTGCAGTTAATGATAAGGTTTGTCTTCATGTTGTGGTTAACCTAAGTATGTGGGTGTGGGGCATGTTAGCATGTTGAAGAGCACTGCTTATTGTGTCTGTTTATTCTGCTTTCTGTTCTGTGGAATGGCAGGTGTGCTGGGTATTTCTGAACTGAATGTATTTTGATGTATCTGTTGATTTTTAAAGTTTATTTCTTACACAGCATCCTTTCGCTGGCATATTTTAAATACTTAAAGAATGATTTAAAATGTTTTGGGGGATGTTTGTTTGCAGAGGTGGTCTCATCAACAAAAAAGCTGCTGATTCACAGCAGAATTTGACTAGGGCTTTAGAAAAAAGATTAGCTGGTGCAGTTAGGGGTACAAAACTGAAAAACCTGAGGACTTCTTGAACAAAAATGGGTTGTATTGACCATTGTTCTGCAGGTTGATATTACGTGGGTAAGTTGCTAACAGACTTTTTTTGGTCTGTGTTTTTTAGCTTGGTTGGGTCAAAGACTATTCTCCAAGCAAGGCATTTGGGTTTTTTTCTGCTGCGAAGAATTATGAATCCATGAGTAGCCTTTTTGGGGGACATAATAAAGAGCCGTGAATAGCTGGGATCTGCCTCCAAAGTTGCCAGTGTCATTTGGTCTAATTTTGGTTGGAGCTTGTGTCATGAAATGCAAGAGCTCCTACTCAACCCTTAGTAAATCCCCTAATCACTTTATACCTCAGAATAAACCGTTAAGGATATGTGGTTTGGGCTGAGAGTGGGGCGTATACTGAGGAGAGGTGCAGTGAAGATGGGCTGTAGGACAAGGACGTAAGAATGGGAACACCGGTTCCTCGGTACCACGTCTCTGCGGACAGCCATCAGCAGATGCCTAGGGACGAAAAGACAAGAGCGAGCACATAGTGGTGTGTCCCCAAATACTCTATGGCCTTCACTGGTCTGCAGGTCAGGGCATTTTTCAATCAGAGGAGATGGCTTTGGTAATCTGTAATGGATTTTTTTTTTCTTGTTTTTCTGCAGTCCCTTTTGAGTCCAGGTAAACTTTTGCTACATAGTGTCCTGCAGCAAGGTGTTCTACAGCTTAATTATGTGTGTATGAAGAAGTAATCATTCTTTTGCTTGTTGTGAATTGGACATTTACTAGTTCCACTAGTTAGCCTCTAGCTCTTCTATTGGAAGAGACAGTAAACAATTGTTCCCTATTCACCTATTTCATGTCACCGATCTTTGCAAACCTCCGTTATATTCCTACCTTGGGCTGATATATCCAATTATGTGCAAGTGCTCCTTGCACAGAAGTTTTGCTCTTGCTTCTCATGTCAGTTTTCTCCTTTATTTAATGAAAGTCATTAACAATGTATACTAATTCAGTTGTGTGGACCGCAGCCAATTGATGTGGGTATAACTGAAATTTCTGTTTTGCTTCTTGCCAGTGTGGCCTCACTGATCTTACTTGGCACGTCATTGTTGCTGCTGCCATCTTAGCCTGTAACTCAGTCTCAATGGTATGCCTTTCTTACTTTAGACCCGGAATTTCCGTCCCCTGTGACACTTATACTTGTTGTTAGCTTGTTTGGCTTAAGCCAAAGCTTTCTTTTTCAATATAGTCCTGCTCGTCCACTGAGGTGACCTGTTTTGCTTTTTCTGCATGTGTTCCACCCCTGCATACATCACCCATTTCTCTTCCTTTCACTGACTTTCCAATACATGTTTGATCAGTATCCTCATCTAAATTAGGTATTTCATTCCCCTAACCTGTTCTTTAGATTGCTTTTATGCAAAAACAGCTGTCTGCTCTTCTGTGCACTTTAAAAAAACAACCAACCAACCATTTTGGTCATGTCCTCATTCCCAATGCCAACAGCCTGCTTCCATTTTGACTGAGGAAAAGCCATCCCTGCTGCACGTGCTGCCCCTGCTCCAGCCCTGCCCTGGGTGATGGGTTTAGGTTTCTCTTCCTTCTGCACATCGATGTTGTGTTCCCCCCCCCCCCCCCCCCCCCCCCCGTTTCTCGATACACGCTCTTGCTACAGCGTCCCTCATGGCACTGTCGGGAGCCTCTTTGCCTCACCAAGCTCCTGTGGGCTCAGCAACAGGCGCCCGAGGTGCAGCCCCGCTGCCTTGGTGCTGCAGACACACCTGCACCGCAGGCACGGGGGGAGCCACATGCCCTGGGCCCTGTCGCTCTGGCGGAGCTGCTGCAGGCCTCACGCGGGCGAGGCCGTGCGTTCCCTGTGCCTGCCCACGGTCCCTCTGCTCGGCGGCTGCTTTTCAACGTGTCTAACCGGGGCGAGGAGCCCTTGCGGCCTTCCTGCTCGGCCGCGGCCGCTGTGCGGGCTCTTCTGCCAGCCGATCTGGGCTGCCGGCCGCTGTGCGCCCCTATCCGGCGGGCCGAGCGCGCTGCCTCAGCCTCCCCGAGTCACGGCTGCACCGGCCGCGCTACTGCGCGCCAGCCGCCTGCGGGCCAGGGCGTGCAGAGGAGGCGCGGAGCGAGCGGCCGCGCGCCGAGCTTTCTCGCGGCCCGGCCGGCGGTCCTGCGCGCGGAGGCGGGGAGCGGCCGGCGCCTCGCGAGACCCGCGCGATAGCCCCGCGAGATCTCGCCGCCTCCCTCCTCCTCCCCGCTCGCGTCATGTTTTCTCTTTGACAAGCCGCCGTTGCTGCCGCAGGAAAGGACGCGGCTGCCGGCGGGGACTTGCCGCTTGCCCCAGCCTCGCGGAGGACCCAGGCCGGGGTCTGCCGCCTCCCCCCGCTGCCCGGTGAGCGCTTGGCTGCGGGGGGACTGACGAGCTCGGCCCCCGGTGTGGACAGAGGTGGGAGGCCTGAGCGAGCCCGGCGGGGGAGGGGGGTTCTCCTCGGCGCCGCTCCCCACCCAAAGAAACCGCCGCCTCGCGGGGCGCGGCCGTGGCGGCCTGGGGAGACAGATGCAGCCCCGCTGCACCCCGGCACGGCCCCTCGCCTTCGTCACGCGGGGGCGGCTGCACCCCCTGTGCCGCCGACTGCTTTTGGGGGGTGGGGAGGGGCGCAGGGAGGCGAGGCCGCCGCTCTAGCACGGGCGTCTGGGAAGCGGGGAAGGTGCAGGCGGGGATGGAGAAACCGGGGAGGCAGGTGGGGCGGCCAGATGTCAGCGCCCTGTTGCTGAGGGCGAGAGAACGACGGGTGTTCCAGCAGCTCCCCTTCCTTTGTAGGGAGGCGAGGAGGGGTCCTTTCGTGCCTCTTCAAAGCGCTACAAACTGTACAAAATCTGTGTCGTGCTTTGGCGGAGATCGTCGGAGCCTGTGCTTTTCCCCTTGAGCTTCACGAATGCGGTTGTAGCGTGGTAGTGTGTCCTTCCCCTAAGTGTTAAATGCATCTCTGTGTGCATCCTAGGTGGATCTGGCTGGTATCACAAATTTCCGTCTGAAATTTGTCATGTTGGCCTTGATCAACTGTATTTATGATTGTAGGTGTTCCGTGTATCTCCAGACCGGTCATCTGAATTGCATAGTCTCCCCATGGCTTATTTGCTGGCTCTTCTTTGCAGTACTGGAGAATTCTACGTATAGTTTTACTTAGAGATGACTTATTTTGTGTTCTGAAGTGATGTTCTAGCAGGTGGCTGGTTGTTTTTGTGGGTTTTTTAAACTGCATACAGTTAATTTCTTTTAGAAGTTACTGTATACAAGCTGCTTTTCATGTCTTTTAGGGACAGAACCGTATTGTGCTCTCCCCTTTTCGCAACATACATAGCAGAGGTTTATATGCATCTGGTAAAACATCTTAATCTTCTGTTGGTTTAGACCTGTTCTTTGTGTCTCATATCTAACCTGATTGTTGCTTCATGGACTGTTTAATTTGCTGTAGCTGGGACCACGTGCTCTATATACATGCATACATATTGCATACATATATGTACATGTATATATACATACATATTGTGCCATGAACTTGATCAGATCTGTAGTTTAGCAGTGTTCTGTGCTGTTACTTCATAACAGAAACTCAAAGCTATAAATTTACACATACTGAATTTAATGCTCCTTGTTAGAGGCTCCATATAGACCATATCTTCTCCATTGCATAGGGATGTAGGACTGCAGAGGACTTGGATCACAGGACTGAGTCCTCACTTAATTATGGGGGGGAAATATAATGGACATTTAATTTGAAAAGGTAGACTCTATACCTGATCAGCCTGCTACTGCTTCCCACTATTCTAAGACATATCTATTAATTTTGTATGAAGGATTAAAAGCTGTACAATGTTAATGTGCTACAGGACAGAAGGAGGACATTGCCAGTTTCCTGCATTCTTGCACTTACAAGGAATTTGTTAGGTGGCTTTATGCTCAGTAGTTGTCTCAGAACGAAGCATCTTCAGGCTTCTTGTCTCCAAGTATAAACAAACTTGTGTATGTTTGAGGATTTCCTCTCCTCTCTTATTTAAATGTATTGTGTACGTTTTATTTATTGTCTTAACATTAAGGATAACCATATTTTTGTGGCTGGAAGTATGTAAGTTGAAGGAGGGTAGGAGTGTTGAAATTTTTTTCTGCAAACTGTGTAAAGGGGGTATTGCTATCTAATTGTTAATTAAGAATAATAGGGTTATAAAGTCTTTGACTTATTTTTGCTGAAGAATATAACACAGCAGGTTTTTTTTATTGACTTAATCCTTGAACTGAAAGGTAGTTGACCAGTGAAAGCTTTTTCTTCTGTTACTTCAGAACTGACTTAAATGGGTATGAGTTGATTAAGAAAGGATTTTAGCGGCCTCACTAAAAATCTGAGTTGTTTTTTGTCTTTTAAGTTACCAATTTCAGATAGCCATAATCTTCCCTTTTTGAAGAAAACAGTGCACAGCTGCTCTGCATGTGTTAAAAGTATCAGTGATGACTGCAGTGGGAGCATTTTACAGATGGGAAAAAATATACGTGAAATTAGTTTTTGTATTTTGGTAGTAAAATTAAAAGTATGTATATTTAAATATTTTTTTTTTTAAGACTCGCTTTTAGCATTCCTATATTTCTTTATGTTTTTAACGTAATTATTCTTGTAATTATCATGGGGTCAAGAAGCACTTTTATCCCCATTTTAGAAATAAGTAATGGAGACAATTATATGTATTTCAGGAAGACTTGGTGGAGCAGGCATTTGAGTTCCGGTCATGGGTTGTTGGGAAGTCATTATACTTTCAATACAACAGTCTTCATGTAGATACTGTACAATTACTCAGCCTTCCTCTGTTTATATGACTCTAAAGATTTCTACCTTGCACTAGTATGTTTTAGTTAAATGTAGAGTGCATTTGTCTATGGCTGATTTGACTTCCTGGTGTCAGTCATCTTTGAGAGTGGCAAGTACTGTGTTGGTTATGTTTCTTTGTCATGACTGGTTCTCAGAAGTACTCGAACTCTGAAACTGCTGGCAGGTTTTCTTTTTCTGTCTCCCTGTAGTGGTTGACAGTCATACAGAACATTCAAATCTAGTAGGTGTTTTCTTTTTTAGAACCATCTAAAGTAGCCCTCAGAAAATGGAGCTCTACTTTCCTAGGGCTGCTGAAGTAACTGGCAATGTGCTGCAGCTGCTTGCAACGTGCTGCAGCTGCTTACTGTGCATCATAGTAACTTCATGGTAACCCTTGTAATTTCTGAAGATGAAAAAAAAAAAAAAATCACCTGGAACCCAGTGGCTATGGAATTTGCCAGTTGACAGCAAGTGTAATTGTGGCCTAGGAACTGGCTGGGTATGTTCTCTGGCCTTGAGTGCCTGTTGTGGTTGACCTGATGTCATCAAGCTAGTTGGGAGTATGTTCAGATGGCTCAAGCAGTCATGTTCTCTGCTGGAAGCTGAAATTAATTTACTGTTTAAAGAAGAGCCTACAGTTTGAGTCCTCCTTACTAGTAATAATTTTTTTTTTTCTGTCAGCACTGGATAATACGGAAATTTCATCCTCAAACATTACCTTACAAATGCATGAATTTATACAACAATTTTTTTTTCCAGTTAGTTATACTGGGAGTACTTGATGAGTCAAGAAATGGTAATGTTAACACAAGGCATATACTTTGCTTATTTTGCATTTAAGTTGCAGTCTAGCTCTTGAGTATTTTTTTTTTTCTCTCTGAAATACGAAGTCGCATATTAAAGCAAACATGGTCTCAGTTGTATTTTAAAGTAGAATTACCTATACCTTATTGACTGTATTTCAGAGAGAGAAGCAATTCAGAAGTGTGCCAAGAGGACCATCAAATAATTAGCTTGTAAGTCACCTCTGGAGGTCATACAGTTGTAGAATCATAGAATGGTTTGGGTTGGAAGAGACCTTTAAAGGTCATCTAGTTCGACTCCACAACCCCCGCCATGGGCAGGGACCTGTTTCACTAGATCAGGTTGCTCACAGCCCTGTCCAGCCTGACCTTGAACACTTCGAATGATGGGGCAGCCACAGCTTCTCTGGCAACCTGTTTCAGTGTCTCGCTACCCTCATTATAAAAAATTTCTTCTTCATATCCAGTCTCAACCTACCCCTTTTCAGTTTAAAACCATTGCCCCTTATCCTGTCATTACAGGCCCTGATAAAAAGGCGCTCTCCATCTTACTGACATGACCCCCTTATATATATAGAAAGGCTGCAGTCTACCTCTCTGCTTACATCAGAGCTAACTTGAAAGTTAAATGACATCACTGATGTGGTTGAAATTTTAATATCTATTCATGTGCAGATTTTGCAGTCTCCTATCCATTGCTGACTTTCTCAACTTAAAATCATGACTACTAGTAAATACATCTTAATAGTTTTTTCTAGTTTTTACAAGAAAATGTCTGTTCCTCTGTGCTGTGGTGGTTGGAAATAGTACAACTGTGTGGTTAGTACTAGTACAAGTTAGTTGAAGTACAAGTGATTGTTCCTTTTGGGGGAGAGTGGTGGGGGTAAAACCACCAGGGTTTTCAGCCCTTTCCCAATGCGAGATAAGGTCTTTCACAACCTTTCTTTGCTCAAATTGTTGGAACATTTTTGATGCATGGGGATGACTGCTTCTCAGCTCCTCGTTTTACTAACTGCTTTTGATGATTATGTATGTGGACTGTCTTCTGCATTCTTAGCTTTTGTTTCAGTATACTTTTATGCATCTGAAGAACTAAAGGATTAAATTGATTTTTGTAAGTTTCTCTGCTGAATAGTGATAGTAAGCTTCTATTTCTCTGCTGCTTGGCTAGGTTTTGTACAGCACCCAAGGGTGTAAGGGTTTACATTCACAAACCATGATTATGCTTTTGTATAGTTTTCTTTATAAACATAAGGGCAAAAGAGCAAGTAGATTTAATTCCTCATCAACTTTGAAGTAATTTTGTCCTATTTTGTCTGTCTCCTAAAAGATTTTTGGGGTGACCAGTTATCACCAGCTGAAAGCATAGGGTTATATTAGTTTCAGTAGTAGACTTGATAATGCATAAATAAACCTAAAGGAACCTAAAATCAGGTAGGAGGACTAAATTTGGAAGAATATCAGTAGAACCTCAGCATGGCTTACCTGACAAATACGATGAAGCTAGGTGGAATTTGAAGTTTGGAAAGAAAAGTCGATAGTTGGCTGTAGATTGGATCTGAACTAAGATACCAATAATGTGGTTTCCATATGCTGAGCCAGAAGGCTAACACAAGGAGGAAATACAGTGGGCATTGAGACCAGTAGAGACAGATGTTCACATAAATCAATTAATGTTAGTGTGTATTTCATTGTAATGTTTTTCTTATGAGTGAAGAACAACCTGCTGTAGCCACTGTTCTTGCTTGCTCTTTCTGGTTTAGTTCCTCTTCCTCGTTGTCTTGCTGTTCCAGATTTATAGGACACCATGTCTTATTTTTTCTGCGTTGTTTTACTGTCCATCTCCTGTTACCTAGCACTTCTCCCTTTTTCCTTTTCTTTCTGCTTCTAATGTCTCTTTTGGTCCCTTTAGTTTCAATTCTCTGTTAATTTGTAGCAATTTCTCTGCAGTGTCAGTATTTTCTAATTTATCGTTTTCTCTTTTTCTTTCCCATGACTGTGTTGTATAGATTCCCATTCACCTCACCTCTGTCAACAGCACTGAGTATAGACTAAATGTATTGGCCAAAAAGAACATGAGGAACATTACCTTACACAGTCTACAGTGCTTTTTTGGCATGAGTGAAATATTGAACAAATAACCCTTTTAGGCGGCATTATGTCCTGTTACCATTGGTTTTAACTGTCATAGTTTGCCCTGGCTGTGAGTAATACATCTTGCGGGTTTTGCGTTGCTGGTAGGTTTTACACTGCTGGCCTATGACAAGGCAGGATTTTACTTATTTTATGTATTCCTGATTTCTAAATTAACCTTTCAAGAAAAAGGCTGTAAATGTGGTTTGAAGTCCTTGACATCTGCTGCTAAATCCTATATATACAACCCTTTATTGAGAAAAAAGGAAAACAAATCAAACAGTTTGCTTTTCTTTTAGTTGTACTTTCAGATTGTAAAACTTTAATAAGGATTGCAAAAATTGCTGCATTCTAACAGTTGGTAACACGTGAAGCATGATTCTTACTGGAACTTTTTGCCTGCTTTGTAAGAAGTATGAAAGACCGGAATGGTAAAAAGTTCAGGTAATATGTTGTTTTATGGAATGTTAGGAACTGTTAGGACTGGAACTCAGCAAAACTAGAAAACATTCCTTCTGTTGCATAAATTCAAGGTACATCTGTATCTTGAATTCCACATTCAGTTCTGGAGTCATACAGATGAACATACAGGTATGTCATTATATCAGTCTAGGTGACCAGATAGTAATAAAGAAACTGGGAAGAAGGCAAAGAAGTGTGGCATGAATGATTAGAGGTATGCAGTGCTTCTGTGGAAGGAGAGAGTCTTTGGTTTCAGTTGATACCATGGAGGAGAAATAATATAACCACATTTTTTCTGTGGTGTCGTTGTATTAGGAATTGGACAGAATACTGAGAAGATAAATTAGTAGACTTAGTTACAGAATAAAGACTTTGGTTTACTGGTAAGAATATTACATTTATTTGAATTAACAAATTAGTTTATAAGGGTTCTAAATGTTTATGCTACAAAATTAAAGTTGTGTAACTTTGAAGAGATTCTGCTTGCCTAATGGGATTGTAGTATTATCACCACAGTGAGGCAGTAAATAGAAACATACTGCATCAGGTTTTCAGTCATATTTCCAATAACTTAACTGTTCCAGACCAGTGATCAGCTATGTGTACAGAACCGCCCTCTTGAGAACCTATCTAAAATAACATCCCAGAAAAAAGTTTTTCAATAGTCAGTCTCACTCACAGTGAATGAATTGAATTATATTCTCAATGAGCCAGTATAATTCCCTGAAATATTTCCTGAGTTTTGTGTGATCTGCAAAAAGCTTGATTTTTCTGGCCCGTTCACAGAAGTTATTTCTCACTGCTGCAAATAAACGTTTATCTACTCTTAGCAATATTAGGAGCTGTAGTGTGCCCTGGCTGCCATCTGTTTAAATACTACATTTTCTAATCCTTTTCAGAAACCACCTAGGTGCTGTCATGCTTAAAGTACCTCGAGCACAGTTTACTGTAGGACCACTCATGTTGAAAATAGTAAATGAAACTGCTGTGAACTTGAGAAAGATCACTGTCAGTGCACACGCACTGAAGGACTCTGTCCTTTGGAAGTACGCAAATCTGCTTATTTATTGAAGTTTTTCTTTTCTTGCACTCTTTTTAGAAAATAAAATAGAAACTTACCTACCCATTGGGGAAAGGTGGTATAATACTACAGTGAGGAAGTAAATAGAATTCAGGTGTGCGAGTTTCACAACCAGTTCTTTGCATGTTCTTTAGTTTTGGTGTTTCCTGCCTTTGAATTGACTGTACAGACTTCCAGCTTCTTGTGTTACAAGCTTTTGTAATTAGGTTCCCATAAAATAAAGGTAAATGTAGTCAGCGTCTTACAAAGGTTGCTGAAATTGCTAATTGCAGAGAGGAGAGACTAAATGAATGCTTGTGAGGATTATTTTTCTGCTGAGAAAACTTCTGATTTTTAGGACATGTAATGTTTGCAGCTTTATAGGTGCAGTTTTTCAAGAGCTTTGCAGAAAATAAAGCTTTCAATTTTTTTCAGCTGTTTTTGTAGCAGTACTGAGTCTGAGCACTTAGCCTATGTCAGAATAGTTGTTTTTCTGTGCTTGATTTCTGCTGTAGTCAGTCTAAGTTAAAGAAAAATGTGGTAATATGTAGCTTCATTAAATTCTGACCTTGTTAGCATCTTCAGTGTGTGTGCTAGGGCCACTGATTTAAGAAAATGTATTTTCTTCATACTGACTGAAGATACTGTGTCTCATTTTATGCATATTGATTCTCAGATGGTGGTTCCTCATGTGATGCTGTCTTCATTTTTCCAGAATTCAGAAGCTTCTGGATCATAGTGAAATGTTTTTATCATTACCTTTGTAATATAATATTTCTGGTTTCCGAGAAATTAATCACAGTTTTGCTACAGGATATTACAACTTAACCCTTTATGAGTATTACAGTAATTTTCTAGCTCTTCCCACATTATCTTCTAGCTTTTCGGGTAGACTGCTGAAGCTGTTTTTCATTGCTTTATACCTAATATGTTATTTATACATGGAGTGAATAATCCTACATTTGCATGTAGAAAGTGGACAAATAAAATTAGCTATTCTAAGAGTTGCTCAAAGTTTTTTATAATTACAAGTGATAATATCTATGGTTTTTCTCTTCAGAAACATTGTGCTAACTTACTGTTGAGTCATACTATTGCTCCCTACAACATGTGATTCTCTTCTTTTATTTCTCTGGCTGACATGCCGTGCTTTTTCTGAGCAGCGTTTTCCAGATCTTTGAGTAAGAGGCTTCTGTTTTGTATACATTTCTAATTGTCAGAGTTGTGATAATGAGCTGATAGTTGAACCTTCCTCAGTTGTATAACTTGTGATGAGATACTTGTGTTAGAGATGGACCTTGTACAAGACCCAATGTTTCCAGTACTTTTGATTGTCTCTTAAAAATCTGGGGTTTATTTTGAAACAATTAAGAAGAAAGTAAATGGAAGATTTGTGCTCTGCTTTCTACTTGCGTGGCAGACTGCAAAAACACAATCAGGTATGCTTAGCAGGAAGTATTACTACTATTTAAGAGAAAAGTAGCAGAGAAACAGATTTTCATGAGACATAGAAAGCTTTGAAACTTGTAATTGTGTTAGTTGAAGAATGATTCTTGCAGGTTTGAAAATCTCTATGGACTGTGACAGGTGACACCTAAAGACTAGGTTAAAATATATTCCCCTTGTTTACTGTGTCCATTTGACAACTCTTTATGCAAGATGAGTTTTGCTTTTTGTCCCTGTATTACAGTGTTTACTTGTTTGGACCTTGTACACAGGGAGGGAAGCACAAAGTTGTAAAATAACAATTAAGCAGGAAGATTCAGGTATATACAAGGGATGGGAAATCACTGTACTTGAAGATTTAGCTGCATTTCTGAGTTGATTGTTCAATTTTTCCTTTTAGCAGTCTGGGCAGCAGTTGTACCTTCTTCCTTCTTATCTGTGGGCTTTTATTATTATTGAAATTCTTGATGGAATACCAAAGATTACCCAGATTTGGCAATGAGGTAGAACTGCTGTGTTGGAGATCATGATGCTTACCAAAGAAAAAAAAAAAAAAAAGCAAGCAGCCCAAAAATCCATTCGTCCCTCCCACACATTTAGGTGGTTTCTGCATGTTGATAAGCTGAATGTGTGTGCTCAGGACTGAAAAAACAAAACATATTTTGTGGGGAAATGGTGCTGTTACACTCTCTACTTTTAAAAATAGTAAGATAATATTCCTGTCTTCCACTTTCTAGTGATCTTTTGTACAACCTTCTTTTAAACAACAAAAAAAACCCCCTCTACTTTTTCTTGCCTTGACTCTCATACAGAAATCTCTTCTTGCAGGAATTTAGTTACCTCTTTGGAGTTGACTAGAGCTGTTACTTATTTTCCTGTTCTTCCCTCAAAAAGAAGCTGCAGTGTGTGCTGTGACCACTTTATATAGCTTCTATCCCATCTCCACCTTTCTTTAGTGTATCACAGCAATATTTCTTTTAGATCTATACAGAGCACCTTCTCTGTAATCATCCTTTTTTTTTTTTTTTTAATTTAAATCTAAACCGAAGGAGGAGCTTCCTGTTTACTTATATTAGGATAAGTTTGTCAGCTGTGTGGAGGCAGTTCTTGCGTGACAGATTCAAATACCTCCCATAATTTCCAAGCGGACATGGAATGGGAACACTACGGAAATTCCTTCAGGGAGGTTGTGTATACATTCTGTCCAGGGCCAATTTTTCCTGCTAAGCTCAGAACAACCTTTATAAACCT
Organism: Phaethon aethereus; assembly: GCF_964289735.1. Lineage (NCBI taxonomy): Eukaryota > Metazoa > Chordata > Aves > Phaethontiformes > Phaethontidae > Phaethon > Phaethon aethereus. Next base: position 19,677,281 of record NC_138588.1, on the reverse strand, counting down.
AGAAGCTTTGACCTTCAACCCCATGCTAAACTCCTTTTAAAATTCTTACTATACACCCCACCCCACCCCCACTTCCTGGAATACAGGAATATTTGCTGCACTTTTCACATTCTGAAGTCCTTTAACTGTGTTGAAGTTGAGAACTTCTCTTACTAACCTGTTTTGTAATGTTTTTCCCCCTCTAGTGAGTTGTTCTTATACTTGCATTTGAAGTTGATCAAAGCTGTCCCACTTACCTCAAAGTGAGAAGACCTAAAAACTTGGTTTCCAGAAGCTGTAGTAAAAGTCTGAAAAAAATAATTCTTAGAGATTTGACAGTCTTCACATCTGAACCAACCAAGTGGATTTATGAGAACTCTTTAGTGTTTGCTTTGTTCCCCTTCTAGAAAAATCTTACATTTTCCATAGCTAATTTAGGAGCTCATGTTAAGTGTCTGGAAAACTTACTGTTACTTTCCAGTCGCATTTTACCTTTTGTATGGCACATGGTATAAACACAAAAATACATTTTACATAATTTTCCCTATAATTTCACTTTGACATTAACTGTGACATTTAGAAAGAATTACTTGACTTTTGAAAATAAATAATTGTTATACAGAAGTTACTTGTGCTTCAGGCACATATACATGAAATACTGAAATATTTATAGTATATACTATAAATACTGTAGTATATATATTTATGTATATATTAAGAATACTGCAACATTTATGGTGGAATACCTATTTTGTTATATCTTCTGGTCATTTCTACGTCAGGGTATTGCTCATGCATCCATTCAGTCAGTGGCTTGGTACTGTATATATAAAATAAAGAAGCTGCGCTTAATTGCAAGATCAAGTTCCTCTTTCCATTTCTGAGTGTTTAAATATCTGTGATGACAGAGAAGAAAGGAGCAGTATTTATAGTTTGTCACTTCATAGTTTATTTCCATTTCATGTAAATTTAGTTATATGCATCTCCAGTCTCATTCTTATTTAAGATATAGGGATAGTTCTTATTTCTGTAGAAAATATGCAGTTTTCCTTGGTAAAAGTGTTTACTGTTGGCCTGTTTCATTAGTGATATAAACTTAATCTTATTTGAAAGCTCATTTGTTCAACCTTCTGTTGTACTTAATGATTACTTGCAACAAGCCTTTCATATTTTAATACATGTGATTTATTAGTTATTTTAGGCAAGCTTACATCTCAAAAGTGAATGTTTTCAAGTGATGTGTAAGAAGTAGCTGGTGGTTTCAGGCTGAATTAATTCCTATTTAAGAAAATCAAGCTCTTTAATAACACTATTAATATTTAAAATTCTTTAGAAATATTTGCTAGGCCACTGAAGACTGCATTCTCTCCCTGAAATATGACAACTTTCCACTTTTTATCTATATTTTAATTGAAAAAGGAAAATCTTAAGTGTGTTAATTATTATTAGCATTTACTCTGTCTTGCTGACAAACACTTGTGGAGTCTTGGTTTTGTGTTTTTGTTTTTTCCTTAGATGCAGCAAGCATGGTCTAAACCAGAACCTTTTTAAAATCATCGTATAAATAAATAGATGAACAGAAATATATGGAAAAAGGGGAAATTAAAGTTACGGTAAATTAATTCTTTCTGAGTTCATGGCCATGTGGAAATGCATGCTAACCATTTAATTATTACAATTTCATAATGCTTAGAATTGCTTGTAAGTAGATTTATTTGAATTTGAAGTGCAGCCCATTATCTTCTTTTTATGCCTTTTTTATGCTTATTATTGCAAGATGTGAAGACGTCATCCTGAGCTTAGAATTTGAGTGGTAATAGCATGAGTTAATGTGTATATTCGGTATTAATTAGTTTACATTAAGGGGAACACCATGAATGGACCAGAAGAGGTGAGTGTTTTGTACTTTTGAGCTTGAAAACACAGAATCAGAAACATAAGGGGATGAGCATTATGCAGCGAGATGTAGCTTTGGAAGTTGTTAAGTTCCTCTTTGGGTGCATTTTAAATGATGGACTGATAAAAGAAAAAAAACACCTCTGTCTATGCTGCGGGTAAGTTCCATGTTTCTTATAACATTAAAAGAGAGCTCTCTGAAGCATATTTTCTTTTCTTATTTAAATGTTCTACTGTCCTCTTAGCTCAGGAGGAAAATCCCTTGATTATGTTCCTCTTGTTTTCACAGGTTTCATTTTAAAGTTCTTCTCGTTCCTTTTCATATGAAGTAAAGGAAAGAACCAGCAGTTAGTGTCCCAATTGAAGTGAAGGGTAACTAACAGCTTTCTTTGTTCTACAGCTTGCAGATATTCCAGTAGAGTATTTGATGAATCTGAGCCTTTGCTTCAGTTCCGTTGTAGAGCCTGCAGCACTGTCTGTGACTCGCAGAGCTATTAAGCATAATCTTTGCAGTAGTTTTAACAGTAGTTTCTGAGGGGGTGGTGGACAAATACCTTTTCCTTCATCTTCTGTTCGGTGGCAGTTCTTTCTTTTTGGATGTGCCAGTAGTATTGGTAGGTTTCTGAATCTTCCTGCTAGCACTTGTTAATGAAAACCACTTTCCTGGCAGGCATTAAGTTGGATAAGAAATATCTAAATTCTTTTGCCCAAACAATGTTTAAAAGCAATGCAGTTGACCTTCGACCTTGCCCTGGGTTTTGCTGAAGGGAGCCTCATGTTTGTATCTTTGCTTTCTTTCATATTTCTTGTTTACTCCTGGTCTAACAATGTTTCATTGACTACACTTGATAGTGTTTCCACTTACTTAAATGTGTTCCTGATTTTTTTAAATTTTTTTTTTCTTCCAGAGTCAGCTCTTAGGGAGAGGTTTGCCGTATTGGTTTCTAACTATAACAAAGGACTTTGGAATTCTGACTTAGCAAAGGAGCTCTGAACGCAGGCCTGCTGCCACTGTTAATTTAAAAAAAAATTCTACATCCAGGATATGTAGAATTTGCTTTTTAGGATTTGATGTTTTCATTTTGTCCTAACTGTTCCCTCGAGTAACCTTTTGAAATAGGTGTTAAATTTTGTTAGACTGTCTTGTAATCCTTGTTCAGCTATGAGTTTTAAATCCATTTCAGTTGACTTAGTGATCAACAACAGTAAAATATATGTTGGCATTTACTCCTCCAAAATGGCTACTTGCCCAACAGGAACTGTGGTTCTAAAAGATATGACAAATTAGTTGTGTTGCCAATTCTCACTATCTACTTCTGGGTGGTGGGTTTTTTTTTTTTTCTGAGGAGGAGGAGAAAACAAGGAGTAAGGGAAGGAGAGCTGGGCTTTCATGGTTCATGTTTTGTTAATGTGAATAGATTTTTCTCTACCTGGTGCTGGACAGATACATTTTTATAGAAAGTAAAATATCAAAACTTTCTCTCATAATTATAATTTTAAAACTTTGTTATGTTTCTGGAAATTATGCAACAGGTAATGTTCATCATCTTGGTTAAACCCTAGCTTTTTTGAACCAGTGAGAGCTGTTCGCTTGGAAGATTTGAAGGTCTACTACATGTAAAATGTTGGGTGATTTGGCAGTAGGACAAGTTATTTTCAGATTGCTAAAATGAATACTTTCTCTAATTTAGAGTCCCCAAATATGAAAATATAGACACATAACAGAATGTGATATGTCTGTTTTTAAGAAGGAGAAATTGTTGTACTTTCAAAAGGTCTTTCGGTTGCTCTTTCTTTTTTTTTTTTTTTTTTAATAGAAATCCCAGAAAGTTCTGCGAATTTTGAATTCGGAACTTTGAATTCAAAGTGTTTTAAGTGCTTCAGTGTTGAAATACTTTTATAAAGCTGTTGCTATATGTTTAGACTGTTTTAGGTTTGTGCTGATGATGATGAAAGGAAAGTACTTCCTTTCTCCACTTTTTGTCACGTTTCCGCCTTCTCCCTGGTGCTTGCCCATATGACCGGCTTGTTTAGAGAGTTGATGGGACTACACACTGCCCCACACTGCAGAACTGGTACTGTCCACATTGTCAGCTGACCTTGTAGTGGTTAGATGTAGTAAAACATCATTGAGTATATTCACATGGTCTCTCAAAGTCAAATATATTTTCTTTTGCCTTCACCTAAAAAGAAATGAGATGTCCTTGCCCACTGCTCTGAAGCAATTATAAACTTTATATTTGTGGTCTTCAGGGAGTGACCTGGAGGAAATAAACCCTACCTATAAACTCTGCTAGCCATTGTTACCTAGTTTCTGGTTAACTTAAGCGGTATATAGGTGCTATGCTTGGACTCCACACCGAGAGTTAATTTACGTTTGTATTCAGAGAGCATTTTCAGGATCAGCTTGTTGCCATCAGTGTGTCCAGTTAAAGCCTACCTATCATACCAAACCAAATGTTATTTTCAAGGTGGACCAACATACTTCTGAAAGTTGCGGTTGGGAGAGTAGGTCACTACTAAGAGCTCAGATTCAAGCTTCAGTCTCTATTTTTAGAGATGCATACAAGGGGAAGAGAAAAAATCTTACCAGTTTTCAGGAAAAGGAGCAGTATTTGCACCTTTGAGGTACATGAGCAAGTTATGAAATTTCTGAATGCTGGTGTAAGCATAACATAAAGCAAACAAATGAGTCGTTATTCAGGGAACTTCTTAATATAGCTAGATCCCCCTATATTGCCTCTTGAGAAGGTGCTAACTTTGTCATTAAAGACCAGAGTTTGCAAGTTCACATTAATTGGCCTTACAGTTGCAATTCAGATCAAACGGTAGCTAGCAAATCCTTTCTTCCTGACAGATGAGAAAATGTTGCCTTTTCTTCATGAACAATGTCCTGGATGTAATAATACCTATCTGTGTCACTTGGAGGCTGAGCTGTTGGTGTGTTTTGTAGTATGAGTAAACACAAGGTGTGTCTAATATGAAATGCAAAGAATGCTCACTGCCTCTGAATGGTGGTTGACGGCTCTGCCCCCCAGTTTTTGTGTGATAGACATGTGTACGGGTTTTGTCTGCTCTAATACAACTGAAGTTGTTTGGGCAAGGCTCACTGACTCAAATAAGGCTTTTTGATGAAGGTGCTAATCTATTTTAGATCTATTTTAATCTATTTTAATTTGGCTGGAATAAAAGCAGATGCTTAATAGCACAGAATGTGCTTTTTTGGCAGATATATTGGCAGAAGAGCTGTAGTATAGGTTTTGTTTTTTTTTTAAGGTGTGAAATGTCAAGACAGAGAGAACAAAGTTGCCTTATATGTTATCCATTGCAGTACAAGCATTACAGCTGTAGTACACACATCCTCTCACTAGATGGCAGAGAGATTCCTTCCACCCCCCAGAGATTTAGTTTTAAATTAGATCATATAGGGCTCAGACTACCAAAGAACACAGACTTCTCCTTCAGAATATTATATTCCTCCTTTTTGGTGAAATTGTAATACATTGGAACTTGAAGGGTCAAAGAACAGAAGCTGATCATTCAGAACCTATGCAACCCATGGTTAATGATTATAAAGCAGGAGTCAAACAAATCTGTTTTGTACAACAGGAGGTGAAGCATTTGTGGGTTACTTTAAGCAACATTCGTTTTAAAAAGAACAGTTTGAAAACACACTTTTGCTTTGAAAAAGCCTCCTTGCATGTTAAACTATAAGTTAGCTTGGCAAAATTTACATTTGACATCAGGAATCCTCTTGAAGAAACTGGAGTTCTAAATGCTGCCAGCATTAAAATTAATAACTCAGGTGTCTCCTTGGGAGCAGAGTGTTCTTTTTATTTATTAATTTTAAAAAAATTTCTCAGATGTAGACTTAGCAGAACCCTGGACTCAACTAGTTACGATCAGTCTGTGTTCTTGTATCTGAGAAGTTTTTCAAACTCAATACTTGTTTTTTTGGAACTAGGAGGTTTTTTTGTGACATTACCAATGCTTTTACTTTTGCAGTACTTAAACGTTGTATAAATGATAACTAAGACACATTGATTTTAATGACTTCATTGTTATTTCACATGCATGTCGTTCTTATGGTTTATGTTTTTGCTGTTAGGTTCAAAAGCTGTCCACTGAAAATGAAGGTAAAAATATTAAGCAAGCAAAACAAAAATAAACAAAACTATTTTATTGGAATACAGAAATTGAAGTCAGTAAAAAAGTATCCTAAATCCAGTTGCAAAGCACTGAAATACTAAAATGCTGCTAGATTGCAAGTGAACAATAAAAACAGTAAGACATTAAAGCAGGCAATCTTTGAAATCTATGGGACACGTATAAATATGAAATGCCCAATGCACATTGCACTTACACTTTTCTCTAGATTTCTCCAACTCATGCCAGGGTTCTGATGCAGAGCTATGAATATGATCTGGCACTTTAAGTAGCTGGATATCGTAAAAGATAGTTATTCCAAAACCATATTAATTCGTTTGTTAAATTGTTAAATGTTGTCAGAACAGCCTGAAATTGCCAAATGAAAGGAAAAAATGAGAAGTAATGGACTGAGAAGTTTTATGACACATGCTGCAGCAACATATGTGAACTACCTTGGATCCTGTAAACAGTATGACTGTACTAACCCAGAGCTGTGCTTGAGCTAATAAGTCCTGCTAGGAAACTATCCTAATACAAGCGTTGCTTGTATCTCAGCTTAGTCTCACATAGGCTAACACTCCTAGACCACGCAAACACTGGTCTTTGCAGCAGTTTGCCTTTGGGTACCAGTGGCATACATTAATGGTTTTGGTTAGAATAATTTCTTGAAGAATACTAATACCTTCCATTTCTGAGCTCTAAACAATGTGTATAGTATAGGAGTTCTATTTGTTGCTTTATTCTTGGGAGAGTACTGTCATCTGTGTTTCTGTGGGTTTTGGTCTACGGAATTTCTTCTTGTTATATGAGAGATGTGAACTGTTCAGCAGTTTACATTTTTGTCAGGAAAAGCTACCCCGTTAGGTTAACCTCCTTTATCCTTGTTACCAGAACGTGAGAGCAGAGTCAGCCATTGCATAATTCAATGCAGACATCATAATGCTGGTACATGCTTATTGATTCTGCAACTTTTTAATTCTTCAGATCTGTCTGTTAAATAAATGCTGTTCATGTGTACTTCCACAATAATAACCAGGTTAACTAAAACTGGTTACTAACATTATAATACAATTCTATAGTACTTGGAAGAAGTGGATTATGGCGAGATGTGTATCATGACAAAGAAGGAAATGCCATGTGTTGCTGCATTTTTATGGAACAGTCTTCCCTCATACATCCTTATCTGTCTGTGAGAGAGCAGTCATTAAGATAGTGCTAGGCACTTTTCTAAATAAAATTAAAAAACAATTAATTTACTTTATGACTCTAAATATGGCAGAATTGGAACAAATTTCACTTTGTGTTCTTGCTGCAGATCACTTAGGAATTCTTTTTGTGATAGAAATATTTTGAATCTCCAAATAATAGATTCTTTACTTATGGTAGAACTTTTTATTCCATAATTGTATAAGCTTGCATGTTTTACTATTAAATTTCAAGCTATTAATCTTACTACTCACTTACATACGGTTCTTCCCATGCGACATACTCATCTACAGCGATAGAGGTGCCTCAGCACTTTGTCATTGTTTTACCAACTCATTAATCAAAATACTACATTGTTCATTTCAAGATAGAGAAGATTTCTCAAAACTTAACTAAAAACCAACTTCCCCCCCCCCCCGCCCCGTTTACCTCCAAACTTTTTCTTCCTAACATACTGTTCTTTTATAAACCTATACCACCTTAATTTTTGGAAGTAGTTTATTACAGCATCATTTGCCTAAGTAATACTGTATACTTTTGAATGTACAAAGTGCCATTCTGATGTTTTTTGTTTTTTTTTAAGTGGCTTACACTTTCATGCTGAGTAGTATGGTTAAGAAGTTTGAGGTGACTGAGCATTGGGGAACTACAGGACCATAGGCACATTTGCCATACTGTCTGTGCCATACATCTATGGTGTGTCATCCCAAAACGAGGACTATGTAGAGAAAACAATCTGCTTTTCCAACACTATATTCTCCCTTCTGAAAGTGATCAAAGAGGACTTGTTGCCATGTTCTGTTTGAAAGTTGATGCACTGAGATTAAATTTCAAAAAGGTGATATTCTGTAATTTAAGTGTAACTTTTCCATCTGTTGATTAATTTTAGAATTTGAATTTTAAAACAGTGAACAAAATACGCAATCCCATCTCATTAATCGTAAACCTTGAAACTACTTTTCACTTAAGCCAGGTTATAAGTGGTTTAATATCAAAGCATTCAAGTTTCACACATGGATTTTGTAACTGAGGTTTTAGACCACCTGTGTAGAACTTGGACCTTGCTGCATCTCTCAAGGAAATAACAAGGGAAAAAGGGATCTTTCTGTTCAGTTAAATAAGTTGACTTGAGTTCAGGCATTGCAGAAGTCTAAGATGGATTTATTCCAGGGGGTGGTGCTAGCCCAAAAAACTTCGTGGTATGTGGTGAGGAATCCCATTTTAACCGTAGGATTCCCAGGAATTTTGTAGCAATTTCATCATAATGTTTCATTGAGTTTGAATCCATTTAAGTGTCATGTGTTGGTTTTTTCCCCCTAAAATTGTCAGGGGGAAAAAAAAAAATCTCTCAAATTAATTGTTGTCTTTGATTTGAAAGAATGTTGTAAGCTGTCACGCTTGGCAGCCAGTTTGTACTTTCCTGGTAAACCAGTGCTGTTGCATAATTAAGTTTTTTTCTTTACTTCCATATTATTAGTGATCCCTTCCTTAAAAATCCATCCTAAAAGCTTTGAATACTTTCAGAGTCATACCTTATACAATACATGATTATACAATACATCAATATAATGCAATATGTAGTTTTTGATACTATAAGTTTACTTGGAATAGTTGTAATGTGTATTTGGCTCTGAAGGACCTATTCACTGAATGAATAGGATCTACATAATGTGCCACTTTAGGAGTCAAGCCGTCTTTCTTGGCTTCTGTTTAACATTCTGACATGGATTTTAAGGAGATCCCTAGCTTACCTTAGAAAGGGGAAAAAGTGGCTTGTGACAGCAGGACTTAAAAATGTGTTTGACAGGTTGAGCCCTTAGTCATGGCCTGAATTCATAGTCTCGTTTATTGTAAAATGTTTACACTGGTACTCCATTCATTTGTACAGAATTGTGTACGATCTTGTGCATTTTTTGAAGTCTTTGTCCTCAGTTTTGCTGTCTGTAAAGAGAATATTATTTTTTTCTAGACAATATGAAAACTGTATTTTCATTGAAATGTAGCAGAATTAAATCTGCTTGTGTGAACTCTTGTGCATCTGCATCTAGAAAATGCAGACCTATACTAAAATCCTTGCATCATGTTAAGGAAGTTGCACATACGCATGTACTTATTTGTTTAAGATGACGATAAAAGTTGATCTGCAAAGTGTCATTTTTATACTACTCCTGAAGTATTCTGTTAGTATTTGATCTGAATTCCAGTTTGCAGCACTTACGTAGGTAAAATGGTGGAACTCTGGTAATTCTTCGTGAGCAATCTTTTGCTACTTGCTTTCTTAAAGGATTATTAGGATTTGTCCTACTGTGAGTACTGAGTACTGTAGATAATACTGCACACCTGTTTACAGGTTTTTTTCATCTTCAGGACTGATGGCAAAGGATTAAACCAACATGGCAGCTATGGTCCCACCTGTGAAGCTGAAATGGCTTGAACATCTAAACAGCTCCTGGATCACAGAAGACAGTGAATCTATTGCAACAAGGGAGGGAGTTTCTATCTTGTACGCTAAGTTAGTCAGCAATAAAGAAGTAGTGCCATTGCCCCAGCAGGTTCTGTGCCTCAAAGGACCTCAGTTACCAGATTTTGAGCGGGAATCACTATCTAGTGATGAACAGGACCACTACTTGGATGCACTTCTTAGCAGCCAGCTGGCACTGGCGAAGATGGTATGCTCAGACTCTCCATTTGCTGGAGCGCTTCGAAAACGTCTCCTTGTGTTGCAGCGTGTCTTCTATGCACTTTCTAATAAGTATCATGATAAGGGTAAGGTGAAACAACAACAGCATTCACCGGAGAGCAGTTCTGGATCAACAGATGTGCATTCTGTCAGTGAACGTCCTAGATCAAGTACAGATGCACTCATAGAAATGGGGGTTCGGACTGGATTAAGCTTGTTATTTGCGCTGCTAAGACAAAGTTGGATGATGCCCACATCAGGTCCTGGCCTCAGTCTTTGCAATGATGTTATCCATACTGCAATAGAAGTCGTGAGCTCTTTACCACCTTTATCATTAGCAAATGAAAGCAAGATTCCACCAATGGGGTTGGACTGTTTATCACAAGTAACAACATTTCTTAAAGGAGTAACAATTCCAAACTCTGGGGCAGACACTTTAGGTCGTAGATTAGCTTCTGAATTGCTTCTTGGTTTGGCTGCCCAGCGAGGTTCCTTGCGATATCTTCTTGAATGGATAGAAATGGCTTTAGGTGCTTCAGCTGTAGTAAACACCATGGAGAAAACCAAGTTGCTACAAAGTCCAGAAGGGATGATCAGCTTTGACTGCTTTATGAGTATATTAACACAGATGCGACGATCTTTGGTAGGTATACCAGCTTTGATTTTTCTACCTTGCAAATGTAGTTGCATTCTTAATTTTAAGTAGTTTCTCAACACTGAATGCCAGTTTGATGAATAGATTGCTTAATAATGTTGAAAAGGGCTTTTTTTTGTGAAATATTTTTTTCGGTATTTACTTTGTTACCACCATCTCTTTCTCTTCCTCCCTGCCCACCCATTTCCTCATAGGTAAAGGAGATGAAACAGCAAAGCAATCCCTGTGGTTTTCACTTTTGCCATTATGCTCTAACTTCAGGAAAAGAATCAAGAATGTACTTTGGTCCACTTGCACTTTACATTTCAGATCACAGCAAAAAAAAGTCAGTGTGGAACTGTTTTTAAGGCTTGCTTTGCTGAATTTGCTTAGAATTCAGAGTTTTGCAATATGCCTGTTCAAAGTTCCTGTTCAAAGTTATTTATGCTGGGCATTCCTGCAGTCCAATTACTCTGCCTATACGTATTTGAAGGAGTGAGATGTTTAGTATTTTTGCTACTGCTCAGAAATTAATGTGATAAGAAAGTGAGCAAAATTGTTTGGAAGTATGGCACACTGCTTTGTATGTTGAGTACTTATTTCTGGTCCTAGATGAATATTCTTTTTAAAGCTAAGAAATTATTGCACAAGGTGCTATCAGAAGCTGTGGCAAGCTTTTTCCTCACATGCTCAGACTGAAACAGGGAAGGACCTTTTCCCTGAAGTGATCATTCTTTTCTCTCTTACCAGGCTTGTAATGCTTGCTAATAAACATGAATTTTAAAAACTAAAAAAATTAAAGAATGGGGACCATGAGAAGAGCATGGCAGTGGCAGGATCTGAATTGGACTGAGTGGCCTGATGGGCAACTTTATTTGTTGTTGGTTTTGGACTAGATATAAAATTAGAGACCAAAATGTGGAAGATATGTAAACACAAAAATAATCATAGAATCATAGAATGGTTTGGGTTGGAAGGGACCTCTAGAGGCCATCTAGTCCAGCCCCCCCTGCAGTGAGCAGGGACATCTTCAACCTTCAACTAGATCAGGTTGCTCAGAGCCCTGTCCAGCCTGGCCTGGATTGTTTCCAGGGATGGGGTATCTACCACGTCTCTGGGCAGCCTGTGCCAGTGTTTCACCACCTTCATTGTGAAGAATTTCTTCCTTATGTCTAGTCTAAATCTACCCGCTTTTAGTTTAAAACCATTACCCCTTGTCCTGCTGCTACAGGCCCTGCTAAAAAGTCTGTCCCCATCTTTCTTATAAGCCCCCTTTAAATACTGAAAGGCTGCAGTAAGGTCTCCCTGGGTGAATAAATAAGAAAGTTTAACTAGCACTTGTCACATTTTTGTTATCTTGAAGTGTATGCAGATATTGCAGCTCGGGGAGAAAGATAGTTTACTGATGCTTCTAGAAAGAGCTTTTAATTTTGCTTAACTGTAGGAACAAATCCCTAATGTATTTTGTACAGGTGCACTGTTGCTGAATGGAAGTATTTTTCTCACTATAACATTTAAAATTTAAAATTGTAGGGATCATCTGCTGATCGAAGTCAATGGAGAGAGCCAACAAGAACGTCTGATGGCTTATGTTCTCTTTATGAGGCAGCTCTGTGTTTATTTGAAGAGGTATGTCTTGAAAGGAACCTTGACTTTAAGGTAATTGTAGTTTACTTCTCCCTCGCACGTCTGATAGGTGTGTGCATATGGTATGGTCCAGTCTCTACTGAGTTACTCTGGAGTAGAAGAGGAAGGCAAAAAAGGGTGAAAAACTAAGATGTAGATAAGATGTAGAGAAACAGTACTTTGGGCACATTAATGATATGGTGATGGATGATTTGTGTTTTAGGCAGAGAATCGTGCTGAGGGGAAGTTAAAATTGCATTAAGCAATGTGACTGTATGGAAATAAATGAAAATGATACGGTGTAATAAATCCGTCATTGTAATGTACAGGTTTGTCGAATGGCATCAGACTACTCAAGAACGTGTGCCAGCCCTGACAGCATTCAAACGGGTGATGCTCCCATTGTTTCTGAGACCTGTGAAGTGTATGTTTGGGGTAGCAACAGCAGTCATCAACTGGTAGAAGGAACTCAAGAGAAAATACTTCAACCCAAGCTTGCTCCAAGTTTTTCTGATGCACAGACAGTGAGTCACTTTTATAGTGCTACATTATATAACATTTAACAGCTTCATAGTTATAGTATGAAATTGGAAAATAGTACTTTATTTCTGAGTGTCAAGTTGTAATGAAGGTATGATGCTACAACCTAATCACACAAGTTGTTTTACTGAAAGTATCTCACTACTTTTATTGATGCCTGGAAAAACCATTCTGTTTCTTTTTTAATGAGACACACAGATCAACATCCATGTAACAAGAATGAATGTCTAACTTGCTATGAAATGGATTTGCAGAGATGAATTTGCTGCCTGTAGGCTTTTTTTTTTTCCCCTCTCCTTACTGTTGATTAAAAGGTATCTTAACTACTCAATCTTCTTTTCTATTGCTGGTTTTCACACCAAGGTTGCCTAGTTTAAAAGTCCAAACCAGGCTAACTGCTGGCACAGCAACCTTAATTAGCTTTCTGAAAATCAATATACAGTATGCTCTTTCTGCTCTCAGTCGCAGATTCTGCAGTTGCAACCAAGCATTTCTATTGAGGCGTGACACAGAATAGAATAGTTTGCTTTTCTGTTACTGTATTGGCTTTGCAGTGTTGACTTAAGTAAAAGCATTTTTTTGGTCACTAGACAATTTAGGTACATTTTCTGAAATTGTTTTTATTGACGTCACTGATACTTTTTATATGCCAGTGGACTGCAGGACTGGGCATCTCATAAAGCAAGTTTATGCATTGAAAAACTTTGTTTAAACAAAACACAAATACACAAAGAGTGGCGTGAGTGATCTGAATGAATGAGTTACTCTTTAAATAGTACCGTATGTACACCCATACAACATATTTATGTGTCTTTAAATAGTACTATATATACAGCCATACAACATATTTATGTGATTTCCCACTGGGACAAAGAATTCTGTTTTTAACGTCCACGGATGATCTTTGTAGGATATGTCTATATGAAGAAGTTAATTTACAGTAAATAGGGCTGTCATTGTGCAGTGCACCACCTGCTCTGTGCCGTTTTATGCTGTGGACACGCAGCGCCTTTATGATGCAGATTTGAACCTGCTTTGCACTTAATGGTGTGTTAAGATTCCCGTAGGAAATTACTGCAGGGTTAGTTGGTTTGCTATTTGGTCGTTCTTCAGCTGGGCACTGACTTAAAAACTTTTGGTCTTACTTCTTTAGTGTTCGTATGATTAAAATGCATAGTCTCAAATTTTATGCATGGATTTTTAGCATTTGGCATATTTTTGTAATGTTGCCACTTGGTACTGATTAAAATTAAGCAAAACCTACAGTGCTTTATTAAGCTGTAACTTGTCTTTTTAGTCTTCAGAAATTAAGATACCTTCAAAGACTGTCCATTTCCATCCATGAGTCTTGAAGATCTGAAGGCAGCCTGAGTTCTGTAGTCTGTAGAAGAGATGCAAATAAAAAGTATAGCTTAATCACTGTTTACCTCCTTTACCTCAAGAAAATAGATTTACTCATAAAATAGTTCTCAAGAATTTGAATTTTATTGCTTGCTGAAGTCCAGATTCTCCTGAATTTTTACATTATGTTATATGAAAGGATTATGTAAAGAAACCTGTCATTCTGTTTAAAAATAGAGACTTCTAGACTTGTATGTGAATTTTACATTTAGCTAATCTTTCTTTTTTACTGTTTTAACCTTTGGTTTTTTTTATAGATTGAAGCTGGACAATATTGTACTTTTGTTATTTCTACGGATGGTTCTGTTAGAGCCTGTGGTAAAGGCAGCTATGGGAGACTAGGACTGGGTGACTCCAATAATCAGTCCACATTGAAAAAACTGACTTTTGAGCCTCATAGGTCTATTAAAAAAGTGTCATCTTCTAAAGGATCTGATGGTCACACTTTAGCATTTACAACAGAAGGGGAAGTCTTCAGCTGGGGTGACGGTGACTATGGAAAGCTGGGACATGGAAACAGTTCAACTCAGAAATACCCCAAACTTATTCAGGGTCCTCTGCAAGGAAAGGTATGTTCTGTATAGAAAACCTATTTCTGTTCTGTTCAGTTGTGGTGATGTGTAAAATTTGAAATGCATAAATTTTAAGAAAAAGTTCTGTGTTTTATCTGAACTTGTCTTTGAAGCTGGATCTGCTTTCAGCAAAGCACTGAAACTTCTGGTTGCCTTTAGGCATGTGATTTGGACAACGACATTGTCAGTAAGCCGTCTCATAGTCTTAAGAGTAAAACTTGCTCAGACTGCTTCTGAAACTTGATTCTCGTAAGCTTTCAAACTTCCTACTCAATTTGTGTAAAAACTTGGTTTTTATTTTTGCATGTAATGTAGGTTGTTGTATGTGTATCAGCTGGATACAGACATAGCGCTGCTGTTACAGAAGATGGAGAGCTATATACCTGGGGAGAAGGAGACTTCGGAAGATTAGGTAATTTTAAAATTTCACAAGATGCTTTTGGAAAAATTCCTGTGTCTGGTAATGATACTGTACATGCATTTGCTTTGTTTACTATCTGTCTCTTGTAAATGCACATACACATGTGTATACATACATATCCATATACAATACACATACACAGGTGTGTGTATATATAGGTGATTGTATTAAAACTAGTGCAGAGGCTCGTGAAAGATTTTAATACAGTTAATTTTACAAAGTTGGGGGGTTTTTTAATTTTTCTTTCCAGGAAAAGTTTCCTTTATTCATTCATAAGACTATATATGATTGCCACTGACACTTAAATGTAAACAGCAGACGTTTTAAATAAACTGGAATTCTAGATAAACATGATCTAGTGATGGTAGGATATTTCTTTGCACAGTCATGAACAGTTGGCTAATAATATCAATGGTCTGATTCTAATGTGATGCTAGTAAGGATACTTGACATGAAGTTTGCCAGGTTTAATGACCTTTTACTGTAATACATCTAAAAAGTTAAATTTAACTGAAATGAAAAACCCAGTATTTCTGTTTGCCTAGAGTTCACTTGTCTGTTTCATAATCTTTGCTGTACAGACTGTATGCCTAGTGGAAAACCACCCTTCTCAAGCAGGTTCAGTTGAACCAACAGATTTTGCGTAGAAAATTTGTTCAAGTTGGGCTTTAGTTCCTTATGCTGTCTTTGCTTCGAATTGCCAAGTGGAGGGGTGAAGACAAGTAAATGATGGGCAGAAGCCGAGGACAGTGTTTTACAACTTAAACTGTCACAGATTTTCAAGGTCATCAGCAGAAGTGCTGGGCCTATCCGTGCTGTTAAGAAAAGAACACTTGGTTAGAGGTTTAACCTACAATTTTGAGGGGAATTGTGGAATGTTTTTATTGAGTTTTAGCTTAACGTGGGGTTTTTATGTGCTTTGGGGAGCTTGGAGTGTGCAATGGTGAGTTCCAGTGCGCAGCTAAAAAGAGGCATTTAGTTAGGTCATAGTCATTTGTTCATACTTAATCAGTTATGGGTACCATGTAACATTCTTTTCTCTCTGGTCCCCATTTTTCCTTCCGTATCTGCAGAATTTCTGTAGTTCATTAGGCATGCAACTCATGCTTATTATGAAGTAGGTGGTACTGTAATGTATTTGGCTTCTGCAGAAAGGACCAGTTAGAACTGCGACTGTCTACAACTAGCTAGTTTGCTGGTTTTATTTGTCTGTGCGATATGTATGCTTGTATTGACAGTAGTAAGAGTGTGCCCTTATTTTAGCTTCCTTGTGCAGTTTAGGCTACCTGCTGTCCAGTATCAGGAAGTATAGCTACCTAACAAACTAGTACTAAAGACAATTGTACTAGTAATTCTTTTTATGTCTTTTAAACTAGGTAGAAGATAGTCCTATGATTTAGTAGGGTATGAACAAGTGTTCTGCAGTACATCTTAAAAAAATGAGATGTTTGTTAACCTTACTACAGATCTCTCCCAAAGCTTACTATAAGTCTTTCCAAAAAGTGGGCAGAAATTATCATTTGTGATGATTACAATGTATATGGGTTTTGCAAAATCTTACTGCAATTACAAACCATAACTAGAACTTAAATCTTCACAAAAAGAAAATACATTTTTCTTTCTTCCTTAGGTCATGGTGACAGCAACAGCCGCAACATTCCAACTTTAGTAAAAGATATTAGCAATGTAGGAGAGGTTTCCTGTGGCAGTTCACACACAATAGCTCTGTCCAAAGATGGGAGAACAGTATGGTCATTTGGAGGAGGAGATAATGGTAGGTAAACCTAAAATTTTGGTAGCAATTTTCATAGTATTACATCTACCTCGTAGCCTCAGTACTCCTTGCAGTTTGTTTTTGGTTTTTTTTTTTTTGTCATTTGATACCTGTTCAAGAAAAGGATTTTAGTAAAATCTAAATGCACTATTTGAAGTTTAACAGCAGAATTGTAGACTTTTAAAGAACAATTGTCAGAAGGGAGAGGGGTTTCATAGAGCAGAAAGCTCAATGAATGCATTAAAAAATTCTGGAAAAAAATGCTTTGCTGATAACTTTCAAATAAACTCACTCGTTAGGTATGGCAATAACTTCATGTACTGGAAACTGTTGCATTCAGAAATGAAGGTCTTCTAACCCTCGTTGCCAGTAGGTGCTTTTGTCAAACACAGATTCATTCTCTTCCTGTTATTACCGTATTTAGCTGAATTTGGTTGTGCTGCTAGATAAAAATTAAAACTCAGATTAAAATTGCTGTATTACTGCTTCCTAGCCTAGTGTGAGAAGAGAGGAAAATGCAGACTACAGAAATCTCATAATCAAATTGTTGGTTAATAGAACTGGGTAGGAATTTGAATTTAATTTGAAAGCTAGCTCTGACGTGAACATACAGAATTGCTTCCCCTCTTTTGTCTCCCTCTTTTTGTCATTTCAGTTGAAAAATCAATTTTTAACAGGACAGGCATCTTAACCTTCTCGAAGTATTGGAGTTTGCTCTTCTGTTTCAGTAAATTTTAAACAGTGTGGCTTTTGGGTATTAATAATGTGGTACTAAAATACTGTTGTAGGAAAGCTAAAACAACATGAATCAAAGCATAACCTTTGTAGAAATTATCAGTCTTGGTAATATACTTCACGTTTGATTCTTGTTTTTCTCCTTCCTTTTGAGGAATGTTTTTCTGTCAACACACTGACATGGTCTAGTGACTGTCCTTGTTTTTGAGGTCATTGCTTGAAAATGGTGAAGTTGTGGAGATGAATAGCTGTTTTCAAGAGAAACTGAAAAGAAGAATAAGGGAATAAAAATATTAATGTTTACACAGATGCACACAGCTGTTAGGGGAAAAAAAGTGGAGAAAAGTTGGTTTTTTTTCAAGTCACTTTATAAAGTAATCTTTTTTTTGTTTTGTTTTTTTTTTTTTTTTTTTTTTTGCCAAATGTGACAAGGTTTAATGCTTTGGAAGGCTTTAGTAATTGAACAGCAGGCAATGAATAGTGTAGATACATGGAATTAATATTTCAATTTTTAATTATGCTACAGTAAATATATGTTTGCTGAAGTCTGTAATTCCTGCAATTGAAAGAAGATAGGTTTTATAAAAATTGTAATATGTTTTAATTTTAAAAAATACACTCACATGTTTTTTGGAAATCCAAAAAGAATTCTTTTTGGGTTCTTCTAACTGTCGTACTTTATGTATTGAAAATACTTTCCACTTGTGTTTCCTCCTTTTATAGGCAAACTTGGTCATGGTGATACAAACAGAGTATATAAACCTAAAGTTATAGAGGCCTTGCAAGGAATGTTTATTCGAAAGGTTTGTGCTGGGAGCCAGTCTTCACTTGCCTTGACATCAACAGGGCAGGTAGGCAAAAATAAGTTTTCATTCAAATGATGAGAATTGGTGAAGATGTTGAGGGTTCATTATTTCAGCATTTATTATTTTGACTGCAGAGAAAATATTCGACTAGTACTTAAATATCAGTAAAGTTCTTGATTAGAGAATGACTGAAGTACTGAGACCCTACTGCGCTAGGGTAATTCAAAAGAAATTTGAAGACTCATGTAAAAGTACACTTTTCAAGAGTCTTGCTTAGCCACAGAAGATTAATTATTTTTAGGTTAATAAACATAACCAGTGCAAAATCAAATTGGATTCAGGAAGTAAAGTCGGTTCTGGAAGCAAAAAGCAGTGAAATGCTTGTAATTTTTAATGCATTAACCAACTCTCAGGTGGTTAAGTGATTTAATAGGTTTTTTTAAATGTATGTGTATTTTAGAATACAGGCGTTAACTGAAAGTTTTATTTCTAATCTGAAAAATCGCAGGAGAGCTTGGAGATAAACGTTTAAGTGGTAAATGAGGGCCCTTACTGGCATGATACGTATACATGCAATACAATAAGCATTTCTACGCATGTAACCTAACTGACCTCCTACCCTTACCCTACTGTCATTCAGTGGCAGTGGGTTTTTAAAATACGGATTAGGAACGTTGACATTTACTATAGCAGTTTCTTTTCTTGCAGCAAGCCTCCCCCATTGATGTGCTCTGTGGTCAGTGATCTGAGTGGTTAAGGGGGAAGAAATGTAGATTGCATGAAATGTACGTTAGAGTCATGAAAGTACTGTGCATGTTTTGTTGAAAGCGTAATTGCAATTATTGTGCAAGTGGCTATCTGGTATTCTGTTTGTTCATGGTCACCAGCAATACAAATTTGTCGTGCTGATATTTTGTGGTTTGTTGTCTCTAGGTTTATGCGTGGGGCTGCGGTGCGTGCCTTGGCTGTGGCTCTTCAGAAGCAACTGCTCTCAGACCCAAGCTTATTGAAGAATTGGCTGCTACCAGAATAGTTGATATTTCGATTGGTGACAGTCACTGTTTGGCACTTTCTCATGGTAAAAAGAATACGGTGTAAAAATACATAATCCTCCTCTTGATCAAAAGCAATTGTATCTCAGTTTTGTTTTCTACTTTATTTATGTTTATAGATAATGAAGTTTATGCTTGGGGTAACAATTCAATGGGACAGTGTGGTCAGGGAAACTCTACTGGTCCCATTACTAAACCGAAGAAAGTAAGTGGTTTAGATGGAGTTGCAATTCAACAAATCTCAGCAGGAACATCCCATAGCCTTGCCTGGACAGCTCTTCCAAGGGACAGGTAACAGTGACATTGGGGGACAGGTATAAATTTTTGTCCAAGTCCACTTTGGGATATATTTAACTCTTTCCTGAAGGTGTTAACCATTCATGCATTTCGGGTATTCTGCTTGTAATGTTTCGGACTGGGGAGTCTGTTATTCTCTCTTCTTCTCTGTTCTTCTCTTTCTCTTCCTCTCTTTCCTCCTCTTCTCTTCTTTTGTCTTTTTAAACTGTTGCAGATTACAAGTGAAAATACAGCAGCACCAAGGATTTGGATAGTAGTTCTTTGTATATGAAGATTTCTGACCTGCTGTTAGACAAAAATTAGCCCTATTTGTCAATACAAAAATTGACAAGTTAGCAGTAGGAGGAGAAACAACTCAGGGTTTTTTTTGGTGCTTCTGACAGGATTTTTTTATGTCTTAGGCAGTTTCCTTTAGCGTAACAAGGAGTAGACTAAGCACAAGACTTTGGGGAAGTGGGGAAGTTTAGACAAATTAGTTATGTGGATTTAAACATCTTAACAAATTTCTGGATGGTTACATGTTAACCTAAACTAAAAAGAGGTACCTAAATAAATAATTTGGTTATTACTATATAATAACTGAAATAGTGCTTTGTTACAGCAAAGACATGAGCAAATGATTGAACTGAACCAGTAAACTTCAGATTTATACATGGACTAACACAAAGGAATAAAAAAACTTAATACTTGGAAAATTTTTCAGGAAGAATTTCAAACGCCCTTAAAGGAAGGAATGTTTTAAAGGAAGCTATCTTAGAAAAATCAATTAAGAAAATAGTGAGACTCAAATAACACTAAGTGGTACTATCCCTTTTGAATTCTCCCTACGTTGTATCAAAGTCTCTTTATAATGTGTCATTTGTGCTAAAAATAGCTTTGAGTACTGGTCAGCTTTTGCATGAATCAGATTAAATACATATGGCTTTATGGCGTTGTAGGTAAAATAAATAAAAGAGTGTTTGATTTGTAAAGAACTTTACAGAAAAGAGAGCAGAAAATACCTTCAAGGATCAGGGAGTTAGTCTGCTTCTATCATATTAGTTTTTTCTGAGGAAAAAAATTGGTTCGGTCAAGTGTGTACTCAGTCTGCTTAAACTGTTAATTTTTTAAAATAGTTAGAATATTTTCAGTAATTAACTAACTTTGATGTTTGGTTCCAGGCAAGTTGTGGCATGGCACAGACCCTATTGTGTAGACCTTGAAGAAAGTACCTTTTCACATCTTCGTTCTTTTCTTGAGCGCTACTGTGACAAAATTAACAGTGAAATTCCCCCTCTTCCTTTTCCTTCGTCAAGGTATACACAGCATATGCATGCTACAGATTTTTACAGCGTTTTTTCTTTACAGCAGTGATGCGTGGCTTAGTCCTGGTTAGTCTTTTCTTTAACAAGCATAACTCTAGTTTATTTACTTGTTCAGGTGCTGTTGTTTGTTTGTATAACGTAGGAGCTTTTCAGTGCCTCAAATGTAGCAGGATCTTTTGTCTGGAATTCCTTTTAACTAAGCACTGAATTAAATATTTTCTTTGAGAGTTACCATTTAAAACACATTTTTCTATATAGTTGAAATGCATTTACTATTTCTGCACATGATTTCTGCTTTGCAAGTTCTTCCTCCTGTAGCCAGTTTGAGCAGATGCTTACTGACTCTAATCTACTGATAAGCTTAGGCAAAAAAACCCTCGTCAAGTGATAATTTATCAATCCATACATTCAGTTATTGACAAACAGATGTATGATGCTCAGACGAAGGAGATGTATAGTTGCCATTGTGTTCTGACTTGGGATCAGTGCTCTGATAATACTGTGTTTCTGTCTAAGGAATTAGGATATTTTTCTACAAGCATTTTTAGCACATGAGGGTGTGCTGTTTCCTTCTTACAGCTCAGGGTCTCTGGTCACCTCTGGAGAAACAGAATGCGTGAAAGACTTTTTTAAAGGTCACGTATGGCTCTGTTATTCAGGTTATGTCAAGTAGTGTAACTGGTTTCTATCTGAATGAACAAAATGGAGAAAGGCAGTTCAGTTTTGTCAGGAACTGATTTGCCGATGAAACTTTGTAATGAGACATAGTATGACAGTTACAGCAGCTTGCTTCTAATACAGGCAGGGGTTAGTAGTGGACAATTTGGGATATTTCATGGTCAGTTCTATGTGTGGGTTTTTGGGGGGGGGGTGTTTTGGATTTTTTTTTTTTTTCCTAAGATACTCCATTAGTTTTCAAAATGCAAGCTGCTTCTCATGAATGAGAGATTCCTAGACATGAAATGTCACTTAGGTTTGAACTATATATGCAAGAAGCATTTTCCTTGCTTTGGATTTGTGGAGCCTTTATGCATTTCCACAAATTTGTGTTTTCTGGAACGTGCTCCAGAAAATGAAATGCAACAAAACTAAGCCTATCTTGATTGTTCCATGTTGACTACCAACAGCCATTTTGACTAAAATCAGTAATTGTTATTAACAGCTTCCAGATTTGAGTCTTTTCACCAAAGGTGATGTTTTAAGTGTACTGGTATAAAATACCAAAGCATGAATGTTTCCTCACTGATGTTTGCAAAAAGCTCTATAAATATCAAAGATCCTCATGAATCTTTTTTTCCTTGCTACAAAGATTTTCAAAAGTTTTCTAAGAAGACTAGAAATTAACATCCTGACTTCTCATTTTTAATCCTGTTGTTGTACACCTAAAACCTCTGAGAGTATATTACATTTGTTACTTCTTAAAGGATCTGTTTTTCCCTTTGTGAGGAATATATGTGTCTATTTGTGTATTTTGTGATGATTTTGCCTCCTAATTCATGGGACTGCTTTTCTAAACTGAATGCCTCTTGGAATGATTGTCCACAAAGACACTTTTCTCTATTCTAGTTTTGTTTTTTGTTCTTTTAAGCTGATTGGTGGTAGGTTTTCAGAGGACTTCCTGTAAAGTCCTAGCTGTAGTTTACTTACCTTTCTGGTATGCAAAATCAGGCGGGAGTTAAAAGCATAGTGCAGAAATAAGTAAAAGAGAGTAAGGCTAATAATAGAAGAGATTAACAGGGATGTATTTCTTTTTGCAGGGAACATCACAATTTTCTTAAATTGTGTTTGAAGCTGCTTTCTAATCATCTTGCACTTGCCCTGGCTGGAGGTGTAGCTACTAGCATTCTTGGCCGGCAAGCTGGTCCTCTTCGAAATTTGTTGTTCAGGCTGATGGACTCTTCTGTCCCTGATGAAATTCAGGAAGTAAGTAACGCTTTTTTGTTTACAAGTGAAAATTCTACTACTCTCCTTTTTTTCCTTGACTGTGTGACTAGAGACTTAGGTGACTTTCTGAACTCGGCACTCTGAACTCAATTCTGACTTACCAGTTTTAGTCATTAAAGTTGAAAAGTTTAATCACCAATACTGTTTTATGATCTGAAAGCAGAGGAGAATGTTTGCATAAGAATTTAAAAAAGCTCATTTATTTTGTAACATTTTAATTATTACTGCTTGTAATAATGAGCCTAAAATGTTAATTTTGTGGATTGAGTAACTAACTTACTCGAGTAACTTCTCCTAAGATGCCAGTCTTACAGGACAGAGCAACTTAGGAAGAATTTTTAATTGTTTTGACAATATGTTGGTCTCATTTCACTCCTCCAGTGTACCGCATATCTTTGCATCACAGAATAAAAGATTAATGTGCTATTGTGTGATACAATTGTGATGTTAAGTGAAATTAAGTGGATGTTTTGGATATATCATATGTGATGTACTGTATTTTTTAACGATACAGTTGAGTTGATGCTTCTCCCCACTAAAAAAGTATTTTCTGCTAATCTAATTTTAGGTGGTAATCGAGACTCTCTCAGTAGGAGCAACTATGCTGCTTCCTCCATTACGAGAGAGAATGGAATTGCTACATTCTCTTCTACCCCAAGGTCCTGATAGATGGGAAAGCTTGTCAAAAGGACAGGTAAGGTGAAGTAAAAATGTGCTGTGCTTTGAAAGCAGTTGTGGTTTGTGGGTTTTTTTTTTTTTTTTTTTTGCTAGAACATACTGAACAGTGAGGTGAGCCTGATTTGCAGAGTGCAAGCACGTTACCGATGAAATCTAGTGCAAAGCCCAACCTAACAAAATCTGTAGGTAGCCACTAAATCAGAATCTAATTGAGGTAGGGAGCACTACATGTTTTCTCACATGAAGCTTGACTATAGAAAGGTTAGGAATTGCTGTGTTAGGGTATCTAGACAAGTTCAAAGATTAGGTATTTTTGAATACTAGCCTGATTTAACAAGTCTTGGTAACTATTTTCTAGGAAGAATACTTGTATAATGCTTTTCCTACATGGATTTCACTCTGCTTTGTAAAGATGACTGGGATGTTACCTTATTTTTTTTCCCTTGAATGTAAAGAAAAGGAATTAATGCAAGATAGGAGACTTGCGAGTATCCTACAGATAGCAAGAAAGAAATTCAAGGAATATTTGTTCCTGCCTTTGAGGTCAGTAGGGACTGAAGCTTCAGCAGTAGTCTCAGATTAAAAAATGAGACACAATAATATTCAATTCTGTATACATAGGATCCTGGTCAAATCCCTTATTTTATACACTGGAATAGACTGGTTTACACTGATACTGAAACTGTGAAGAAGAGTCTTCTGATTCTAAGTTTTTAAAGATTTCTGAAGATCAGTACTGGTACAAACTAAAAGCCCTGACAGTTACTAGGGTAGAACAAGTTTAGGTTTTTCAGGATTCGTAACCAGCAACAGTGGGGAACAATACTGAAATTGGAGATCATTACTCTGCATCTTCCACCTCCCTTGGTCTGTTGTATGCTTGTCCTGCTTTTTACCTTTTTTCTTTTTCCTGTATATGGATTAGGATAATTGCTCCTCTTTGCCCCCCAAATAATCAGGTAACTAGAACAAACTGGAGAAAACATTTGGTCCAGTGTCTAATATCTCTCTCTTAATCTCAGATTTTTACTAGGTACGGTCATCTAATTTGATATATTTATCGGTTCTCTAATACTATAAATCTGCAGAAAAAACTGTTTGGATTTTTTTTTTGTAAAGTCCTCCAGCTTATTTTCATGTCTCATTAGAATATTTTTTATTGCATAGCTATGCCTGATGCTTTTTTCTTCTCAGCTTGTTATTTTATCTTCACTAACAAACAGTGTTTCTTGTGTCTGAACATTTTTCGTTAGAGAATGCAACTGGATATTATTCTGACAAGCTTGCAGGATCACACCCATGTAGCTTCCCTGCTCGGCTATAGCTCACCATCTGATGCCACAGAAACTTCCTCATTATGTATCAGCTATGCAAATCTCTCCGATCAAACATACGCTGTCCAGAGCAGTCATCCGGATACTCATCTAGCTGAAATCTTAATGAAGACTCTTCTAAGAAATTTGGGATTTTATACAGTATGTATAGGCCCATATTTATTTATTTAGTTTTTAAATGGTAATGAATTTTGAATACTTAAGCTTAAACGTTTTTTCCCCACTTTCAGAAAACGGTGCTTTTTTTGTTTATCTAAAGTAGCAGTGCCATATGTATTTGTCCTGAAGTGGACTAAAACCAGTTAAATCACCTCTAAGATTATGGTTCTGATGTTACTATAGTAGTATTTAAAGTTTAACTTGGCTTATGTAAATGTAGATGGTTTCATATCAGACTAAAGTATTTTATTGCTCGCTCTTTGGCTTCAAAATTTTTTGGAAGCTAGAATGTAACACGTCAAGTGAGTAGATTGTATGGAACTCTCTTTGTCAGTATAACCTCAGCCACCAGAGAAAGATACATAGACACCGGGAACGTGAATCTGTTTAATTAACTTCACTAGGGTAACTACGTTATAAATAGTTCAGCAAATACAGGTCAGCCATCTTATCATACATAACGTGTCAAACAGATTGTTGTTTGTAGCTGTATAACAGTAGAGGCTGATGAAAAGTTACGGGAAGCATAAGAGCAAGTAACTGACTCTTTTACCTTTTTATTCAGCTGGCCAGTTAAATATAACAGCACGAAGGAATCAGAGATTCTTCCTTCTCTGGCATAGTATCCTTATCTTCTGAGAGTGAGGCTTGGTAGTTTTTGTTCTTTTCTCCAGACTCCACCAGTCATCTACACTGAGATAACTTCTTTGAATTTTCTATTTGAAACTTAGTTTTTTCAATAGAATTCAGAAGGAAGTCAAGCAGCCATATACCTTCTGCTGCTTTTATTGTCATCCTCGATAATGCAGGGAAGGATTCTAATCTGAAACATTCTATATATCAGCCCACAATAAATTCCAAAGGTTTATTACTTTAACATATTGTGATTTGGGGGCCAGGGCATGGAGTGAGTTCTTTCATCCAGTTATCCTTAGTGAGTTGAATGAAAAATATTTCTGCATCTGAAAATAACCTTCTTAGAATAGAAATGTTTGCTTGACAGCCATCGCAATCACTACTGTGACATTGTAAATGATTCTAATTTCAAGTTTGGTTGTCCCATGATCCACTTGACAGTATCTAGTTTCTTCAGTAATCACAGGTGCATGGTAAAAAAACTTCTTTTTAAGGTGATAGTAAAGTATTTCAGCATTTGAAGACAGAGTTAATTGGTCTTTCTTTTTTCATTTTTGTCTTAATAGGACCAAGCCTTCGGAGAACTGGAAAAAAACAGTGATAAATTTTTACTGGGTACATCATCATCAGAAAACAGCCAACCTGCTCATCTTCATGAGCTTTTATGTTCACTGCAGAAACAGTTGCTGGCTTATTGCCACATCAACAGTGTTAGTGAGGTGTGTGTCCTTATTTTTGTCATTTAGGGGGAAGAAAATTAACTCAATATGCAAGAGCACCAGAATGTTGTAAGGTTCCTGTTGAAAATCTTCTGAGTATTTGAAAGCTAAACTGATTTAAATCATGAACCCCTTAAATAAATTTACAGGATTGTTCTTATGTTTGGTTGTTTGTTTCCTTCTAGAATTCCAGCAGTGTGGCGCTGCTTCACAAACACCTTCAGCTTTTATTGCCTCACGCTACAGATATCTATTCCCGTTCTGCAACACTGCTTAAGGAAAGCTCTTGGAATGGTAGTGTTGGGGAAAAACTGAGAGGTAAATGTTCCTGGAAAAATCGGTGATGGTCGCACCATAAGCTTAGGGCAGTTCTTCAATAATAAAATACCTTATTTTCCCTGTAATCTGCATAAAGTAGACATCCCAAGCCTCCCCCAAAGGAGATTAAGTGTCTACCCAAGGATAGCATCTGGTTCACGTTTCCAACAGAACATTTTGCATACAGGAAAAATA
The DNA here is from genome assembly GCF_964289735.1 of Phaethon aethereus. NCBI lineage: Eukaryota > Metazoa > Chordata > Aves > Phaethontiformes > Phaethontidae > Phaethon > Phaethon aethereus. The sequence continues at coordinate 19,650,226 of NC_138588.1, read as the reverse complement.
CAGAATAGGGTGGATATTGTCTCTCTGCATTATTTTTTCAGCTTCATTAGTTCTAGATTTCTATTTTTGAAAGTGAGGGTTTTTTGAGATTACTGAAAAGCGTGGAAGTAAAATATGGAATGGATCAATAATTACTAACCAAACCCCCCAATTCAACATGTACAATTGAGACATTTTGAGACAGCTGAGAGATTTGTATGCAATTCTTTCTGACTTGTTAAACTGTGCTTGGAATAAAATTATACTCTGAATAATTATTATAGGGTGGTTTTTTTTTTTCCTCCTTAGATGTAATTTATGTGTCAGCTGCTGGTAGTATGCTCTCTCAGATTGTCAACTCATTATTGTTACTGCCAGTGTCAGTAGCTCGGCCTTTGTTGAGTTACCTGCTAGATCTGTTGCCACCTTTAGATCGTCTTAATAGACTGTTACCTGCTGCAGCCCTTTTAGAAGATCAAGAATTACAGTGGCCACTTCATGGTAAGTGTAATAACTAACACACTTTAAATCTGAAGAATAAAGCATGGCATGTCACCTTTTTATAGTGGAAGTTTAACTTCCCTTTTAAAGATGGCTTCTCCTTTTTTTTTTTTTTTTTTTTTTAAAAGCGAAGTGTCTTGCTGTATCCCATTTTCAAATTCTTAAATGTATTAACAACCCTTGCTGTGAAATATTTTGAGCTGCAGGCAAGCTTTATTCTGTCAGCCCGGCATGTATATTGACTTGAGTGGGAATCCAAGAGCAATATGGGAAACGTATATTGAACTGAAAATACCAACTTTGTAATATATGAAAATACAATTTTTGTAAAAGAAACATTGATATTAGCATTGTAGAATACCTCAAGCTGGAAGGAACCTGTAAGGATCATTGCGTCCAGCTCCCTTGCTCCTTGCAAGACTAGATAAAACTAAACCATATGAGTAACAGCGTTGTCTAGATGCTCCTTCAACTCTGGCATTCTTGGTGCCATGACTAGGGGAGCCGGTTCCAGTGACCAACCACCCTCTCAGTGAAGAACCTTCAGCGAAGTCCAATCTGAACTTCCCCTGATGCAGCTTATAGATAGTTTTGTCATGATCTACTTACTTTCATGTCCAAATTTTACTTTTGCTTTCCATTTTGTGGTGTAATAGAATTTTAACTTAAAACCATAAATTACCTGCTGACTTCCTGAACATTTGCCACCAGAGGTTTCTGGTGCCAGTGAAATAGATATATAAAAACAGAGGTAAAGCGACTGAAACTTGTGATAGGAGGTGCTATATTTACTTGCCATTCATTGAATTTTTCATTAATATTTTTGGCAAAGTTTTCTGCTTTTATTGAGCACTGTTTCCAGTTGTATCGTTTATCTATGTGTGTTTATCAGAATGTAAAGAAATATGTATTGGACAAAATAGGTGCTTGGGCAGAGTTTAAAAGAGCTGCCATTTATTTTACTAATTTTGGAATTGTTTTTGACATTTGGGCAACAGTGACTAATTTGACAATTGATTGCTATGCTTTAGGTGGACCTGAATTAATTGATCCTGCTGGAGTGCCCTTACCACAGCCTGCCCAGTCTTGGGTATGGCTTGTTGATCTAGAGAGAACTGTAGCTTTGCTCATTGGGCGGTGTCTTGGTGGTATGCTTCAAGGACCTCCAGTGTCCCCTGAGGAACAAGATACAGCCTATTGGTTGAAAACTCCACTTTTCAGTGATGGAGTGGAAATGGATATTCCTCATTTAGGTAAGCTGTTAAATGCAAGTGTCTAATGGTCATTGTAAATATTTATGTTATGATGTTTGAATAAGTCTGTGTACTTAGGGTTTGTCTTTCAGCATTCTTGCCTCTTTATGTAACGACACAAGAAGTTGGAAAACGGGTATTTAAGTATATGGTGTAGTTTATAAAGCGTTTTGGAAATGCATATGGAAGGAAAAAAAAAAGCAATTTCTCGGTTAAAGAAGTAACACAGACTTCACTGAGTTAATTTTAAATGTTTTATTCTTAGATGTTGACATTTAACAGACACCTCAGGTTCATATTTATTATTGAAAAAGATTAGCTTAAATTGTATTCTACTTAGAAAGTGGAATTTTTATTAATTAGAAATAATACTATTAACAAACTTCAGTCCTTCTGATCTACCAGAAGTGTTAACAGGACTCAGCATTAGTATTTCTGGTCATCCCTTCCTATCTGAATAATGGACTTGCTTCTGCTTCTGTGTGGCCTGTTCCTCTTAGTTCAGATTTCCTTCTTCCTCTGATCCTGAGTAGGCTACTTCAGCACTTATTTACGTGACGTACTATTTTGAAATGGGTCCGCGGCTGAAGGTACAATAATTGCAAGCGTATGGCTATATAGCTCAGGTAGAATTAATGATACAGAATTATGCTGTTGAAGTAGAGTTGGATAATGCTTCTAAATCTTCATATGTTTTACATAAATTGCAACTTTAAGTCACTTTATTCCTTATTTCACTTGAGTTTGTTGTCGGACAATGAGATGTGTTGATTTTGTTTTCTAAATGAAGTGGAGATTTAAGGTTGCTTTATACGCTTAAAAGCATGTAACTCTCAACATTTGCTGAGTTTAATTTCTTAGGTATTTCTCTTCTGTTAGACAAATGCATGAGCTCCTTATTAGAAGTGGCCCTATCTGGAAATGAGGAACAGAAGCCATTTGATTATAAGCTGAGAGCTGAGATTACCGTTTATGTTGATTTGGCCCTGGGTTGTACAAAAGAGCCAGCAAGGAGCCTCTGGATCAGTATGCAAGACTATGCTGTTAGTAAAGGTAAGATGTTAAAAATATATATATGTGTGTGTTTGTGTATTAAAAGGATATTGCATGCTTCAACTACATGTCTAGCAGAATCCTGTATTTTCTGTGACAACAACTTTTAGTTCTGTGATATTATAAACTTAATTTATTGTCATGTTCCACAGTCTTTCTTTTGCTTTTTCTGTTACTTGTTTTTGATATTGTTTCCAGTGTTTGGCAAACATGTAGTTCAATGTTCCTTTTTCCTCCAAACAGGAAAAAAAGACTCTTGTTTGGTCACTCAGTTGTTGGTGTTTCTGTGTTACTAGTAGAGCAAGGTGAAACTTGGAATTGAAAAAATGATGGGGAGGAGATGGGGGAAGGAAAAGTAACTTGCAAATTATGTTAGGAATGGGACAAAAGGGTAAGTCATCTTTTGTTTTTCAAGTCTCTGGGAGACTGGCCTTACGGTATTAATGGTTATTCATGCTTATTTCTTAAAATCTGGGTTCCTGCTAAAGGTTCCCAGGCCGCCTTTTAATGAGATCCACTGAGCATTGTGGTTGTGCTGTAACTCTCTGCTGGATCCACAGCTAATTTTCTGTAGCTGTGGCCAAGCTAGGCCAGATCAAGAAGACATCAAACGGTATTGTGTGCCTGTTGAGAGCAACACAGAGAATTCTGTTGCAGAATTCCACAGAAGTAGGAATTCCAGTGAAAAAATGCTGGTTGTCTCGTTGCAAAATCTGAGATGAATGGGCTAATATATAGTATTTTGGTTATGGGATTGCGTGTTTTAGAAGTTGATGTGGTTCTGCTCTGTTCACAACGCAAGCTGCCTGAAAATTGTATGGTGACTGTTAGCATAGCATCAAACGCAAAGTAGTGGAACTTGCCGAGGAGCGGATACGTTAGACTAAACTTTGTGTGTCCAGCTAAATTTCTGTGATTTCTAAAGCAGTTTGCAAGGATTCATAGGTAATAGTTAGTTGAAAAAAAATATTACGAAGATATTTGTAGACAAGTGGAACAGCAGTCATGTTTTTCCCCATTAAAAATTATGATGTCTTGTGGAGGTTTGCTTGGCAGTTTGGTTATTTTATAGTAGAACAATACTGTTTTTGTAATGGTTCTTTTTTACATGGGGAAAAATTATTTTGAAATTAAAAAGTCAGTTTCTGAAAGTTCTGGAAGAACCTTGATTTTAACATTAACCTTTGTTAATATTGGCAGTGAAGCTTGTGCTTATGTTAATAGTTGGCTTTCCTACTGGAGATGAGGCTTTTTCATCATAAGTGAGTCTGCAAAATAGTTCTTGAATGTGGTTTCAACCACATATAAAAGAGCAGGAAGTCTCCAATCTTGTGCGTTTTCTAAACAAGTTCCATGTAAATTAGTGGCTTGGAAAAGAGAAGAGCTCCAGTTCAGTATCCTTGCTTGAAAGAGATGTTGTGCCCTAAGTTCAGCTCTTTGAATCTCTGGTGGCAGTTTGTGTGCATACCCTGGGCTGGTGGTTGGACTCAAGTACCTTGAGCAGACCAAACCACATTTGTCTGAAGCAGTGTATTCAAGAGTTATTGATACTAAACTTACTTCTTAAGCATTAAAACTACTTCTAAATTGAAAGATCTAAATGGATGAAGTTGGTTTTTTTTATGATGTCATTGAAAATATATTTGTTTGTTGGAAACAGTAGCCAGTTTTGATGAATCCTTTCTATTTTCAGATTGGGATACTGCAACTTTAAGTAATGAATCGCTCCTAGATACTGTGTCCAGATTTGTTCTTGCAGCTCTTCTGAAACATACAAGTTTACTTAGTCAAGCTTGTGGTGAGAGCAGGCAAGTAACTTAAAGCTGCTTTTAGAAGTTCCACTTCAGTTTTTAAAAGAAAGTTTGTGTGATTTTTTTTTTTTCCCTTTTTGGGTCTTTCTCTTTGTAGGTACCAGCCTGGCAAAGCCTTGGCAGAAGTATACCGTTGTGTATATAAAGTTCGAAGTCGCTTGCTTGCCTGCAAGAACATGGAACTTATTCAGACTAGGTCATCCTCAAGAGACAGATGGGTAAGACTCTGTATCTCTCTTCAGTTCTTCAGGCTTTACTGTGTATTAAGAAAATATTACATAATGTTAGTTTCATATATTTTGCTGGTATTTTTATTCTACTTTGTAGAAAAATTTTCAGGAGTTTTAAAATGAAAGTGAACAATGTGTAGTTAGGAATCCATTAATCTGTATCACCTGTGGTATTAAATCAGCTGAAGCAAATGATTGACAATATTTGACTCAAGCACAGCCTGAAGCCTGGTTTTACCTGTAAACATAGCACTAGTATTCTGTACCACAGAAGCCTACAACTTAGGTGTAAATTGCTTAGCTCTGTTGACCAGGCCACAGCTTAGTCTGGCTGCCATTCCTGAACTCAGTTGAATTATCTGGACCTCTGATCTCTGTCCTTCTCTTCCCCTTCCTTGTTTTGCTCACCCCTTTTTCCTTCCTCCCTGACCAGATTCTCTTCTTAGTCCTAACATTACCTTAAGGCTACTAATCCTTGTCAGCCCTACATGAATGTTAGACATGATAGGACTGGGCCTGAAGCTAACATGATGGTAACTTCTGAATCATTTTACTAAGCCAGCTCAGAGTTGATGATGGAAATGTTCATTGAATTACTTAGGGTTGGTGACTGTTAAGCCTTACAAGGTAATCCTTTAAAGTAGGGTTAGGGTTTCTCTGATAGGATTTTTAAATTGCTGTTTACAATCTACAACTGGGATACTTTTAATCAAGGAAATTCTCAATGTGACGTCAGGATTATGAGGGGTTTTAGCTATATCGTAAAGCACTAGCGCTGCTTTTTAAAATCATGTAGGTCTGTTTCCTCCTTTTAATTTAATATTAAGGGGATATGTGTCTTTGCTCCTTCCTTTCTCATGGTAGGGGTCTAACATGATCTGCAAGAGATTCAGCACATCTGAAAGCATTGGGTGTAGTGTGTGTACACAGGACAGTATGCATATATTAAGCTTGGTGGTCCTCTGCCTTACCAAGCATATACAGGGTGGTCATTTTGTATACACACATTGTGTATGCTCAGCCAGGTACTGCATCCTGTGTGTGTGCAGTAAGTTCCATTACTCCCAGAAATCCTCAAGCTTACTGTGCAGATGCAGTACAGCATATCTAAATTCATGGAGCAAATTTGTTGCTTCAGGGAGATCTCCGATTTAATACTATTGGGGAAAAAATAGCTGGTTTGCATTTGCATAGTATACACAGGCTTAATGATGGAATGATGAGAGCAAGTAAGAGGCACCAGAAAAACGGTGACCATGGTCTGCTGCTACCAAGACCTTCTGGGTTTTTTTTGGACATGAAAACTGTCAGAAGAGGGCAGATGGCTTACGCTGGTGGCATCTATATGTCCCAAGATTTATAGGATTAATTACCTTCTAAAGCATTCTGAAACCTTTAATGTAACTGTATGTTTTGTATTTGAAGCTTTGCCTTTTGCAGAATGTCTAAAGCTGTTTCCTGCATTGGAAAATTATCTATTAGGTAGTAAGTATTTTGCTGGTCAGCACTTAGATCTTCAAATTGAAGGAAAGCATCAACCCAAATATATTCACTCAGTCAAAAATATTTTTTAAAAATTCAAAATCTAACCTATTATTCCTGTGCACCTCATATGCTGATCTTTGATCTTGGGTTGTAAATCTGTTTAATTTTATTGAAATAAAAGGGGTGAAAAGAACTGCAAATTCAGGACTGTTAAGAATAAAAATAGGACCATGTTTGGTATCACTTTAAGTAACAAAATCGTGTCCATCGAAGTAAGTGGTGTCATATTTATCTCCTTTTTAAAGGGAGAGAAAGTTACGAGACGAAAGCATATGGTTGCTAAAGGCTTTGATGCTGAAGTGTCACAGTTTGACAGTAGAGTCTAAGTAAGCATTGCAAGGAGACATGTTTTGCAGATAATCTGAGGAGCAGTTATTAAAGGAAAATTAAATTTTCCAACTTATGTATTTGAAGCCTTGAATGTAAACAGCTGTCCTCGTTTATTTCACACAGTACCAAAACTATCTCTTGGATACAAAAAAAACCTTATTAAATAGCTGTGTCCTTTTCCGTTCATCTTTCATTTTGGTGAGAATTAATATCACTGTATTTTATTGTTTTTTAAAATCAAGATGTTAGATAACCAAGAATCTGCTGATGTTGATGCTCAAGAACATTCTTTTACTCGTACAATTGATGAAGAAGCAGAAATGGAGGAGCAGGCAGAACGTGACAGAGAAGAAGGACACCCAGAACAAGAAGATGAAGAGGAGGAAAGAGAACATGAAGTTATGACAGCTGGTAGTAAGTACTAGTTATGCACGTCAATCGTGTAATGTGCTTTGGAAGGACAATATACTTTTCTCTCCGAGGCAAAATGGAGAAATTATTTAAAAGATTATGAAAGATTAATCTGCATAAACACTGTGAGAGGTTTATTTTTATAAAATGGTGTATGGCTTTTATTGGGTCAGAAAAATCTTTTGATACAAGGCAATGTGAATACTAGGCAAGTGGACTGACTGCCTTTCTGGGCAATTCTCAGGGCATGTGACATACACCAACACTTCTTATATGGACTGTCTACAAGACTAACAGGTTTCATATTGTTTTCTCTAAACTTCAATAGATCTCTTGAGTTTTCATCAATATTTATATACAGAATTTTAACTGGTTTTGTATGTGTTCATCTTGTATGCAATAAACTTTGAAGATTGGAAGTTTGGAAACAAACCTGCTGTTGATAACAGTGGGCTGAGTGAGTTGGAATTCACTTGTAGCTTTGACTCTCTCTTCCTGAATCTATTAAAAACTTTGAGGTTTTAGTCAAAGTTCGCTATTTGTAACACTATGCAATACTTTTCTCATGGGTTTTCTAAAAACCTTCCTATATTTTTCAGAAGATAGCTTGAAAAAGGTGAACTTCGCAAACTTGGGCTTGTAATCAGGCTCAGTGGGGTAGTTAGTCCTTAATTTTTCCAGTTTTAGTGAAGCAACATACAGTCATACTCAATTGTTTTTTTTTTCTCTTGTTACCCTAGTGTTATCAAAGACAGAAATCATGTTAGCCTTCGAAAATTACTGTAGAATGGCTTAAAAAATAAAATTGGCTGACTTGAAATCTTTCCCATAATTTTTCTTTTTCCTTTTCCAAATGCTGTTCCACTGATTTATCTTTTACCTGCCTCTGCTGTCATCACCTATTTTGCTGACAGTGTTTATATTCCCCATTATGACTCCCATATACCTCTTTTGGGATCTTATGGACCAAAATGTATGTTATACCTTTAGTTTCTATATGTGTCCTTACATCCACAATGCAGTAGGCTTTCCTGAAAGCGTACTGTGGAGTTGAAGTGCACATTCATGAGAATGATTTGTGGTTCCAGAAGGTGTACATGTATTACCTGCTCAGAAGATGGAATATGCTTTTGCTGCTTGATATGCAGTTACCCTGGGCAAATGCTCAGGGTTCTCAAATTCTACCCGGACAGGGTTTCTGGGTACAATAAAGGAAATGTATCCAGAAATATCCAGACAGATGGTAGTGTTATGTATGCAAATAAGTAGGAAGATAAGTACTGGAGATCCTAAGGGAAGCTGATCCTGACATGCAGAGTTCGCTTTGTGTCCTTGATGCCTTGCTGCTTCTAACTATTACTGTCAATGAAGGAAGTGTTTGGATTTACCTTTGCCTTTCCAAAGGAGAACTGAAACTTTAAAATTGAAAAGATTAAGTCAAGAGATGCTTAGGTCTTTGGACAGAGGTGATGTGGTCTCTCACACAGTTTCTTTAGAAGAATCTGGCACCTGAGACAACAGCAGAATTAAGAAAAGTGAAGGCTAAGAATTTTTATAGGATCTTCATTGTACTGACCAAAGCCTGAAATTGTTTTAGTATTGAATTACAGATATGCTGGTGCCTGGAATAGAAATTTACAGGAGCATTACTTCATGTACATCTGCTAAAACGCAAACATGAAATAATCTCTTTCTCTTTGATGCTATCCAAACAGGAGTTGGGTTGCAGTAAGATACTGAAAGAGCATTTAGTGTTCTGTCAGTTGTGTTGTCGTCTTCATTTTAAACTTAACATTGTGTAAACGCTTCATTTAACCTGTTTCCATGACTTCTTTTATAGCTTTGTATTACTGATGAATTCTTTTATTGTTGGAAAAATTTTCGTTGTTCTTCACAGCGGGGCAGTTTTTGGCCCAAGATGTAGATGAATATTTCATTCTGTGTAGCTTTGTCTAGAAGTTAAGACCTTCTTTTTGTGTTGCATGTTACAGAAATATTTCAATGTTTCCTATCAGCCCGTGAAGTAGCTCGCAGTCGGGATCGAGATAGGATGAACACTGGGACAGGGACTAGACTTGATGATCCACCTCCTCAGTCTCAGCAGGAAAGAAGAATCAGCACTGATCTGACAGAAGGTCAAGATGTGTATACTGCTGCGTGCAACTCTGTGATCCACAGATGTGCCTTGTTGATCTTAGGAGTAAGCCCTGTTATCGAGGAGCTCCAGAAACGGAGGGAGGATGGACAGTTACAGCAACCTCCCTCTACTACTCCTGAGGGGATTGGACTCATGACAAGGTGGGGGATGCTTACTGCTTAGGATAGTTAACTCTTCTCTGCTTCCTTTATAATTGATTATATAACCTCAGTTTTCCTGTGAGGATTCTTAGCATTGTTTTTAAAAGAAGATTTTTGCCTAAAGCAATGTTATGTTTTTGTTGAGAACAGTGAATATTCTCAATTTTCTTCGTCCACATTAACTAAATCTTAGTAAGAGTTTTATTCTGCTTGCCATATTTACTTTTCGAAGTTGGGCTTAGCGATGCGTAGTAATGAAGTCCAGATCATCAGGTGTACAGATAATTTGAGGTAGTTGGAAAAATTCTTTATTTTTCCTAAAATTTGTTCCTCTATTTGGATTTTTTTATTACCATATTTGTATTTTCTTGAACTTTACCAATGTCCTATATAGTAGTATCCAAAGAAAATTTGTAAGATACATTGAACAGCAAAAGTTTCAAAGCCTATTATGAAAAAAGTGCTGTCCATGATTGATTTTTGTAAATATTACTGACATACTGGCATGTGCAATACACTGTTGTTAGGTATAGGAGAATAAGAAAATGAAGCCAGACAGCTCATTGAATTGGAGGAGTGTATGATTTAAATAGTATAAGTACTACATAATGTATTTTAGCTTTCATAACCTGGGAAAGTCTCGGTAACATAGTTTTATTCTAAATTTGACCCATTTAAACTTTTATTCTAGAGGTCTTTGTGTGTAGTAGAATATAATGCAGGAATTGTGTGGCTGGTGCTACTAGTGAACTCCTGAGTCTACTTAAACTTCTAGTGTATACAGAAACTTCACGCTGGTATTTTAAATGAAGATGTTGATGGGGAGTTCAGATGGAGATTACATATATTCAGTACCCATTTATTCTTTTTGCCTCTTTTTGGAAATCTAGTCCCTAAAGCATGGGTGGCTGCCTCTGTTGTTGTCACAGTGGCTTTCATCTCCAGCGTATCAACTTTAGGATGCATTTTATGGGTGGGTTTTAAATAAGTACAGTGCTTTTTCACCAACTTAACCCTGTCTGTTTTCTTGTCCTCTCAGCTCAGAAGTGTTTCTGTATACTGTATGTAATACTTGCCAAGGCACTTGAATGATCAGTCATTTGAGGTTGCAATTTGTTCAGTTGACCAATAAGGGTGTTAAGAAATAACAAAATTTACTAATACCCTTTGTAAGAATCATAACTGAAGCCATCAGACCACTTTTTTCCTTTTTGGTGTGGTCTTGTGACATTCTGTGATAGTCTGCTCCCAAATAACACTGTGGTACCTGCTAAATTTGACTATCAACTCTTAATTTTGCCTCATCTCAGTGTTTTCTTTCTCTGTGTGTGTGTGCACACACATGTGTGTGCACCTGAAGCAGGAGTGAAAGTCTTACTGCAGAAAGTCGCTCAATCCATGCAAACTCAAGCTACAGACTGATTAAGTCAAGAAGTGAATCTGATTTATCTCAGCCAGAATCAGATGAGGAAGGTTATTCACTGGTAAGTAAACTAGCATTATGTATTTAGAGATTGTCAATATAACATTTAGGTGGGAAGTACCTCTTAAACATTTGTCTAGTACTGTGTTTCAGTATAGAGATCTCTTCTTAATACCATTGTTAAGAGAAAATAATGGTGGGGGAAAAAAAATTGAAATTATTATAGCTCTATTGATTTTTTCAAGTTATGGGTGAGGGATGCTGTTTAAACACTCGCTATGCACCACATACGTTCACCTAAAGAAATGAGGCTTTATTAATCTCTTAATCTAGAGTGGAAGACGAAATGTTGATTTGGATTTGGCATCATCACACAGAAAGAGGGGTAAGTTTTATTGTTTACCTAGTGAATATTGACCTCTCATATATGTTACTGTTTTGTAAGATAAAATGTGTTTGCGGTTAACTACAGTACATAATGACAATCAGGATGTTAAAACTGAGTATATAAAATAACTTTTAAAATAATTTTTACCTACTGTTTGTTGTGCAACTTTCTGTTGCTTTGTGGCTTGATTATATTATTTCCTAGGTTATAACTATTTATTCTAGTTTCTAGAATTGCAGTGCTCTTTTGATGCAAGTGAGGATTTCTGTGAGGTCAAGTGAATTAGGAACTTTCATTCTGTTTTCACTTGCGTGACTTCAGGAAGAAAAAATTGGCAGAGAAGTTCAGTATCAAGTGGAGTGCTCTATTCTTGCACTAACAAAGAACTTTTACCTAAAATGTGCTTTAACACAGACGACTCGTATCCAGAAAATACCGCTTCAGTTTCTGCATCCTCTCAACACCTACAGAACCAAGCAACTGCTTCTTCCATTACTCCGATATAAATCCGATTTTTAGCTTTTGTACTGCTTTTTGTTGCTGCTTCATTCTGGCGAATCTCAATGAGCTTCACAGAAGGTGGTGGAGGGAGCAGAGGATATTTGTTCACAGGGACCAAAAAGTCAACAAGTCTCTGCGAGAATCATGACTTAGATGTTTGTTGTATCTGTAAAAATCTGCGGAAGAGGTTAACAGGAATTAGGTTGGATTATGATATGCTTTAATTATGGATAATTATTATATATAATAATATGCTTTAATACTGCTAGGTAACATAAGAGTTCTAGTTTAATAGCCTTCATCATTAAGCAGAGTACTGAGAGGTTGCTTGCTTTTTAAAGTCTTGGAATTGTAAAGCAAACTGTCAGTGGCAGCTCTCATTGCACTTCAATTTCTAAATAATGTGGAAAGGAATTCCTTCTGCATGGATAATCAATTGAACAGTTAGGTAAGGAAAGAATTTTACTAGAGCTGTTCATACTGTGACAGCAAGGATGTATGTTGGCATTCTCAGTGTTAGAGGATCTGATAGCCTCTGTCAGCGCTCTGATCTGCAGAATATTCTTTGAAGTCACCATTTTTAGCTTTGCCATTAATCTTGACACACAACTCAGCACTTGCTTTTCTCTGTGTCCTAAAAGTAATCCGTGAAATCATCTTAGGTTAGATCTGAGATACAGTGTATCTTCTGGATTATGGTTCCTGAACTTTTGGTTAGACTGATGAGGTTGTTTTGGTCTCGGGCTCCAGGAAATAAGGAATAATGCAAGAATAGAATCTACCAACTATCCAGTCTATATAAGCTTTTTATTACAAAAGAAGGTTCTACACCAAGTGTGTAACACTGAGGAGAAATAGGTAAATGCTAAAGAAGCTCGAATAGCTCATTTGCAAACTGAACAGTGTGATGACATGTGCTGATACCTGCTTTCTCGTATCGGAGGACTGACTTTTCTGGTCCGTGGTAGTTAGAGATTTTTTTAATCTGGTTTTGGCAACTGGAAATTAGCCAGCGTACAATAAAGAAAACTTTTCTACTTGTGTTGGGTGATAAATACGATGGTTTTGGTTGATACCCAGCACCAGACTCATCCAGTGAATGCAGGGTGCATTTACAGGGAAACATTCCTGATCCTTACATCAAGGTCAGGAAAAGATCCATAAAGATCTGTGTGATCAAGTGGATGAGCTGTTCAGCTTGGTGCTATTTAAGGACTCTCGTTTCTTGGGAAATGTCTAGTTTTGTGAACGCTAGTTGATCTCGTAGAACTGAAGCATGCCCCAGTGTTTAGGGAGATGGAACTTGCAGCCATTTTGGATTGTCCACCTCTTGTAACATAGCCAGCACACTGAAGTGGTAGAGGTACTGCAGGTGCCTGTCAAGGATGTTTTGATTGGTAAAACCCTTTCAATTTCATCTTCATTCTTGGGATATGCTGTGACTAATAAAGGGGGGACATTAATGTTCACTGTTAGCTCATCTTGTAAAACAGGAGAAACCTAAATTCTTGCAGCATATTCACAGTATGCTGTGCTCTATCCCGAGTTGCTGGCAAAAGAGGTTAAAGAGTTCCATCAGAATGAGCTATCTGCATTTGAATTTGCTAAATTTGCTAAGCCTAGTTTCCTGCTTGTGGGAAGTAAAGCACTATGGAAGAGATGACCTAGAGAAGACTACAGCATTGTTCCTCAAGATGTTCGCCAGCTGGAGTTTTAAGTGCCACCAAAGTCAGATTCCCCTGAAGCAACCATTAGACATTTTACTGAGAAACCAGCAGCATATTTTTATTTGTTAGGGTTTGTTTTTTTTTTGAGATGTTCCTTTGGTATTCATGTTTATACCTTGTACTCCTAGGATTTCCACGTATGATCCGCTTTTGAGTGGAAGATGTGGAAGGTTTTATGTCCCTCTAAATGAGGAGGAGAGGAGGGAAACATGTATGCCATTTAGATGCTAGAGAAGATCTCTATTTTGAGTGCAGAGGATAGGTGTGCACAACAAGAGAAGTTTACATGGGAAACACTTCTGGAATTGCAATTAACATAAAGCAAAGCCTCCTGTTTTTTCTTGTCTCTATTTCTACAAAACAGCAGTAAGCATTGTTGCTTTGAGGGACTTAACAGCTGAACTTTTAAAATTTTTCTTGGATTGAATGTGGAGTTGGCAGTGTTAAGTGGAAAGAAAGAGTGGAGCCGTAGGAACCACTTCCGGTTTCTTTCAGTTTCAGAAAATTCAATCATGTTTCCTTTTACATGGAGTTTTTACAATAGTAACTTACTGCACTTTGCAGCAGTCCTTTGAAAATATTGTTCTTTTAAGTGTGTCTCCATAAACTGCATGAAAGAAGTTGACAAGCAGAGCTAATTGGAAAGCAAGTTTTTTTCCCTGAAGAAAGTTCCTTCTATCGCCACTGGTTTTTTTTTTGTTGTAGGTTGTGCTATTCTGGAGACTTAAAAGGGGATTTTCACTAAAACCACTTCCTTAATATATGGCCGTGAGGTTTCCCCCATCTCTCCTTAACAAGTTTACTAAAACTTAACCACGCTTCGTGTTACAGAACCATAGCCACACATAATGTTTCTAGCTGAGGTTTTGTAGGGTTAATTTATCCTCAACTATACTCTGTGCAGAGTATTTGATCCTTGCAAAGTTGTCAAAATAATGCTGTATGCATATGGTATTGGTGAGTGGTTCTTTTAAAACAGGCCAAAGACTAATTCCCTCTGGAGTGGATTGACTTGTTTTAGAACTTCTGTTTATTGAATGCAGCAACTAGTTATTAAAAATTCAGATCATATTTCCTTAATAATTGAATCTCACTGTTGGTTGACTTCTATGGTACAAAATCTGTTCTTATTCATAAATTTCTTTATAGAAACTAGCAGTAGAAAAACTACTAATACTATAAGTTGTTCCTGTGGTCTTGCAGACTAGTATGGAAGGAAAGCATTCTCTTTTTACCCAATGTCTTAGCCACTCAGCCCAATCTTTAATCTAATTGCCTTCTTCCTTCATTTATTGTATCTGTTCAGAAATACGACTGTGGTATTCCTACTTCAACCTACTTCAGTACTTTTGCCCTAAGGGGTGATGAACACATCATTATTTTCCCCTCATACCTAAGCCCTTTGGGGTTTCTTTTTGTTGCTTAGATTCATCTTCTTCAATTTTGCAGCTCCAGAGAATATGCTCAAAATGTTGTACCTATCCTGTACAGTACCTGCAGAATACTGTACATTGCATTACATACTTAACAATAAAGAATGCGTATTTAGCAGGGCAATCATAAACGTAGTTACAGACAGATAAATGAGAGTCCTCCAGTATTGGGTGTTTTTACTTCACATAAATGTCATTTCAGTGAATTTCAGTGTACTTATGTGTACTGTAGTACTTTACTAATACAATTGAGCAACTTTGAAAAAGTTAAATGAAATGCAGATTAACTGGAAGTAATTTTGTGTACCTGTAATAATATGAATGAGTTCTGCATTTTGAAATTGAAAGTTCGTGTTTGAGTAAGGGATGTAAACACGTCTTGGTGTATGCATATAAATGTGTTAAAGGGCGTATATTTTTTTCCCTGGAAGGAGGGTGGAGAATTTAGAAAGTCTTTTACCTTGGCTATACTAATTCACAACAAGAGTAAATATTTTTCCCTCAAACCTTGCTGATTGATATATTGTTGTATTAATTGAGATGAGACCGATCATATAAGTCTAAGTCAGAATAATATGAGGAACAGATTTTATGAATTTGTTATCTTGTTTCAAATGTCTGCTTTTGTCTTCTGATTCTTGTGTGGTGTAGTGTATTTACTCCCTTTTGGCCAGTTGAGCCCCAGAAAAAAGAAGAGCTTCAAGCAAGTAACTGATGGCATGTTTATTTTTTTGTCTCTATAGCTTCCCTACATATTTTATGTTTTATGAAGTGTGTATTGCAGCTGTGCCACATTCATTTAGAAAACTCATTATTACAAGCTGGCTTATAAGGACAAGTAAACTTTTTTTTTACTGTAAGCTTAAAGTTTATTCCTATGTGCAACTCTATTCATGTGATTGTAGAGGCTTATGGAAGTGCTAAGCTGCAATCAGTTCTGTGCAATTGATATTACACAGAATCAAGCTAAGCTGTAATATACAATCACACTTTTGATTCTTCTGTTGATACTTAACATCTTTGAGGGGGAAAAAAAATTACTTTGTTGTAGGCTTGTGTGCCCTAATTCTTAAATGTTTTTAATTGTGAAGTATACTACTTTGACTTGTGACATCTTTGTTTTTAAAGTCTATGCTTTCTGTCACAACTTCTCTTGTTTTGCATTTAATATGTAGCTTGTAGTAGTTGGGATTTTCTCCTAATTTGGAACAATTTCAAGTTGTTCTTACATTTAAACATTTTTGCATTTAATACGAAAATGATTAGCTAAGACCTCATCTTTTTTCAAATATTAAATAACTTAGGTTATTATTATTTTACGGTGGGGTTTTTTTCTTGGAAGATTTGCTGACCCTTAAAACTAAATTTCCTTCTGATGTTCTGTTAATGCTTGAAAGGTCTCCTGAAGCTTACGATTTAAGACATTGGAATTGCTTTTTGTTTCTTTACAAATCCTTTGATTCTGTGCTGTGCTTCATAGTGGCATAGAGTAGCGTAGGAGAGGTAGAGGATAGGAAGCTAATGTCACTTTGGGATGCTATCAGCTCTCCTGGTATTGAAAGACTGCAGGGCTTGAGGAGGCTTTTGAAGTAGTTGTTGCTATGTAGGCAACGTTTTGTGGACTTGGTAATGATTTAGCTATGCTTCGTGTAGGAAATCTGAGGCTTCATTTATCCTCTCCCTTGGGCTCTGTTCACCATGCATATACTAGGTGCATATGCACCATTTTATTCTACTCTGTCCTATTATGTATATCCTATCTTATGTTTCTCACCTGCCACTTCAGCATATATATAACTTAGTGTTTAATAGAGAGGTTTAAAACAAGTATTATAAGAATTAATATTAAAATTAGGGTGAGATGGTATCTGTCTTTATTTCTGTTTTAAATATTGTCACCAGGTATAAATTGTGAAATTGAGTAACAGAATTTCTTTAATTTCTCTCATAGTGAAGATAACAAAATAGATTGTTCTCTGTAAACCAGGTAATATTGCCATGTTACATAAACCAGCAGAAGTTAGGACATCAGATTACACTTTGAAAAGTAGTGTTTCAACTTAATCTGTGCATTACCCAAAATAAATCTGTGTGTCTATATTTTTGTCAAATATGAGTTAGGTACTGTGATGGTTCTTTTTGAAACCATTGCAATCTGTTTAGTAGCAAGTGTAAGGAATACCATGCAAATGCACATGAACACTATTTACAGAAAAGGAAATGGGATGTGAACAGGTTTTCATAATTCATAGCCCTGACAATTAAATTTTTGGAATCTTAAGTGGGGACTTAAGATTACGAATTCAAAATACTGTGAAATTTTGCTTTTCCTTTGTAAATTAGGTATATCAGTCTCTATAAATTAAGGTGTAAATCTTAAATTAATTAAGGTGTAAATCTTTAAAAGGTTAAATCTCTATAAATTAAGCTGTAAAACAGCATCTGTGTAAAAGAAACGAAGCCCAGATGAACATATGGCAGAGCACAGTGATTCTATAGTCGTAGCTATTAGGAGAAATCCAGAACAGGATGTAGGAAAATCATACAAGCTGAATCTAAAGAAACAGAGGCCACATCTGGATAGAAGATTAAATGCAAGCGTGCTATACATATACAGGACAGAAAAATAAAATTACTTGGACCTAAACTGAGACATATCACAGTGATGACACAAAGAATAACCAGCGGCACTATGAGCTATGTTTGCTTAACAAGCAAGGAATGAAATTTTATGAAAAATTATTATTTAAAATGATCATAACGCTGAGATACAAAACCAGTACATTTAGAGACTGATATTTCTAATTTATAGAAATAATTTATAGAGACTGATATACCTAATTTACAAAGGAAAAGCAAAATTTCACAGTATTTTGAATTTGTAAGTTGTGTGAATGTGCAGA
Source organism: Phaethon aethereus (assembly GCF_964289735.1). Taxonomy (NCBI): domain Eukaryota; kingdom Metazoa; phylum Chordata; class Aves; order Phaethontiformes; family Phaethontidae; genus Phaethon; species Phaethon aethereus. Next base: position 19,632,440 of record NC_138588.1, on the reverse strand, counting down.
TTGTGACCTGCAGGAGCCGATTCGTTGACAGAATAATAGCGTTTTGCTTTTACATTAGAAAAAGAATGGTGTAGAGTGGTTGCTGGGAGACTTGTCCTAATTTGAAAAATTGATGTGTCTGTCTTTCCTTGTTCCTATGAGCAGCTGCTTACAGAGCTGCTGCAGGTAGGCAGTGTTTAAAGGCAGTCCTGAAACTAGTATCCAGCTGTTACCATTGGAACTCAGCCTCATTGTTGAAAGCAAGCTTTCAACATATGAAATTCTGTGAATTTGTGCGACTTTATTGTACAAATGGGTATGTTTAATAATGTTTGAGGAGATATTCTGCAGACAGATTATAAAAAATGAAGTGTTAATGTAGATTTGTACAGGTACTGTGAATGGGTTGTGATTCTCCAAATGGTGATCTGTAGTTCTTTGTGCACAAGAGACATTAATACTTAAAAACTCTCTGTAGATTATTTAAGATAATTCACACTAAAATTTCAAAGTGAATTTAAACATCCATTAGGTTTCCACAAAGGTCCCCAGGCATTACCTGTCTATACAGATGGAAAGTTCTTTTGAGCAGGGTCTGCCCTCTTGTAATACCTTGCATAGCTCCAAGTGAGCTAACAGCATTGACGAAAATAATAAAATACCAACTTCTGTGTTGATATGTATCAGTAACTGATGCGTATCAGTTAACTGCTGATGAAGGTATGAGTTCAGTGACATTGCACTCATTTATGCCAGGGATAGACTTCTAGCAAAACTCTCCTGGAAATGAGATCAAATATATGGTAATAAATAAGTGCCAGTGCTGCAGATTTATGACTGATGCTCATTTGAAGAAGTAGGTTTATTAGTGATGGTGAAGTTTCAGATAGGGTGATGACATGCCAATGTAATAGGAGATAATTGAAAATAGACTTGTGAAATTACCAGGTGACAGATACATGCTGTAGGTAGTATTTAATATGTATGTCTCTCTTTATCTTGAACAAAGTAAATATTCTCTGTTAGTCTGAAATAAAAATTTTCTGTTCCCTTCTGCAATCATGAATTCTGTAAATGTTTAATCCAAAATAACCTTGTGCTTTTGCAAAACTATAATGATAAAACAAAAAAACACTCTCTGTTTTATGGTTAGACCTTAACATAAGTATCCGAAGTGCGCAATTTCTGTTGTGGCAGATCTTTTCTTTACTATTTTGTCATCTAGCTGCAAAGCATTTGTATTCAGTGTTCTAGCTTTAAGCTGAGCAGTTTGAGTGGCTTCTATCTTTTTATTTTTTTCACTTGGCAGCGTGTTGCAATACTGCTTAATGTAATAAAAGAAATACAGCCTTTCCGTTAGGGAAATTGCTGTAAATTTAAATCAAGTGTTTTGCTCTAAGTTGCTTAATGCATGGTATAATTAACATGAATATCCATTTTCCACCTGTATGAATAGCAGCAGTTCAGTCTTTACCTACTGTCAAAATATGCTACCTGGTGAATCGGAATTTATGAGACCTCATTATGTGTATCTTTAGGAGCAATACATAGTCAAGTGGAACCTTTAAGTGACTCATGGGCTCGACTAAAACACAGCAGAGATTGGTTATATACGTCCTCCTACTCATTTGTTGAGTCCGATTTTGATCTCTCAAGATCCCTTGGAGTTCATACTTTGATTGAAAATGTTGTCAGCTTCGTAAGTGGAGATGTGGGAAACTCGCCAGGATTTAAGGAACCAGAGGAAAGTATGTCCACCAGTCCACAAGCATCAATAATTGCAATGGAGCAGCAGCAGTTGAGGGCTGAGGTAAGTTTCAGTTTAACACCTTTTCTTATTCTTCATACTTTATGCTCATTTTATAGGTTTGGTTTTTGTTTTTTGTTTGGTTGTTGTTTTGGGGTTTTTTTGGTTGTTTTGGTTTTTTGGATTTTTTTTAAACATTGTCCCAATTAAGGACATTTTCCTCTGTTTTCTGTTAAAATATCTTAACTGGAACTGGGAACTTCATGTAAATAAACTCTAAAATGAAACAGAAAGAATTCCCTTTTTTAAAAAAAGTGTCAACGAGAAAACAGCTACCTCATTGGCTCTTGCTTACAGTTGATTATGATATAATTCTAATTTCTAAGGATATTTGGCACTTACTTAACACTGTCTTCTGCCTGCTTTTATTTTTAGCTTCGTCTGGAAGCACTTCACCAGATTTTAGTGCTTCTATCAGGGATGGAGGAAAAAGGCAGTGTGCCATTAATGGGAAGTCGTCAAATACCAGGATTTCAGTCGTCGTCTTTGCTTACTTCTGTTAGACTACAATTTCTTGCTGGCTGCTTTGGTTTGGGCACTGTAGGACATGCAGGTGCCAAAGGGGAGAGTGTAAGATTGCATCACTACCAGGTACGTACTTTAATCGTTTCTGCTGTTTCAATAACTGGATGTTAAAAATGTATCAGTCCTTATAAAATTTATTTGTTTGACCCAGGATGGTATCAGAGCAGCTAAGAGAAGTATTCAGATTGAAATCCAAGTGGCTGTGCACAAAATTTACCAGCAGTTATCTGCTACGTTAGAAAGAGCTCTACAGGCTAATAAGCATCACATAGGTAAGTGAAAACCAGGTTTGCAAAATATGTCCTCTGATACACAGTAAAAACAGCTTACATGTTTAACAAAGCAGACTTTGATATTCGTGACCAGAACTCACTAAAGCATCTATCTGACTTCTTTTCCTAAGAGAGAGAAGCTTTTTAACTTTTTTCTGTCTTAATTTTCTTCAAGTGTTAGCCCTCCTAATATTTTAAGACTTTCAAGTATTGTCAACCTGTCTATTCCACATAACCACAATCTTCCTCAGTCACCCATGTCTTTGGCACTTCAAAGCGATATTTAGATTTTTCAGGGAAAAGCAGTTTTCTGAAGGGATGAAAAGTCCAATCTTCCTTCATTCGAATGAACTTTCTTTAATTCTAAAACCAAAGAACAGGGCATCTTGCCTGTTTTTCTTTCTGGCCTTCTGTACCCAGATACTGCTGCGTGCTTCTATTCTGAAGGGGTAGCTGGAACTCTGCACCTCTGTGCCTTTGTACATGCACTGACTGAGAGCTTCAGTACAGAAGAGAGTTAGGTAATCTAGTTTGTTGGTAGGGCACAATGGGTGTTCTTACCTGAATTGTTTTGTAGTTTCACTTACAATTAACATGGAACTGAAAGAAATTTCTTGAGAATCGGCTTGAAGTGCAAGTAGAAAATTAAGTGTTCTACCCAGTTATCCGTACCCTAGAGAGAAGGTTGTGGTTTGAGATTTAGCCTCTGAACATGTACTTCACAAACTAGGTCCACATGGTATTCTTCTTCGGACAGCCTTGACATGGTGGTTGCATTGACTTAAAGGGGGCTACAATACTATATCAGAAAGACTACCTCAAAGTGTCTGACAAAGAAGGATAACTCTTTACTTGATAATGTAATTCATTAGATTTTATTTTTAATATAATCTGCTGTTCTTCTGTGTTACTATTCTTACTCTAAACATCTTATTAATTAAAAACAACTTTATTTTAATCTTAGAAGCACAACAGCGTCTCCTGTTGGTAACAGTCTTTGCTCTAAGTGTACACTATCAGCCTGTTGACGTCTCCTTGGCCATTTCCACTGGTCTACTAAATGTGCTATCACAGTTGTGTGGCACAGATACCATGTTAGGACAACCACTGCAGTTGCTGCCCAAAACTGGTATTTCTCAACTCAGCACAGCGTTGAAAGTAGCCAGTACAAGACTACTTCAGATCCTTGCTATCACCACAGGGTAAGTATGGAATGATCCCTTGCTTTCAGAAAAATTAATCGGTAAGCTTTTCAGCACCTTTTAAAAATGACTTTTCTTTTGTGTGAGCTTTTTTTAGGGTAGTAAATGTTGTTCAGAAGCATGTAAGTGAAGGGGTGGGGGAAGAGTAGTCACATTATTCATAAGAAAGGTGCACATAAGACTGATAAATATTTTTAAATTTTGAGTGAGGAGTTTGGACCAGAATAGTTAGAACTTTATGGTCTCTTAACTGTATTCTAGTATTCCCCATTTTTCTTGTTTGGCTTTGTATCTAGATCTGTTCAGTTGATATGATGAGGCTTTCTGCTGTGTAAAAGCCATTTGTGTAAAAACGATACTGATAATATGGTAGTTCTTCAGAGCAGTACATTTTCAGAATACAAAATAATTTTCTGAGGAATACTGGCTTCTGCTAGACCAGAGAGCAGCATCCAAAATCCCAGCAACACTTAAAATATTTAGTTTAACTCAGTAAAGAAAAAAGCAGTGGAGAAAGTATTTCTATTCGGAGCAAGAGTATTATTTCATAGTCAATACATGCATCTTCGTTTTAGTGTTCATACAACACATTGCATTTACCTGCCAAATCCCTTATGTTAAAAAAAAAAAAATAACTCCGCACCAAAAAACCCAACCAAACCCATAAAAACAACACCCCATTTTTGGAAGATGCAGTGGGATTATGTTTAACTGACTAAGTTGTTCTTTTTCCCCTAGGAAGTACTGGAAATGTAGCCTTTGATTCCAAAGATTGGACATTTTTGAAGTGTCTTAAAAATAGGGTTCAAATAAGAATATTCTGCCAAGCAAATGGTGGAGGATGAGGAAAAGTAACCTGCAGCAATAGAATGAATTAGAGTTAGTGCCGTGTTAGGCCCAGTTGTCACTTGCATGGAGTTTATGGTTGTGTCTGTATGTTACTGTTCCTTGGATCAGGTCTCAAATACTCTTATTTTTACTGTTTTGTCTGTGTGTATAGAACCTATGCTGACAAACTGAGCCCAAAGGTGGTCCAGTCTTTGCTGGATTTATTATGCAGTCAGCTGAAGAACTTATTATCACAAGCTGGCGTGATGCTTATGGCTTCCTTTGGAGAAGGGGAAGGTGAGGAAGATGAAGTAGAATCAAAAAAGGCAGATTCAAATGGGGATAATGAGAAGAGAGACTTCAGAGGTAATTATTTTGCATAATTTCTGCTACAATTTTGAAATGCCAGAAAACATAATTAAAGAAATTGCTGAATGCTGAGGCCCTCACGCACTCCACTGTATTTTGATTATTGTTGAGTCATTCTTAACTCTGTAAATCACATTAAATAAGCTGATCAAATAATTTTGTGCTCAGTTCAGATTTATATAGACTTGATATGTAAATGAATTTAAAGGTGGGAGCAGGTTTAGAATGAAAATTACTCCATCTGGTTTGGAATTTAGGAGGAGAATACTGTTCTCCTTGAAAAATGAGTTACTGGTAGTAGTGTTTTTCATAAATGCAGTCATAGGAATTTAATTATCTAGATTCCAAACGGCAAATAAATTCAGGAAATTGTTGCATTGGCTTTGTATTATGCAGTCTGAGTGGAGAAGAAGAGGTTGACCCTACCCTGTCACATAAAAAAATCTGCAACAAAATATTTTCTGAAATATTAAGAACTTCACATGATTTGCAGTCCCTTAATGGGCTTTTTTAATCTCTGTGGAAATTGTGTTTGAAGGAATTTTTAGTTGTAGCTTGGTTTTAGGTGTACGTATGGTCGTGGTTGTGCTTATAACTGTCTTGCTTATAAATAATGCAATGGGCGATGAATTCATAGGTATATCCTAATTTCTAGTTAATTAATTAAGGTCTTTCCAGAGACATTTTCTTGTTAAAACTGCCTTGGAATACGAATCAGAGGTGCGAGGAAATGCAGTGTTTTGCGTCTAAAATCCCCGTAAAACAAAACATACTTAGAAACCAATGATTACATTTTATATTTCAGGGACATTTATAAATAATCATGTGTATCAGATTTATTTGGCAAAGTTTTGGCAGTGGGAGGGGGCTGCAGGGGTGGCGGCTGTGAGAAGAAAACAGGAGCTTGCCCCATGTCGGAACCAGTTTCAGCCAGCTCCAAAACAGACCCGCCGCTGCCCAAAGCTGAGCCAGTCAGTGGCGCTGGTGGTGCCTCTGTGATAACAGATGTAGGAAAGGGTAAAAATCGCCGCACAGCAGCAGTGCGAGAGAGCAGTGGGGAAAATGTGAGAGAAACAACTTTGCAGTCACCAAGGTCAGTGGAGGAGGGAGACGAGGAGGTGCTGGAGCAGGGATTCCCCTGCAGCCAGTGGAGAAGACCATGCTGAAGCAAGTTGTCCATCTGCAGCCCGTGGAGCACCCCTGCGGGTGGATATGCCTTGAAGGAGGCTGCAGCCCATGGAGAGCCCATGTAGGAGTACAATTCTGGCAGGGACTGCAACTAGTGGGGGACCCACACTAGAGCAGTCTGTTCCTGAAGGACTGTATCCCATGGAAAAGGATCCCCAGTGGAGCAGTTCTTGAAGAACTTCCCATGGGAAGAACCCATTATGGAGCAGTATTAGTAGAGACAAAGTGTTATGAAGTGACCACAATTCCCTGACGTTTGCGATTCCCCTACGCTGCTCAAGAGTGGAGAGGTAGAAGAGTCAGGAGTGAAGTCGAGCCTGGGAAGAAGCAATGGTTGGGGGGAAGGTGTTTTAATGTTGTCCTTGTTTCTCACTATCCTTCTCACTATCCTAGTCTATTTTTCATTGGCAATAAACTAAATTAAGTCTTCCCCAAGTTGTGTCTGTTTTGCCCGTGATAGTAATTGTTGAGTGATCTCACTCCTCTTACCTTGACACACAAGTTTTTAATCTTATTTTCTGCCCCTGTCTTGCTGAGGAGCAGAAGTGAGAGAGCAACTTAGTGGGGACCTGTCAGCCAGCCAAGGCTAACAGCCAGCCATCGTATAATAACTGATCATTATATTTTGCTTGTAAGAAAGACTGCTAATAAGGCTCTAATAATAAAGTTGTAAATGAAAACTTTTAATTTTAACTTCCTAGCTGCCCTCCGAAAGCAACATGCAGCAGAATTGCACTTGGGAGACTTTCTTGTTTTCCTACGTAGAGTTGTGTCTTCAAAAGCAATTCAGTCAAAAATGGCATCTCCAAAGTGGACTGAAGTACTTCTTAACATTGCTTCTCAGAAATGTTGCTCAGGTATGGTCTTTTCAAAATGTGCTCAATGGTTTCTTGCATTTCTGTAGTGCAGTTCCTAAAAATAGGTCCCGTTAGAACATGGGTTACATAGTGAACAACTAAAACTAACTTCAGTAGATGTACACAAGTTAGATTTTGGAGAATTGTGCACAGCTGGCACCATAGGTGTGTGCCTGATGCAGAAGTTACTTTCAGATTATTAACATACTCTTCCATCTTTAGGAGTTCCCCTGGTTGGCAATTTGAGGACTAGACTTCTTGCACTTCATGTACTAGAAGCTGTATTACCTGCTTGTGAATCTGGTGTTGAAGATGATCAAATGGCTCAGGTCTTTATATGTTGTTACAAGCTTTTACACCTGTTTCTTCAAAAAGTCTCACTAAACTTTGAAATGTTGCATGGGTTTGTTCGGAATCAAAATCAAGTGAGGGTCGGTGTAGACACTCGCTTATCTAAGAGCATTAAATATTTTGACATTAATACCTACAAAGCAAAGTAAAATAATATAATATTACTTGTTGTCCTCATCTTGGATTTAAAATGATATGAATTATATTCTAATACACCAGGTTGTGGAACGATTATTCTCACTTCTGTCTGACTGCATGTGGGAGGCTCCAATAGCTCAGGCTAAACATGCAATTCAAATCAAGGAGAAAGAACAAGAAGTGAAGCTGCAGGTAATGATGCTCACTCTTTCTTTCTTGACTGAATGCAACTGAGCCACATTTACCACAGATGTTTTGTCCTATTTCTGATAGAAGCAAGGAGAGTCTGAGGATGAAGATGAGAATCTTCCCATACAGGAAGTGTCCTTTGACCCTGAGAAAGCTCAATGCTGCATAGTGGAGAATGGGCAGATTCTAACACATGGAAGTGGAGGTAAAGGATATGGTTTAGCATCCACTGGAGTTACTTCTGGGTGTTACCAATGGAAGGTAGGTTGCATAAAACTGTATTTATTACCTTCTCTTACTTTGTTTTGGAATTGCACTATGATTTATAAACAACAGCTACCTTATGTTTTTTCCATTACGACGACATTCTTGAGTAAATGACATTTTGGCAGTGTTAGGTTTATGGTTGGGCTTGATGATCTTAAGGGTCTTTTCCAACCTAAATGATTCTATGATTTTCAATCCAAAGTGAAGAGTTTGTGACTACTTTTGAGCACTGCCATTTGGATATTGGAGACTGTGAATATGTGTTGTGTATTTGTAGAGGTGCTGGTACTTGTCCCCAAGATCCATAGTCAGCAGAAACACATTGTGTTGCAAAAATTACCCACTGAAACGTGTAGATTTTGAAGTTTTCTTTAGAAAAGCACTTCACAGAACATTTTGTTTTCTTGCAAAAAGACACATCAGCCTGTCTGACTGACTAGAGCAGCTTTTAATACATCATCATGACTGATTTTTTTTTTTTTTTTTAAGATTAGAGATACATACACAGTTGTAGTCCTTGTCAGTACCATCTTTGATCGTAACACTTTTACTTCTTTTTTTGCTTGCATCTGTGTAAATTTCTCACTGTGAACATTGAAACTGTGAACACTGTAAAGCTTATTTATTTCTGTGATACTATTTTTAGCACTTGCAACTGCTGCGTGGGTACATTTTGAATCTGGAAAACAAACACTACTTTGTGCATTTACATACACTTAATTACTAGTAGGTTGGTTTAGATGATTTGTCAATGACTGACCTTATACACCAATATGTCATTTTACAGGTAAAGCATGATTTTAGCTTATTAGCTTATTAATTTTTATTTATTAAAAGCTTCTGAATAAAACAGTTAAAAGTATACGTAAATATGTGTAAGGTGAATTTTCGTTGCTTTATTCCATGTTTGTTTTGTTTTGCCTGCTAGTTCTACATTGTGAAGGAGAACCGAGGCAATGAAGGCACATGTGTAGGAGTTTCTCGCTGGCCAGTACATGATTTTAACCATCGTACTACCTCAGATATGTGGCTGTATCGAGCCTATAGTGGTAATCTTTATCACAACGGAGAACAAACTTTGACTCTGTCCAGCTTTACCCAAGGAGATTTCATCACATGCGTATTAGATATGGAAGCAAGAACTATTTCCTTTGGTAAAAACGGAGAGGTATTTAACATTAATTGGTTTTTTTGGTGGTCTTTCAACAATAATTTGGCGTGGATATTTTGTATAAAGCTAAGCATGACAGTTAGGACACATGATAGTTTGAGTACTTACAAGGATTGTAATACAGGTATATCTTTGTCACTTTGCATATTTCATATGCTCTAAGTTTGGGGGTTTTTGTTTTGTTGTTTTTTGTTTAACTAGGAGCCAAAACTAGCTTTTGAAGATGTGGATGCAGCGGAGTTATACCCTTGTGTTATGTTCTATAGCAGTAATCCAGGAGAAAAGGTAACTCAAATGTTCATCTGCGTAGATGTACTGGTTTTGACTGGGATGAAGTCAGCATGCTGCATAACAGCCTGTATGGTGTTGTGCTTCGGATTTATGACCAAAACAGTGTTAATGATGCACTGCTATTGCTGAACACTGTTTATACAGCATTGAGGCTTTCTCAGTGTCTCACTCTGTCCCTCCCAGCAAGTAGGTTGAGGGTGGGCAAGAGGCTGGGGGGAGTGCAGCCAGTCAGCTCACTTGAAGTGTCCGAAGGGCTATTCCGCATGATATAACAGCACACACAGCAATAAAACTGCAGGGAAGTTTGCCAGGGGTTTCTGTTGCTTGGGGTCTGATGATCAGTAAGCTGATGGTAAGCAATTTTGCATCACTTCTGTTTCTTTGGGTTTTTTTATTTTGTCTTTTTTTTTTTCTCTTTTATTTATGAAACTTGGGTTATCTCAACCCATGAGTTTTCTCCCTTTTGCCCTTCTGATTCTCTTCCCCGTCCTGCTGGGGGGAGTGATCGAGTGGGGCTTCACTGCCTTACCTGGGTTAACCCTTACAAGAGGTTGTAAGTTTATCCTTTCCCTTCTGTTCTCCTCTGTGTCCGTGTTACGGATGTTGGGTTTTTTGGGAGGTGGGGTGGTAGCTAACAATTCTGGTTTATGACATATGTAGCACTACATGACATGCACACTAGCCAGACTTTTCATAACTTCCTATATTGCACAATCTATTGTAAATTTAAAATGTAATTTATCGTTTAGAATTGATTTACAGATTTAGTATTCTACAGACAAAATTGCATTCCCCAGAAACCAGGGGGAATGTAGTATTAGGTATTCCAGATAGTCTTATGTGAGAAAGCATGAACTGTTGTAATTTCAGCATCCTTGAGTTTGAAGGGATGCATGTTTTGATCAGTGTTAAGGGGGATTTCCTAGGGATCCCAAGCAAAAAAAGAGAATGCTAGTAATTTTTTCTATTCAGCAGGAGACTCCTGTATTTATAAAATGAGCTTCTTCAGGTACATTGAGAAGATAACTTCTAAACTGTTCTCTTTGAACACTTAGGTGAAAATCTGTGATATGCAGATGCGTGGTACACCAAGGGATTTACTACCTGGTGACCCCATCTGTAGTCCTGTTGCTGCAGTGCTGGCAGAAGCCACTATCCAGCTCATTCGTATCCTTCATCGCACAGACCGTTGGACACACTGCATCAATAAAAAAATGATGGAAAGACTGAATAAAATCAAAACATGTCTTAAAGAAGCAGGCCAAAAGCTGAAGAAAAGTCGCTCGATTCAAAGTCGAGAGGAGAATGAGGTGAGAGAGGAGAAAGAAAATAAAGAGGAGGAGAAAAGCAAACATAGCAGGCATGGTCTGGCTGACCTTTCAGAACTGCAGCTGAAGATGCTCTGTGTGGAAGTGTGGCCTGTTCTAGCAGTAATTGGTGGAGTTGATGCTGGACTTAGAGTTGGAGGTCGATGCGTACACAAGCAAACTGGACGTCATGCCACCTTGCTTGGAGTAGTGAAGGAAGGAAGTACTTCTGCCAAGGTCCAGTGGGATGAAGCAGAGATTACTATCAGGTATGCTCATTTCCTACACTTTTCACAATCTAGTGGTGTTTTGTGCTTGGAAGTCTTCATAAGTAATACACATTTTACCTTAGAGTCACGCTGATCAATGATTTTAAGCTTAGATGTCAAAATCTGTCTTTTTAGAACAAACATATGAGTTACATTTTTATGCTATCTAGTAATAAAATGCCTTGTATATCAAAACCACAGTTGATAGTTTTGAATTGATGAGCGTTATTAGACTTCTTAGATTTGGCCTCTAGGTTTCAGCATTGGGGTGTGGCCAGCTTGCCACTTTTAATAGATTTGAAATGAGCATTGCTTGTCTCAGAATTGGTATGTATTGGCTAACTAAAGCATTACTGCTGTCTTAATTTACTACGGCTTCTTTGTTACATCTGTAAAGAACAGAGAGTTTTACTGGGGTTTAGTGCACACTTTCATTGTAAATGGTGAACCTGGTTCTAAAGAGAGACCTGATCCAGCTTATCAGAGCTGAGAAGCAGTGTCTTTGCTACATTGTCATTCCCTTCTCAGGGGACTGGAAGTTGCTTTTTGGGGCTTGGGAAGTGGTTAAGGTCAGGAGATGGGAGGATTTTCTCTTCCTAATCGTGAGTTGGATGATGATATTCAAATTAATGCTGCCTTGAAGTAATGTTTGTTTACTCTCTGACCTGCCTTAGAGAGCTGAAGGAATGCCCCTATATTAGATGTTAACACTCTGGAGTTGTTCTGCAGATCATGCTGAGAATTGGGGAGGAGACTGGAAGGAGATACTCCTTTTTTCCACCTGTCTTGCAGACGTGCCTTCAAAGGGGAAGCACTTGCAAGGAAACTCTGAAACAAAGCTAGTGGCTTTTTTGGGCTGGCTGGTACTCTCGCAGGAATTGCCTATGTTTTTGTGTGGAAAAGATTTGTTTCACTACATTTCTTGAACTCCTTCTGGCTGTAGTTGAACCGCAACCTTCTGGAGAAATTGAGCAGGAATCATTATTTTTTTTGCCACCAGTTACAATTACATTCTGAAACAACTGAGGTCAGGTCACCTCCTAAAACTGTTGCAACATTATACCTATTTGCATTTATGCAAAGGCTGTTGTCGCTTTAACTAAGTATACTGGAGTGCAATAGATTGTCAAACGTACATGAAAGAATTTACATTTGTAACTATGCCCATGTGACAATATAGCCTTAAAGTAAGTGTGCACTTAAAATAATTTGAAATACTCTCGAAGTGAAGTGTTACAGTGCTTGAAGATACGCAAGTTCTTGGTAATGCATTGAATTAAGTTTAGAATATACCTTCTGAATTAAAACCAGCCTAAAGCTTGCTTTCATTTTTAGGTAGAAGTTTACACTGTAAGATGGGAAAACATTTTGGGATAATAAAAGGGAGATTTAAATGTCCTCTATCTGCTGGATGTATGGAAAATACAAGATGTGTGGAAATATAGGCTGGTGAATTTTTGTCCTGCTTAGAGTGAAAATTATTCAAGTGTAACAGTCTTAAACATTACGAAAAATTATCACTGGGCATAGATGGACAGATAGACAGACATATGTTGTGTGTGTCTGTTGGGTTTTCTGACCTGTGTTTTTAAAAAGTCACTGTCCTCTCTAGGTGTAATCTGTCCTGGCATAACCAGAGACGGAATTATCCTAAGTTATCAGAAGTGTGCTCCTTATGATGTGTAGTTGAACAGGAGTGTGAGGTCAATCAAAGCTTTTCCTTAATGTGAAAAAAATTTAGGCGTGTTTTCTCTCTAAGCTTTTACACCTGCTCCCAAATTCAGCTCAGATATGATGATAACATTTGGCCTAAGGTAGTTTTACTTAGTAGAAGTCTGTTGCGTATTTCTAAATAACATAGTATAAACCCTTGTCAGCACAGAATTGATAGCTTCTATGATGCTTCTGGGTTTTAATGCTTGTTGTTGAAAACCTGTGCTTGCTTTGTTGCCTTTACTCTGATACCATATCTCCCCGTTTCTGATCATAACCTCATTTTCCCCTGTTTACATTTAATTTTTAGAATTTGTTTATTTTATTAAATGTATTTTACATCTTGCTTTGCCTACATTATTTTCTGTACTTTCCTCCTGTCTCTCCCTCACTTGCTTTTTCCTGTGTCATTCTGATCTTTTATTAAAGCTTCCCAACTTTTTGGTCGCCTAGTGATACTCCGTTGTATAATCTGGAGCCCTGCGAACCACTGCCTTTTGATGTTGCAAGATTTCGTGGGCTGACAGCTACTGTATTGCTGGACCTTACCTATCTGACTGGTATTCATGAAGATATGGGAAAGCAAAGCACCAAGAGGCATGAGAAAAAACACAGACATGAATCTGAAGATAAAGGGGAAACGGACCAGAAAACGGACGGTGATGTTGGATCAGATATACGATTAGGACAAAGTGCTGATGATAACAAAGGACATAGCGCTACAAGCTCTAAATCAGAAAATGAGATTGCTTCTTTTTCTTTAGAACCATCAACGCCAGGGATGGAATCCCAACACCAGCCTGCTGAAGGAAGAAAAAAGAATCATGAACACACTCCAAGAAATCATGATATAGTGCAGTCAGAAATCAGAGCAGTACAGCTATCTTATCTTTATCTTGGTGCTATGAAGTCACTTAGTGTTCTTCTTAGTTGTAGTAAATATGCCGAACTACTGTTAATACCAAAAGTCCTGGCAGAAAATGGTCACAACTCTGATTGTGCTAGTTCTCCAGTTGTTCATGAAGATGTCGAAATGCGTGCTGCCTTGCAGTTCCTGATGCGACACATGGTGAAAAGGGCAGTCATGCGTTCACCGATTAAAAGAGCTCTAGGACTGGCAGATTTGGAACGAGCACAAGCCATGATCTACAAATTAGTGGTTCATGGGCTGCTGGAGGAACAGTTTGGTGGCAGACTTAAACAAGGTACTTTTTCAAAATCATGAAAGTAGAGCGCTACATTATTTTTTTATTTCTATTAAAATTAATAGTAACAATGATAGTACAAATAACATAATCTTGTAATTTTGTAGTGGTTGTACTTCAGAGGAATCTTAATTGGACAGAGAAATTTTACAAAGATGTTCTACTGTTTTGTAGATACAATACTGACTTTTTTGCCTTTTCCCCACTTCCTTATTTTAATAAAAAGTGAATGCATATCAGTCAATCAGAAATATAAGAGTTTCTAATTTGTCTTTAATACTTTTTAAAAATGAGCAGTTCTGTGTATGCTTGTCAGAAGGATTTGTATGCGACGTGACTGTCAACATTTGGTGTTGTTAAATGTGATTGTATGCAGTTATGTTACTGGATGACGCTAAGCATGTGTATGTTCAGGGTGTAAGTAACCTGTGTTTCTGTCTGTGAAAATCTCTAAATCAGTTGTGGGGTTTTGGGGTTTTGTTTTCTGAGGGTTTTTATCTGCATCAGTATGGCAACAGTAAGAGCTGATAGACTGATTTCTTTACATAAGTCCATGAGTTATTGGCAGAAGTATTTGTACGGTGTGCATTTCTGCACACTGCTTTCTTTGGGGGGGAAATTTAAATAACGATAGTTATTTTTTTTACGTTTTAGCCACAGCTACTAGTTTGCTCTACGCAGTTATATTAATGTTCCTGTAACACCCTTTTTTCTGTTGCAGAAGTAGATCAACAAGTAGAAGAAGGTGATCAGTCTCAGCAAGCCCAAACACCAGTTACAACCAGCCCTTCTGCTTCTAGCACAACATCTTTCATGAGCAGCTCTCTGGAGGATACTACCACTGCTACTACTCCAGTAACTGATACTGAAACAGTTCCAGCTTCAGAATCGCCTGGTGTTATGCCTCTCAGTCTTCTTAGGTAAAATATCTTTACTTTCAGTACGTATGATTTTGTCTTTAGCTGTCTAAACCTTTGAAAATGTTAATATTTGTATTTGCTGTCAAGAACGGCCTCTGCAGAGGACAGAGTTTAATTCATTACTTTGCCTTGCAGGACCTGTGTTACTAGAAATAAAAAGCTGTTAAGATTTTAATATATACTGTGTGTACATATATGTAACATGAATTCTTCAAGACTGGAGAAAATACCTTCCTTATGTTGTCCTTCAGTTCTCATGTTTATGTGGTACAGTTTAAATTACAAACCTTCTGAAATTTAACTATTTGTTAAGTATTTTAACATCAACAACTATTAAAATTTAAATCAACAATTATTTGTTAAATATTTTAACAAATAGTTGTTGATTCTCAAACTAGAGTAGATCTTAGTTTGTAGGTAGCATCCTGAAATGGAAGTGAGATAAAGCTAGTTAATCTGCAGAGGCTGTTTGTGATGTAGAAGGATATCTGCTTTATATTGAATAGAGTTGTGTTCTAAGTTTATTAATTCTGTTGACGTATCTGACCGCTCTTCCTAGAGATTTTGCAGGTATAATTTGACAAAAGCCAAAACAATGTCCTGTTACCAGGAAAGTGAAACTAAAATACTCACCTGATTTATTAGTCAGGCTGAGTTCTGCACAAAGTGGGGAAAATGGGAAGTGCTTACTTCTCTTTTATCTCCTAGGACAGCTCTTGGTCTGTGAGGGCTTTTTTTTTAGGTGTATACTTACAGTTTAACTTTTCAGGCAAAGGTGGTAGGAATGAGCTTGTTCTGACAGGGTTTTTCTGCTCGGCCCAATGCATGTAGTGCACCTTACCCTTACAAAACTCAATTTCTGTAAAATATGACTTGCCAAGTGCGCTCTAATTTGATGTATTTCTTGTGTCACACCTTTTTCAGTGTAGCTCTTTTTAATATGAATGTATGTTGTTCTTTTTTAAAGGCAAATGTTCTCCAGTTACCCTACTACAACTGTACTTCCAGCACGACGCGCTCAGACTCCTCCAATATCTTCTTTACCAACATCTCCTTCCGATGAAGTCGGAAGGAGACAAAGTTTGACTTCTCCTGATTCCCAGTCTGCGAGGCCTGCCAATCGTACAGGTACGCTTGTAGTCAATATAGATAGAAATGTGGACAAGTCAGTAAATTCTCAAAAGCTCAGTGTAGTTTTTTAAGACATTGAAAACCAATAGGATTTCTTTTTAATGCAACCTAATGTGCAAAGCATTGTGTAAAATCTTTTATGACTACCTTAGGGTAAAAAGCTGTAGAACGTCTAGCTGTAGACTTTATCAAGCAAATTAAATTAGATTTTAAAGCTGTGGAATGGATTATGAACTACATGTATAAAATGAGATGCGGTATAATTGGTGATTACTACAGATTGTTAATCCAGTTTGGGCTTCTTTCCTTGGTTTTGTGCCACTGTTTAGTGCACTGATTTTCTAGCTTTTGTTAGATCATACACCACGCAGAAAACAAGAATTGGTGTATTTTATGATACATACACCAGTATAGCTCCTTCCAGCTAATCTTGTTTAATGAGATAGAAGGGGCTCGCCAACCTTCATGGGCTCCTCATGCTGCCATTGGCAACCATGTGGAAGTAACAGGAGGCTTTTGTTCATAGGAGTTTTATTACTGCCTGCACTGTACCACTCAAAACAGAAACTTGCTTTGTTCCAGCGTACGTACAGAATGCATACCTAGGAGTAGCAGCAAATTGTTGCATGAGAATCTTGAGCTTCTGAAGAGCACAAATGAGTATTGTGATGCAAAGGAGATAATACTAAAACAAAAATTAAAAATCCCTATGTATGTGTTCTGTATTAAATTAATAGAAGAGACTGAGTTAAAGTATATTTTCCAGATTTCATATTCAGTGCTGAGAAACAAAGTCGATGCCTTAAAATTCCTGTTACAACTTTTTATTCTTGCTCTTATATCCTGCTGTTAGTTGGGTCTTTTAGCGGTCTCATTTGTTGCACAGCAACTTGTCTGCAATTTCATGTGTGTTTCTTTTTTCTTTTTTTTTTTTTTTTAATTGAGATGACTTGCCTCTAGTCATTATGCTGTCTTTACAGCAGTGTTTTTTAGTACATTGTTGATGTCTTCGCGTTGATCGGACCTCACTGTTATGGCAAATGATAAGAAAACTGTGGGTTTTGGGCAGTAACTGACCTTTTCAGAGTCCCTTGAAAGACTCTCTGCACAGAAACATAGCCATCATCTGTAAAGAGATTTTTTAGATATGTCAGCAGCTTAGCTGAGGTCTCTTTCTGTGCCTTAAGAGGAATGTGTATTCATGTGATCTCATACCGTTTGGGAATCTGGATGATTCGGACGAGGATAACTTTACCTAGTCAACCTAAGTATAAATCAAATAAATAATTTGATACTGTTTGAAATGGAAATAAACTTCTTAGAAATATCTTAAAAGAAATAATACTTTGAATATCATCAGTATCCTACTTATTTAAACAGAGACTTACATAATATATGTGTTACCAATAAGAGTCAACGCAGTCTGGTTTCATTACAGAAAGTATCTTACTTTGTGGGAATTAGTAGAAAGGAAAGTTGTTAAAGGCAATTTTTCCCTTACTTTTATATATTAGTTTCAAATAAGGTCTAGCAAAGTAACACTAAAGAAAGATTAATGTACTTTACATTTATCATTTTCTGTCTTTTAAGCCTTGTCTGATCCAAGCAGCCGACTTTCGACATCCCCTCCTCCTCCTGCTATTGCTGTTCCATTGTTAGAAATGGGGTTCTCCCTCAGGCAAATTGCAAAAGCTATGGAAGCTACAGGTAATCTGTAACTATAACACCAGTTTCAACTGAAAAATTAAGAAAAATATGAAACACTTTTTTCCAATGGAATACTTAAATTTTTAAGTTCTATGACCACTTATGGGAAGAAAAATATTTTTTCACCATCAGTGATATAACACAATTCTAAAGAGTGAATTTTTTTTTTTCCCTACTTTCAGGTGCCAGAGGAGAAGCAGATGCACAGAATATCACAGTGCTGGCCATGTGGATGATAGAGCACCCTGGAAATGAAGATGATGAAGAGCCCCAGTCAGAAGGGACTGCAGATTCACGGCATGGGACAATAGTCGCTGGAAGTGGTGGAAAATCTGGTGATCATTGTTATTTGCAGTCACCAGGTGATATCCCGTCTGCTGATGCCACTGAAATGGAGGAAGGCTTTAGTGAAGGGTAAAATTTCTCCTAATTGCTTGTTATCTGTTGCTGAAACTGAAAATCTCACAAGTATTTAATCTGATTTTGTGAGGTAAATCTCACAGTCAAAAAGACAGTAAATATGTGTGGCAGTGGAACTGAAAATTCTTGAATGCCCAGTTCCCTTTTTTTCCTTCTGTGAAAGAAAGAAAGAAAAAGTGCTGATAAGTATGATCTTAGTATTTTTCCTTCCTGCATGTGGCTGTTGAAAACTTGGTTTGATTTACCTGTAAATTACAAATTCTTGTAGCCCTGATAATATGGATCATGTGGATAATGCGGCATCTGCAAGTGGACCTCCTTCTAGAAGTCGGTCAGCTGTAACAAGAAGACACAAATTTGATTTAGCTGCCCGAACATTGCTAGCACGTGCTGGTAAGTACACTGAAAGGCTTCCTTTGCTTATCCGGTAAATGAAGGGGAGAGGGATTGGTACTTAGCATGAAAGTTACAAAACTCTCCTATCACCATGTATCGGTGGATATTTAACTTAAGTGTTTTATGTGGTAATAAGTAGATTTTGATTAGCAAAAGAGTTAAAAACAAAGCAAAAGGAAGTTGAAAGTACAGTCATCTTTATTATATGCAAAATAAATGTTGGGGTTTTTTTCTTCTTTTTTTTTCCTTCTTTTTTTTTTTCCTTCCTTTTTTTTTTTTCTCTCCACTTAAGCGGGATTATACCGCTCTGTACAGGCCCACAGGAATCAGAGTCGAAGAGAAGGGATATCTTTGCAGCAAGATCCAGGGGCACTTTATGACTTCAACTTGGATGAGGAGCTGGAAATTGACCTTGATGATGAAGCAATGGAAGCTATGTTTGGGCAGGACCTGGCTAGTGATAACGATATTCTGGGAATGTGGATCCCAGAGGTATTGGATTGGCCTACCTGGGTGTGTGTGACTGCAGCGGGGGCTGCTTTAACTTACTGCTTTTTGCATGTTCATATTTTTAAATTTAAAATAACATGCATATGCGTATAGCCTGTTTGACAATGCCTTCCTAAATGCCAGCAATGCTTAAAATCTTCTTGTGTTCTGTAGCTTCACTTTTAGATTAAGGATAGTGCTTTCTGGTGTTTCTTGCTCTGTGCTTCTCAATGTACATAGTTTTTAGTTCTCCCGCCCCTGAAAGATGAGAACAGAACTAGTATAGTTGTTATTTTGATTATATCACTTAGAAATCATGTAGGTGTTCCAGATTTTGCTTAGCTGCGTGAGATAACACACACAGTTGTAAATGTTTGTAGTACTAGTAGTAGTAATATCATCATCATCATCATCTGATCTGTAGCAACATAATTTGAACTTAAACAGATTTTTCTTAATTTAGTCATGTCATGTATTTCATTCTCTGGGAAGGATATGGTGACAGTCCTCACTCAATTGTTGTATAGACCACTAAAAATATGTTTGAGGTGGAAAAGAAATCTAATAACAGCAGTTTGTTAATCTTTAGATTATATGTGTTAAATTAGCTGAGAAACCCACAAGACTGAGCTTTTGTCTTCTAATTATGGTGTTACCTGACTCTGAAGCATGTTTCAGTATACATACTGAATTTTTCCGAGAGCTTGTTTCACTGGAACATCACAATGAAATTACTGATATAGGACAGAAATTTAATTATAGAAAAATTAACTTTATGTTCAGACAAACCCCTGGAATTTATTGACACAAATTATAATTATTTTTGCTCATTAAATTTAAAGTCCAATTGTCAAAAAAACCAAGGATTCCTTTTCTTTGTTGGATCTAATCTAGTCAAGTTCTGGGGAGAACCAGATAACTTAAAGGCAGCACTGAATGTGAACTAGCAGAGTTACATGTAAAAAGTTACACTGTCAAGAATTTTGAGTCAGATCTGAAGTGAAGTGGGAGAATCTCATCCTCTGAAACTTTATTTCCGAATGTTTTTCCTGTTCTGAGATAGTCTGCTTTTCATTGTGGCATAAATTGTCTGTTTCTGCTTTGCTTTTGTTCAAGTTAATCATATAAATGCCATTCTGTGAGTGTAACAGAAATGGGCAGGAACATCCACCTAAGAATATTGGCCTATTTTATATCTAATACGAAGATATTTATTGTGTACAAATAACATGTGAAAATCTTATTGTGCAGCATGTTTGTGAATCTGAAGACAGAGAAGAAGTAGTGGTTTGTGAACTATGTGAATCCAGTGTTGTCAGCTTCAATCAACACATGAAAAGAAACCACCCAGGCTGTGGTCGTAGCGCAAATCGCCAGGGCTATCGTAGCAATGGTTCTTACGTAGATGGCTGGTTTGGTGGCGAATGTGGAAGTGGAAATCCTTACTATTTATTGTGTGGTATCTGCAGAGAGAAATACTTGGCCCTGAAGAGTAAATCTAAAACATCAACTTCTGAAAGGTATAAAAGTACAAGGTGGTGGAATACTCTGTCTAAAAAAGGAAACTACTTAAAAATGTTTACTAGCATCAGCTTTTTAAGAGTTTGATTGAAGAAATTAAAATCCCTAGCAGAGTTTGTCTTTATTTTAACTGAGGCTTAAAATCATTCTCTGCATTCAACAAATGCATATTTAGAAAACAGCTTGTCTTGATATTTCTATTCTTTTACATGAAAAACAAGGAATTACTTCCTGGGACATGGTTTACTGGGCATGGTGGTTTTGGGATGGTGGTTGGACTTGATGATCTTAGAGGTCCTTTCCAACCTTAAGGATTCTATGATTCTACTCTTGTTGACTTTTAAAACTTGTTTTTTCAATTTTGTCTGACAATTCCGGTATTGTTTATGGGCCTTTCTCACATTAGTATGCAAAATGCTTCTCCCCCTCCACAGATGCTTTTAGAAGCCCTTTTATTCATTTATCTGTTACTAGCCATTTCCAGAAATCATGTATGCATTGACCTAACAGTAAAGTAACTTAATAGTAAACCGTGTTTAAAATTATTATGCATGTATGTAAACCATTAGATCCATTCAGTTATTTTCTTTGTTATTTTTTCGTACAGGTATAAAGGCCAAGCTCCTGATTTAATAGGTAAACAAGACAGTGTCTATGAAGGTATGTTTCTAAGTTGCTGAAGATACTAAATAGTTCACATTTGCCCAGTGTTTTATTTTTCCATAAAGGTACTTCCATGCAAATAAACCTGTCATGAAACTGTATATGAACGTGTACTTTAGAATCTTCTTCAGACTAGATGTAGTACTTCAGTGACTTTTTTTTTCCCCATGTCTTTCATCTAAGTAGCTGGAATGGCAAATACTTAATGTTGCGTGATAATGTGTCATGGGTAGATGTTATATCCAGAACTGCACATACAGAGCCTTATGTTCAAATACATTTCTATAGCTGCCTTTGTAGGAGAAGTTAAATAGCATAATGTGGAGTCTCAGAAGTCTGCCATTAGGCTTATTCTTTCTTTTTCTACCTTTGTTTTAGCTGAGAGTGTCCAGAGGATGGCTTTCACTTTAAACAGATCGTTTCTAGTGATTGTAGAAAACTTTTCCCAGATGATTCTTTGGTTCTGGGCCTTCCTGTAGCTAGTATGATTGCAACTGTTTGATTTTCCACATTTTCTGCTTACGAGTCAATGAGTGCTCCAGAACTTAACAGCAAGTCCATCTTCCCATAGATAAAAGGTGTTCAGATTCTACTATATGGGGAGTGAGATAGAGCAGGAGGGATTAGCAAGTGTAAGTTAACTTCTGTGTAAATGGTTGGGAAGCGCATGGAATGCGTGACTGAATTGCCTTTTGGGTTTTTTTCCTTCCTTTGTTTTTTTCCTGGGAAGTAAAAGGAAAAGCCTAGGTGTACAATTACGACCTAAGAGCCAGTGCATACTTTTTTGATACATACTTCTAGTATCTGTCTTTCCTGTTCAGTCCTTTGGAATATGTACCTGTTATCATGATTTAAAGCACAACTGTATGTCTGCGCTTTCCACTATATTCCAGGTTTTGGAGTTGTCTTGTGCTAGATGAGATGACCTCTCATTTCTGTGTTTCAAAAACCTAGCTAGTTTGATACCTCAAGAGAATCTTCCATGAAACTTCTCTGCAGTAGAGATAAAGAGTGAATTTAATGGAGATAGGCAAGAGTGAGATTTTGTTTTTCTGATTTACTATATTGTGTCTATGTCAGCATCAGAAGATGAGTTTTTAAAACTACTGTGTTGCAGATTACAATCCACATTTTATACCCCGTATTTTTTTTTTTTAATTAACTGAAATTATTTAAAGTTTAGGTTTTGTAACCAAGTTTAATTCCATTTCTCCAACTGTAGAAGACTGGGATATGTTAGATGTAGATGAAGATGAAAAGCTGACAGGAGAAGAGGAGTTTGAATTACTGGCTGGACCTCTTGGGTTAAACGATCGACGTATTGTACCTGAACCTGTACAGTTCCCTGACAGTGACCCACTGGGTGCTTCAGTTGCAATGGTGACAGCTACCAACAGTATGGAAGAAACATTGATGCAAATAGGTAAATTTGAAATGTGTTTCATTCAAAGAA
The DNA here is from genome assembly GCF_964289735.1 of Phaethon aethereus. NCBI lineage: Eukaryota > Metazoa > Chordata > Aves > Phaethontiformes > Phaethontidae > Phaethon > Phaethon aethereus. Next base: position 19,609,812 of record NC_138588.1, on the reverse strand, counting down.
CAAATACTTCCCCTTTGGTGTGATTTTATATGGGCACTGTAGACATATTTTGACAGTCTTTCCTGTCTCCCACCATGAGGAAGTGAAGGCAGGGTTCGGAATTGTCCTTTTGTTATAGGGGAGTTAGAGAGAGTGTGTGAGGCATTTATATTGGCAAAAGGCTTGAAGCTTTCATTTACTAATAAAACTGTGACCATCGTCCTAAAATGGATGCCAGTAGCACGTTTTGCAGAACTCAAAGACGGATTCATGGATTTAAGTTGGGACTTACTGACCAGCCTGTTGAAATACAGGATCAATATGTAAGTTTGTAGTCCCTTCTAATGGAAGAGGGAGACAGAGGAATTAACCTTGAGTATTGTCAAGTTGTGCTAACCTGTCTTTGAAAATAAGGCATAATTAAATTATGGACTGTATTTCAGGAGTGTATTTTCTTCTCAGTCATCATCACTATAGTTCTGTATGTATGAAATGTTGAAAAATTAATGAGTAACTTGCAAAGTTGGGCCAAATTTGCTTCTGTGCTTATTACTGTATGATAATGTTTTTGTTTTCTTTAAACACTAACGCAAATCATCATTATTTCCAAGGCTGTCATGGCTCTATAGAAAAAAGTTCTTCTGGCAGGATAACCTTAGGAGAACAAGCAGCTGCCCTAGTAAATCCACATGACCGTGTTATGGCTCTAAGAAGAGTGACAGCTGCCGCCCAAGTCCTCCTTGCAAGAACTATGGTTATGAGAGCGCTCTCACTTTTGTCCGTCAGGTTTGTGGCATCCTTGACAGCACTTCCTCCCTTCCATTAGGACCAGTTATCAAGTTATGTTTGATAGGGATGCAGTTCTAAGCTATTTGGGAAAGTGATCGTCATTTTATATACTTACTTCATACTATTAAGAGAAAAAGTTAGGTTGATTTTGTTCTTTTGAACCCTATCTTTGAACTTTATGAAAAAAAATTCTACATCTTCTAGGGAAAGTGGACTCCAGTAGTATCAGCCATTCAGAACATAAAGTTGCTGTGTTTGTCAGTGAGTTTTTGTTCAAGGCAAGTATTAGAACTTACAGGTAAAAGTTAGAGGAAAGAAGATGAAGAGAAGGAGTTGATGGGACATGAGATTTAAAAATGGGCTTTGTACAAGATACGTGTGCAGCTATGAAGACGTTGCGGAGGTCTGACATGTACATGTGCATATTGTCATAAAACAGCTAAACGTGAATTATCCGTATAACTTGATTTATGAGTGATTCCATGTAAACTCAGGGGTTTTTGCTAGGACAAGTCTGTAATGTGTTTTTATCTTCAGCTTAAAAGAAAAGGAGTAGAGGGGCTGCAGCTTAATTTCTCTTTCGTCCCTTTCCCCCTGTATGGCAACAGTGTCCAGCTGATCAAATAAGCAGTGCTCACTAATGATGAACGTGTGCTAACAAATGTACTAACAATTCCAAGAGCGTTTGTATTCATTTTTGACAGTGGTTCGAGTTGTAGCCTGGCAGCTGGTCTTGAATCCTTGGGATTAACAGATATCAGAACTTTGGTTCGTTTAATGTGCCTCGCTGCAGCCGGGAGAGCAGGCCTCTCCACCAGTCCATCCACTGTGTCAAGTTCAACAGAGAGATCTAGAGGAATACACAGCAAAACAAGCAAGCCTATATCTTGTCTTGCCTATCTGAGTACAGCAGTAGGCTGTTTGGCATCAAACACTCCTAGCGCTGCAAAACTGCTGGTACAGTTATGTACACAGGTAGGACTGTTATTTCAAAGTAAATATTATATTTAACTACTTATACATGAGATGAAGCAATCCATTTTCTACATACTGATAATTTGTGCTTTTATCTTCTGATTTGTCATGAAACTGACCTCAGTTTGAGGATCTCCTTAGAGTTCTTGTTTATGGCTTTTTGCACAAAGGTGTGTTTTATTGTTGGTAAAAATCAAGTAACTTTTTTTTTTTCTGAGTACTCCTTTCAAGGGGCAAAAAATGGATGTGCTTTTTGTATTGATCAGGTTTTTCTGTTAAAAAGTTTTGGTGTTTTTAATTTGAGTCATCGCTATGTGGAGCCCAGATTGTTTATACTTAGGCACTCTACAGCTGTGGAAATACAGCGGGATTTCGTGTGTATTGGGAAACTTCTAAGCAATCCGGGTAATTGTTTTGTTCTTCAGAGTTTGAAATACAATTGTGGAGAAATGAGAGTGTTGGATGGGATAATGGATTTTGTTATGTGTTACTGGTTTTTATCCTACTACCAGGTGCATAACTTTTGATAAAGTTCCTTAGTTTTCTTGCCAGTATTCTTGGTTACTTGATTTTTTTTCTTCTCCCCCCCCCCCCCCCCCAATCCATGGATCTGGATAGTTGGTTCCATTAAGACCAGGTATTCCCCATAAATTCCATGTTGTATATGATCTTTGTCTGTTAAAATAAAAGTGGTTGGGAGTTGAGAATTTCTGAGAAAATTTGAAAATCTTTAAAACTCTGCATGGTTTGTTAAACTAAAAATGTTTTCCAAGATTGATTTTTCTGTTTGTTCTGGTTATTTATTGTCTTTAATTTTTTATTTTTAGAATTTGATTTCTGCAGCAACTGGTGTAAACTTGACAACAGTTGATGATCCAATTCAGCGAAAATTTTTGCCAAGTTTTTTAAGAGGAATTGCAGAAGAAAACAAACTTGTCACATCTCCAAATTTTGTGGTTACTCAAGCACTTGTAGCATTGTTGGCAGACAAGGGGGCCAAACTGAGGCCAAATTATGATAAAGCAGAAATTGAAAAGAAAGGTATGATATAACTTTGTTTTTAAGTGTTCAATCTTCAATTCCTCATTTATATTTAAGGAGAGACTTGCTAGAAAAACATATAACTAACTATACTCTCAAAAATATACAAAACTTGTTTTAATCAAAGTAATCTTACAGTTTATTACACAAATTCTACTTAGAAATACTATCGTATTACGTAGTTGCATCTTTTGCCACTGAAAAAAAAATAATCTGACCATGTGTGTATTCAAAGCCATATAGCTGAGACATTCAGCCTCGCTTGTGCCACCTAATGAAATTAAGGGGAACAAGAGTTGACTGCTGTCCCCAAAGAACTGTTCTGTCTCTGACACAGAAAGTTGTGCTGCCTCTGCTGTGAGAGGGAGCTGAAAAGCAACGGCTGTGCCTCAACACTGGGCTGTTGTTGCGTTAAAGGGAGGGAAGGACACAGCAGTGACGGCAGCTTATCTGTGCCGGGGTGGCGTTGCCTGTTTAGAAAGCACTTGCTCTTTGAAGACTCTCGTTTTCCTGTGGTGGCAATAAGGCTATTCGTAATTCTATGCTTAAGGGTTTTTGATGAAATTTTAAAGGGGGTTATTTTTCTCTTAGTGTCAGAAGAATGTTGTTTCTAATAGTTAACATGATTGCAACTTTCTTATGTTTGTAAATATATCTCTTTTTCTGGAAATTGTGGCTAATGCTGTGTTCACTTGTGTAATTCTGTTTGGTACTCATCTAGGCATCATCTCATTGTTTTGTTTAAGCAGGTTTAATTGCCCATTTGTATGCCCATCCTTCCTATGATCCTTCTGCTGTAGGCCCTCTGGAGCTGGCTAATGCACTAGCAGCTTGCTGCCTCTCTTCAAGGTTATCTTCACAACATAGGCAGTGGGCTGCTCAGCAGCTGGTGCGAACTCTTGCAGCACATGATCGAGATAATCAAACTGTTCCTCAGACCCTCGCTGATATGGGGGGAGACTTACGAAAATGTTCCTTCATAAAATTAGAGGCTCATCAGAACAGGGTAAGCATGATTGCTCCCAAAATTGCATGATTTTTAATACTCTCTTTTGTAGAACACAGAAAAAGTAAAATATGTTACAAATACACTGACTGAAATTATTTCCCACAAGAAGTAATTTTTTGGTGATAAAGTTATTGCTTGAAGGTACTTCTGATGCAGGAAAATTCTTAGTTTCTTTGAAGCTTCAATTAAAGGGGACATGAAAATATGCTTATGATACATGAAGTCAGCAGAATCGCCATAAATCTTTTCTTAGACTAGATCTTGATTTACATTAATTTTGCTGTCATAGTAGTGAACATCTTTGTCCCGTAGTCTGTGCAGTAGTGGCCAGTGGAGCATGGGTCTGAACAGTGTAGCATCCCTACAAAGCATGCTTAATTACAGTACACAATACTGTAAAAGCAGAAAAATACGTCGTTTGATTGTTACAGTGTATTTCAATAACGTAGCTAATGCTCCGTCCCGTTGCTTAATGTTTGCTTAATATTAGTGAACAAACATACCTAAGCTTTAGATTTAAATTCCAGTTTTGCCATGACTATACTTTGGTATTTGTAGGTCATGACATGTGTTTGGTGCAATAAAAAGGGACTTTTGGCGACCAGTGGAAATGATGGCACCATAAGGGTGTGGAACGTTACAAAGAAGCAGTATTCCTTGCAACAAACGTGTGTGCTCAACAAGCTGTAAGTTGATTCTTTATAATAGTCAGATATTAATTTAAGCTGTAATTATGCAAGACAATTAAAAGAGCCAACCCTGCAATATCTGCTGCACTGACACACTTTCATTTTTTGTCTGGGACTGTTGCTGTTGTTTATGGCATGCGAAGTAAATTAAATAGCTTAAAACGGAAACCAGAACTTAAATATCAAGCAGATAAGAGTCGGTGTAAAGAGATAGTGTTAAAGCTGTTTAAAAATATTCTTAATGAAACGGGTAAAATAAAAACTGTAAGGGACTGCCATACAAAAAATATCTGAATATCCCTTCAGTGGGTTCTAGTGGACAGTTCCAACGTATAACACGATAATTATGAGTGCGGTCATTTGAGTCAAGTGTGAAAAAAGAATTTGTGACTTCTGGGGTTCGGGAACTGAGCATAATGCTTCTTCATGAGAGTGTCTGGGAAGTACTTTTGTATCATTTCGATGTGTCCAAGAAATAGGAAAGAAAAAGGAAAGATTAAAATCTAATTATTTAGTACAACTTAAGTGAGTTTAACTCAGGAGAATGAAGAAACGGTAGTGAACTAGAAGGTTGGTTCATGATGATTTCTTAGTGGTCGTTTTAGTTCTTGTTTGCTTGCTACTGTTAGATATTGCCTTGAAAGGAATAGAATGGTATAACCTGACTTCAGAAGATAGTAATGAGAGAAGCATCTTCCTTTAACAGAGACCTTCTATTACTCACGTGGCAGCAAAGTGTGCTTCCTGTACCGTAGATTCAGAATTCAGTGCTTCTGTGGGCTTCATTGCTAACAATAATTACTTTAAATACCAATGCCACACAATTCTATTTGTATTCTTTATTGCAGTGGGTAAGTGCCAGTTCTTCTTTAAAGGTAGAACTATTTTTTTAGCAAAAAAAAAAAGATGAGCAGATGAAAAGGCATTATTCCTTCTTTTTGATAGAATTATCTCCTCTTTCTGTGAGAATACTTCCTGTTTTTCTGAGTTGGGAAGAACATTAATTAAATGCTACTAGGTTACTATTCCCTGAGTATTATTACCTGTTAACTTTTTATATTAATATTGCTACATGTGTTATGTTACTAAGTTAATGTTGTTAATAATAGTTGCAATATGCCATTACCTGCTATATTCAACGTCTCCTGCTTAAGCAAGAACACGACAAAGGCGTGCCTCCTGCATCTTCAAAAACACGGGGGTGATACGGTATTTGGCTTACAGTATGCATCCTGGCAATATTATAGCCTTCATTTACCCTTTACTAAAATCGGTAAAACCCATGCCTGTCATTTGTGACCTTAAGGGCAATAAAATATGCCAGTGGTCCTGTTACAGTTAGCCAAAGCAGACTTTAAAACAGAATTTTAGAACAGTGTAGCAACGTTTTAACAGGAGGAAGAGTTTAAATTAGAGTTGAGAGCAAGATGTACCTCTCTCATTTCTTTTGTCCAAGCTATTGTTTCATTTCATGACATCCCAGAAAATTCTGCCCTCACCAAAGATGATAGATTTGTTAAATTTCATATATAACTAGGTAAAGTTAAAGATAATTAATCTTACTTTCTAGTTGAAACCTCACTTCAAATTTCTAACTGTGGAAATAATTCATTTGTAGTTTGAAGCGGTTTTAAAAAGAATATAGAAATACAAGCAGAAAAATTGATCATGTAAATATCAATTTACTCCAGATTTTAACTGTGATGTTTAATGAATTCTATGTTTTCCTCAGTGCTCAAAAGAAATACCCTTTTTAAATTGCATTATGTTATTCTACTACAGAGAAGGTGATTCTGAAGAAAGTCTGGGGTCACCCAGTGATCTTAGTTTGTCTCTTGTCTGTTGGAGCATCAGTGGCAAGTATCTGGCTGGAGCTACGGAAAAGATGGTGAACATATGGCAAGTCAATGGTATGCTCTTAACTACCTGTGAACGCTTTATGATACAACATATTTCTAGGGAAGCTGCTAAGATACTGAATATTTGTTTACCTGAGTATTTAATTGTGTGTGCTTTCCAATCTAAATGCCTGCCATCTTCCATAATGTCTTGTAAACCTATTTTAATTAGAAGAAGGCACTAACCACAAATGGATGTGTGATTTACAATTAGTTCTGTGGAAAACTGAGCAGCATTTGAGTCCTTGATGAATCAGAAGCGTTTAGGTGTGAAGCTTGATCACTCGTAGCAATTTTTGTCTCTAAATACTCTCTTCCTATAGTCTGCAAGAATTGCATTTCTACATGCAACGGGGAGAATGCAAAAATTGACTGAAACAGATTGAGAGAAGGATTGCTAGAGTGATCAGCTAGATGGAATGTCTTCTAATGAGAGCAGAATGAGTGAGCTTGCTTTATTTATTTGAACAAAAGTCTTGGAGGAAGAAGCTTTTAAATAAATATACTAGGAAGGGTACTATTATTATAAATAAATATTCTAGGAAAAGCCCAGGGAGGAATAGCAGTTATGTAAGCAAATTGATAGTGTTGACACAAGAAGAAACGTAAATAAATTGTCCATGAATAACTTGAAGAAAGTTTCTAATGTTCAACAGATTGTCATCTCATATTTTACAAGGAGGAACGAAAACTGGGGAAGAGATACTATAAAATTGATGAGACAAATTTATGAGATAACATTGTGATAGAGGGGACTGAACCTGGTCCAGGAAAGGCTCTTTCCAATTCCGTGGTTCAGTTTGCAAGCATCTTTTACGTGGATTCTCTTACATTTTTACTGTCATTTGTGCTGCAGTTGACTAATCCAGCATAATACCTTTAGAACTTCTGTGAGAGGAAGACTGTTAATCACTTTGTCATCTTTAATCTCTGAAACATCATTCTGTTGTTTTGCACTTAACAAAAATCACCGGTTACACTGCCCATGTTAGTGAACAATCCACAGGAAAAGTATAAATTTATTGAGTACTGAAGAATTTAGCTTCCTTCCTTAAAAAAACTGTTTAACTTGACTGACAAGTAAGATTTGTCAGCTGCATTTTGTCTGCATAGATTAGCTGACTATTGCCTTATAGTCTGGTAACTGAATTTGTAGTATGTCCTAACTCTAAATAGGATCACTTGATAGGTTCCCATGGAAAGTATTTTCGTTGTTATCTTTTCTTCATGAGGATGAAGTAGTTTTAAAAGACTTTTTGGGCTCCTAGGAGGAAAAGGATTATTAGACCTTCAGCCCCACTGGGTGTCTTCTCTAGCTTGGCCAGAAGAAGGGCCAGCTTCAGCATGGACAGGAGATGCTCCAGAATTATTATTAATTGGTCGTATGGATGGATCTCTTGGTCTTATTGAAGTTGTAGATATTTCAACCATGCACCGGCTAGAACTGGAACACTGCTACAGAAAAGATGGTAGGTGACTCTATCAGTATTTAAGTAAAAATTTAAATTATTGATCCACACCCCTTTGTTTTTACTAAGCAAGTATGTAATCTCAATTTGTTTATTATTGTTCATGGGATATGATTTTTGGTACCTTACCTGCAAGCATCATTCAGTGGTATTCAAGGGAGGGGAAAAGTCTGTGGGATCTCCACCTGATTCCCCTACAGCAGAGACAAACAGTAGCAACCTAGTGAAATCCTGACGTTCCTTCCTTGCCATTGTATAAAATGAATATAGGTTTCCCTTCAGTATCTATTCTGTCTACAGATAGCATGTAGTCAGTATCATTTGAATTACTGAATTATTGCCTTTTTTCCTTTATAGTTCCAGTCCCAGAGGACATCAAGTAGCACATCTTTGGTAGCATTGCGTGGTTTTGCATATTGCTTCTTCAGGAAATTGCAGGGGTTTTTTTCAGAATCGAGTGAGGCAATATCTCCCTGCTAAGAAAGGCTCAAGTTTTCGGTGCTTTTTTTAGAAGCATCCCTATCTCAGACAGCTGCATAGGGTTCAGGCTCCATTTTTTCTTTTCCCCTAGCATAGTTCTTTTCAAGGTGTCAGGAATATAAATTCAGTTATTTTAATAAAAAGGAGAAGAGTGAAAAAACTATTACAAAATAATCTTAACAGCTGTCATGACAGTGGCACTCAGATTTATCTTCACAATACAAATTCAAGAAAATTTACAGACCAAAGGTATGTTGAGTAACCTTGGTGGTGGGGGAAGTTGCTATGCACTTCATATTTTAGACAGTTGCACTGCAAAAACCTCTTTGGCAGAAGTGAAGTTCAATTTAGTTTAATTGATGTTTGTGTCATCTGTTTACGTAGTGTCTGTCACATGCCTTGCCTGGTTCAGTGAAGACAGACCATTTGCAGTTGGCTACTCAGATGGAAAATTGCTAATAGGAACAAAGGAACCACTTGAAAAAGGAGGAATCGTTTTAGTTGATGCACATAAGGTAGAGTTAGTCTTTTTTAAAGTAATATATAATTTTGTAGGTAAAGATCTGTTTAAGCTTTTTTCTTTCTGAAAGCTATAAAGTCAAGTGCAGATTGTTTTAAGAACACATACCTATTTCTGATACATATTCAACACAATATATTTTAAAGGAACAGTCTACCAAACAACAAATAAATAACTTCTATAGCCTTTTTTGGTGTTAGAGATTGTGAAGTGTACGTACATACAGCAACAGAAGTGTATTAAGGACACAGCTCTGCATGTCTGGATTTAAAATACTGTAGTTCTTTTAATTTGTAGAAGTGCTTATAACTAATTTTGGTTATGTCACATATTTTTGTAAAGCTTAAGTTCCTGTACAAAGCAAAAGATGTTTTCCTAAATATGCAGCCACAAAGGTTTAGAATGTTTGCTTGTCTAGCATGTAATAAGAAGTCATTAATAGTCTATAAATGATTTGTTAGGCTAAGAGGAGAATTTGTCAGCCGTAGGTGTAGCAAAAGCATCTTGAGTGCTGCCATGAACCGGTCTTCATATTTGAAGCATGGTAGTCACAGAAGTGAGCATGCTGTACCACTGAAACTATACTTGCATTTTCCACTATGGGCTGTTCTTTTTTCCTACCTCAGTTAGACGCAAAGCTACATCTGCCCCATTGCCTAACATGTTTATGAACCATGTACCGTTAAGGTCATTCATACTACAATTTCATATTATAAAAAAAGAAGGAAAAATTATCTACTTGTTTGGGGGGCGGGAGGGGAGATCAAGAAAGGTGTGCAATGAAAAGATGGTTTCCCTTTAGTTTCTGTCAGGGACCTAGGATTTTATTTTAATTTGGTAGTTCTGAAAAGTATCATAATGGCCTCTTACTACCTCTGTAAAGTAATTTGAGAATAAAATGTTCTTTGCTATTAATAATTGAACGTTACATGAGCTCCGAGAGTTATATTTTCTCTGTTTGTGCTGTGTCACTTCATACCGACTTTCAATTCTTTAAAATCCAATAGGATATGATTGTTAGTATGAAGTGGGATCCAACTGGTAAGATTCTGCTGACATGTGCCAAAGAAGAAACAGTGAAACTCTGGGGATATATCGGAGGATGTTGGAGACGTCTGCATTCACTGTCCCACCCAGCTCTTGTGAATGGCATTGCCTGGTGTGCTCTTCCAGGGAAAGGACCCAAGTTGCAGCTTTTACTGGCTACGTATGTACTTTTTTTTACATTGTTTCTGTAGGTCTTTTGCAGGTCTTTTCTACCAGTCTTTAGTGTCCAGAGCAACAAAAAGTTTTGTCTTTTTTTTTTTTTTTTTTTAAACAACATTCATTCCATAAGCCAGTTGCCATGAGGTCCATGAGGCTTCAGAATTCAGATGGAAAGAGTGGCTCTGCTCTTGTTGCCAACTGTTTTCTTCATGCCATGAGACCTGTGTGTGGTGGTACTGCTTGAAATTTTTTTTGCTTCATCCAAATATTTTTTCTGAGAAAACATTGTTAACAAAAATTGAAAAGCTACGGGGGAGGGGAAAGGAATAGGAAAAAATGAATTTATCCATTGGGAACATGCCTTTCCACTTCAGATTAATTGATACAATATAGTTTCGTAGGAAGGCGGTGAAGACTACTGATATTTTCAGTTAATACTAGACCACTGGTATTTTGTTGGTTAATACCTTTACTTTGTTTTTCTGATTTATCCTGACTTCCTTTAGAGGATGCCACAATGGTTTGGTGTGTGTCTGGACTGTACCCCAGGACATAGTAGTCGCATTGCAGTGCAGCTCGGCTTGCTCAGAAGGATGGTGGGACCAAGAAACAAGTGCCAAGGTAAAAGGCGTAAACTTGGTGTTTAAGGAACAGTCTTTGCTCATTCCGAAGTTGAGGGAGGAGAGGAACATGAGTGAGGTATTCCAGTCTCAGCATTTCCTGAGAGGAGACATTTGCCAAAAAAAGTTTATATTGCATTTGGGTATGTGTAGGCATTTTCAGAACAGGAAGTAAGAAGTCACAGGTTTAAATTAATTTTGTTTGGCTAAAGATTGTATTTTGATGTGTTTACATTTTTTTAAAAGTTGATAAATCTATACTAAAATTTAATAAGAGTTGAAAAATTTTTCCAGAGAAAATTAAGTCAAGATTAATTTCACATATGTAAATTGTAATGAGGTCTTTAATGTTGATGGCATTTTGTAAGGGGAGGAAAAATGATAACGTGACAGATTTATAAAATATTGTCGTAGTGCTGGTCTTTTTTATTATGTTATGGAAAGTACCCCATCTCTATGGATGATCAGTATTTATTACAGAATACAGAAGCTGTTATGCTATTCTGTTTTCTGTAAATAGTTCAATGTCCCATAACTATGAAATAATTTGCAGGATGGATACAGAAAAGCAGTAGAAGTCAAGTGTGTATTTCAGCTGAGAGGACATATAACTCCTGTTCGGACTGTTGCATTCAGTCCTGATGGACTGGCATTAGTATCTGGTGGACTTGGTGGTCTCATGAATATTTGGTCTTTACGGGTAAGATAATCTTTGATGTGGCATCTTTTTTTTTTTAGTATGTGTCTAAACATTATATCTAAAAAGGTCAAGGCATCAGACTAGCTTTTTTTTTCCTCCCCTCCAGTATGTTAGAAATATTAGAGAAAGCATGGTATAAAATAATGGTGTAAAATATAAATTGAGATTGTACTTACCTTTGAAGCATTTTATATTTTATGGTTCTACTGTTGATTCATTCTGTAGGCTTGGTCATGTTAGTTAGGCTTTGCAGAACCAGCTGCTCTGTCTTTACAGTTGGGAACAATTTTCTCTTACTTTGAGAACTTTTCCAAGAGTCAGATAAAGTGGGTTATTAAACATTTCTAAATCCTTAGTTATGTTACCTTCTTAACGTGATAAAAATGCTAGAATATGGGGTTTTCTTGCCTTTAGTGTAAATGTTTCAGTTTTTAAATAGTTACTGAACAACTTTTAAATAGTTACTGAACAGCTTTGGAGAGTATCATCCCTTAGGAATTGTACAACACAAAGTGATTGTATGCATTTAAACAGAAAATTAGCTGTTGTGTATATACTGACTCAGAACACTTCTTTCCTTAGGATGGCTCAGTATTACAGAGTGTTGTGATAGGTTCTGGAGCTATTCAGACTGCGGTATGGATACCTGAAGTTGGAGTAGCTGCTTGCTCTAATAGATCAAAGGTGACACTATCTGTTAAAGTAATATTCTTTCATATGTTTTACTAAAAGAGAACGCCATTTGTCTGTTTTTTCCTTTTTTTTTTTGTTATGTTTTAAAATATGCAGCTAGAAATATCTATCAAACTCTCTTATATTTTCAAGACACATTGTTTTGGCTTTCAACTATTACCTGACCCTGAAAAGGCTGGGGATTTTTTAATAGTATGCCATGTTTAATTGAGGGGGGGTGGGACGGGCAAGGTGGAATCCTTCTGAGACGGTGGTTATAAAGGATGCTGCCCAGCAGTTATATCAGTTTCTCTGTTTAACGGCAGCAGCTGTAAATGGCTGATGAAAATAAGCAGAAGACTTCCCCCCCCACTTTCTGCAGCATGAAGAAATGTTTCATTTCCCCCAGCAAATAAGATACTTCAGTGATCTAACTTAATCTAAAGCAGCCTCAGCCTCAAAAATTTTTAAGGAGCAGTAGAATTTACTTCACTGTTTGCTGTGTCAGAACTGCTGGCACCTGAACAAAAGTTTTCATAACAGTTGATTATTCCAAAAGATGTTGTTATTTTTTGTGAATGAAGATAAATATGGCACAAGTTATGACTCCTGTTCGTAGAGTCATGCTGCATGTGATTCTCAGTATTTTGGAATTCTTTGAAAGTCTTTCCTGAATTCAGATCAAATATTGAAGGTCATATTACAAGGCAAGTCCTAAACTAAGGTTACTCCTAAACTAAGTTCACAGCATTCACTGAAATGAACTCTGCTCGTTACCATGTTTGCATTCTTCCTTGGAGTGATAATCCTAGCATTGCCATGGGAATGTGAGGAAGTGGCAAATGGAGGGGGCTACTCCATAGCATTTGTCAGCAGATGATTCACCAGCAGAGACAGAAATGTTCAGGCTTGTGTGTTTTCTGGCCCCTACGGAAACTAAGATGATTGGTGAGAAATCAGTGGAGGTGAATTTTTCATTTCTAATGTGTCTTGCGACTGTTCTTAAACAGGATGTGTTGGTAGTGAACTGTACATCAGAGTGGATATCTTCCAATCACGTCCTTGCAACATGTAGGACTGCACTGAAACAGCAAGGAGTTCTGGGATTAAATATGGCTCCTTGCATGCGAGCTTTCTTGGAACGTTTGCCAGTAATGCTTCAGGAACAGTATGCTTACGAAAAGGTAAGAGCTAAGGTGAACTTTTAAAATTCATGTCTGACATGAAGTCACTGTTTGAATCTCAGGTGGTTTTGGTCTTTCACCACAGAGAGCCCAGAAGACTTTCCTGTATCCTATTTGCAAATGTCTTTCAGTATTCTCAAAGCTAGTAGTCTCCTAATTTGAGAGTATTCATAATATTAGAAACCCTTTGATTAAGCACAGAGGAAAGTATTTTTCCACAGGGTAGCTTTGAAAGGCTCCTGTTTCTGAACTGATTAATACATATTTCTAACTTTGCGTGTCCAATTTCTCTCTCCAACGCCCCTCACCTTTAGCCCCATGTTGTTTGCGGAGACCAGCTTGTTCATAGCCCTTACATGCAGTGCTTGGCATCACTGGCTGTGGGCCTTCACCTAGATCAGCTCTTGTGCAATCCCCCGGTACCACCTCATCACCAGAACTGCCTCCCTGATCCTTCAGCCTGGAATCCTACAGAATGGGCCTGGCTAGAGTGTTTCTCTACCACCATAAAAGCTGCTGAAGCCCTGGCCAAGGGAGCACAATTCCCAGAATCCTTTACTGTTCCGGACCTGGAGCCTGTTCCAGAGGATGAGCTTACTCTCCTAATGGTAAAATGTGCTATATTGTCTAAACAGTGAAGCATGTTGTTACCGAGCCTATGGTGCGATGCAGTTAACATCTCTGGACTGTAAAGATACATAAGCACCAGCAATAAGTGTAAGGTTATTTTTTTAATTAACTGGTTAGAATATACTGTAAAGATGGCTCTGTGTGTAATGAGCACAAGTCGGTTGCGTATTAAAAATGAAAAACTGTGACAGTAATTTTCATATGTGGTAGAGGCAAGAAATGTAGAACTTTACAATGCTATCTTTAGAGTAATATTTCGGCACATTTTTACACCAAATTATTTTGCTAGTGTCAGTTGCCTTTGTGACTTGTTATGATACGTAAACCAAAATAGAAGTTTTGGACTAAGGGTTTTATCATCAGCAAGCTTATAAGATTTTAGGCCAGTATTTGCAATTAAAACTTCAAAAAGCACTAAGCATCAGTAAATAGGAAGAGATTACTTCATCATGAATTTTGTTTGTTTTCCTTTCTTTGATTTGGATTGCAAGTCATGGATAACAGTGTCATTGCTGAACAGGTGTAAGTAAGAAAACAAACTTGGCCTATGGATGAAAATAAAGTATTTCAGTCTGCACACACGCTTACTGCTGTACCATTTAGAATAATTTGAAAGTCAATATTGTCTTAGAACGGAAAATGCGTATTACATAACAGAAAAATAATGTGCATCTCTTGAGCTGAATGTGATAACTGTGGCTTTTGTTGTGCAGGATAACAGTAAATGGATCAATGGTATGGATGAACAGATAATGTCTTGGGCAACGTCGAGGCCAGAGGTTAGTAAAATTGATGTGGGATTTTTTTGTTTGATTTTTTGGTTGATTGGCTTTATTTATTTTTTTCAATTATTTTAAAATATTGTGAGGTATTGAAAGTACTCTTGTCCTAAAGCATTCTTTCATGTTATTCCATAGGATTGGCACTTGGGAGGCAAATGTGATGTGTATCTCTGGGGAGCAGGAAGACATGGACAGTTAGCAGAAGCTGGTAGAAATGTCATGATACCAGTAGCAGCATCTTCATTCTCTCAGGCTCAGCAGGTGATCACTTTAAAACAGTCACGTGCTTCTATTTTTAATGCTATTTTTAATGTATGGTTTGTACAGTTTGTCAAAATTGCTTTCTAAATATCTTTGCAATTTGTTGTTGAATTTACTGCGAAGTACTCCCAAAACATGTGTTTTCACTGAAGAGGAAATCTTTCAAACCAAGCCACCACTGAAATCTGTCAAAACAAAAGTGTTTCATATGAGCATGATTTGAAAATAACCTGCGCAGCGTTAGCGTAATACACGTGCCAGTTTTGTTTCCTGAAAGAACATTGACATTCAGGATGCAAATGTCTAAACAAAATCTCAGGTACATTGTGATTTCTCTCACTGGAAAGAAATCACAATTCTCTCCCCCATCCCTCCCTAGGCGGGGAGTGAGCGAGCGAGCGGGTTCGTGGTGCTTAATTGCTGGCAGGGCCTAAAACAGCAACAGTTTGCCAACGCTAGTAGCAAGTTTCAATTAAGTAATTTTTATTATGATGTGAACAGGTAACAAAACTGCATTAAACATGGCGTGAGTGAAGTCTTATGTCGACAGGGTTGTCACAAAGGTATTTGCAGTGTGACAGAAGAGTCTGTTGTCTTGGTACAATTATAAAGAAAAACAAACTAAAAAGGACATTGTAATGCAGGTTTTACAGTGTTGCTGCATCTAACACAAAAATCATTAAAAGTCCTTTGTGTCTTTCTAAACTAGGTTGTTTGTGGTCAGAATTGTACTTTTGTTATTCAAGCTAACGGCACGGTTTTGGCTTGTGGAGAGGGGAGCTATGGGCGACTGGGACAAGGAAATTCTGATGATCTCCACGTGCTAACAGTCATTTCAGCCCTGCAAGGTAAAGTTGTTGACTTTGAAGTGAATCAACTGATAAAGCACAAACAAGCATTTCAGTAGTTAATATAATTATTTGTGTTGATGCAATTTTTACAGGTTTACACATGGAAATACCGTGGTCTTTAATTAAAAAATTGAACAAATAAACTAGATGTTCGTTTTTCCTTAAGATTTAAGTAGTAGTATGTTAAAATTCCTGAATTTTAAGAAGGTGGGAAAATGTTTGCTCAAGATCAGAACATTTCATTTCAAAACTAGTGGCAGGCCAGAAGCATAGGCTATACATGAGAAGATGAAGGTTTTGTTCAAAATAAAAATAAATAAATTGCTGTAACAAGAAAACGGTTATTGTGGTTGGTTCCTTTGCCCAGAATTAATTTGCTACCACTAGGGGCATTTGGATAAATGTATGTTAAGAGTTCATTATAATTTATTCTAAACTGTGTTTTGTCATTTTTTTTTTAATAGGCTTTGTTGTAACACAGCTGGTGACCTCTTGTGGATCTGATGGGCATTCCATGGCTTTAACAGAAAGTGGGGAAGTCTTTAGTTGGGGAGATGGAGATTACGGCAAACTGGGACATGGGAACAGCGACAGACAGCGCAGGCCTAGGCAAATAGAGGCTCTGCAAGGAGAAGAAGTGGTGCAGGTTCTAAAATATTTTTTGTCTCCTACAAACAGCAGGCGTGGTAGCCTAGTGCTAGGAACGTTCCAGAACCAGTGTCAGTCTTGACAGTTTGAATCCATATACTGAATGAAAACAGGCAACTTTTTACTTCTCTGAGCATTATGAACCAAGGTGATAATTTCCAGCTGAAGGGTGTGATGTTAATTGATAGATGCTACTTGGAGAAGACTAAAAGTTAGAAAGAGCACGGAAGAGAAGGATGATCAAAAGATTGTCAAAATACAGGCGTGATTTAGAAGTTTTCTTTAGTCCTTGTCAGGTGACTTTGACCTACAGAACTAGTCACCGAGACCTCCTCCTAAGTACTAAATGCGCATTGTCAAAAACATATTTGGCTTATACTGGGGGTTTCTTTGTAAAAATATAAAATACTCATACAACAAAAGCGATCTGCTTGTAGAAAACAGTAGTTGGTAAAAAAAAAAATTAAAAAACCCACCTGAAAACCTTTCTTCACGCAAATATCCACCTGTCCTCCTGCTCAACATTACTGTTGAGAAGAATAAGAGATAGGTTGTTGGAGAAATGATTAATACTGAAATATCTGTATCGTAATTCTTTATAAAGTGAATATAGTTTAGGGGAGGAAAAGGTATTAACATATTTACATGTAATAGCTAATATAATTTTCCCCCCAGATGTAAAATGTGTGTAAAAATTATGTTTATTTTGCTTCCAGATGTCATGTGGCTTCAAACACTCAGCTGTGGTGACAGCAGATGGCAAACTTTTTACGTTTGGAAACGGTGATTATGGTCGATTAGGACTTGGAAATACTTCTAATAAGAAACTTCCAGAAAGAGTGACGGCGCTGGAAGGTTACCAGATTGGACAGGCATGGTTTATCTAAAACTAGCAGTGTATCCTTGTTTAAAGCTGATGTTTTCAACATATTTACGTGTTCTGGTTTTTTTAACCTTGGCTTTTATTTTGATTATGATGGCAGAATTTGACTATGCATAATTTTTTAAATAATTACTTTCCTGACGCTTTGTACCTCTTTCTGCAAAACTGCCCATGTTCTTTAACATTTTCTAAGATATTCTAACGTTACAATAGAATTTCAAGATTTCAACATTTTTAAGCATGAATTCATGAGCTGTTTTATATTCTTAAACAATGAGCATGTGTAGCATAATACTATCCTTTGGTTCTTGGAGCTGAGAGGAAGCAAATACCTAAAAAATACTACTGTGGTCCTAAATGCCCTTAAAACATTGTAATAAGTAGTGGAAGTTTTAATGGTTTTAAAAGGATGCTCATTTTTTAATAAACACAATTTTTCTGTCCTTAAAGGTAGTTGGGTGTTTGGGTTAGTAACAAGTTAGCAAAAATTGTAGTAATAACACATTTCTCTCAACCAGGTGGCCTGTGGACTCAATCATACTGTGGCTGTGTCAACAGATGGCTCAATGGTTTGGGCTTTTGGAGACGGAGATTATGGTAAACTTGGTTTGGGAAATTCCACTGCAAAATCCTCACCACAGGTTAGAATTCATAGAAAAATTATTCTTTGCGTAAGTTTTCAGTGTTGTTAAATGTGTTACACAGTGTTCAGAGTGTAATTTTCAGAAGTTAGATTAATCTGATGATACGTTTTGCTGAGCCTGATACTTTAAAGGCTTTCACGTAAATAATAGTAACCTTATCTCAGTGGCAATACAAATAGTGAAAATCTTAGGATTAGCTTGAAGAGGAGACCTTTCTTCTCTTGAATCTTGGGGGGGAGGTTGTTTATACATTCATCTACTTCTACTCCCTGTTCACGCACAGAAAAAAAAAAAAGGTAATTTGAATCACTGTACATAGAATAAGGTGTTAGTTCCGTTAAAGAAAAAAAGAGAAAAGTCTGTTTGTTTCCTGTGTTAATTTGCAAGCATTAATTAGAGTAATCCTACAATGTATGCATTGCACAGTGGGAATTACAAAATTTCTTTTTAGAAGCAGGAGTTACAGATTAAATTCATGTTTGCTTTCTGCTTATATCCTCATAATACCATAGCTCTTTCTCCTTTCACTTACCCCATAGAAAGTGGATATTCTTTGTGGAATTGGAATAAAAAAAGTTGCCTGTGGAACCCAGTTCTCTGTCGCACTGACAAAAGATGGTCATGTATATACTTTTGGACAAGGTAGGACAATCTGGTGTTTGTACCTTTCCATGTACAGGTTTGTTTGTATTGAAAGTGAAGAGGAAGAATATTAAGACATAAGACTGACCTCATGCTACTTTTTAGATTTGTGCTGACCTACTCTGAGTTTTGGAACTTCAACAGTGCAATTTTAACATACACCTGAAATCCAGATTTGTAGCTCTATCTAGTTTGATCTCAGGATAGCCTTTGAGTTTACTAATTTACTTTGTGAAGGGTGTTTTCCTAAAACTTCATTGAATTTCACATATCCAAAACGATTGGGTTGCTGAAAAGTTTTCTTTGTCTAATAAAGCATACGCCTACGCAAGTTGTTTAAAAATCTGGACAGGAGAATTTCCAAGTGCACTGAATTAAACGTGTTGAAACTTCTCAAGTCATATGTATTCATACATATTCCAAAACCATACATTTAGATCTAGAAGTCTTGTTTTAATAGAATTTGATCTTGTTTCAGACTTAAAGTGAAAATAACAGCTTAGCAATATTAATGTGCGCTGTAGGAAGTACTGTTTTGTAGGAACGTACGCTAGGTTTCTCCCTGATCAGTTGCACTTGTGTCCCAGTGCCAAGCGTATGTAGAATCTCTTTTTGTCCCTCCCTGACTTCTGCCTGCAAGGAAAATCAACTTTTTAATGTTCTTTTCATATATAGACATGTGCTTGCTATTTCAGATCGCCTGATAGGTTTGCCAGAAGGTCGTGCTCGAAATCACAACAGACCCCAACAAGTTCCAGTGCTGTCAGGAATCTTCATCGAAGACATAGCTGTAGGAGCAGAGCATACGCTAGCTTTATCATCTACAGGGGACGTATATGCTTGGGGGAGCAACTCTGAAGGGCAGGTATGTACTATTCCCAGATTATTTCTAACCTTTATAAGGCTATAATGTACCTTATAAATGTGGTTGGTATATCTTTATTTTGGTGGAAAAGAAAACTTTTATTTTTGTTCTTCTCCTTCCCCACCCTGCCAGCCATAATAACATTTGAGGCATTTCCATTGTTTTCTTATGCTCTTACATGGTAGCAGTTTGAGAATGCACTGGAAACCTTCTACCAAAATGATTCTAATCAAAGCTTTTTTTAAGAATCATAATTTTTTACCTAAAATTTTGAGCTATCATCAGTTTTTTCAAATAATGAAATTTATGGTTGGTGTCAGTCAGATTTGTGAACTCTTTAGGTTCTTTTCATGAAGAAAATATAAATTAACATTTTTTAGAGTAATGTTTTAAAGTCAGAAGAAAAATTAATAAACAATAAATTCTCTCTTTTCTTTGGGATCCTATTTATCCCTGCCCTTTTCCTCCCTCTCCTCATGTATAACTCAAATTTTTGAAAGGACTTCAGCGTTTTGACAGTTTTGCATGCTACAAGTACAAGAAAGAACTTTTTGGTATATTAGCTGTTGGTGTTTTAGAAAGCTTGGGCAAAGTTTCTCTTCTGGTATTTCAGGATTGAGTTTTTGAGAAGGGTTGTTGAGCCGGTAGTTTAAAATAATTTCTGAGAGAGGAACCTTTTTGGTGTTTTGGTGTTTGAAAGCCTGTTTTACCTGATTTTCCTTGCAATTCAAAAAATCGGTTTTATATGAAGTGCCAAAAAAAAATTACACTCTTACAATATGAAATTTTCACTTTTAGAAAATACGAAGTTGGAATATGATCTGAAAGTGTCAGTAAAAAGTCAGAAAAGCTTCAGTAGATGTTGCCTTTACACAAATTGTGTTTTCATAAACTGTTGTAGGAATTTATGTGCTAGAACAGAAGTGATGTTTAAATCGCACAGAAGAGACAAATGAGCTGTGTTGTCTATGCATGAGAAGGATTGTGCAACATAGATGACTTAGCAGCATAGCTTAGTTCCTCAGTCTGCAAAAGAGCTTGCAAAAAATCCCTAGCTGTTTTAAGGTCTCCAACACCTAGATCTGCTACTCCCGTTGAGTACAGATGCAATATTCTATTGAAAACAAATGGTAAGTGCTAGCACACTAAAAGATATATATACGGTAAATATTTTTTACCCCAGTGTATGCTGTAGATAAATACCATTTGCTCTGAATTTTTGCTTAAGAGACTTTTAGAAATGTAATCACAGTTGTTGATTCTTCTTTGTCCCTTTTACATTTATTATAAATTGTCAGCTTGGACTGGGCCATACGAACCATGTCAGAGAACCAACCCTAGTAACAGTCCTGCAAGGAAAGAACGTTCGACAGATTTCGGCAGGACGTTGCCACAGTGCTGCCTGGACGGCTCCCCCTGTGCCACCAAGAGCTCCAGGTAGGGAGCTGAGATTGTTTGTATGGTCATTTAATGTAGTGTTTGTGTTTCCTTGGAGATGAGTGCAACGAGGACTTCTGAACATTTGGGACAAAATTTGTTTTGTTCTATATCTGTGCAGGTTTTCAGACTATCTTAGTCTCTTAATTTTGCTGCTGTCGTGGTTTAACTCCAGTAGGCAGCTAAGCACTGCATAAGCTACTGCAAAGAAATCAAATCCTTCCAAGCCAAAAGCAGTACAACTACCCTTTATGAAATAATGGGGTTTTTTTCTTTTTCTGTGGTAGGTGTTTCAGTGCCTTTACAGCTTGGTTTACCTGATGCCATCCCACCACAGTATGGGGCGCTGAAAGAAGTGAGCATTCATACAGTAAGAGCAAGGCTCAGACTGCTGTACCATTTTTCTGACCTCATGTACTCTTCATGGAGGTTACTTAACCTCAGTCCCAATAACCAGGTAAAATTCCATTTGAAAAAAAAAAACCAGCTTAGCTGTGTTGTGTAACGCCATGTCACTAGAGGTTTTCTGACCGGGTCAAGATGGATCTTAGTAATAGGTTCTATAGGGCTTTTGTAATAAATAACAGTAGTATATAAATCTGAATTAAACCAAACTTTGTCAACGTATTGTTACATATTTTCACTTAGACTAACATTGACATGTTAGTGTTTCAGTTTCCAAAAGCTTACTAGCCTCAAAGCTAAAAACAAAAAGTGCTGAGGTGTCTGTTTCCTGAAACACTGAAGTACTAGTGATTACTATGAAGGTTTTTATTCTGTAAAGAATGGAATTCATATCCTTTATTAATATGTTTATTCTCATACCGCTTTATTGCAGAACAGTACATCTCATTACAATGCTGGAACATGGGGAATAGTTCAAGGACAGCTAAGGCCCTTGCTAGCACCACGAGTATACACGCTCCCCATGGTACGCTCTATAGGAAAAACTATGGTTCAGGGGAAAAACTATGGGCCACAGATAACTGTGAAAAGGATATCAACCAGGTCAGTATTCTCTTCACAGGCATTGTATTAGACTTCAAACAAATGCTGATATTCATCCGTGTCCCGTAACTTTTGGCATACTGAGCTCTCTCTGTACAACTTTGTTAAATCAAATTACTTCACTCGCCTTTATGTGTTTATGACTTACATTATGTGGCCGTGTCTTTTTTCTGTTGAAAGAGGTCGGAAATGCAAGCCCATTTTTGTACAGATAGCCAGACAAGTGGTAAAGCTGAACGCATCAGACCTTCGCCTACCTTCCCGTGCCTGGAAAGTGAAATTGGTTGGAGAGGGAGCTGATGATGCAGGTGGAGTGTTTGATGACACTATTACGGAAATGTGTCAGGTATGGAAAGTCTGTTAGTTCAAAATGCCTCGGTAAGAGGTTCTGTTCTCTCTGGTGTCTCTTAGTATCTTTCAAAGTTCCTCTTTGCAGCACAGCAAATACTTGCTCTTCGGTCCTGAACCGGAACACTAGAGCTGCCTACTTAGGGATGTCTCTGAGGGTAAAGAAATCTTCCTAGATTGTGGCAAGGAGATGCCATAAGGCCACACTATAGCTAGCGTTACGGTACGGCCCCTTGCAATTCTGAGATGGCCCCTACACATTATGGGAGGACTTTGCAGCCCCCCGTTGTGTCCAGCCAAAATTGTCTATAAGAGAAGTTGTACTGTATTCTGTGATTACAGTACGTTTCACGTGTACAGTACAGAACCACCTCAGGCACGTGTTTCTCACGTACCCAAAGACACGTGTCACCTCTCAGATTCAGTGCTGGAAAGGAGACCAGTAGCAGAAAGCACACATTTTTGCTTGTCCGTAACCAGGATATTCTTGCTATTGTCAACATAGCTGTCTTTTCAGGTTCCCCTGGAAACTGAAGGCTTCAGACTAAGACAGGACTAAAATACAGCTGGTCAATACTAATGTGTGCTGCTTGTAGTTTTAAAGATGTGTCTCAGCCCTGTGACACAGCTATGATTGTAGCCAGGAGAAGAGGATTCAAGGCAATGCTGGCTGGAGGAGTTTGGTTGTTAATCTTTGAGGAGCCTTAAAACCCAAAGAATGAGGATTAGTGAGGATAATTACTATATCTGCTTAGTCTGGGACGGGGCAGAAGTTAGAGATAGTGCTGGAGCTGGCACTGGAGTTAGAGTTCAGATACAGGATGGAAGAAACTGAAGAACTCCATTTATTAATGGAATTTCTGAAGGCTGTAAGACTAGAGTAGAGTTAATTCAGGTAAGGACTTGAGGCGTAATTGTTGGGTTCTTTCCTAGACAGTTTACGTTAAATATGAGGTCTGATGAGGGTTCAGAACAGAACTTCCTGAAGAAACTGATTCATTTTGGTTCTTGAAAAAGGTGCACCGGTAGGGTGTATAGCTTATGGCTTCTGATTATTTCTGAAACAGGTACCGGGAATGTATTACAGAGCAGTCACAGCAAAATAACCGTTACAGTCTGACGTAAGGGCAGGTCTTGAAATAAACATGTTTCTATTACTAAAAATCATCCCTATCATGGTTACTTTCTCTTAAATGTTTCACATTAATTTGCAAGAAGTAATCATCACCATAATGGAATAATCTGTCTCGTAGTGCTATAATGTCGTATTTCTGTAATAGGTTTGTTAACCCTGTGTCTAAGAAGGCTTTTTTTGTCATTGATTTTTAAGGAACTGGAAACTGGAATAGTAGACCTGCTTATTCCTTCCCCAAATGCTACAGCTGAAGTAGGCTACAATAGGGATAGGTAAGTTGTCCAGGATTTGCTTTTATTGCAGACATTAGTGGGTGAAAATGAAAATCTTCTATGAACTGTTTTATACCAAATTATGAGACTGCATGGTTGTCTCTAGTACATATTTTCATTCGGGTTGTGATGTTACTTTATTGTGGAGGAGAGGGCATGGTTTTAACATGAACTTGCTGGATTGCTGATGGCAGAATTCAGAGTAACATCAAGACTGCCAGCCTTTGTGGTCGGGATTAGTTCTGCCTATCTCGGCCACCATTATTTTAAGAGCTAAAGGAAACAACAATCTTCTTCTTTGGACGCCCCTTGCTGATAGTTGTGTTGACAGTTAGTATGCTGTGCTTAGAAATGTTTTGTCTTTTACTTCTAATGAAGTAGCATAGAAATAATAGTAGAGTATTTTCACTGATTCGTTGTTCTTTCAGGTTTCTCTTTAACCCTTCAGCATGTTTAGATGAACATCTGATGCAGTTTAAGTTCCTGGGCATTCTCATGGGTGTAGCTATTCGTACAAAAAAACCTTTAGATCTTCATTTGGCTCCAATGGTCTGGAAGCAACTTTGTTGTATCCCACTCATCTTGGAGGATTTGGAGGAGGTAGATCTGCTCTATGTGCAGACCCTCAACAGCATTCTTCACATTGAAGACAGTGGGATTACTGAAGAAAATTTCCATGAGGTAAGGTACAAAAGTTCGAGCTTTTGGATTTATTCTGAAAGCAATTACTTCATCAGATTGACCTTAACTTCAGCATTTACATAATTCAATGTCACTGTTATTGGGATAACAAGCACTTCCTATGCATTTGGAATAGTTTGTGATATTATTATTATAGTTGTAGGTGACTGATAGTAAAATACTAAATTAAATCACCAGAGTGACTTACGCTGAACATACTTTTCCTGTCTTGCATAACAGATGATTCCTTTAGATTCTTTTGTTGGCCAAAGTGCTGATGGTAAAATGGTTCCCATAATCCCTGGAGGGAACAGTATCCCACTTACCTTTTCAAACAGGAAAGAATATGTGGAGAGGGCAATTGAGTACAGACTCCATGAAATGGACCGTCAGGTAAGAATCTCGTTATGACGCTGTCCCCATTGCTAATGTGAACAGCGGTTTTGATATATGCAAGTTTCCATTTATTAGGGAATGAGAAAAGCTTGCCTTTCTGCATCTCGCTTGGGGCCCCATGGCTTCCCCCCTAGACTGTTTTGGGGTCTTGTTTTAAATTTGTCCAGTTTTTCTTAGTAATTGCTCAGTTGACAAAAGAGCATTAGAAATCAGAACTTGTCTTTCGTTAGAGGTGCTCCACTGCAACTGTCAGCCCCACTCGAGAAAATAACCCGCAATCATGCATGCTGTGCACTGTAATTAGACACTATTGCAACATAGAGACTAGCTGAAGTAAACATTATTGACAAACATTTGTTTACCTTAAAACTATTTCTCTTCTGCATTAGCACAGAAGCTACAAATACTTTATGAAATGTTTTGAGAAGCGTTAATTACGTATTTGCAGGCTTTTGTGTATTTTGTTGTATGTATAGTGACGCTTGTGAAAGCAATATACTGATTACATGCTAGGAAGGTCTTTTCCTTTTTCGAGAGAGAGAGATGCATGCATGATTTTATTTGCATTGGAAGAGTTGCTTTCTCATCACAGGTGCCAAATCCTAAGTCTTCTAGAATGAGTATGGACTTCTTACAAATAGGATTTTGTTCCAGCTCAGTTGTATGGTATTTACACCGTTTTTTGGTTTAACTGTCATTATTTGTGCTGCTAACTTGTACTTGTTAATCTGTTTTATATCAAAACAAGTTCTTTAATGTGCAATTACAATTAAAAGTAGTTGTAGTATTCTCCAGGAATTTGAGAGAAGATACAGCCCTTACGGGGCCGCATGTGTAGGAGGTTGTATTTGGCAGATGTTCTACAACTCACTCTCTTTATCCCATTTCTCAGCTGATAGGTTACTTTTGCATTTGGATGGCACAGTAAGTGGCAGAGGTAAGACAGCTGTGCTTCAAATGTCGTTTCTTTCTTCGGCAATAGGTGGCTGCTGTAAGAGAAGGAATGTCTTGGATTGTTCCAGTTCCTTTGTTGTCCCTTCTGACTGCCAAGCAGTTGGAGCAAATGGTCTGTGGAATGCCAGAAATATCAGTTGAAGTTCTGAAGAAAGTTGTGCGATACAGAGAAGTCGATGAGCAGCATCAGCTAGTGCAGTGGTTCTGGCATACCCTTGAAGAATTTTCAAATGAGGAGAGAGTCCTTTTCATGAGGTTTGTGTCAGGAAGATCTCGATTGCCAGCCAACACAGCTGATATCTCTCAGCGATTCCAAATAATGAAGGTTGATAGGGTAAGATCCTGTTTTCGATTGTTTGTTTGTTTAATATTCCTGTCTAGTATAGTCTGTTCTTTGGCAATAGGAGACAGGTTTCCATAATTATAAATTTAAAGAGAAAGTATGGGATGGGATGTGCTCTGAGCTATTAAAACCAAATGTTTTAGTTGTGTAGAAGTACATACACGGCATGAATTGCATCTTAATTCATTCAGTGCATTTACTATAGTATATGATTGGAGGTCAAGACAAGTTCTTGCACAAGAAACAAACCTCCTTCTATTGGTATGTGTCCGCAGTCATTTTCTGCTTCAATCCTTTTTTTCATTTGCTAATTTTCACTTTTGTTTTGGTTTTTTTAAGTTTAAATTTGTGTAAAAGGCAACATATGACCACTAGTGAACTCTTAACACCTTAAATCACTGTAATGAGTGCACAGTCTATCACATTACATACAGGATGCATTCTTTTGCCATTACTTTTGTTTTTTGTGCAGTGAAAGCACATTGTCTGTGAACAACATGAATCAAAAACTTGGCAAAATCTAAGCTAACAGTGATTTGACTCTCATCTTTGGTTAGGTGTCTCTCAAATTGCCTCATGTTAAGGCACACTGTGGTATGTAGTTTGAATGTTGCTTGGTATCTTCCAGTGAGCTGCTAAATAGTAGTGTGATCAGCTTTTCAAATAGTTGAATTTCATACAGAGCAGGTGATACAGCAGTAGTTTTGCACATACTGAAGGATGAAACAAGTGATGGAAACAAGGGAGGCTAGTCTGCTTCTTAAAAGGAATTTTGAGACAGAATGTGAAACTGCTGGATGACAGAGGCAAGGAAGGGAGGGAGCGATGAACTATGGGTATGTTAATTTTCTGCTTCATTCACAACTTAACAGTGTCCCACCTTTTATCCATTTCCACAGCCTTACGACAGCTTGCCTACCTCACAGACTTGTTTCTTTCAACTGAGGCTCCCACCTTACTCCAGTCAACTAATCATGGCAGAGCGTTTGCGCTATGCAATCAATAATTGCAGGTCTATAGATATGGACAATTATATGCTCTCACGGAATGTGGACAATGCAGAGGGCTCAGACACAGATTATTAACATTCTGTGAACAAAAATCATCTTCCTTTTACTACAAATAGTGCCCTAAGTCCAATTCATTGTTGACATAATTTTACAGTAACCATAGATGTTTTAGGAGCATAAAACGAGATGTTAATAGACAGTGGCCACATTTTAGTTACTCTAAATGTAACAAAAAATTAGATGTTTTTATTTTTTTGTGATTGTAAAAAAGAAAAAAAGGAAAAAGAAAACAAAAAAGTATGATCGGTAAGTTTTTTTCTCTTTTTGGTCACTTTTGATAAGTTTGCATGGAGACATTTTGGTGCATTTTTGTTGGGAAATAGTACATTTGTAAGCCCTCCCAGTGAACATGAAGACTTGTACATTGTGTATAATTGTTCATTAGCAAGGACAGTTTTACATGAATATTCACATATTTATTTTCTTTTAATTTGAATTGCCTGTGCAGGGTTCCTTATGCAGAGAAAAATAAAGCAAATTCAAGAATCGGTTGCTTGTATGCATTTGTGAACTGTGGTTGGTTTACTCAATCTTCATACTTTTATATTTTGTCTCAGTATTACAGTGTTTAGACAGGACGTGACATTTGAAGCGTCTTAAAATGTTTATCTTCAACGAACCTGGTGTGTAGTACTGTGCTCTGCATTCTTAATGTCTTTGAGGTACTGGCTTTTTCGGGTATACCGCTGTTTTCCCTCGTACTTCAATACAAGTTAACGTTGTACTTGGTTCCTTCTTGATTTTCATTTAAACATTTTCCTGCTCCAGAGTAGTAGTTGTTGACAATAACAACATACTGCCACCTTGACTCAGAAACCTTTAAACCTTTTGTCAAAAATAGCAACCAAGCAGGTCTTTTTAATATACGGATTGATGTAGTAGGTTCCTGACCAGAGTACAAAGAAATTAAAATGAAAACGATGGGGCCATGGTAGAGGCTGTGGATTTTATATACGGTCTCAGTTTACGCCTTTGATTTTAGTAGGTTGCACGTGTTCGGTCTCATTCCGTTGCAGCTGTAATTGTGTTGCGGTCAGCGGGGTGTGGCTTACACCGTAGCGTTCCTGTCTGCTTAGGACTGTAGCGTACTGTACAATGAAATTTTTGTTCTGCGTCTTAGGGAAGTGCTGAAGAGTAGATAATCCCCCAGTGTCTATCAAAAATGTGATTTGTGTCAAACTACGAATACTGTTTCGTGTTCGGGAGGAGGATTTACCAGGGGAGAGTCTGTCCCCAGGTGAGTCACTGCTGCTCTGCCCCAATTTCCCCCCGCCTCTTTCTCACTGAACTCCTCGGTAAGGATGCTGTGGGGCCTCAGGGCTAGCGAGAGCATTTATTAACTTCATCTCACCCGGGACAAACTGGTCCATCTGAGTCTGGAGAAGAGGATAGAAATTCCTGTTGTTTTTCTTTGTGGTTGTTTTTTTTGTGGATCTTGTACGTTAGCAGGGTCTGAACTTAGGGCAACTTCCCGGTTGTCCGAGACTGACCTGGTGTATTGCTGCCAGCTAGTAATGGTCAAAGGGCTGACTGGATAGGCTGTAAAAATTTGCAGTTCCGGGTTTTATCTGGTGAAGTTCTTTTGGTTAGGACTAGTTGTTGGCTCATGAAAAAGGCAAAAGGTTCTTGAGCTTTCTTGAGGTTTCAGACTGCAGCGTGAAACTTCTAGAGTGAGGCTTTCAGCAGTTTTGGGAGCAGGAGGGACTCGGGGCTCTGAAATCATGCAGACTTAATTTCCTGCCTCATTATGTGTTACGGTTCCAAACTGGATTGAGATCACTGTGTTGTGGGGGGGTATATTCACATCTTGGTCTGAATTTATAGGTCTAATATGTAAAAAATAGAAGGTTGCAAATAAAAGGGGACACTGCTATATAAAGTCCCGTATTATTGCCTACTAGAATTCATTTATGTGTCTGAATTAGTGCTACTAATTTGCCAGTCCTTTTCAGTCAGGCACAAAAAAGTAATAGAACTGAGGCTAAAAATTACAGTTTTGTATGGACTGTGCAGTTGGCTTCTTGGATAATGAGAGTATTTTTGGAGGCAGTTTGGTAAAGTTACTTTTTCACAGTAAGTGAAAGAGGATGTCGACACTGGTAAATACTGGTGTTGATTAAAGGATTGTGCTTGATTGCTTTAATTGATACATTTTTATTGCTTGTGCCTGTCCTTTGAATAGTCTGTCTTAGCATCGTTGAAACTATCGGGCGCTTAATTATTTTTATCTTATCTTACCCTTTTTTTCACCATAATTGTGTTGTGCATACATTCCTGTTAAGCTGCTGCTGGACATTTATCTGTTGGCAGACAAGTGAGAAGTGAGGCACCTGAGTGAGACTAGAATCACGTTCGAGTTTCTTGCGTAACGCTTCTGATGCATAATTGCATGCAGAGATGAAGAATGTACAGCACTGATTATGTCCTGCTATTGGAGACCACCTGAGCAAGCTCTAACTTTATGTCAGTTTAAGGGTATTTTAGGTATGCAAATGTCTCCCTGTATAGAAAAGGGAATAAATATCACCAGTGTATGTCTGCATTCTGTAGTGTAAGTAGGTCATATGTGCAGTTTTTTAAAGAAAAAAGTACACAACACAATTCCAGCTGCAGCGTTGTTGCTCTAGGCAGATTTGGCTGTAGCAAGGTGGACCGTAAGCTATTTCCGAATGTCAAACCTCATTTCCTTTCCACCTTTCAGCATTGGATGGGAGATATGTGTGTGACTGAAGCAGGGAGTATCGGTGCTAAAAAGTGCATATCAGAGGTAAGAACAGGTCTGTGCAATGTGTTTATCTAGACCCATTTCAGATGAATATGAGATGTGGAGGCACAGTAAGCTTAGAAGTGTTACATTCCCAAGGTAACTAGAGAGAAAGGGCTTGAAACGCCTTAGCCGCAAAAGTAGCGTGCTTGGGTAGGCCTTCCGTAGGAAAGCACGTAGATGCCAAAAGCCTGTGTTTCTTCTTGAACGTGACTACTATTTGCTGCTGCTTATTTTTTGCTGTACGTGAGTCATACCTCGTCTTTTCCTCACACTTCAGGTGACTTTCAAGAAGCTCTCGCTCTCTCTGGTTTATAAGGCTGTTGCTTCTTGAAGCCCATAATTTCCATCTCTTACCCTGTTTTTACCCTGGGATTAGATAATGTCTTCTCTACAACCTCTGGTATTTTCAGTCACTTTTTCCTACTTCCCCCTCTCCCCCAGGAAGTGCATCCTTAGCCTTTTGGGCTGTCAGACAGCTGGATAGCCCTTTGAAACAGGTAGGCACACTACAACAGAGAGAAGACGAACAGCCAGTCCCCGAGAGTAGAGGTGGGCAAGTTATTTAACCGAGTGAAGCCTCACACTTTCTGGAGCTAGCAGTAGTAATGCTGGTTCATCTGACAGGAGCTGGAATGTAGCGGTAGGTGGAATGCATGTCTGTCAGGCTTAGAGGGGACTGGCAAGAGCAGAATGTGGTCTTGAACAGTAGTATTCTCTAGAGAAGAGGTGAACAAGAGATCAGGTCAGGTCTGGAAGTTTGATTTAGATCTGTCACTTAGCCCTTTTGACTGAGTGATGAAGCTTAACAGCCAAAAAATAGCGCTGCCGGTAAGGCAAGCAATGTTACTGTGCTGCAGGCCTTCGTTTAATTTCCTTTCACCTTATTGCCACGCTGAGGTATTGTTACCACAGTGGCAATCTGAAGGGTCTTAGGGATGTTACTTTTCCCCTATTGTGTGGGAAAAGGCACAAACTTCTGGTACGAAGTCGTCTTTGCCACTTGCATCTGATAACCTGATGCAGCTTCCAAGTAGGCATCTTGGTTTCTGTCATCTTTCTTTTAGTACTTTTGTAAAATGATAGATAACAAGCCTTCCTCCCTCCTCCATACCTGGTAGAGTCTGTGAAGAGTAAAAAATGTTTCAGGAACGTTGAGGGAACTTTGATGGAGCTCAAATGACTTGGAACTAAAGAAAACTGTTAACATGCTTCCATCCTTACATAATACCTTAAGTAAAATGTAATCATTATATACTCAACTTTCAAATTGGATTGCTAAGTAAGAAAACGTATTACCGATCCTGAAAAAAGTTACCAACACAACTGTGTTCAAATTTTACCATGTCATAAACAACCATCCACATTCAAGGAGGGGAAGAGCAAAGTAATAGGACTTTGAGCATTTGTACCCAAAGAGGCCAAGAAACCAAGTGGGAGAGTGTTCCAAGGCCCTTTATAGCTCTGTAAAAAAAACACAAAACCCACAACGCCACCACCCTCTTTCCCCCCCCTCCAAAGCGGTTCTGATAGAAAACTGGCAAAAAGGCATAAATAATACGTAGACAGCTGCAAGCCCGCTTTCATATCTTGTAGCAACTTGAAAATGTGTTAGGTGTTACATCTACTGCGATGTATCTCTCATCGCAGAGTGCTTAGAGAGCTGGCATCAAGAGAAGGTCTTTGGTTACTAATGCGACTATATAGACCTTGTTTTGGCTTGTTAGGAAGTATGTGAAACTGGTGGTTTTCCATGCAAGAATAGTGTATCCAAGGTAGGAATTGTGTCAACATCCCAATTTCCACATCACAGTAAGTTTGTTCAGCCCAGCAATCTTCTTTCCAAGTCTTAAATACTGTTTTAGGATTGCTGTTTGTCCTTCCTGGCTGTGCTTCCAGTTCTGTTCCTTACTTTGTAGTGCATAAGGGTCCTACTTCAATTCTAGGAATGAGTTAATGGGATGCCAGAATATTATAGTGTCATGCCGCTAAATCTCTCTGGAGTTCTGAAGATGCAATAATTACATTGTTTCCTTTGTTTGTCTTCTGGGTGAGTGTTTCTTTACGGATACTCATACGGATCAAGTATTTCTCTAGAATTTCAGCTCTGTTTGACCAAGTTACTGTAATGCTGTGATGTATTTCTTAGCCCGGCCAAATTAGAGAGTACCAAAGGATATCTGTGGATCAATTAACCACAATGGAAAGGAGGAGTAAGTATATTCCCTTATGCTGAGAGCTGTAAAGTCCTCTTTCCATTTTTGATGCACCACATAAAGACTATTTTCAGGAGTCCGTAGCTAGCTCGTCACGTCTTGCAGAGGAAAGGGTAAGCCCTAGGAATGTAGTCTATTAAAATATTTCTGCTGAGATTGTTTGAAACTTACATTCCTAGAGAAACTGATAGGAAATACAGTTTTACAGTACTACTCGTGCAGTACAACTTGGCTTTCATTGGAATTCTGATAGCATGTTTCCTTCCTTTCTGTTCAAACATGAACGAAAGAATATATCGGTTGAAATAAATCTTTCTTTTAAGACTACTTGAGGCATCAGAGACAAGTTCTCCATTACGACACCCTAAGCATTTTTCTTCACGTAGCTTTAATAAAAGGAGCAACAGTATTGTATAAAGAACACGATGAGAAGTTGGACACTCAGACCAGTTATTCCTAAGTAATTGAGGCCTAACTTCAGAACTTGTTTCTACGGTTTAGACGTCAATGAGGCTGGGGGGGGAGGGGATGGGGGAGGGGGGGGAAGGTCTGCTTCAATAGTAGCTTTTCACACATTCTTTTTGTTTTGGAGATGTACTCCGGTCCTGCTGTTCTCTAAATTTAAAAAAAAACATGTCTCGTGTTAGATATTTGTCAACCTTTAATAACTTGTTGAATAACTATTTAAGAAGTCACAAATCCTGTTCCTCAGAGGAAAAGCTAGCTGTTGTAGTCTTCCAGTTATATATAAAAGATTAAAATGCGGACAAGTAGCAAGTCTGCAAAGCTATACCTGTAGATACAACTCTTAAAATGTAACAAAGCTATCGGATTATTTTAAACCGATAGTCTTGATGTAGTTGAATTCCAGCGATGCAAGTTCCAGTTCATGTATTTCTAGCTAGCAGATTTCATCACCGTTCTGTTACCGGTACAGCAAGATTAATTGTCAGCAATTGCAGAGCCCCTCATGTAGATGAGAAACAGGCTTGCTATGGTATATGCACACAGATTGCGGTAGTGACAGACTGTCTTGAATAATTGTTATGTAACCGAACAGAAATGCTGGCGTTCTCTGTAGCACAGAACAGTATTTCCAAACGCTAATATTTCTAAATTCGCTTCGATTTTAAGGACACACACACACTCAGGTATTTCCTACTGTATGGAAGGTTTTAATGTAAAATGAAATGTTGACTGCCGTAGACTTCATTGTGATTTAAGCTGGAACTGTTCAGGCTCTGTAGTTTGTCGAACTGCTCTGTATGCAGCCTTCTGTTTGATGTCTAAGTTGAACTGACGTCTGGTCCTCTAAGGGAAACGACGTTATCGATAGCCAGATGTAACCATCTGTCATTTTTTGTGAGCATAAAGTTCTTCAGAGGATTGCATTGGATGAGAGAGATTTAAGGTAAATGCAAGTTCAGCTGCAGAGTCAGCAAGAATGGGCAGGATTATATATTATGGTGTGCTCTCCAGGAGTCCAGAATTCTGAATTCACGTCAGAATTGCTGACCAAAGTGGAAAATAACGGAAGGCAGAATGTGAGGACATGCTCCCACATATGAGTAAAGCCCAGTGTTTGAGACAGGGTGCTTTTTAAAAAAGCATGCTGGAGTTCAAACAAAAACTTGAATAATTCAAACTGGATGATCACACTGATTTTTTTCTCTGTTCTTTATACTGAGACAGTCTCAAGAAGTAAAACTTTTGACAGGTAACTGCAGTTCAGTTGACACAGTAAGGTGGCACTCTGAAATGTTTACCTGTCCTCGGGCAAAAATCTCTTAAGTCCATGAGAAGTCTTGGAACGGGATGTTACCAGTCCCGAGGACTCAATACCACAACCGAATCCCAGTGTGTTCTATCAAGGCAAATTTTATATAGCAGAATGAAACTGCGCCAGCCTTTGCTGTCAAAACATTTTGTAGACTAGGCCAGAGCAAGCCTTCATTAAAAAAAAAAAAAAAAAGGTTTCACTTCCATGTAGCAGAACAGCATGCAGGAAAGTGACAACCTTGTGGTTTGGGATGAAAATAGCCATTTGGTTTGTTCTTTCGATAAAGATCTCTACTGTAGTGTGTTCCTAATTTAGTGTTTAAAGCTATAGGTTGTGACTGTCTTTTCCCATAGGTTAGTTCTGTAGACTGGCATTTGTTCATACTGTGCTTCCTTTAATGTCAACTTTAAAAAATAACTTGGCGTATCTTGTCAAAGTACGTTGTGCAAAGGGTCAAACTGCATTTTGTGTGCATCGCCGTGCATCCCCCATTTAATAAATAAGTCTGACAAGTCAGCTACAAATGTCAGTCACTGAGGGAGCGATGGTTGTCGGGTACTCTGCTTTCGCTAGGAAGATCTCGGATGGCGCGGTGCACCATCGGCCTTAGCGGAGGAATGACTGTATAGATGTATCCTTTAACAGAAATTTGTTACTCATTCCTTCCCTGAAATTTGTGCAAATCATACCACTGCCCAAGCTCTATCTGCTGCGGCTTTATGCCCTTTCCCATTACGTGAGGAGTTTAGAAGGCAAGGGGGTCCACTCTGAACCTCGTGATGCAGTGGGGGGCTCTTCTTTAAGCTCTGGTCTCGGTGTGAATCGTTCTAACTCGTTTTCCTTTGTACGTTTCTTCCATGCAGTAATTAATGAGGTGAGCCTTGCCCTCGAACTTAGTGAACCCTGCCGAACCACTGTTAAACTTTGTTAAATTCCATCCAATTTATTGAACTCTCTCAAATTATCATTTTACCTCAATAAAACAGACTGCTGTTTCTCTCTTCTGAGTGAGGTGCATTCCACTCGTCTGCAACAAGAGAGTTACCAGAATTGCAGTTTTCAGCCTTAATCGGGTCTAGTGTTTTGTGACAGCAATGCAGGGTTTTCCAGTTTCGAGGAACAACAGAAAGCAAACAGGTTTTTTCCTTAAGACCGTCCCAGGGGAGATGCGTGCCTTTTCCCAGTGCAGCCTTTACAAAACGTATCAACTGTTTGTTTGGACTTAAAGCAGACTGCAGGATAGTAGGCACAGTTCATTGAAGCAATGCCATTCAAGAGGAGAGCGGAGGTGAAGTAAAACACCCACGTTGAGTGAGTTTATTCAGTTTGTTGCACTTACAGCTGAACCAATTTTCTAGATGCTTTTTCAAGCATCAGCTTTTTTTCTGGCTTATTGTCTGGAATCATGTTAGCACTCCTTTCTGCTCTCAGCATTACGGAAGGGCATTTTTCCCTCACTCTCTCTAGTCCGGTTTGTGTTACGTTCCGGCAGAAATCCACGTGGAGCGTTCGCAGTGATCCCCCATAGAGGGTCACTGCTTCTAGTGTCTGGTCAGTGATCCGCACACAGTTTTCCAGTTTGAGTGTCTTGAGGTTTGGGCAGTTCTTGAGAAGCAGCAAGATGCAGTCGTCTGTAACATGGCCGCAACCAGAGAGGGTCAGAGAGAGCAGGTTTGGACACCTGAAAACATGATCGTTAACAGGTGAGATGCGGGGAAAAATAAGTAATAGAGCTTGGAGAAGCTAGTATTGTCAAGAATAAATGTCAATGTTAGAAAAATACCTCCTCTTCCATCAGCAGGGCTAAGAATGCATGAGCAGGTGGGGGCGTATGTGGATCTTAATGCTTAGCTTTACTAATCGCAAAACTTACCTTCTTTGCTTTCTCTGTCAGTAGCAGCCTCTATAGCTCAGGTGACACAGTGGAGAAGGGGATGTGAGTGCCTATTTAAGCTGCAGCTGCATTGTTTTTTCTGAAGAAGTTGCTTGGCGCTGCGCTTCTCTGAGCACAGAGAATGAAGACACAGTAGAGACGAGATTCAAGTCGGGATGGATTTGGGGAGAATTGAGTGAAGAGGCTGCCGTGTAGACAATGCTGAGCACGGGCCAGTGAGACACTCCCACTCTGGATCTTACGGGGACTAATGGGTGTATTTCAGCTCCTTGGATTTACTGCATAGGTGCCAGCTACTAACTAAGAGTGTTGATGTTTGAACCCCACACACCTCTTAAACCATCCTTCAAGTCACCGAAACTTGGCAAGAGCTCTGCTGTTAAAACAATGACGTGGCGAATTAACAAAGCTTTTCTCTCTTGTTGCTTGGGTAGACCTGGGAAAGTGCAGAAAAGGCCTGTTTCGAGTCAGTGTGTTGATGACTTACACTAATAGTCCTTGTGTAGAAGACTGGAGCAAGAGCAGTTACGACTAGCTGTTGTGCTGACCAGCCTGCAAAGCCTTTTGTACAGCGCTTGGTTTCTGCCTTACACCTCTCTCCAGGTAGCAGCGAGCGGTTCAGCTATCCATCTGTTTAGCGAAATGCAGCTTCATGTTTCTCTATTAGCACAAGGACTTCTTTAGGCTCTGTTACTGCAGGGGAAAATGATTGTAGCAAGATCACAAGTTGATCTTGAGAGACCTGTGGACAGAACTGTTAGCCAGCCTCCATCCTGCAAGAACTGCAAGGTGTCTGCAAGCACTTCTGTAATAAAGATTTGTGCTTGCAGCCTCTATCGGGGTTTTAGGTGTACGGCAGCAGTGGGGGCAAGGGCTCTGCCATCACCACAGCGTGTTCTTTTCTCCTCAAACACTGCTACAATACAACGTTCCACCTCGCCCCACCGCCTCGCTGCTGCTTGACTTCACCTTTTGAGCAGAGGCGATAAAGTGAGATCATGTCAGCTGCGTGCTCTTATTGCTACTCCTTCCCTTTACACTTACAAACAGGTAGAAAAACAAATGGTTTAAAAGCGGGCAAGGTCAAGAAAGGTTCCGACCTGCCATCTCGCTTCCTCAACAGAAGAGAAGTACTCCAAACTCAGGTAGAAAAGGTAGATGTCTGTTTCATTTGCATTTTTCTTTGCACAGGATGCTAGGAATTTTGTTGGGATAGAAACGCTTTCAGTGCGTTGCTGCAAAAAAAGGCAGGAACTTGTCTGTCTTGGGCTGAAGTGGAGAGGGGGGGCAGGACAAGTATTTTTTAAGAGTTCACTTTAACTTGTGGAAACGAATCCATGTAAGGCTGAATGGTATTTACTGGATTTTGATGGATGTTCGGATTGCCTACTACACTACAGGCTTTGCCTTGAATTGTGTCCAGCAACCAGTTTGGGGTTATGGAAGCTGCAGAGGAGAAGGGCACTTAAACTATTTCTGCAGAGCTGTGGTCTTGCCTTCTCGTTCTGAATCCCAATTTGTAATGGCAAAAAATGGAAATAGTGAAGTGTGGCCTCAGGGTAGACATTCCAAACTGACATTTATCAGTTCCTTGTGAAAATTTGTACTTGCAACTTAAATGTCTGGTTTGAGATTGCAGTGTTGCTGGTTCTCACCAAGACACTGCGTCCTCTCAGTATCCTATAATTTGTTGGGGTTTTTAGATTGTTACTTCCCAACAGAACTTTTTGCCTGCCTTCTTGTGGCTGCGCTGTTTCAGGATGGGCACCAACACGCCCCTTTCAGCTCTAATCTAGGACCACAGCCATGCTGGGTGTTACTGAAACACTAGGATTGCCTCCACCCCGTTTGCTCCTCCTAATGTAATTAAATTTTTTTTTTTTTCCTTAGAGCTGCTTTATAGTAGTAAAGCTGTTGTAAGAAATGGTGTGCACCCAGAGCTGCTTTTCCATAGTGCTAGTTCTTTTCCTTTACTGTATTTTATAAGAAGCTAAGATAGAGTTAAATTTCAGCATGAAAGCAATACGTACTTCTTAGAAAGAAACAAATGCGGTGTGTTTGATGAACTTGGTTTTGTTACGGCATGTATTCGCTATTGGAAATCATGTCTTTTCTGTAGGGCCACCCCATGCCCCCGCCGCCCCGGACAATGCTGTGCACCGCCAGAACAGTATGTTTAAGTAAGCAGCGATTTAGTAGGCAGTGGTGCACTTTCCTGTAATAATTATTCATTCCTCCAAAAAAAAAAAAAAAAAAGGTAGGGAAAAAACAGGCTTAAGGAAAGTCAATATGAAGTATACACTGTTGCCGCTATAAAACCAGTTTAAGACTGTATTAAAACTGCAAAGTCAAAGCACTCACGTACTTAATGCTCCATTTCAGGTAGGATATATGGAGTAGAGAGTATAAATAGCTCTGAATTCTTTCATTGCAAGGCAGATGTAGCGTTTCACACCCAAGGAACGTACCTGTTGCAAACTTCTAGTAAAAAATCATTGACAGTGTTTTCGTGCCTGTTACAGAAGTCTTTCTGGAAATTGTTTTTCATCCAGTCCTCAATGTTACACACCTTGACTCTCTCTGAATACCAGCAGATGGATAAGTATTTTAAAGCAGGTCCCAGGAGAAAATTATCCTTCTTTAGTTCCACTGGAGAATGAAAGTTCAACAAAGACCACAGTAAAGGATCCTGAAACACTTCTAGCAACTGGTGACACGTTTTTGCTAAACTTTTTCTACTGTTTTTGTCCAGAAAAGAAAATAGATGTAAAAGGCACTCCCGATTCAGCTGGGTTATATGCATAGCCCCTCAGAGCGTGGTAGAAAGACGGCAGTCTCCTGGCCTTGTGGAGTACCGGCAGTGCTGGAGGGGGCTCGGAATCACCAGAAGGCTGTTGCACATATATGGTTGTGGAACGGTGTTTATTTTTGGCAAACAACTGGTGCAGAAGCCAAGACCAGGGAAGGGAAAAGAAACGTGCGTGCATGAAACTGTTGCTCTGTTTCTACAAGGGAATGGAATGGGCATGTGGAAT
This sequence comes from Phaethon aethereus, assembly GCF_964289735.1. Lineage (NCBI taxonomy): Eukaryota > Metazoa > Chordata > Aves > Phaethontiformes > Phaethontidae > Phaethon > Phaethon aethereus. Next base: position 19,571,042 of record NC_138588.1, on the reverse strand, counting down.
AGCAGCACTTGACTTTCATGGAATGCTTCCTTAAAAGGGATTTTGGTTTTTTCCCTTGTAGGCACTCCTCTAAGTTTAGCAAAGTTCTTGTACTGGGGGCTGTAGCTACAGCTGCAAGGAGCAGCTTTACCAGCCTCTCACATTTGGAGGATTGGGCTTTCTGAGGCGAAGTTTGTTTTTGCAGCGCACAACAGTTTTAGCCTTTACTTGTTCATGGATTTTTTTTCCTAAGGTTGGACTTCTGCTTCGTGTTCAAGGACTGTTATACCGGATAATGAAATTTCACAAACTGCTTGTAGAACGAGTTGAAAAATTCCCTGGGTGGTTTAAAGCACACCGCCACACACAGAGTCTGCAGCTTCAATTTAGAAGCCCCAGACTTACGGGCAGCTTCCTGCAGAGTGTTACTTGAATAAACAAAGCTAGCTGTTTGTCTCCCTGCCTTCTGCATGGGGAAGGCAGCGGTACACAGCAAGGCGTGTCTGGGAGCAGCAAGTCTATGTTTAGCTGCTTGTAGGCTTGTGCTTTTAATAGATGTCTTCTATTCAGCTTGAGTTTTTCTTGTGTTGTTTTAGTAGCTTCAGTCGTGTTGCTGTAGAGGTGGAAGTTTTGGTGGGAAAAGGCTATATAGAATTGGTTTTGGGAGTAAATGGCTCTGTTTCCCAGTAAAGGGAGAAACTCGCAGAAAGCCTCTCCTAGAAGAAAAACAAAGCTACAGCCAATGGCAGGTTAGAATTAAAAGCAACGATGAAGAGCCCCGCATACACCTTTTAGGTTTGTTTGTGAAACAAAACCACTGCATATGAAGGTGGCTTATGCCCATGGCTCTGTGGTGTTAAGACGAGAAAATACATTTAACTAATCGGTAGGTATTAACAGCGCTGCAGGAATTTTTCAATTAAGTGGCTCGCACATTTTCAGGAGCTGAGAGATTTTATAGAGCTGTGCATTTTAATTAGGTTTGTTTCAGTATAGGACAGATAACCAATGTCGATCTTTCCCTCTTACCATGATAATGAAGTTTGAAATTCAACTCTGAGAAAACAAGATTTGAAATTCGTTTGTGGCCTGCAGCAATTACTTCAGCTTCTTACCTGTGCTTGGGTAATGTCTATGCCTACACACAGTGGCTCAAAGGCAAGCCAACTGTGGATCTGCTTAATTCTTTAGAGTTAGTAGTTTTCTACTACATACGTACGGTAAGCTGTACTTAGCTTTTTGGTTTCCTAGCCTTCATCATTTAATATTCTCCTTGAACTGAGGAGGAGATTCCTGCTCCCCGCCCGTGCTCAGAAACAGGCTATGGACAGAGGCACAAGTACTTCATGAAGCCAGGACAGGGCCAGGAAGAGTAGAAGATTCCACATACCAGGTAAGCCAGGCGCTAGAAGACCGCAGCTTAGCTTAAACGGTGGGCCAGCAGTTGTTGTTCTTCATTCTCATCCTAGCATTTTCAACTCTCACTCTGTCCCCTCACCCTTTTCAGAACTTACCTTCATTGTTGAGCAGGTTTAAATAGTCGAGACTGCTTGCGGTTGTAATACGCACAGGAATATTATTTATTTTTAAAAACCCAACAAGCAAGCAAGCTCCAATGACAAGGTTACCGGTGCTAGGCTGGACTCTGTCCACACAGAGCACACACGCCATGATTTGACATAAAAATGAACAGCTGTTAAAAGGCCCTTGAAAATTGAATGGCAGGTAGATCCTGTCTTTGGGTTAAGATGCTAAAAATGGTGGGAACACTTCAGTTGGCTTTGTTTCGTTTTCCCCCAAACAAGGTACAATACTCTGCCTGCAGAAGGACAAGAAGAGTTTCTAAGGAAAGGAGACGCTTTAATGGCACATTTTCCATAAACGCACTCTGTGAATGAGACATAATTCACATTCAACCTGGAAATGCTCCAGAAACACACAAGATGAGCACAGTCAGTAAGCCTCAGCGAACATTACACGCTAGATTTTAATGGTAAACAAACAACTATGGCACTACAGTACTTGAGGATAGCCTAAAGCACAATTGGAATCCATTTTCAAGGTGCCGATTATCTCATCAGTAAGACACAGACACATCAGTTATGAGACGTTGTCGGGGAAACTTCTGAACACCACGTGTTATGCTTTCCATTGATGTAGTAAATCCTTATAAATGGCCTCCTGCTTTTCGTATAAGTCAGTCCCCTGTCCCTGCCTGTCTGAAAGTTTCAAATTCTCCTCTCAAGCTGGCATCTTGTCGCCACCTGGAAAGCACCTTCTGACCGTATGATGAGAAGGAGCTCCCTTTGTAAGTGCCTTAATTAGAGTTTCGCAAAATGCCGCACTGAACAGCTCGCTATACAACACACTAAAGCGGAAGTATCCGGAGGGCTGGAGACTTTGCAGTTTTGTTTCACATAAATCTTGGCTCCAGTTGTATACGTGGCTAAACAATTACTAACAAATGGACAACTTTTGAGCAGACAAATTTTGGTGAAAAATCTGCAAGTCTTTGACCTGTAGAGAGCAGGTGTTGCAAGAAAAAAATTCTTGCTAGTTTAGTGTGTACTATGATCAGCAGTAATTAGAAAAAAGAAACATTTGGCTTAAATGAAATGAGATATCCCCATTCCCCCCCCCCCCCCCAGTAGATAAATATAGGATATACAATAAGGTTAAAAATTTAATACTAGGCCAGGTGCAGTATATGTTGCTGGTTCAGTGCTCAGTTATGTTTTTTTTTTGTTTGGGTTTTTTTTAATTTTTTGACACCACACTGAATAGAATACAGTGGATAAGCAAAGTTCTCCACAAGGAAGAGAAATACTTGTGTTGCCACAACAAATTGTTCATACTGTCTATCTGTGTTTGCAGTGGGAGGAAGTCAAATTAGGAAAGGACTTACAATGTACTTGTTCCAGCAAAGCATATGGCCGAGTCCTTATCAGCACCTGCGGCAAGAACAAGCCTGATGTGATTGCATGGCGTTCCCATGGCCGTCTCTCAAACGGACCGTGCTGGATAGATATCATTGCCCAAGACCTTAATGTTACTGAGCAAGTGTTACAGGAAGGATATAGTGAAATGAGAACTTAACTCTCACCCAAATAATTAACTAACTGGAGAAGCAGAAGCTGCTGAAAAAAATAAGTGAATGTTGCTGAAGATTACAAATTGAAAGTTTCTAAAAATACAGAAAGGCACATTTACATCACTGGTTTGCGAGAACACTGCATACCCCTGAGTGCTGTAAGTTAAACTGCTTCTGGGCTGTAGCTAATTAAGCTTTGCATTCTCAAAACTAAAATTCTAAAGCACTCCAGTCCATGCACAGACAAAATGCAGCTATAGCCAGAACAATCTACTGAACTCCCCAACTACCTGTGAGCAGTAAGGCCGCCCGTTGGGGTAATAACGCGGTAGGGTCCTTCACATGCCCCGCGCACCAATGAAGTCTCTCAAATACCTTTTCCTGCCTGGATAAATGGTAACGGCTCCCTATTCTGATGTGAAGGCAGGCTCTGGCTGCAAAAAACGAAGAAATGGTAGGTGACAAACTGTCTACAATTTAAAGCAGTGAACAGTTCTATTTATTGTTTGGCTTAAGTAAAAGACGACATCCTTATATATGTCACGTAAGGTATCAAATAATAATCACTATAGGTTTTAAGTAGTGTACAGTTTACATAGCCATATACCATTAGCAATGCTGAATACTTTCTGCAGCTTTATATGAAGCCACTTTCTCTCTTTCCTGGCTTAAGATGCTGTGAAAAAGCTGTGACAACTGACATTTTAGAAAACGCGTGATTGCCATCGCTCTCTATGCTTGTCGGCGTACAGCTAGGAGGTAACGCACAGCAAGGAAATGGAGGCGTACACCATGGGTACAGTCTGTAGGGAAACTTTACTGTGTACGACCGTGTCTTCCAGAAGCGTTAACTAAAAAGGGTAATCGGATTTTGCTGGAGTTCTCGCACGTTTCCAGACTACTCTATTTTTGCTGTTACCACAACTAAAAGGTGCCGTTTGACTGTGTGACTCGACAGTAAGTAAATTCCGCTCTTGCTACCACGCTTTTGAGACTTCAGGAGTGTCCGGTTCCTCGCTAGGCCACGGAGGCTAGCTAGAAAGGAGGGGCTGGGGGAAGAGAACTGAAATGTAGCATGCGTCAAGTTTCAGATTTTGTGGGGACTCCCCCAGCTTTTGCAATACTGGTTTTCCTCCCCACCTGTTTTAAATCTTAGTAGCTGACTTCCACCCTCCAGAACAGCAGGCCAGCTAAAATTCAGTTTGGTTTTTGAACAGAAATCTTTCTCCGTTACCTAGCCAAGTTTTAGAAATTGTATCATGCCTCCAGTGCTCGCCGAGAGACTGTAAAGAAAGATCCCACCCTGGGCCCATGCGTCAACACGACAGCTGCCCGAGTCTGAGTCTGCTCCAGTCACCAAGCAGTCCTGGCTCATCGCCTCCCCTCGGGCAGGCGATGCTGCGAGCATCTCCCCTTCAGTTTGCATGTGGGCTGATAAAACGTTTGCCATGCGAAGCACCTGGGACGCCATCGGCTTCCTTTCAGTTGTCAGCGAACTGCAGGCATTTAGTTGCCAGGAGCTCTATCTAGGCCTAGCTGGGGGTCCCACCGCCCGGAAGTCTCCAAGTAAGTAAGTGTTCGTGATCAAATGGCAGGATGACGGTCTAAACCAAGAAGTGGCTAAGGCAATTCTGGTTCCGTTAAAACAAACATCATCAATCTCAACACAATTTAGCCATGTATAGATCTTAAGATACTTACTTTTTTTAAATCTGAAGGGGGGGGGGGGGGGGGGAGGGCCAAGCATGTATGAGGAATACTTGGAAGTAAACTGCAGCATTGATGCAATTGAACCAACTGTTTATTTACAACGATTCCTGAAAGTCAGCAGCCTGAATACACACCAATATAGCAGCAGTTACCTTGTCTATGTAATGATGCCACATCTCCTCTCTTCTGCAGACAAAGAATGATTGTTCAGAGGTCACTGTTTAGTTTCTTGCACGAGGGAAAATAGTACGTGCAAACAATTCCTTGATTTAAAGGGATTAAATCATATCTACGTAACCGCTGTGAGAACAGCGTGAAGTTGTATTGCTCTTCTAATCAGAAGTACATTTATCTTGCTCGTAAGGAGGATAGAAAGCTTCTCGGATGTAAATGTGCCTTTAGAAAGTGAGAACTGAAAACATTAATATAAAAAGGTCAAATAACTAAGTATTTCATGAAACTATATATATAAAAATTGAGTTATCACAACTAAAGCAGCAAATCAAAATCTGCTGAGGTTTTCTGGTATAACAACTAAAAAAAAGTTAGTTTGTGTCCAAGTTCAGTAAGTCAAATGCTACCATTGACACAACAAAACTAAAACCCACAAGAGGAAATTGAAAAGTGCACAATGAAATTAATAGTCTTGGATATCAAGTATTTATGGAAAAATGGAAATGTTTTGTCCGGTGGACTTGATGATAAGTAAGAATTAAGGGGAGGTATTAAAGTTTATCTGATCCAGATTTGGCTTGCCGTTCCACGTAGAAGAGGATGTAGGCCTTGGCCTTTACCACAGTCTCCTCGTCGGTCAAAGTTACAGTACTGTCGTTGAAATGGAACCAGCGGCCTTCATGAGCTGCGTAGGCGGTGTAATGTCCAGAGCCAACGCTGTCAGTGGAGGGGAGGCGGAGAAAGAAAGGACAATCAGAAGGAGACAGACCACCTCAGTTGCCGATGCCTTTTCTGTTAGCCCTAAGAGACTTCGAGCAACCAGAGGAAGAAAGGAACTGAGCGCCCTCCACAACAGTTGGTAAGACGCTTCCCCTCGTACTCTGGGGGGCTCAGAGGTCTCCAAATGAAGTTTTATGTTCGTTAAGTAAAATAATCACTTACTGGGATGAGTGGAAAGGTTTTTTTTCATATGAACTTACTAGCATCCCATAGTTTTCTGCAAGCAAGGCTTCTTGCAACACTGAACTTCATGTTTGCCTACATAAAACCCAAGTCTATTACCCACTGTTATTCGAGCAGTAGCTTATACAAATTTCACTATGCTGTATTTTCAGAAACACACACACACACACAATCAAAAGCACTCACAGCAACACAAATCCCTGAATACCAAGATGACAATTTTTCAAGTTCTCTTAAACAGATGCATGTCTTGGAGCTGTATTTCTTGCATCTAACATACCAGAACTACAAACCCATCAATTTTCATTGCCAGCTTTTGCTTGCTTGCATGTTGTAACACACACCCATGCTTCCAACCATCTAATTCCATTCTAATCACATGACCAGCTTTCCTTTGCTGTCCTACAACTTTGCAGCACCAGTCAGCGGCACTGTGGTGCTACAAGGGCTGCCCTTCACTAGTCTAATCTTTCTGAGAGTCCAAACTGTTCTGCCAGAGAAGGCCAGAGGAGGGAGGGGCTTTCTGAAAAGATCTTCTCGTTTAGCGTCTTTAAATTAAATTCGGGCATCAGCAAGGTTTTGAACTAATGGGCTGTAGTTTCTTTGAGAAAACTTCTTCCACAGCTCCCACCTGTAGAGTAATTGCCTAAACAACAAGAACATGCTTCTCTCCAGATAAAACAGTTCTCTTGTCCCCACTACTGTTACTCTCAACAGATCCATCCGGGGCTGTGAAAAGGAAAAACCCAAAACAGAAACCTGGCAACTTTACTTCAAAACATGAATACTAGCCAACCTTGTGGCACGCCTGTTAGCAGTCGCTCCTGTAGGAAGGAGAGAAGGTAAAATGCAGAGTAATGGCTTTTGCTGGGCCAATCTTAAGCCTACAATGGTCCCAAACATGCACACACGCTCTTTTGGCACATGCCTTTCAGAGTGAATACACGAGGAAAAAGTATTTCTGCTTTGTACTAAGCATTTCAAGGCGAGGCCTTCAATTCTGGATGGTCCCTTGAGAATTCTTCACTCACCCTCTTGGTTTATGGTTTTCCACTCCTAGAGGAACTAGACTACTTTTACTCTGTCTCACGCTTCTAGTCACTATCCCCAAAGACTGCCAGTGGGCATTCACAGGAATGACTACAGATCCATCCAGAGTTAAATTCAGCCTAGTTCCAGCAGTAAAAACACACACACAGACATTCACTAGGGACAGAACAACCTTCGCTAATGCTGTGGGTACTCCATCTCAGTGGGGAGAAGGTCTCTGCCAAGAAGCCTGCTTACTCCATGTACTCACCCGGAACCATGATGCACGACGACAGCAGCAAGGTCATACAGGCAGCTTTCTGGACCACTGTTTTCAGGCTGTGGTTAGAAAGAAAACTCTTCAGATCTCAATAGCACCTACGATAATTTGTAATACAGACAGACACACGTGTCGCGGAACAAATTTCTGCAGAAAGCATCGGTGAGTCTTCATACCTCTAACAAGTAGCATTTCATGTCTAGGCCTCGTAAGGGAAACTCAACATATGTATCAACCTTGTTTCTCAGATACGCTGTCCAGTGAAATCGTTTCAAGTGTAAGCATAGCACCTACAGGGTTAAAAAGAAAAATGGATGCATTAGAGGAAGAGGTTGAACTTGGTGCTAGACATGTGCAATGGCCTATGGGAGGGTTGGGGTTAGGTGGTGTTCTACTAATGGTTCAGTTGTTACTTCCTTCCACGTACTGTCACGCTGTTAACTTTTCAAGCTTACACAAACCTTTGGTAGTTTCTGAATCCAGAATTTTTTGGTGGACTTCTGTTTCTTTTTGCATTTGTGACACATATACAGCTCGGTCTCATCAAGTTCTTCCAGGTCTGTAAAACTGCGAAGACAATCTAAAAAAGAACAAGGTACAACAAACAAAACACCCACACAAAGAAAGAAACCCGATTCAAGATGACATCAGGGGGTTTATTTTGGTAACATGAACTACAACAACTACAGCAATATAGAAAAGGTGTGCATATCTGCTGCAGTCGTTCTAGTTATTATGGGCATTTGTACAGCAAGAAGCTGTGTCATAGCGAGTTTTAATACAGTAACGTGTTGTAACATCCAGCATTCCCTGTTCCCAAAAACACAGCTATAAGCAGTTCAGGAGAAAGGCTGGCATTCACAAAACCTCCCACCTTCCAAACCAGATTCTGTCCAACATTCAGCACAACTGTTTTCAAAAGAAACTAAATGACTCTCTAACAGAAACTGTTTACCTTTCGAAGATGATTTGGCTTTAGGTACAAAGCCAACAGAGAAAATAATGGGGGTTTGATTAACAGTAGCAGCAAGTATATTCACGAATCTGTAAAAATTTACATCCTTTAAAATGAGGTCAATAACAGCACTAACTACTGCCGAACTTTGCAGGATTTTATGTATGTTGGTCGAAAAGCTGAACACCCAAGAGCCATCTATGCGCAAGGGGCACACGCTTCTAAGCGCCGAGCCTTCGCAAATGCCCGCGGGCACCAATGCAGATGAGTGGCAGCTGCCAAGACTGGAATACACTAGAGAACTACTCTGATCACAAAAAGAAAAACCTCTGCTGGAATCCGTCTTGCTATTTAGCTGACCTCTGGAAGCACTTCTCAGCCCCACTTTATCACAGTAGCACGTCGATACGCAGTGACTGGGGTAAAACCTGCACAGAAAATGGTTTTGGCATCTTCTACCACAGAATCTCATCAAACTAGATGGCACGTGGCACCAAGTGACACCCTTGGTGCAAGCCTGACTCCTCTGAAATAGATGGTCTTCTGAAGAGTATATATTCTTAGTCCTGGTAATGATTCCATCATCCAAGCGCTCTTACCTCGTAGTGTGCACATTGGTCCGTTTTCCTGATTTTTAGTACGTTTATTTCTGAACTGACTTGGAATATCTAGCGAAAGGTCTAGAAAACCAAAAAATAATAATAAAAAAAACATTAGGGCTGAATAAAACCAATGCCTAATCTTTTCAGGCTAAAACTCAGGTTCAGTCATGTGACATGTAAATATATCAAGCTTCAGCTTCATTTTTCTTCTTTAAGTCAAGTCAGTCAGCCAGCCAGCCAGCATTTTGAAAGCAAGAGGCATCTTACCTAGGAATGGGTCAAACTTTCTAGATTCAGTCCCACATATTAGGCAGTTGACTTCATTTTGAAGAATGCCTCCAAAAATTGCCGTGACAACAGTAGATGCTCCATTTCTAAACAAACCACATCATCAGAGAGGTAAAGTCAGTCAATGTCTGAGCTTCATTTTCAATATCTGTTACATGTTTACTGCTTACAACTTACAGCTACTAGGCAGAGCAGTTTTGTCCATGGGTAATAAACAGCGACCAAGCTGACTCACCCCAGAACTGTATAGTGCAAGTATTTGGCTGCTGTAACACTTGTGCTTTATCTTGTGCACCTAAAGAAAGTGCGAACCACACGTGCTCTAAGCAGATGCTCAAAATTCCAGCGGGGAAAGTATGCTGGTTGATGGCATTTCTACAATGGAGAGCTGATGCTCACCAGGGTACACAGCATTTTAGCCCGGTAACTAAGGCTGTTTCTGAAACAAAAATTCTTCCCTCTTAGGTCAGTCGAGCATATTTTTGTTTGAATGCTACACCCTTCATTCCAAGTAATTTTGACTACTTACTTAAAGCGTATGTCTGCACTTCACATCCAAAGAAAGACAGCTTAAGTTGCATTAAGATATGCTAACCAATATGCATCATCATCATTGTTCTCTATGCTTTCATTACTTTCTTACTTAATCTTTTTAGCAGACCATGTACTGGACTGACTTCTCATAGTCCCATTAAAAAAAAATAATTTTAAGTGATATTACTCTACAACTTCTAAGCTTGCTTGTTGTTTGTGCTTGCAGAGCTGACACCCCAAGCCTGCAGAAACCCGTGTTCCTTATCTGCACTCCACCTACCTCTTTACAGTTAATTAAGTGGAATGCTTCTTGTTGAGCAGAAGGAAATGGCTACCCAAATAAACTGGCCTTTAAGAAGAGAGCGTTCACAGCACATTTATTCCTTTACTGGAGTCATTTAAGTGTATTTATGTGCTTACTCCACCTCACCATGCTCTTGAGCAGCCAAAGTTACAGTTACTGTATGTGAGCGAAGTTTAAGTTCTGCGTGGGTGTTTGTTGTCATTCAAAATGTTGACAAAACAAAAGTGGTTGAGTTTTCAAACACACTTCAATTCTAAGAACATTTTAGGATTCTTCTGTGGGATTTTTAAGTATCAGCAAAGCAACGTAAATATTGCAAAACGAGCACGGTCCAAACTCCAGGCTTTCCCTAATGAAGCACCTATAAAATCCCGCATCTCTCAGACCAGCTTACTATGCCCTAATCGGTATAAGAAGGGAAAACTCACTCAACTCTTACATAGGGAATCCAGGGACTTAGGGACCAAATGCGCAGGCTGAACTCACTTAACAGTCCTTCCTGAAGCAAATTAAAATGTTTTCTCTCTCTGACAGTTTCAATCTGAGAGAAAACACATCTGGGACAGAATTCAGAAACAACTATTTTGAGAAGTACAGCAAGAGGAATGAAGCATGTGGATTACCTCTGTCTCAGGACATGCAGGAACATGAAAATCAAAATTACCAGGAAAAAAAGCTTTAACTGTGTCAAGCGATATGCAAATATAGCAAGATCATCTGCCGGAAAATTGTCTTCAAACCGTAGCTGTATTGCTCAGTCATTAACCCAGGAGGGCTGCTGACAACTTACTTTACTTAAACCTACAAAGAAATACTTGGTGACCTTTTTTGCTCCTGTACCATTCAGGCCATCCACCACCCTAAGACAGATTGTCTGAAGAGAAGAAAGAATTCTGTATGGGTATAGAATAGAAAATACAGAATTGGTTCTTTTTTATTTCTGAAAGACTAATGAATTACAATGGATTTACAGCTGAGCCTGTGCGCTCACTCACACCTATGAAAAACGCCAGTCCTTTTGAGAGGAAGCACATCCTCTAGGATGCTAAGCCTTTAGAACCTGCAGCTTTGTAATTTGTAACATTACAGAGGCACTGAAGAGAACTTACCTAACCAAGGAACCAACCATGATGTTGACATTTTAGATCCACCACATACAGACCCACACAAAGGCATTAAGCATTGGAAGAAATTAAAAAACAAACACCTCTTACATGCAACATTTATTGCTTGCAGACAGACTAGAATTTTCTTGCAAAATTACTGAACGTGAAACACCATTGAAGCCGCCCTGGAGTTCCAGGTGTAGATGGTCCAAAAGGTAACGCATGAACTCGTGGGCATCCTGCTGCTGGTATCCCCTTAAGAGAAAAGGAAACATCAGCAACAAAATCACCAAACATACAGGTTGCTTTAGTGCCGACACATAGAGTCACAGGAAAGAACCTTTGCTTGTTTAATAAAGCTTACAGAGACATACGTATTTTGTGCCAAGTTTTCCAAGTAGCCTTTGGAAACATACTGCTACGCCTAGACAAACTAAGCTATTTTGGTCCTTTGCATCGCTCTCCCTCTCTGCATGTCTCTTTATGAGGATGGAGAAACTCTTAGGAATGTACTTTTTAGATGGGAAGAGACCTTTTAGAAAACAACAGGGAGCAGCAGAAACTAACTGAAAAAGGGAGCAGATGTTGTAAGTCAATTAGCCCCACCAAACTCGGCTGTGCTATCAACATCCTGGGGCTCATACACCCATTAATTCAAAACACACAGGGGTAGCAGTGACATCCCCTCACTCACACAAAGCACTTCTTTTCCTTTGTTACTGACTGCATTTGATTAGTACCCTCGCGGAATTGTTACGAATTGGGTTCACGCAGCACACTGTTCATCCCTGCTTTCAAACTACTACAAATTATAGTCAACACATTGAAACCTCAAACCCGCTCAGGTTCAAAAGAAAGACGCCACAAAACGTATTGTTCATGGGGGATTCTGAGTCAGTCTTTCCACGTGATTGTCATGCAGCCGCTGATCCCACTCACTTTAGTAGTTCCAGGTGTTTGCTCGCCTGCTTGTTCCCCTCCCCACCAAAGCCAGGAATGTAATCTTTGGATTTGTTTTCCACGTGCATCTTTCAACAACAATATGAAGTCTGAAATAATTAGGATGAAAGAGAGATTTCTTTCTTCTCCTAGAGCGAGCTCTATAGCCATGCTCAGAATTGCACACATCCCCTGCATCACCACACACCATTTGTTGGGACAGGGAGGTAATGGTGGGGCATCCAGAGCGCCTCCTGAGCATTTGCATTTGGTAGGATAGGACCTCAGTCTCAGATGTGTCATGCCATCAGCAGCAATGCTGCTCCAAGAGTCACCATTATTATTTCACCACTAGCAAACCTAATGGAGCAGAGAAGCCATCAGGGTGAAATACTTCTTTAAAGCCATTTAAGCTAAATCGCGCGTCATTTTTAACAAACAACTGCTATTCATTTGCCATAAGATGAATTCTGAGATGAAGTAGGAAAGCATACATAGGGAAACAGTGAAAGCTTTGTGCAACACTGGCATAATTACATGCAAGTCTTTGTAGGCCTAGCTGCAGAAATCCCTACGTAGTACAGTTGGCTTTCCCTCTTGTCCATTCTTTTAAGCTGTTTTATCACGCCTTCCTTGCCCCTCTTCCTCCTCACTACTCCACAGAAGTATTGGCGGTAACCGTCACATAGGGATGCCCGGGAAAGAACAGCAGCGATGTTTTTTATGTTGCTGCTCTGGGGATGGAAAATGTCCGTTAAGACTCACGGCACACTACCCCGAGTTGGAGGGAAATGAGAACAGACTCGGTGTAACAGAAGTATGCAATGTGAGGCTGATGTCCTGATATGTCCTACAAAAGTATTGCTAGGAGGTAGGTAACAAAATAAAAAATGAAATACAGCCTTTTCATCTTGTAGAATTACAGTAACATTTTCTTCCAAACTGGCAGCTTTCTAAGAAATCGCTGAGTTTGTATGTAGATTTTACAGCACCCTGAAAAACTTCAGCAGCACTACCTACCTTTCACTGCAGAAAAACTGGCACACAAACACTGCTGTGCTTCAGCAGGCCAGACTCCTGTACAGCCAAAACCAGGGCTTATTCTCCCAAAGTTGCAAAATAATTATACATTATTATGAAACAAAGTAGTGAAACAGAACTTGACTTAACTGTGCACCCTGTAGCATCTTTTTGAAAGTGCCGAGATGACCCAGCATTTGCATAGTTTACCAAATACAGGTATCTTCGATTTAATAAACACATAAGCAATTGTAATAAAACAGCTGATGATCAAAGTTATGGGAAGTCTTCGCTTCAAACACCTTTTCAACATTACATTCCTCATAAAAGAGCTCTGAAAGATAAGGCACACTTGCTCCGCAACAAGTTTGATATGAAATAACTTTTGGAATCGTTCCACATTGTTGGCTGTGCTCCTGCTGCATGTGTTTACACTTGCATACAAATATGTTAATTTCAGATGAAAAATTCTTTGGATTTGTTAAAAAGCAAAGTATAGATACAGATCTGCAAAAGAACACGATGATATGGACAATGCACTGTTTATAAAATAAACTATGATCTTAAAAGCCCTTCAGCAAAAAGCAGTTTCTCTGATAGCCAGCTTGTGTGATAAACCCGATCTCCATCCACCTGAAGCAATTCAGTTCAAGCCCACCTCTGACATTCCTTTTCCCACTGGCAACAAGATAGGATAGAAACAGGAACAGTTACTAGGAAAATAGAGCATACTACGTATACAACAGCAAATCAGCAAAATACACATCTTGCAACTCAACATGAGGCTACAGAACTACCTCGGCATGCAGTAGAACGACAGTAGCAGATGTTGTCCAAAACAGTCAAGGAGCATGACTTCCACAGCAGCACCAAAGCCCAGAGGCACTCCAGTTGTGCTTACAGTAACTATAAATGGTATTCTCTACTCCCTGTACGCAATATGAGACCACGGAGTGCATCAGCAGCAGTTGTTTCTATAACCTGCTTTAAGGCGAAGAGCACTTGCAGGCCTTGGAGGCAGGCACGATGCACCTTTAGCAACCGAAATCTCTTTGGGCTAGGGCTAAGACAATTAAAGCACGTTTCCAACCATGTTTCCTCCCCCTGCCCCATCACTTCAGGCTTCATAAGCCAAAGCGGCTGGCTCGTGGATTAACGTGCTGCTGGCTCCCGCTCGCTTTTACGTGTGTGTCCATCCATCTTTCCCTCCCAATCTCACCAGAAGCGCACAAGGTAGAACTAGAATTGCAGCATCATTAGCTTTTACAAGGTACAACTAAGCACTGAACAAATTCAAACTTGTCCCTGGATCATGTGGGAGCAGGGATCTACTGAGCAGCTGACTCTATTCTCCATGCGATTTAATGAGTAAATTCTGATCACTTAATCACGGACATGCTCCCAGCTAACTGGGAATACAAAGGGAAAGGGGAGAACCCCAACAAACAGCACTTTTTAAAAAGAGACACTTTTTTTAAAACTGTGATCAAACCCACAGTGCTGAAAATTTGCTTGAGGAACTTTAATGAACTGGTTTCTCACTTAGTCTAACAAGAATTATAGCGAAGATTGTAATTGGGAAACTGGTCAAGGACATTACGGACAATGTTCATTTGCCTATCGTGTTTTGGTCGCTGCTTGCAACTACTGGTGTTAAACTTCCTTGATTCTCATAAGCCAAGTGAAACATATTTGGCAGTGTGAAGAATAGTTCACAAAATAGATCTGCATTATTCGGGTTACTTGTTGAGCAGATGTGTTCACAGCATCTTTTCAGCACTGCTGGAGATGTAACAGATAAGAGAACATCTTTACTACCTGAGAACACGGAGCAACTTACCTTCATCACAATATATCCTAACAGGTTTCAGTGCTCCTTTGAAAGAGGTTCAGGGGCCAGGACAGGGAGACCTTGGAGAGGAACGATACTTCGATTTACTTGGGTAACCGTCTTTTTTCCCTTTCTTTCTAGCGTCTCTTTTTTTTTTTTTTTGTCAGTATGGGCACAAAATGCCTATTATGCACAAGATTTTTTTTCTTACAGCCCTTACTTCATGTCCAGCTGGTGACTACAGTATTTTGAGAGAATCAAGGAAGTTTCAACCAGTATGTTTGCATTTAGGCCTGTAGGTGCTGTACCTTTTTTAATCTGGCTTACACCACTTTCTTACTGCAGCCAAGCTTGGGTTCTGTTAACACCATGCACTTGGCACTTACCTACCAGTCATTATCTTGGTTCTTCTGCCCTTTGGAGCACTGGCTCAAGGGTACAACTACTGCTGTTTTAGTATTTGAGATGTTTGTCCTCTCCCACACTGCTACATGTAGCATGCGGTAGAAGGGCGGGGCAAAAAAAGTACTACCTATGAACACAAAACTGTCGATCAAAGTTAAGATCCTTTTCACAGCGTATCTGTGGGCATAGGGGAAAGCTGCATAGAGTATATCCTGCGGATTCAGCAAATTTTAGAGTAGGACACCAGCCATACAAGGTTGCAATCAAGAATATTGTTCTTATTTTATAAAACTTACCTAAAATTTGGCATGATTTTCCAAACGACGTAAAATAAAGACTCTGGACTAAATGCAGTTTGGCTTCCTTGCCATAAAGCACAGAGTGTCTTTCTGAATTCTTCCACCAATGAACTGGAAAGAAAGTAAAAGCTGCTGATTAATATGGGTTTGTGTTATAACCCTTGTAGGTTTCCCAGCTCAATGGCAGAAATATCAGACGTTACTTTGGATAAGATTGTAATGATCGGGTAAATATTCTTTACAGTACTTCAAAAATTTTGCATCCAAAATCCTACCCGTAACATTGGAGAGATGGTGAGGACTCACCTGGAAATCGATCCACCTTTCGCCATTTTACTGTAGACTCTGCTAACATCATCCCCTTAACACTGGCTCAAACAAGCTACAGATTGTGAATCGCCTACTCTGATTTTTTAAGTATGTTCACTTGCAGACACATCCCCACGACTGTATTTTGGCTGGAATTAAATAGCATTATGTCTGGCGTACATATAACTAGCACTTCTTAACCTCACTTTAAACACAGTTACACTGCAAGTGTGGAGCGGCTGAGGGGTTGTTTAGTCTGGAGAAGAGGAGGCTGAGGGGAGACCTTATCGCTCTCTACAACTACCTGAAAGGGGGTTGTGGCGATGAGGGTGTTGGTCTCTTCTCCCAAGTAACTAGTGATAGGACAAGAGGAAATGGCCTCAAGTTGCGCCAGGGGAGGTTTAGATTGGATATTAGGAAAAATTTCTTCACTGAGAGGGTGGTCAGGCATTGGAACAGGCTGCCCAGGGAGGTGGTGGAGTCGCCATCCCTGGAAGTGTTCAAAAAACGTGTGGATGTGGCGCTTCAGGACATGGTTTAGGGGACATGGTGGTTCTGGATTAATGGTTGGACTTGATGATCTTAAAGGTCCTTTCCAACCTAGTGATTCTGTGATTCTGTGAAGTGCTTTCTGATGTCTCTGACTGCTTCCTCCTGCAGCACCAGACCTATAAAAGCAAACTGCAAGTGATGCAAGTTTCTTTTTTTGTACAGCCAACTATTTTTCTACGATTCTGTCCCCCCAGGAATCATATTTCTATGATTCTGCAACACTGAAAGCGTATAGCGGCTCTACTATCCAAGCATTTGCTGTTTTCCATTAAGTTCAGTGCTAACAAGGAACATGCAGCTTACACGTTGTTATCCCCCTGGCTCCTGGTATGGTAAGTTCGCCTGCCTGCCGTCTTCCCGTTCCTCAGCTCCACAGCCGGCAACTCTTTGAAGTAACAGCAGAACTGTTGAATGTTACTGCGGAAAAAGGAAAAAGGAATGAAATCCTTAAAAGGGCAAAGAATAAAAACAATAGTACATATTCTGGAGCCTGTTCTTTGAAATGCATAAACACAACTTCACCCAGTGATAGAGGATGGCAATCACAAACAGTTCAAGATACAAGACATACTGTAACAAATACTCATCTTCTGTAAATGACTGACCAGACCCATAAATATCATCATCATCCCAACTACCTGAACTAATTACATTTTGGCTCTGCTTTGACTAAAAGATACCACAACAGACTGAGGTATCAGAAGACATTCCCTAACAAACTAGACTGCATATGCTGAGGAGGTTAACTCCGTGCCTACTGCCACCTCCAATTCTAACGTCTGCTACCACAGTCCCAGTAATGGAACATAAGAAGCATTTGCCTCAACTCCTGTCAGCAAACCCTGAGTGACGGAAAAGAAAACAGAGACCGGTTAGTCCCGCTAGAGCACCGCTCAGTAGTCTGCCAGTGAAGTCGGCAAATTCAGAAATGCAAAAGGACAATTTTACAGAGCGGCGGTGGTCTTGGCAGCAATTAAATGAAGTCTAGCATATCAGCACCTCACAAACTGTTCTCTTCCCCACTTCCATGACACCCCATCCCTCAAAGCCCTGTCTCTGCTTTCATAAACATCAACATGTTTGAACAGCCCCAGCAAAGAAAGGGCAGTCTCCTTTTCTGCTGAGGATACAGCAGGCTTCCTCTGGAATGCTGCATCACAGGAAGTCCCTCACGCTGCGAAACACAACTTCATGGTGCCTGCACACACCCTTTCCTGCAAAGCCAGGTACACTTTCATACAGTGGTAACTGGCCAAATTCACTTGCCTAATGCAAGAGAGGTGTGGTGAAAGCTTTGGAGGTACCTGAGCGACTGAAGGATTGCATTCATGAAACACGTATTCCCCAGGTTCCGAAGGCCTGTGGCACACAGGGCAGTGGTGCTTCCCTGGAAACAAGAACTGTTAAGTTAAAGAAGGACTTACCATTGCTCCCCACAGAGCTGTTACTGTTACACCAGCATAGATTCAAACAGTAATAAACTACACTGTTTTAAAAGTGCAGTTTCAAAGCCAAAGCAACCACCTCACCAGCTCAAACTGCCTTGAAGCTCCATCTTGACATGAAACCTGTTTCTTACTCAATCCTGTCAACAGAAAACTGTACTACATCTTTTCCTGTGCAAATAAATCTAGACGAGGACAACACAGAGTTAATCACGGGCTTTTAATGCAAAGTATTTGTGTGTATATATGTCAAATATTCACATTCCAATAATGTTCAGTGAGAATTTTGCTAAAGTGCCTTTGAAAAAATGGAAATACCAATCCTTCATCTAGTCCTGTGTCCAGTATGCATAGCGTGGCAGCCTGCAGGTTGTTTTTAAGTCACCAGCACTAGCCTGCTGTCTTGGTGGGGTTTTGTGGTGGCCAGGAGGGTTTTTGAAAGACAGACAATAGCATTTATTTGGGAAAGAAACAGTCAAGTTAGACTGTCCAAAGAAAAAGCCATGTGTCGAATAAAGAGAAGCAAAACGTACACCATTTACAGTCTAGGAGTTTTAACAGGTTAGAGCCATGTCACCCACAGATGAGCTTGCTTTTTGCCAAATAATATTCAGGGTGGGCTGGGAGGGGAGGGATGAGGAAGGGGGACAAGTGTTGCATTTATGGTTTCAAAAATCCCCAACAGTTGGACACATTCCGTTGCCTACAAAAATATCACATTGGAAGTTCATCAAATTTTTGGGCATTCCTCACTGTTGTAACAGAGTTTAAAACTAGACCATCTTTTAGTAGTAGTATCTCAAAATGAACATATTACTTGACGCTAAAGACTGGATGCCTATCCGGGTTACCAAACACATATTCAGGGTGTTCGAATAAAACTACCCCCCCCAAATCTACCACAAACATCACCTCTGGTGAAGAACTAATGACAGCAGGATATTTGTGTATATGTTGTTTAAAAAAAAAAGTATTATTTACATAAGCAATTTACCAATTCAGAAAGTATTGTTTAAAGACAGACCTGTTTTCAAATAAAGGAAGAAAACTTTAAAAGTACAAACCCTACAGTGCCTTTAGCATATTCTTTTCTCGCTCTTGCCCAGGGTGAGACAGCACAGTATTGATGCAAACAGCAGTGCCCTGTCTTCTCTAGATCAGGATACAATGTGCCAACAATAAAAAGATCATCCGTTGCTACGGGCAATACTCAGGTATTAATGAAACTGAGAAAACAGCACAGATTGAGAAGAATACAAGCAGCATTAAGTTCATGCTTTCTAATTCTGTCCTCTCCACATTTAAAATATTGCCTACAATTTTCCTGCTGGTTTTTACTGCGTTTGAGTTTTCCAGACAATGATGCTATGTGTTGCCATAGCAAAAACACCCCACTATTTCTCCCAGGTTTCCTCAGTCACCCCAAGATTGGGACAGTACAGGAAGCATACACAGCACAGAGG
The DNA here is from genome assembly GCF_964289735.1 of Phaethon aethereus. NCBI lineage: Eukaryota > Metazoa > Chordata > Aves > Phaethontiformes > Phaethontidae > Phaethon > Phaethon aethereus. Next base: position 19,551,764 of record NC_138588.1, on the reverse strand, counting down.
ACCCTAAATTGAGTGTAGGTAGTAGAATTTTTGAAGTAGCTGCAGACTTTGCAAAACAGCAACTGACTGCTTTGCTCCCACCTCACCTTATTTCCATTCATACTCCTCTCAAGAACTGGTTCTCTTCCTAATCAGGTAATTGTTCCTCATAGCTGAGGACAGCTATTACTTTAGCTCCCTTTGACTACATTGCTGTCCTGCAGCCCCAAGGGCCAAGGAGGAATAGCTCTGCTCTACCATGCCTCCTGGCCAAGGGTGCAAATGAAGCAGTTGCATACAGTTGGGTCAGTATCTCCCCTCTACGTCCCTAAAATCTGGGAGAAATTATGAAGATCAGAAACTCCCTCAACGCAAACTGTGGAAAACAGACATGTGGTTAGGGGCATTCTTTGCCTAGAAATTGTGCAGCTCTTCAGCTATCCAGCAAGGACTGTGTCCTCCTCTCCTGGGTGCTGTTCTGCAGATTTGAAGTCAAAATAGCACGAAGATGAGAGATGGGAGTGAGAAAAGCTTTCAGAATAGTCCACAGTTCCTTTTGAAAGCAAGTTCTACTAAGCTCTTAACAATTTATTAATTTTTTTTACTTTTTCCAAACAATTACTCTCATATCCCCCTAGAAAAAGCTAGTACACCTGCAGCTTTGCCTTCTGCACTGTAAAAAAAAAAAAAGACAGACAAAAACCCTTTGTCTCTCAGAAATGTCTTCTGTCTAGTCCTGTTTTAATCCCACTAGCTCCTTCCAGTTTCACTGATCCCACCAAGCTGAAACTGCCCTGAAGCTCCAACTTGACATGAAACCCTTCTAAAGCACAGGGAAGCTCAAAGTCTAGGTCAACAAAAATGCAACAGGATATCAAACATTCTTTTGTAAGACGGGGCTCTTCCAGGTGTGCGGTCAGGACATGAGAAAGTATACCAAGCAGAATCCAGGTAACTGACTATCCGTATTTCAAGTCTAGGCCAACTATAAGCCTCAACAGGTTTAGAAAAAAAGCCTTACACTCACCGTACCACATCTGTCATACTTACATTTACTTTTAATAACTTGCTGTTCAGAGACGAGTTTTCCAATAGTTTTCTTTTCCTATGTCTGTCTGATGTAAAGGCTGAACTGTTGGAAAGTAAAAGAGGTTACTTACTATAAAAACAAAATATTGTGTGAAATGGACAACAGATAATCACCCTAATGCTTAACATGGTGACTACATCTGCCATCAGTTGTCATTAAGACAGCAAAGAGCTTCCTGATTGCAACATATGCTTTTCAGACTCTTAAAATAGACTGCATACGCACATCCTATTTTGAACACTAATGTCCAAGGTAATTGCATTAAGTTATGCACACTACAGTACGCTCCCTGATGACTGGCCTTATTAGCATGCTACTTGTCACCTAAAATATTGATCTTCTTCCTTAATCAAAAGAATACTTAATACAGAATTTTCCATAAAATACTTCTGTCAGAAGAATCGACTAAGCCTTCAGAAAGACAACTTCAAAAAAAAATCAGGACAAAGTGATGTTATCAAAAATGAAAAGTATCTCGAGTGCTAGCACTTATGTATTATAGCTAACTCCTCTTACCTAAAAACACATACGGTCATAACATTTCTCTAATACTAACACAAAGTTACAAGACCAATTAGCTATTCTTTCCCACATCACTGGAAATTACTGGCCCCTCATAACTACCAGTTTATGACTTCTCTAATCTAATAGCAAAATCACAACTTGTTCCAGATTTGAGGCTGGGCTGTGTTTTGGGGTGGTGGTGGTGTTCCCCCCACACACCTTTTTTGGGGGTTTTTTTTGGGTTTTTTTGTTTAATTAAAAAGCCCTCCAAACATTCAGAAACTGTCATTAAACACAATGAGAGCCCCCACGGTATCATTTACCTCCCAAAGAGTCAGATCTCCTGGACACATTCAAAATACCGATGTGCAGTTCTCATTATGCTTAAGTAACTTTACATCTTAATACATACATGAGACGCCCCTCAAAAAGAGAATGGAAAGTAATGAAAATGTTAGTTTTTACCTACAGAGGAAGTGACATACTTAACTCAGGGAGGATCCAGAGACTTCCCAAAAATCACAGCAGTTTCTTAGCACGAGACCTCTTTGAACTCTGGGGCATTCACATGTATTTGGAAGCACTGTATGCACACATACTTCTACTTACTATTACATAAGATTTCCAAGCAAACTGTGGAAAGACTGTTTGCTGTCTAGCACTGGCCACAGATATTACAGTCTTTGTGATGCAGATGCTACTTTTCAGTGGAACAGTGCCAGATAAAGGCAGAGGAAAAACATGTCTCTTCTGTACAATTCCAAGTTCATAAACCTCCTTAATCTTTTTGTTTGGAAACTAAACTAGGCAGTTAAGATGAAGACTACTTCCACCCATATTTTTGCCTCTATTTCTCTGCTCCAGAAACTTATTCTGGTTTTGACACAATGACGATTCTGTTCTAGATATTCTCTCCCATTTATGTATTAAAAAAAAGACAGTAATTACTGTCTAGGCAGCAAGAAAGTTAATCAGTATCTAAATTCCTATATCACCATACGCTGCTTCTACAAGATTCACTGTATAAGAAACAGATCAGCCAAATCCATTCGTTCTGCACCTCTGCTTCTCAGTGATGAAAAGGGTATTTAAACATACACAGTATCACACACAGAGAAGGACAAACATATATATGTATATACATGTAAAACAGAGATACCACTTAAATGATACAGCATGACAAGTCCACCCAAAGCAGTCTCGATGTAAACAAACTACTTACTTTTCCAAGTTCTGTAGGTGCTCTCTGACCTTCTGTACCAGGCCCAGCTTGGTATCATTGACTACAAAATCATCACAGCGGTAACTGCAAGAAAAACATTTATCAGAACGTGCAAAGGATTTCAATGAAGTATTTCAAAACAGTTGTGCAAGCCTACGTGTGAGAAGCATTGAAGTGATTCAATGGAAGACTGAGCGGGGAACAGGGGAGCACAACACCTACATACTGAGCTTTGTCCCCTTTGAAAACGACCCTATTGCAGGAGAAGGTACAGGCACTATCTTATTGCATGTTTTTTTCTTCCAGCTCAGTACTGCTTGTCCCAATGCAGGATTCCACTTCTACGAAACTTCAAACATACAGTGTAACCAAAAGCTGCATTAGTAGATTATCCATTATCTGATAATATTATCCATAATCTGATATCCATAGAAGATTTATCAGAAAATACCAACTGACATCAAGTAAACAGAATACAAAGTTTTTATTACCATATAACACAGATCAATTTAATACTGTAAAGCTATCAGTAAAACCTGAGTCGCTGAACACACAATGTAAAAGTTTCTGCTACAGAAAAAAGACCAGGGACAATGAACTAAGAGGTTATGTGGTTTGTCCAAAGTAACACCAGAAGTCTGGAGCAACTCGCACCTCATGCTTTAACCACAAATATCACTCAACCTCTCATACAGTTTTTATATATACAGAAACACTTATAAAACTTAAGCTAGTATTTTGAGCTTTTTCAAGGTAAGTGTGCAGAAGTAACTGAGCTGAGAGAGAAGCTGATCCTCCCACTGCTCCGAAACAAATGTAAAGCGAAGCCAAATCAAAATGGCCTCTCTGCAGAAGTAAGGCTTACAAAAGTCTACAATCCTATAACGTACTACGAAGATCTCATATTTTCCAAGAAGCAAAGGTGTTCATTATAATTTAATATTCAAACCGTGGGCTTGTAACGCCTCATGTTGTACACAAAGGCAAAGGTTACAGAACATTTCTAAAGCAGGGGACGAGGGTCTGTTAGGGAATGCTGAAAACCCCCTCACACCTTATTTCACTATTTTGCTGAGTACATGTAAATCCATAGTGCACATGTTGATTTGAAGGAATGAAAGAGTAGCAAAGAAAACTGTTACAAGGAGAACACTGCTGCAAGATGGCATTAACTGCTGCTGCTTTGCTGTATTTTAAATCCCTCGCATTTCTTGCCCTCACAAGAAGAGGGAACACAGGTCCCAGAGTGATGTGGACCCTCTTATCCATATAACACCTGTATAGAGGAGTGGAGTAAAAGAAAAGGGAGGGAAAGGAAGGGCAAAATCCCTTAAAACGAAGAAACAGAAATGCTGCAGTCGGTAAGGAAGCACAGCCCTGCGGAATCCACACCTGCCCATAGGGAAAGCGAGAATTCTGTGCGGCCTCCTCGAGTCCCTCTCAAAGGAGGCAGCCTTACTGCTATGCACAGGAGCTGCAGATGACATTTCACAGTGCTCTTGCAGGGTTAGCCAAGAGCTAGCTCAAGAACTAGATAACCCGTATTCCAGCATGAGAAATAGGATGGTGAGAAAAGACTTAGCACCACTTGCACCAGCTCTTTTGAGAGCACTGCGACAAAAAGGGAGGCAGAGACTTGGTCGCAACCTCCCTTCCCCCACATCCCTCAAAGGTAACTCCGCTCCGAGCAGTCTTTGTCAGCCTAGTGCTTACTGTGAAGAATCAAACTGCAGCTTCAAATTCTGGCAGGCAACTGAACACTTCCTGTGAAGAAAACTAACTTACTTGGGTATGTTTAATATCAGAAGCATAGCTATTTCCCTCCTTTCCCTTTGGCACAAGACTAACTTGGGGGAAGTCCCAGACGACTGGAGGCTTGCCAATGTGACACCCATCTACAAGAAAGGCTGGAAGGAGGATCCTGGGAACTACAGGCCTGTCAGCCAGACCTCGGTACCAGGGAAGATTATGGAGCAGTAAATCTTGAGGGTGCTCACGGGGCATGTGCAGGACAACCAAGGGATCAGGCCCAGCCAGCATGGGTTCATGAAAGGCAGGTCCTGCCTGACCAACCTGATCTCTTTCTATGACCAGGTGACCCGCCCAGTGGACGAGGGAAAGGCTGTGGACGTTGTCTACCTGGACTTTAGTATAAAGCCTTTGACAGCATCTCCCACAGCATTCTTCTGGAGAAACTGGTGGCTCGTGGCTTAGACAGGTTTACTCTTCGCTGGGTAAAGAACTGGCTGGATGGCCGAGCCCAGAGAGTTGTGGTGGACGGTGTTAAATCCAGCTGGCGGCTGGTCACAAGCGGTGTTCCCCAGGGCTCTGTTCTGGGGCCAGTCTTGTTCAATATCTTTATTGATGACCTGGATGAGGGGATCGAGTGCTCCCTCAGTAAGTTTGCAGATGACACCAGGTTGGGTGGGAGTGGAGTGGAGGGTAGGAGGGCTCTGCAGAGGGATCTGGACAGGCTGGATCGATGGGCAGAGGCCAACTGTATGAGGTTTAAATAAGGCCAAGTGCCAGGTCCTGCACTTTGGTCACAACAACCCCATGCAATGCTCTAGGCTTGGGGAAGAGTGGCTGGAGAGCTGCCAGGCAGAAAAGGACCTGGGGGTGCTGGTCGACAGCCGGCTGAACATGAGCCGGCAGTGTGCCCAGGTGGCCAAGGCGGCCAAGAGCATCCTGGCCTGTATCAGAAATAGTGTGGCCAGCAGGAGTAGGGAAGTGATTGTGCCCCTGTACTCAGCACTGGTGAGGCCGCACCTCGAATCCTGTGTTCAGTTCCAGGCCCCTCACTATAAGAAGGACAATGAGGTGCTGGAGTGTGTCCAGAGAAGGGCATCGAAGCTGGTGAGGGGGCTGGAGCACAAGCCTTACGAGGAGTGGCTGAGGGAAGTGGGGTTGTTTAGTCTGGAGAAGAGGAGACTGAGGGGAGACCTTATCGCTCTGTACAACTATCTGAAAGGGGGTTGTAGCAAGGTGGGTGTTGGTCTCGTCTCCCAAGTAACTAGCAATAGGAAGAGAGGAAATGGCCTCAAGTTGCACCAGGGGAGGTTTAGACTAGATATTAGGAAAATTTTCTTTATGAAGAGAGTGGTCAAGCATTGGAACAGGCTGCCCAGGGAGATGGTGGTGTCACCATCACTGGAAGTGTTCAAAAAACGTGCAGACGTGGCACTTCAGGATATGGTTTAGGAGGCATGGTGGTGTTGGGTTGATGGTTGGACTTGATGATCTTAAAGGTCTTTTCCAACCTTAACGATTCTGTGATTCTGTGACTCAAATACGAAACACATCCTCGTTGTCTCAGGTTACTCCTCTGCTGAAGCAGATCCGTGCTTCGTAAGTTAATGAAGCTATTATCGACTTCAGGCACAGCTGGAATTTACAACATCCTTTGTTGCATCATACATCTAAAATGTAGTTCAAAGGCAACAGTATTGCTAGCATTCTTTCAAACCCTGAATCCTTGAAGAGACAACAGACTTGAGAAAGTAAAGGCCCCTGCCACTGAAAGGAGTAAGACCAGTCTGTCCAGGATCTCTGTTGATTTTTGCCTCTAAGAAATTAATATGACACTCAAGATTTCGCAACACTGAACATAGCAGTTATGGGTACTTACGCAAGATCTAGAAATTGGGATAGCTATTGCCAGTAATAGCTTTTTTTTTTTTTTTTTTTAAAAGTTTGCCACAGACTTAGTTAGTTTGGGAGTGGGAAGAAGTCTGTAAACATGCTTAGTTTTCAGCCATGTTTTAAGTAGTGCTGTTCAGCTTTATCAGCCACCTACAATTACCTAATGAAGCGTTCCTGCATTTGCCACTCTCACAGGTCACCACACCTTAAGGACAACCATCAGAGCAAACTACCCCAGCAGCTTTGCTGAGAGATAAATATGGTGCAGGTGGATATAGTACAGTCCGACTCCTCCTTAATGCCAAGCGTGTCCACATCCCCAGGTATATTAGCACAATTACATTACTACTCTAGTTGTGTAGCTACTAATGTTTATAAACAGGAAATGAAAGCAGATGCAAGCTCACTGAAAGTCTCTAAGCCAATTTATTGCTGAAAGATTATTTAATACTTGCTCCCATGCCCTAAAGATCACTTTAACCTTATTTTCAGTCCAATCCCAGTTACACCTTTATGTAAAATTGCAAGTTCGCACTTTCCCCAAGATGGAAGAATAAAACCAAATACATCATTAAACGGCAGGGTCCTTGCAACAGTGGAAAAGTAATTTTAAGATTCACTGGAAAACAAGACAAGCTTCTTCTATTTCTCTTTTTAATGGACAGGGTTTTTTAAATCACCTCTCTTGCAACACTGAGGATTCAGCACTACTACCAATCTATTTTGGATAAACAAAGTAAACAGCATAGGAAGTAGTTTATGCTTTAACAGCTTGAACTTTGTTAAGCCCACGCATCTTAAAGGTAAACTGCCTCGAGATTACTTCCTATATGTGAGGCTGACATTCTAAACATGTTTAATTCATGATCCTCAGGATAATCACAAAACAACAACACACCTTTTTGCATATGGCAGTTCTACAATATGCTTTTAACCACAATTGTACAGAAAAATTCTGTAGTTTGGGGAGGGTCCCTTTGGATTAGCACAAAGTTTTCCTTCCTATACACTTTCTATTTTTACCACGTCTGCTACCTCCAAGGCCTGGTCTTTTCTGGCCTCCTTTGCTGCTAAAATGTCAGCAAGCCAGTGAATGTATGCACCACTCTGGGGAACACTTACGCTTAGTGCTGGCCGTTACAGTAGGTTACAGAACTTCATGCTACTTTTAAAAGCCCTGATTGATTAGATTTGGAGAATTACCAAGACAAGAAAAATTAAGTAAATCCAAGTTTCCTTAGCTGTGCTAACACCTTATAAAAGTAAACAAAGAACTCAAATTTTACTGTCTTGATAAAATGTTTTTTACCTTCTTTAATTTCCACTGACTGTAGAATGCAAAATAATGGCCTTAAGCAATCTCACTTTCAGATGCTCATGTGCTACCACAGTAGCAGAACCACCATCACAAAACCAAAGACTAAAAAAGAATAGAATTTGGTAAAGTCCTTGGCACTTAGCTATTTTTACATCAGCCCTGGGGGGGAACAACATTAGCACAGCCATGTCCCTTTAAGAGATAACAAGGAGGCTAATGGGTCAGAAATCTGACCTGCAAATTGTATCTGGGATTAAACAAACACGGGAAACATATTATGCAAACACATAAACAGGGCAGCCCTTTCTTCTTCTGTGCTAACCAACTGTCGGTGCACTAGCACAGAGAAAACAAATTTACAACAGTCCTCTTTCAGGAAACTAGTTCTGAAAGCAGGCTTCTTACACATACCATTTCAATTCTCATGCACAGAAAAACAACCACTAACACAGCAGGAGAAAGCATCCTGCGATAGCCTGAAGAGAAAAAAGATCTGTACTCCTTGTAAAGTCTTTGTGCTTAGTACTTTAGAACTAACTGAAAGGCTGATCATCTCCAGAAAGTGGAATTCAGGAGTCCTTTTCTCCTCAGTGCTTACGGTCTCAAACATAATTCAGTCTGAAGATTTAGTATTGCACCTACTGTCTCAAAAGTGGTCAGAGAATCAAGTCGTACTCTCATAATAAATTAAAGATTAACATTCTCTCAACTTTTCCACTGTAAAGACTGAACAGGGAAATAGGAGGAGGAAGAAAGATCAAAACCCTCTGGAAACCAAATCCCTAGTTGCCCAATAGTTAATGATACCTCAAAAGCATGCCTGTATTTTTTCAAAACATTCCCAAATTCATAAATACAACAAAAACCTCATCTCATGTTAAAAAAATAAAAATTAAGCACCATCCCCCACCAGAACTGAAACATTTTCCTTTCAAAGCTACGTTGAAAGCTTGTGATCACATAAAAGAAAACATAACACACCTAGACTTCCACACTGAAATGCAATTACAGAACACTGCTTGATCTGGTTTTGGTTCACAGCAAGACTGCATGTGAACTACAAACAAAATTCAATAAACCATGGTAGCTTCAACAGTCACACGGTATTTATTCCCCTTGGACACAGCTAAGGCAAATCCTGGACTGTGACTCTCATGACTGCATGAAAGTTTATGACATGGCCAAAGAAAAGCAAAGAATTCCATAGCTTCTGCTCAGAAAAGAGCCCCTGCAGGCCTGTTCACTATCATGCAAGCTAAGGTACAGAGTAAATTGGGATCCATAGGATAGAAATAGAAGAAGAGTATTCTTACTCAACTCTGTGCAGTAAACAAAACTGCAAATACAAACATAAAAGCCAACACTGCATCAAAATATCTCCATTATTTTTACAGTAGAAGTAAAATTCAATTAATCTTAGGATGGTGTTTTCTTGACTTTCAAATTATTGAGGTTGCCCACATTGCTAGCATAAAATATTAATCCTTAAAGTTCACTTAAAAAGAAATGTCATTGCATAAACACAGCACTGTCTACTGGATTCACATCTACACTGAAGAAGCTAACAAATTACATTTCAAAATTCAATCTCCACAGTAAGTGGTTATGACTTGAATTCACCCAACTATTTGCTTTAACTGCCAAGCACTATTTGATAGCAGCCCCTACAGGGCTGTCTGAAATACAGGGGCAAAAGCTGGTCTTGAAAGCTTTCTGCTTCATCTATACAGATCTAAGCTCTTTTTCTTTTTATTTCTTTTTCTTTTCCACGGAAAAAGAAAAAATGGGTGCAATAACAGATCCAAGTATCTTTTTCTGATTATCTAATGGGAAAAAACTGAAGTATCCTAAATGAAAGCAAAGATACACTTCTCTTGAAGCTTGTTCAGCTTCACCCTAGCACAGGGGAGTTATAATTTGCTAGTGAATTATATGCAAGAGGAACTCCCCAATGCAAAGCTCTCTACAGTTCCAGTTCATCCGTAGATGACTCAGCCTTCTATCGTCTATCAGAAAAGACATCATGTGCTAAACTGCTTCTCATCTGCCCTACCACAAGTACGCTGCGTAACACCAGTGAGCTTCTTAAGTGCCTGCCTACTTGCTCCTCACAAGCATCGTTGGTTTCAGTAATAGATCCCATAACGCTCAGTTTGGTTGTCGCCATTTTGCAATGCCCTTACCGAGTTTGGGATAAGGGCAGCAGAGTGCTCTGACTTGCTAGTATAACTCATCAAGCCTCAGCAAATTGGGCATACTATTTGTCATAGTAAATTGAGATATAATCGAGACTTCAAATACCCTGCTAAAATTCCTCCACTCATTATTACCTTCAGAGGGACTAGAAGACTGGTCATACTTCAAACAAAACAAAAAGCCACAACGCAGAACTCAGCTGTTGACAGCATTAATTGGGAAAGTGAATAATCTGAATAATTTTTTAGTTGCTCCACGCAATTTCTTCAGGTGAGACCACTTAACTGTGATTTTACCTGCAGGCGATAAAAATATTTGTTGCAGAAGTATTCCTCATAAAATTGGATACCCAACCTTCAGCAAACAGATTTTTCCCTGATGAAGTACACAAAAGATACCCGATGACTTGAACAAAATACCCATCAGTGGAGCTATATACTCAGTAACTTTACAAGACCATTAACACGGATTTCCCTGAGATTTGCACTGTTCAAATCCTGCACTGCCACACTGCACAAGTAAAGACATAGATGGGAAACGGTGAAGCTAACAGGAAACGTGGAAGCAGCTGTCAGCAGTTTTGCCTAGGAGTGAAAAGGAAGATGCTGAATGCACAGAAGCATTGTTTTCCATAGACTTCCAATCTTTGCTCTGAGGAAGATAAGGAACCCAACATTACCAGCTTACTATTAAATGTCCTTAAACAGTGCTCATAACTCACTCTAAGAAACTGATGGAATAGATCAGCCCAGGCCATTCTTCTGTTAAAAGAATCATGTCTGTGATTCTGCTACTTCATCTCGCCAGAGAGTTGATGCTGCTTCCCAAGAGGATCCATCACTTCCCCAAACTCATACATGCTGCATCAAATCTCCAAAAGCCTTTCTTTCAGAGTGAAGAAAAAAAATGAATATTGGGGAAAACAAACAAACAAAACACACGCATACACACCTCAAGGTCACATCTCTTGGGCAGGAACTATAGTGTATTACTTTACTTTCTGATATTCTGACAAATAAAGGGTATGTGAAAGGCTCACCAATTTGATTGAAGGAGTAACTACAACCAAACAGCAACTTTTGCAATTAAGCGGTTAGGTTCTCAACATAACCCAAAGCAAAGAGAAGCAACTCCAAACCACACAAAGAGCATTAATTTCAAAAAGCTTCTACTACGCCATTTGAAATGCAGGAGTTTAGCCACAACCAGTGCTACAACACACATGCAAAAGCAGAAGGTTATTTCATAACCGTTTTTAAACAGCCATGTCTGGAAATCAAGAGATGAGTGCTCAAAAATGTGTGTAATATAATGCTTCACGATATTCTGAAGTTTTCACCTTCTAGTATGCAAAAAGTTGTCAAATTACAGCGTTTAAACCCTTACCAGTATGTACTGTAACTACTGCAATCCATACACACGGTATGCTGAACTTTCTCTTGTTTTTCTGTTTTCTTATGATTGGTCATAGGAGTCTGTGCATCTTCATAATGCTTTTTTGCATGGCCATTCACATATCTAAAATAAATGAAAAACATAAAAAAGTCTTATAAGCTGTTACTTAGCCAACATTAATTGAAAACAAGAAGAAAAAAGGCATCCAATATTCATACAGGCATTAAAATAGGCAATTCACCTGTGTGAAAACATTTGTTAAAATTGCTAACTTTTTGCCCCTTCACTCTCCCACATTGTCCAAATTAATCTCTCCGTCTCCTTCATAGCAACCACAAACTGGCATCCTTGTACCAAACCCCAGGAGCTGGGCCCTTAACAGACTGATGCACCTCCACAATTGAGAAAATCAGTAGCTCCCCTTTTCCATACATGTAATGGGGTGAGTTCTCCATATTGCTTTCGCATATACTTTTCTTACACCTCTACTTTTTCCTCTACCCAGGACTCATCATGTTTGTGATTACTTCAGCAGTGTGCTGACCCCCATATGAAAGCACATCCATTTTAAGCTTTCCCATTCTGCAGCACGATTTAATATTAGAGCACTCTACATTTTATAAAAAGTTCCTGAATTTGAAAGCCTCTAGGGCTTGGGGTCACATAACTAAAAAAAAACCAAACCACATTAAAATCCTACAGCTCTTTTGTGGACACAATGAGCATTTTCATGCTCAAAATTTGAGATCTGGAAAATTATGCACCTTTAATAAAAAAAGTGTCATTACAAATGCAAGTGCCCTAAGTATCAGCTGAAAATCATTAACACTTAGAAGTGCATGGCCAGACCTCAGGTGAATTCCCTCCTCTCCCTTTTCTTGCGTGCTGAACTTGGTAATGCTAACCAATAGGAACTCTGCACATGCTCCACATGAAGGTCTTTATATTCCACATTTGTTCTTACATGCAGGTGTAAACAATTCTGCTACCACAGCTGTGCTAGTTAAGGCACTGAAGCCAGGGGGTTACCAACATTGCTGTGCTGGCAGAATCCTGTAGCAATTACATCCTAACCCGAATGAGACAGTTGTGCTTGCAGGAGTTGGTTTTCTGCCCAACAGTGCAAACGACAGGTTTATAACAACTGTGCTCCCACCAGAAATGCTCTGCTGCTATAACATGGTCAAGTTATGTTCCCAATGACTCCAACCTGGAGGATGTATTTCAAGTGAAGATCTGAAAAGCTCTACTTCTCTTCCTTTGATTTCAAACGTTATCTGAACAGAAGAATATGCTATGTGCTTTCAAAGTGCTCCCATTACAAGGTATATTACATTCTTCTCATTCAATTATTTTCCATTCTAAGGAGGTGAGCAGTTTGGAAAGTTAAAACAAACTGCATAAATAACTACTCCGTGTCTACCAACTACACACAAGAAAAGTCATTTGTGGACAGTAATAATATTTTTAAAAAATTAGTAATAAGTAAAATATTCTAAACTATTTATTTCACACCATCATGTAACACGGAGTAGCCTCCCCTCTCTTGGTTCTCACAAAGTATACATTTAAAAAAATAATTAATAGATAAAAAGTTAAAAAAGGGGGTTTGTACTGAAAACTCTGAATAAGAGACACTATTAAAATTGTGGCACTTACTGCTATCCAGATCAAAGAAAAAAAAACTGGAGTTTATTGAACCTACTTTAAAAAGACAAAGTCACTAAGTTTAATGATGCTTTTCCAGAATAAAAGCACACCAGCACAGATGCTACCCTACAGGTGAAAACACATTCACATCTCAGATACTGTCTAAACGTCAACAATAACTCCATTCTCATTAATATGTGCATCTCAAACATTTAGGTAGTGGCACATTTTCTACAACTCCCTGACATATAAATAACAGCACTGACTGCATCATTCCTCTACAAATTCCTTTGGCATACTTCCAACTAATACAGACAAAAACCAGGTGCACTCTGAAGGAATTCTGATGGTAGTTAGTCCTTACATGTTATGGCAATAACCTTCTTCCAAAACTACGCTACAGTCCATTTAAGGTATTTTCTGTCTAAGCTGGACAGTTGCTGTTTTTCTCAAAACAAGCCATGCCAACTTTGGATTTTGGGTTTCTAAGAATTCTTATTGGTTTAATCTTATTACAATAGAAACATCTTTTACAGAATGGACTTGTCAATAATCCACTGAATTAGCAGACACTTTTTGAGCTGAGCAATCACGTTCACCATGCGCTTTTCTTTTGGGAAAAGAGTGATATTGCATATAATCTTCGGACTCTCATAAGGTAGCGAAGAAGTGAGTTTCATATAAATATACAATGTTAAATGAGATCATGAAAGGTTTCTTTCACGGAATTATAAGGCATTCAGGAAAATTTTGAATGAACTGTCTCAGAGTCAAGCAACAAAGGAAGAAGAAAAAGCTCTGATTAAAAGATTTGCACACTAACACTTTGTACCCACCTTCCACAATGGACACTTGAGCACGTCAGACAGACCCAGGGACTTTTATTTGACCGGCACACTATAAAAGATTAAAAAAAAAAAAAAAAAAAAAGACGTGTCAAATGAATTGGTTCTGATATTACAGTTGTATAACACATCCTGAGCAATAGCTCTGCTGACTCCGTCATAGCAGCACTGCTACATAAAATAAGCAGTCATGTTCATTAACCTCTATCAGGGGTTAAACTAACAGACTGAAGAGCTATTGACACTAACGCACATTAGCCTTCTTCTGGCTTGGGTTTTAGTATACATTTACCTGCTACCTTCCATTAAAAAAATATTTTTTTTTCTGTGCATTACATCCACATGAGGTCTACTTGATTTTGAAACAATACAGAAACATCAGAAGCACAAGTAGCAAAAACACTGGTAAAGTTTAAAAACCTTTCTTTCGGTTTTCAGTAAGGCAGTCCACCAAACACAGGAAAAAAAGCCACAGCACTGCCCTTCTGTTTCATGAAACTTGCTATAAAAGAAGCAATTTTAAAGAAGATATTGCAGGAAAGCCTGGCAATCTGATAAGCAGCACACAGAACAAATTACTGTGTGATGCATGATAATACAGACCATTTACACAATACGTATTCCTATGCTGCAGTGCTGGTAAAGCCTTTGTCCATAAAGATTTTACCCTTTCAGCCACGCACAAGAGGCTAAAACGTTAAAATGTAACACAGTGCTGTGCTTCACAATCCATTCAAGACATCAGATGTTATCTAAGTTTTCATCTGTCTTCTAAGTCTAGAAAACTTAAGTTAAACAAACATGGATGGTTTTAAACTAAAGGGCTTAAAGGGAAAAAACAGCAGATACTAGAAAATTATGAAACCTCACCCCCACATAGTCATAGAAATAAATGGGATATTCCAACTCCTATCCAAACCCAGTAGCAAAGTCTGCAAATTCAGATTAGAAACAAAATCTCAATAAATAACCCACGTAGGCAGAACACAGTACAACACGCAACCAGAGCACAATTTGTATTAGTCAAGAAAAAGTATATTCATCCTTATAAACGATAGCAATTTTGGAACCACAACTAAACCAATACTGAACCGCCAAAATTTTGAGAGGGATTCCAATTTGGAACATGTAATTGAAGGAGAAATGCTACACTCTACAACGGTTAGATTTGCATGAAGGAAAATTGTTAACAACTCTCCATTTACCACTGAATTTACAGACACAGCATTACACTTTCAAATACCCAACTAACAGGATGAGGGGGAAAAAAAAAAAAAAGAAGAAATGCTAGGTGCACTTCTGCAATGGCAGAATACAACAATGAAAAGATGACTTCAATTATCCCAAAAATACAAAAGGGTGTGATGCCACCTAATTTTTCTACACAGTGTAAACAACTGCTTCTTGGAGCAAAGTCAAGAGTGTCACAGAGGAAAAACAAGACATCAGAAACATGAGGGTCTGTTACACCAGGGGGAAGAAGGGACAAAGAGAAGAGGATTAAACCCTAGCGTACATATAAATTATTTACATTGTTATTTATCATGGAAGAGTTTGAGAATAGCCCTTCCCTGTCTGGAGTCACACCTTAAAAAAAGGAACTGGGGAAACTGAAGTGTTGCACAGAAGCTGCTCCAGGGCAGGACCACCTCAGCAGGCTAACTCATGACTTCTAGCAAAACTCGAAAGTAGGTTCACCAAGCTACAAACATACCAAACCCTTAAGATCAAAGACTATCAGAGAAAACCAAACAAACAAAAGTGAAAGAAATTTCTTTATCAAATTAAATGCTAATCATAAAAAAAAGCAAGGAGGGGGGTCAATTTTTAATCAGAAGTGACTAGCTTAGCTCTTTAGAAGAGCTAATACACTTTTCCACTATTCCATTTCACCTTTTTTATTTAAATCTGTTGGAAAAATAAATTAGCTAACACTGCTGCTTTAAGAGTTGTCTTCTAGATTTGAATTCATTATTACAAATAGTTGCTGTATTTCAGTTACAGGGCCAATCCAAGGAACGTTTAAAGCTAAGAATTTTACTCTGCTCACTGGAAAAAAAGCACATTCCACAGAAACGTTATTTGAAGCAACTACTTTAAAGTTCTTTAGTAAAGACTCCAGAATAATTTTCTTCAACTGCTGCAATTAGTATTTTACTTAAGAAACACATTTTCTCACACATCTCAGTTTTTATGGGTTTGGTTTTCCAAACACAAATTTTCCTATTTCTAAAGTTGATGGATTCCCACAACCATGACGGTAATCTTGCAATAGATAGAGGACAGCCAGGTAGAACCGTTTCAGCTTACATTTCAAGAAAGGTGGAAGGAGTTTGTCTAATTTGACCAAAATGTTATTGAGAAAACCAGCATTTGGCACTGGCAAACAGAAGAGAAAGGGAAGACCTTAATAGACATCATAGTTAAAAACAGGCTTAGTGGGCCACCAGTCCAAGCTGATACAATGTTATTTTCCTGAACTACGCAAACTTAAAGGTAAAAAATTAACCAGAAGGAAACAGAAGCCAAAACCATTCATGCGCTTAAACACAGATTAAGCACTGCATGAACAAACCACTACCCTCCACTTTCCCTGCCAGGAACACTAAACAGTCTTCCTATCATTAAAGTCCCAGCAGAAATCTCCCACTTTGAAATAACATTTTTGCTTTCACTCTGTTATCATCTATGGACAGAACTGGTTCTCAACCAGTAGGTCAAAGCATTACAATGCTAACCTATAATTCTTACTTCCCACTGTGTACCAGACAATCACAATTTCACATTCAGGTATTTTAAATGCCTGCACTGCTTGCTTGTCAAGTGTTAAATTATACTGAAGTAGTGCTCATTCTGCAGAGTTCATACCAGGTTTAAGCATTCAGCACAAAGCCAGCAAACAAGTCCACCAACTCTGTACAATGCCAAAAGAATTGTCCACTGAATTTTTCCATCTTTCGTATCAGGGAATAGGAAAAGATGGCTCATTTGTTTGCTTTAACTTTTAGGAAGAACTTTGCTCCAATTGCATCATATTAGAAATGTGTAGTTTATCTTCTGTACAAACATCTCCTCCCACAAAGAACTCAAATAACATGGAAATGACTCCCACTAAGATTAAACACAGAAGCCAGTATTAAATTTGTGACCTACAGCTGCTCTGTTCTGAGAGGATTAGACAATTGATTTTTTTGAAGGTTGCTGAAGATTGCATTCTGTATTTCTCTGAGGTTGGCTCAGTAGATACCTGCACTAAAGCTTGGCTCTCTAGGTATTCTTCAATTCAGATCCTGAAGCAGTTACCGTCTGTTATTTACTATTAATAAATTAAACTAGGCTGGGAGCTTCAGGCATTAGTCAGAACTCTAACAAGACAGACACCATGGAATGCACAGCAAAAGCAGTTACTGCCCTGAACTGCTTATAATCTAAATTAAAGGTAGACAGTTTGGCTTCATCTGTAAGAAAAGTGCATGTTATTCCTTTCAGATGTGGTACGGACGCTAGCACTAGGCTTAAAAGTAGACAAGAAACAAGAGAGACAGATCCACAGTAAATCCCTTCTCAATTCAAAGCACATTACACAGCCCTGGAACTTGGCCCTTAAAACAGACGTGGTTGTTCAGGAGTTTCAGGTCAGACAGTTACACTGAATCATGAAGAAAGACTCAAACCCGTATGTACGTGTACGTATGCCTTCCCTCAATAATCAGTATTCCAATTGGGATTTGGGGTTTTATTTTTTTTAGTGATATTTAAATAAGATGAGGAGGGGTGCACTACATTAGCGCTCCTACTTTGGAATAAGTTATGTTCAACCAACACCTTAACCACATTAAAAAAAATCTTAATTGTCTGTGGTTTTTACACCTTTTTTAGGGGTGTACAAGCTAAGGAGTACTGGCTTTCTCAGCTTGAACTAAAATGGCTACTACAATGGTTACCGACTGCCTCATTTTGCTGCATTTTTATAAGAGCTTAAAGTGGTTAGGCAAAGATGATACTAACATGTCAAAAGAAAAGGAAAAACAAATCTGCAATGCCACAATGCTGTCTGAAGCAGTAAGTCATTTGCCATTTTACATCAATGTATCAGCTTATTCAGCAGCTTAGAAACATGATTTTTCATCATGTAATGGGAAGGGGAAATACTATCTTTGACAGAATGATTTCTCTAACTGAAATCTAAATACTCATTTGTTATACAGCCTACGAAGCCCTCTGTAAATGAAGAGGAGTATCAATCCATCCCCAAGAGAGCAAACAATCAAACACCACTACATACGGACTCATACACAACTATGGGAACATTGAGAGACCTCCTTCCAGCTTCCATTTTCAGTAAATCATCCTGGTAATGTTCATGGAGTTATGCCAAGCAGAGTGAGTAAGATATGGCTAATCAGCTTGTTACTCTCATCACAGGGCCCCATCTTGCCCTCATGATCACTCAAACATGTACTTCTTAATCTTGACTTTTTTTTCTCCTTATTGAAAACTGTCTCCAAGTGCAGCCTTGTGAAGCATGAATGCTCCTGGCAGACACCGTATTCCTTATGGAACAGAGCTCCAAATTTCCACTCTAGGAAAGTTATAACTATGTAAAAGTACACAAACAACCTGTGAAATTAATAGTTTTGTTTAAATAGCACACTGCATAATTGAGAAACTGGCAAAAGAAAAAAAGGAGCAGGAAGAGGAGGAGACAAACAGGAAGCAGTTTCTGTAAGACAGCCAAGTTAAGAAACCTGCAAGATACAGCATCCACCAGAGATGTGGCGGTAGCACAGCCATGTGATTAATGCAAACGGGTGATTTCGCCGGTCACAGGAGCACAAGTGACATGAGGCCATAGCTACTACAGAACTGTGCTGACATCCAAGTTTTAAAATAGTCCTTTATTACATCACTAAAGAAAAGGCCACAAAACATCAGCACAATAAGAGCAATACTTTGGCCCTTCTGTTAAGAGCACGTTGAATGGAAACAAGATTAGGGTCATTGAACTATTTCCAATAGCTTTCACAGCCTTTACAAAAAGGCACGGACTCTGTTGTCAAAAGGAGCTGTACCAACACTACTATCTTCCTTATATAATTATATGGTTAAACTACATAATGACCTGCACAGAAACATCTTTGGACTAAGTAACCTGTTTTCAGTTCTGTTTATGTTGACATAATAGGTCAGTTATACCAATATAAGCTAAACTGAAAAAGGCCACTGTTACTCCACTCAACATCTGCACAAGGAACAATATGTACATAGTTGTGCCTGCACTGGTATACTGATATTGTGCTAAGTGAACTGTCCCACAAACAGAAACACTTCGTGACAAACATATGCATATGCTACATACGTATAGCATGCTGTTTGTGTAGCATGTACACACATGCTATATGTATGCATGTGCATATACACACACATATGTGCATCTCGCATCTCTAAAAAAAAAAAGGCAAGAATACTGTTAAAGTATTCTAGAGAAACAGACTTTCTTTTCCTTTCCCATACCTTTAACTTCATTTTGCCTAACAATCCCTCAGTTCCCTATTTAATTAAGATTTGGTAGCAGGACAATGTTACTCCACGTTTTGCTCCTAAAAGAACCTGACAAATACAGAAAAAAAAAAAGTCTCCATTAACAGGTGAAGAAAAAAGAAGCAACAATCAGCATACCAAAATGCGAAACCTCTGCTTTGTGAAACACGGTCCTTCTGTCTGTGACAGGTCTAAGGAATTCCAGGCCTAAGGCCACTCCATCAGGCCTAAGGAATCAGACTAAAAGCTGCCTACTCTGAAGACTTGGAAGTAAAAGTGAGAGAAACTTGCAAGCAAAAATCTTGGGAAATCATCACAAGTGGTGGAAATATAAAACTCTGCACAAACTTTTAACCAAAATTATGCAAACCCCTTTAGTAATAACATCTCAACTACAAGTTTTTCGGTCACAGGATTCAGAGCATTTCTCGGACAGACTATGTCCATTTTGCTAACTGAAAAATGGAGAATGAGAGATTATTTACCAAAAGAATTTTATCAGCATGGATCAGAACTGAGCCTACTAGCCCTTGCACTTTAGTCCTTTTTGTCATTTCACTTGCAGGCAAGGGTAAGACAACCCAAAACTCAGCACTCAAAACTTTTAAGATGACTTGCCAAGCCAGCTCCATATTAAACACCTAAAACTTCCCACATGCAATATGCAAGAGATATCAAGCATCTGAGAAAGCCACCTATGAACACCAGTATTCTAAGTAGGGAATTGATGAAGTTATTAGCCTGTGCAAAATAACAAGCGGACAAACATGTTGGATGAGGTCCTTCCTCAGGGCTCACGTGCCGAGGTTGCACAAAGGCTCTGCCCACCATTAGAATTTACAGCTCTGGAACCCCCTCTGGATGCAGGCACAATGTCTTTTCAAAGACTGAGTAAATCAGCAGAGGAGTTTTCTCCATGAAATCCCCATCATTCAAGATGTGAATGCCTCAGGTTTAATGCACACACCTCCTACCCTTGCAAGGCCTTCCTTCCAGACTACTCCTAAGTGCTGAGGGAGGACTGACAGTTCCTTCTGTTAGGGATGACACATTCCATGAATAAGGAGTTATTCAGGAGAACAGGGAGACAAAGCAAGAGAGAATGTGATTTTCACCAAGCCTAGCATTTACAGCTTTTACCTAGACTGCAGTTTCCAGCAATGAATAACTATGCATTCTATATTCAAGATCTACCAGATGAAACATTCAGTCATTAGAATTGAGACTGGAACGAAGGTTTTTCCACTTACAATGAACTCTCCAAATCACAACAGTATAGCGATATGTTCACTCTTTCCTACTAGCCCATAAACTCAGTTATAAAGCAGCATATACAACAAAATAGCTTCTCAGGGCAAAAATTAGAAGCCTTATTTGTCACAGAACATCTGGATATGTGCAGAACTGGACACTCTGACACTGAAAAAACACTTTATTAGAAGAATCAAAGCAGCCTAAAAAAATGTAGGTGTCCTCCAAGGTGGGCCAGTACTTTTACAGGCAGTATGTAAAAATTCTTAACAGGCAATATAAGTTACTTAGTACTAGGTACACATGTATTAACACAACTGATCACATGCCCAGTTTTTGACTTAGCATCCCTCTCTGTATTTAAAAAGGCAGTTGTTACAAGTATACATGCAAGTTTTACCATCTGACCCTTTTGTCCGTTTAAATTCAGGAGGAATCAAAAATACTGAAATGAGATCTGAACTAAACGTGTTGGTGAAATCATAAAATAGGGCAGGCATTAACATACACAGAAGCGCACTAAGTCCAATCAGAATGGTAACGTTATTTTACAATCTGGGAGTAGGTTCCAGGACTTAAATACTGATTGGTTTTAGGGTTTTTTGTTTGGGGTTGGGTTTTTTGGGGGGTGGCGAGTGGTGTGTTTAAACTGTATACACATCTGGTAAAAGTATCTGCTCTACATTTTAAGAACCTAAGGCTAGTCAATTCCAGATGAGTAACTATAATGAAAACCAGGTGACTAAAAAAGGAAGTCAATTTTACAGAAGTATTTTTTCAATCTGAGTAGGCTAAAGCCCATTGTAGACAGAGAACGCAGGAAAAAGGAACATTATGGCCTTTGAAAACTAGATATATGTGCTACACCTTACTTACAAGCCAGCTGTTCTACTGGTTCGGTTTTAAAGAGTATTCCCATTTGTTTTCAAACTTCATTTCACATAAAGCTCTTCTTCCTATCCTACCCTCAGCCCCATTACAAGAAGTTCATAAATGGACTGAACTTTTCTAAACTGTTTGATATTAGAAAAATAAATATTCTATTTAGCAATATTTTACATACATTTCATTTGTTAAGACACTTTTATCACCTACTTTAGAAAAAACACATTCTAGTCAAAATGAAACCAGACAGGAGGGCAAATTATTTTTAATTATGTTATTTTAAATGTTTTGTTTTAAAATTGGCTAACACCCACATATTAGAGGAAAAGAGAAGAAAAGACGAAATTTAAATTACACTTAAATCAAAGCAAGAGATTTTACAAGGAAGCAAGTTTCCTGGTAAGCATTACTAACAATACAAGAATGTTAACCATTCTTTCAGTGTTTCATACCCTCATAACAGAGATGCACAATGAATAGAAGTCTCAACAGTATCAAGTCTTAGCCTGACACAAATCCCATTCAAATCTAAGAGAATTCAAATAGACTCTGAAGAACATTTAAATAAAGAAAGAAAAGAAACAAACTTCCCTAACCTTACAGCTATGGAAAAAAACCCCAGTTATTTCTTCTGCTATTATCGTTCAGCCAGAAGCAGAAAGATTAAGTTTTCAGTGAGAAAACAAGTCAGTCATTTTGTGATAGTGAGTGAACTTATGAAATCAACTAATATTTGTGCTCATGCATAACAGTACATACGGTTTCCTCCTCTTTGTCACTAAATAAAAGTATTGCTTAGTCTTGTATGAGAAATTGCACAGATGGTTACAGTGAACCACTCTATTACGGTGGAAAACCATATATAACTCTGACATACTAGACAACAACTGAGTAAGACTATAAAACACGGGTAGGTGAACAAGTTTTCGTAGAATAAATAGGTCACTGAAGTCGCCAACACATTCCTAATACTGAAGAAGGTTTGTCAGAGAACAATGTGATTAGCCTCATCTGCATGTAATTCACCTCCCCGGTAATGCTCAACCACATTGGCTTACAGTTTGGTATTTTGATTATGCAATCAGAATTCCGCACTGAAAAGCTTGGAAGTTAAAAAATGCATGCTTTTTTATTTGCCTGTATTTTTGATCCAGTAGTGGAAAAGCAGACAGGTAGGTAAGGAGAACTTCCTTCAAACAGTGTAAACAGACATGTCAGTTCCTGAGGAAGTGGTTAAATGAACTGGGGGGCAAGGAGGGAGGAGTGCAAAACCGAAGTCAGATCATCTATAGCAAGCAACATACAAAGACACATAGAGCATGCTGTGCTGCTGCTTTTGTTATGGTAAAGAAGTAAGGTCACTTAGCACTACCAATCACACACATAGATGCTTAGCACTCAGGCTACAGTAGTGCAGTATTTTTTTGTAATTTAGTCTTTCTACATGTCAAGTCAAACTTTAGGTCAAGAAATGACAGCAGTTGATCTTCCTGTACATACCACATAAATGACATCCTACCTGAAAGCCAGAGAGAAAACATGTATTTAAAAAAAAAAAAAAAAAAAAGAAAGAAAAAAGGTTCCTCATTATAGTAGTAGCACTCCAAGGGGAAAAAAAAAAAGTTATTCCATCCTTATGTTAGAGCAAGACACATAAAAATTAATTTTCAGACAGCAGCCAGAAAAAACACAGCAAAGCCAACAGTGTAACATAAGTTTTAAACCCTTAAGGAAAGGGATCTTCTTGAGTCAGTTAGCAATCAATTGCAGGTCAAAACATTCAAGCCAGAAATAGGAAGGAAAAGAGGGGAAAAAGCAAGAAGAATTCTTGCTTTCTTTATATAACCTATTAATTAATCTACTTATTTGTAGTCCCCACTATTTCATTCCCACTTTCCCAATACTAGCAAAAGACACATTACTAACCACCCCTGTGAATAAAAAAGAAAGAAATCAAACGCTCAGTGGACAAAAACGTTACCAAATGAAAAACTTATGAACGAAAGGTTAAAAAAAAATTTTTTTTAAAGGGTCATGGCTCTCTTGAGAAAATGCACCTGTATTTTGACATGGACAAGCAGATGCTCACCTTCACACAGAATCCTAAATTATGTACCTATGAATTACCTTGAAAAATCAGCATCTGCCTGTTTGGTACTGATAAGGACCTCCAGTCCCCACGCCCAAGCCTGATAGTACCACGTGGCTTTGAAGTTAAAAGGCTGTCTGCTTGCAGTATTGGGGGGCCAGGATAACATCCAGAAGAATCACCTTATTTTGCCAAGTTGTCTGTGAGTATTGTGATTAGATTCAAATGGGTAATAAAATATGTCAAAGAAATTTCATAATTCCGTTCACAAGATCCAAAATTATTCAAGGTATTCCGGGGGTGGGGGGAATCCCCAACCACTAGAGGATTGCTTTGACATACCAGTTAAGATTGATGAACAGTAAATGTATTCATTGTGTCATGTACAGTTTAAAACACTTTCTTATAATAAAGGAAATTAATCATTAAGGGCACAAAATCTTACACTGCTCCCATAACAAGGACACCATAAAGCAATGAATATTTGTCAAGATATAATTCTAATTTACTCTACGATAAAAACTGTTTCCTCCAATAATCTCAAAATAAAAATCAGAAAAGACTTAACTAGTTTTTAGATCTAAATTTCTGATTAAGTTGCACTTCCTAACCCCCACGGATTATTTTAATTAATGGCCTTTAACCACTTTTTACCTAGGTATTGAATGTTTGTTAAAACAGAAAGCAAAGCTATTTACTAAATGGGGTGGCACTGATCAAATGAGAAATGGCTCAAAGCTTAATTTTATTCCAAAAATTGGGTCTGAAACTTTCACTCTACAAAACTCAGGCACAGATGAGACAAAAAAATTAACTAGTCTAACTCGGTCGGCTTTAGCACCTTGCAACAAACAGAAAAAACAAAGAACAATGCATTGATCTTGTTTAACACCTGCACATCTTGAAGGGCTTGGGAAAGGCAGGTGAAAATTATTATCCTGCTTACATTTAAACCAGCTGTAATGAGATTTGCATTACTCTGTGGATAAATCAAGAGTCTGCCATAGACACATGAGTCTCTCTACAGCACACTTGTATGTGCCTTATATATCTCACTTCCACAATGCTTCAGACTATCCTGTCTCCTTACCATATGGTACTCTTTGAAGAATTGATTTTTAGTTAGACCATTAAATACTTTGCAACAGTCAGTAGCAAAATTTGTCCTGCAAAGTTTATCTTCAAAATCATTGTGAAGATTACATCTAGCTTCTAAACAAAGGCAACGTATTAAATGTTTGACTACTTCTTTCCTCTGAAGCAGTTTCTTTCCTCAGCTAACGTTCAAGTGAAAGTTGAATGTAAAAGTTCATGTTTTGTGACGGATTGTATTTTTGTTGAGTAGAGAGAATAACCAAATTTTTGAAAAGAAATCTAGAAAATATTAATCAACATCAATTTAAGTTTATTGACTTTTTAAAAAGATACCAAGTATTTGAAAACAAAGATCTCTTTTTTTGTAATTAAAAGGAAAAATAGGTCTATCTTATAAGACTGAAATTGAGACCCTAATCCATCTCAATAAACGTGCATCTTCTAACAGAACCAGTTCCAAAGCTCTATCAAACAGGCGACTGTAAGTACTGCCCCCATGGTCAGCACATACACATCAGTAACCAATTCAAATGGCAAAAAAAGAAAAAAAAAAGTAACAGTTTTAGGGAAAACAAGACAAAGTTTAAAAAAGCCAAATCTAACAAGCTTTACTTAAAAAGACAGCCAGGGAATGAATTTAAGGAGATATAACAGCCTATAAAGTCTATAGAGTTACTAACAAGCATTTCTGCATTGCAGTGACCCAGAGGAACAGATGAAAGACTACTCAACTTGGAAATTAAGTTTAAGTGACTGAATAAAAAAAGGTAAATTGTTTTACACACTTATTTTGTCATTTAAATTTCAGAATAAATCTGGTAATTTCCAGGCCAAATTAATTTTCCAGATGTCATGGTTTAACCCCAGCCGGCAACTAAGCACCACATAGCAGCTAGCTCGCTCACTCACTCCTCTCCCTCCACACACGACCCCCCAGGGTTGGGATGGAGAGGAGAATTTTTTAAAAAAGGTAAAACTCCTGGGGTGAGATAAAGACAGTTTAATAGGACAGCAAGGGAAAAGAAGAATGAGGGGAAAAAGAAAAAAAATATTAATATACAAAACAAGTTACGCACAATGCAATTGCTCACCACCTACTGACCAATGCCCAGACAGTTCCCAAGCCACGGTCACCGCCCCTGAGCCAACTCCCCCTAGTTTATATACTGAGCATGACGTTATATGGTATGGAATATATGGAAACTTTGGTCAGTTTGGTTCAGCTGTCCTGGCTATGCTCCGTCCCAGCCTCTTGTGCACCTCCTCACTGGTAGAACATGGGAAGCAACAACCAACAACACAACATCAGTGTGTTATCAACCTTATACTAAATCCAAAACACAGCACTATACCAGCTACTAGGAAGACAATTAACTCTATCCCAGCCGCAACCAGGACAGTATCCAAAAATTAACTCTATCCCAACTGAAACAAGGACACCAGATGTAGGGTGACAAGTAACCCTCACACATACAGACTACTAGGTCCACACACTGTCCGTGAGCTTACCCTGAGTCTATGTGCAGCTGACTGAACAGAATTTTTCGTAGGAAGAAGATCCTACCTACCGCAATCCAGTTTCAGTGAGTTCTCTCTCCTTCTCCTGTATTCTAGGAAGAATGGAAGGAAAGAGGAAATGAGGACCTCTAGTAATAAAAAAGAAAAAGCAAATGGAGAGACAAATATTCATGGAGACGGAGAAGAAACACTAATGAAGGAGCAGAGATGAAAAGGAAAGCCAAGAGGGTTAAAGCCTGTGTGCCCGAGCTTTTACGGTGTATTTGTTCTGGCACTGACTGCAACAGTCCAGTGCCAAAAAAAACAGTTGTGGCAGAATGCTGTTACCTACCCCAGTGAAAAGAGAACAGTGTAACTGTTTTCACTGAGAAAACAAAAACGGGGGGGGGGGGGGACCCACAAAAAAACATCAAAAGCAGTCTGACCCAGTAAAGTTCTCCTACTCAGCCCAAAACATTTGCTCTCACATATAAATAAAGCATTCAGTGATATTCAGGGTTATTCTGAACTAACTGAATTTACTAAGCAATTTAGTAAATTACTTCAAACACAGAAAAAACGTCTTTAATTCAGCATGGATTTCCACCTTAATCATCACTGACTAGGCCTCAAAGAGCTTCCTCATGCTAGCTCTCCTCTGTACTTTTTATGGTCCCTGCATCATTTGCAAATGCCACAATGTATACTTCTGACCAACAGTGAAATTACAGCTCTCGAACACAAGTTAGAATGCAAGAAACAGAGGTCAGGCAAATATATTTAACTTTAGCAGTAAATACCAGTCCACAGCCAGAATTGCCCTTCAATATCTAACAAAATTATGTTATTTAAGAAAAAAAAATTATTCAGCTGACAGTGATCTGAAAAGCAACAGTTTTAAGCATATTTCAGAAGTAAAATTCCCTTAAAAAAACAAAAACAAAACCAAAAAAATCACCAAATCTCCATTTCAGCAGACACAATCCTACCTGCCTGCAGTTGTTCTTCTAAAAAAAGAACTTAAGTTCTACATTGAACAATCATTGAGTCCAATGAGAACAATTAATGAATCCTCAATCACACAGAAGAAAAAGTCTGAAAAACTCTTCAGACTTGCACAGGTGTGCTTAGAAGATTGCAATCTCACTTAGGTGAGGCATGGCTCCCTGTGGTTTCATGAGTCTATGAAAAGTTGTTGAGAAATACCACATCTGAGCTGTTCCAGAGTACTTTTCATAATTAAATGATTTGCACAACAGTGCTGAAGGTGTGGCACATCATACAAATTCAACTGATTCACTCTGTGACGCTTTGCAGTCTTGCCAATGCCTCCAGCTACTCTGCTTCCAACTTCAGCATAAGTTTCAGAAATTAAAGTGCATGGAAAGATTGTGCTCTAATTGGAATTAGCAG
Source organism: Phaethon aethereus (assembly GCF_964289735.1). Classification (NCBI taxonomy): domain Eukaryota; kingdom Metazoa; phylum Chordata; class Aves; order Phaethontiformes; family Phaethontidae; genus Phaethon; species Phaethon aethereus. The sequence goes on along the minus strand of NC_138588.1, from coordinate 19,524,152 downwards.
ACATCTGCATGCAGTATTTCACCTGACGGCACTGATTAAAACCCATTTTCAGTTTCTGTATAATTTCTACTTTATACATTCATCTCCCCTCCTCTTAAATGCCCAATTACAACAACAACAAACTGCCTCTGGATCTGCAAAAAGGCATTCTGTGCTCTCCTTTGATAGTCTTAAAACTACTCAAAGCAAACGCATGCTGCTTCTGCATCACTTGCTGTACAGAGCACACTCGATCAGATTAAGTCCTCAAGGGGAAAGAAGCATGCCATTTTCTAAACTGGAGCGCTTGAACTCTCAGACTTCCAAACTACACAACAGTAACGTAACTAATCAATTCCCTAACTTCAGTAAAGCTAGCTTCCAAATATCAGTGTCAAATGCAACACCCCTCCATTATGCAATGACACAATACTCAGTATCAAATAACATTCAAAAGTGCCTCTATATTACCTTGTGAAGTTATTCTTGCAGTCGGGAGAGTTTTGTGGAGAGGCAAGGAAAAGGTACTTAAGCAATATGCATCACTCAGCATGACAACTCCAGCTCCTCAAACCGCAGAAACGCTAGATAACGATAAAAATAGCCATTGGCAGTCTGAACCAAGACCTATTCTGCAATGTTTTGCTATCACTGGCAGGTCATGTGGCTGCCAGAAAGCTTCCTGTATCAGTATCTTCACTTACTCTTCTTTTCTGGAAAGGTCAGCAGCAACTCAGAACAGGACTGACGACAAGTTCTGAGTCATTTTGAGACAATGTGCTTGATGAGAGATGCCTTATTATTACAGACTGCAGAAAATTACCTTTTAAATATTTCTCTCCAACTGAGGCAACATCAACAACAAAAACTACTAAGCCCATAGAACCTTAGAAAAGAGCACCAGAAGCAATAGAAAATACATTAAATTTTGACAAGATATTAATTTATACATGGCATTTTCTCCGTTTAATTTTATATTACCAAGTTGCAGCAAAACCAGCAGATAAGAGATGGTATTTATTGTGAATTGACAGAAACCAGTATCACATATCTTTGAAACATTAATCTCACTAAAATGGGCACGAACAAGAAAGAAATGGTACTCTATATACCATTACGGAGTTAATGTAACAATAATCACATATGACTAGCTGGAACTGAAAAGGGAGGCACTACATTTTACTACACTGGCAGGAATGCAAAATTCATTTTTAAAAAGAACAATTTCAATTTGTTTTAAATTAGTAAGAGCCTGCTGTTTGCTCACTGGAATGTTTTAAATTCAATGTACATACCTTTTTCTCTAGCTACTTGTTAAGGATTCAGTAGTTATTTATGCAAGTACCGTCTGACTTCTTAATTTGCTTTAAAAAAGCACAGCAGAGACGCTCCCCTAGACATGATATCGGCAATCTATTCAGTTCCCCGAAGTATCCAGCACCTTCTGCCTGCCTCCCAGCTGTAATAAATCAGTTGATTGCCCAGCAACTGGGTCTCCCTGTCAGTGCTAGTTTGGGAGAAACACCTCTGAACAACAAAGAAAAACTTGTTCTCATCGCTGAACTTCTTTGTTGAGAAGCAGCATGCCTAACAGGGTCCTCCAACTGCAAACTAGCTAATTTTTTAAGTTGGAAAGTTATATTAATACCTGAGCATATATTTTTAGTTTTGGCAATTTTTATCTTTTTTAAATTCTCTGAAGGGTGGGTCCCTACTGCCATATGCTTCTGGTTGACAACTCTGTTTACCCTTGATACTCTGAAGATAACAGATGGACCTACAGAGTAAGACTTCTTGTCGTTAACTTTTTTTTCAGTAAAGAAACATTAGGGAGAACAGATTTCCCTGTCCTCCTCCTCCTCCTAAGCATTCTCCACATTATTGCACTGTAAAGTGTACTCCCTCTAAAATCAAAAGCATTACAGAGTAAAATAACTGGTTTTGCCAAAGGAAGCAGCAGCACTACCACACCTTGGCTCCAGGAAACTGCAATCATGGAAGCACACTCGTAAGCAGCAGCCTTCCCACACGAAAGCACCGACACTGCGAGACAAAGAACAACCATCTTTCCTTTAAAAAAAGGAACACCTTAAAATATATCTAGCATTTCAGTGCTCCCCGATCGGTCATTCCCGAATGAGGCTTTCTCCCCGGTGCTCATGGGCACAAGTCATGCTGCTGCTCCGAGTGGGGCCTACTTCCTACGTTAAATGCACTTGGTTGCGTCTACTTTCATACCGAGAGTAACTAAACACAATTATGGCAAATGAAAACATGTACCAAAAATGACAGCAATCATCGGAGGTTATCTGTGTAGTAAGAGTGCAACAATCCATTAGAAGGCAAAATTTGAAACACCTTGGCCACGGTACCTCTAACAGAAAAGCCCCTAAACAAACAAGACCATGCGAGGGACAGTACTGAAGACAGGGTACATTTCAAAGATGGATAATTTGCACTGTTAAATCAGCGAGCAAAGTACTACAAAATATGACCTCTACACTCCTACCGACACACACAGCTGAGTAGGTGAGCGCGACTCCCAGACCCCCACAGACCACCCTCACTTGAACAGCTCCTTGGATTGAAGGGAGGGACCAAGCGTCGCCTTCAGTCTCAGCTGAATTAAAACTACGCTCTCTAAAGTCCTTTCAAAAAAGGTCTATTTAAAAAAAAAAAAAGTAACCTCAGACTGATTTGAAGAACACACTGACCGTGCAGCAGCCACCGACTCCTCTCCTCTCAGCCCCGGTCCCCGCGGCCAGGCTGCCCCTGGGCAGGGCTAAGCACGCAGCTCCTCCGACAGACAAAAGGAGCGAGGAGCCGCGACACCGCATTCCTCCGCGCCCGGCGGGGCTAGGGGCGCCAGCCCCCGGCAGAGACAAGGTCTGCTGCCCGCACCGGACCGTCCGGCCGCGCTGCCGCGCCAGACAAAGCTGCGCAGGCAAGGCCAGGACAGCAGCAGGGGCTGCCCCCCCCGTCCCCCACCCCCGCCGAGGCATGTGGCGGCCGCTCCGCGGCTCCTCCGCGGGGAACAGCAGGGGAGGAAGGCGCAGCGGCGCGGCGCCCCCCAGCCGCCCCGGAAAAGGGTCTCGCGGGGCGGCCCCCGGCGGGCGGGGGCCGGGGCAGCCTCCCTCCTTCCCTCCCCCGGCCGCGGGGCGCCCTCCCGCCGAGAGGCAGCGACGCCCCGCGAGGCCCGCACCGGCCGCGGGGAACAAAGGAGCGCCCACCGGCGCCGAGAGGCGCGCGCCCGCCCGCCCGCGGCGCGAGGGCCGCGGGGCGGCCGGGCCACCTCAGGCCAGCAGGGCCGTGGCAGCCTAGGCCGCGCCGGGCGCACTCACCGCTGCAGCACCAGGAGGAGGGCGAACCCTGCGGGAACTTGGCCGAGTCGGGTGCGATGCAGACGCTGGAGCCGAGGTGCGGGCACTCCATGGCGGGTGAGGCGGCGGGGCGCGGCGGGCGGCTCCTCGCGGCGCTACAGCAACAGCTCCCCGCGCACAACAGCCATCTTAGGGCCAGCCTCGCGATCCGCGCGCCGGGCTTTGCAGGCAGCCGCCCTCCCGTCCGCGCGCAACGGCTCCGTCACCCCGCCTCCCGCCGGGCTTTCCGAGGAGCCGGACTCCCGTCCGCCGCTCCGCCCGCCGGGCTTTCCGCGCTGCCGCCGCTTCCCGTCCGGGCGAGGCGGAGCGGCACCGCGCCTTGCGGGCGGGCGCCGGCTGCCCGCGCGCTGCTCCCGCGCCCTGCAGTGCCGCGCGGGGCTTCCGCCCGGCGACACGCTCGGCGCCCCGCGCCAGCGGCGCGGCCACCGCTTTAGGAGAGAGGCCCTGCTCTTGCACGCCCGGCGTGCAGCCGCTGAGGGGACGTGCGCGCAGGAAACCCTGCCCGGCCGAGGCCAGCGTCTCGTGCGGAGCTCTGTCCATGCCATCTCCTCCGCACTATTTCACAGCTCTCTGCCGCAGGTTTGCGCACCCAAGTGCAGCGTCAGGCCCAGACTCTGCCCTAGTTACTTGCGGCATGAATCACAGACCTAGGTGCAGGCGGGAGCAGCCGCGGGAGCACGGCCGGGTCCGCCGGCGAAGGGCGCGTCCCACGCCACCGCCGGCAGCATCTGCGGCCGCGAGGGCTCCCGTGCGCTCCGCTCACAAAAACACTGTAGCTGTGTGCATGTGAGGGGCCACCGCGCGAGCCCTGCGGTGGTGAGACAGGTGCCGTGCTGCAGCAAGCCGTTCCGTACGATGCACAGCCTACGGCGCGTGCTTGCTGCCTGGCCTCTGGCTTAAAAATCTCCGGCGTCTCGCTGCGCGCGGGAGACAACGGGAAGTCGTAGTAGTCTCGTGTCTCTGACGATTATTTGCAAGTATCTTTGCCTCACACTTTTTTCAGAGAGTTACCTGTCCTCAAATTTAGCTTGTTACTCAATTTCCCACTCTATGACTAACGTTTAAGCAAAGTGGTAATAATAATACGGATGTCGTATTACAGCTTTTCCAGACGACACAGAATAACAATTTTATGGCTCAGCAATTCACATGCTTATGCTGGACCAGTACAAATGTTCTACTGAAAATACCCAGTTCCTTTTCAAATGTAGCAAATAACGTCCACCATTGTAATGTCTGAAAAAGTGGGGATTTTTTTAATCTAAGGAACTGTGACTCCTGCATATTAATTTTAGACCTTTTTGTCTTACCACAACTAATGTGAGAAACACAATTTTGCCACTGTTTTTGCCTGCTGTGTGACCTGCGTGTAGACATGAAAAGCATCTATCTCAATGCATTTTACATGGCACAGCACTACTTCACAGAACATTATTTCAGCAACTGACAGTTCTGCGTGGATTTTCAAATGAGATACTTTAAATATTCATATCAAAGATGTCTGGGTGGTCACAAATCGCCTAGGTCGAACACTGTTCTTTACCCCCTTTGTTCTGTTTCACCCTGTTTACACACGGGGGAAAAATTCAGAGCATGAAAGATACAATTTTCCACGGCATCAGAAACTCCTTCAACGACATTCAGTGGCGTTAATTTGTATTTCTAGCTGTGTAGTTAGAAGCAGAATTAAATGGCTGCAAATGTTATCTTGACACAAAATCATGGAGCTGCCTCACATATCCCCCAACCTTCAAAACTGTCACATTTGATCAATCAGGTAAATAACATTCCCAAAATATATGTTACAGGTCCTACAGAAAGCATGTATTTGTATAGTTTTCTAACAAATATTGTATAAATAAAGCAAAAATTAATTGGGAGGACAGAGTTTTAGGTAAGTTGTTTCATACAACACAACTTTGATATACATCTGAGAATTACTTGTACAAGTTTAAGGAGCAAAAAGGTTGTCGTGTTAGCATGTTTATCTTTTAGCCAAGGGGTCCTTTTGTTTCTCCTCTACCCTCTGCCACAATGTATAATGAAGACATACGTTAAATGAAAGCAGCAGTCTGACTGCATTTGTTTTCTGTCTTTTCTAGCCAATGCACACGTTTAATTCCCTTATCATGCCCCACCCATCCTTACACACAAGCAATGAGAAAGAAACCTCAGTTGGAGTTGCCCTTCTCATTTTCCCCTCCATAGTAGCATCACTTGGCCTTCTCTCAGGAGTATTTTGCAACCAGAGTTTAACCAAAACAGTCAGTTCTTATCTCACTGCATGGACTACGTCAGCAGTGTATTTAGGCTTTCAGAAGTAAAGAACTGGTTAACAAGGATTAAATATGGTAAAATAAATATGTTTAAATACTTTTCATTATCTACTTTCATTTTAGCACTCCCATTCTTGACTTTACAGTTGATATCACATACCTGGAGAGGAAAACCAATTCCTTTCCTAAGTAAACAAGAGTAGAGTCCGTCTCAAAAGAACAGTATGGCCTTGCACAGTCACTGGAGTTGAAACCCTGCCAGTATGAACTACTACATCTCTACTAAAGGCAATGTATTGAAATCAGTAGACCTACGATACCTTATATTAGAACAGTTTTTATAAACACAGTGTGTGTTGACCCTGGCTGGACGCCAGGTGCCCACCAAAGCTGTTCTATCGCTCCCCTCCTCAGCTGGACAGGGGACAGAAAATACAACGAAAGGCTCGTGGGTCGAGATAAGGACAGGGAGAGATCATTCGCCAATTCCCATCACGGGCAAAACAGACTCGACTTGGGGAAAATTAACTTAGTTTATTATTACCAATCAAATCAGAGTGGGACAATGAGAAATAAAACCTAAATCTTAAAACACGTTCCCACCACTCCTCCCATCTTCCCAGGCTCAACTTCACTCCCCATTTTCTCTCCCTCCTCCCCTCCAGCCACGCAGGGGGCTGGGGAATGGGGGTTGTGGTCAATTCATCCCACGTTGTCTCTGCTGCTCCTTCCTCCTCAGGGGGAGGACTCCTCACACTCTTCCCCGGCTCCAGCGTGGGGTCCCTCCCATGGGAGACAGTCCTCCAGGAACTTCTCCAACCTGAGTCCTTCCCACAGGCTGCAGTTCTTCACGAGCTGCTCCAGCACCACCCCTGTAGCTCCCTCACTACCAAAACCTTGCCACGCAGACCCCATACATGTAGCCATGTTGGAAGACTATCTTCTGGCAAGATACTAACAGATCCAAGTATGAGGTAAGAGTCAACAGGAGACAGCCATCTTGTTTCCCCAAGCCCCTCATGGGCTTACCTGAATAACAGTCTGAATGGAGTAGCAGATAGGAACAAGTGTTACTATTTCAGGCCAGGGGGAGTGGAAAGCTAGTAGCAGGGCTTTAAGAGAAGATGAAGATGAAAAGGCATGATCCACTGTAGCAAAACTGTAATGAACATAGCAGGCTATGGAAGAAAGACATCCTCAAAAATGCGTAGAGAAGTAAGGCCTTTGTACTCCTTTCTCCTAGAGCTCCTCTTTTTAGTCCAGAAGGCTGCAAACTTGCAGACTTCTCAAAGAAAAAAAAAACATGACTTTGGTTTAATTTAAAAGGCATTTGACCATCATCTATTACCTTTATTTTAAGATGCGACTATTCAACTTGCAATAGTACGCACAAAGAAAAATGTCATTTCTCCCCTGCTCTGGAGTTATTAAGATCCCCATAACAAAAGAACCAAAGGTGCTTGGAATTGCAAGGAGGTTGGGCGGGCCTGCGTAACTCTGCTGAGCACAGCATCTCCTAGAATGACAGACACCAGTTACAACTTCTCTGGGCAGCATTTAGCTGTGAAAAAGTACTAAACAAGAAGGTGTTAGCTTACCAAGATAGGCCCTTCATCTTCCATCCCTGATGTTTCATGTTTAGGAGCCAAAACTAGCTACACTGTGACACCTTGTTCCCTCGCATGATGATAATAATGGAGTAGTATTCCTCCTTTCATTTGTGGATTGACAGCCATTCCGTGAAACTCTGAATAGCGTAATTTTGCCCAAACATTTGCATGTTTCTTCATTTTAGTTTCCATGCCCACAGCAGATGTGGTAGCCTTTAAATTTTTTATTTCTGGTTGCCAAGATAAATACTTAAGTAAGGATGATTCAATCTGTTAGGGAGTCATGATGCATAGCAGTTATCACATATGTGAGGATGCATAAGGGCAATTTAGAAGAGCAATAAGTACATCTGTAATGCAGCTTCTTTACCTACTGAAAACTAATTGATCAATAATGCAACTTTGTGAGCACTCAGATCTCAAAAGCACTCCTACTACAAGGATAGTTGCAGTGAGGCATACATGTTGAATGCAGAGGAAAACTAGAGTAGAAGCTCCTTTTCAGTTTGCTTTTTCAGTGAGATTTCTTGAGTACAAATCACTTGATTTGTAACTGGAGCCCCATCTCTTGCTCCCATCTTTCCTCAGATCAGAGTAATTTTAGATGATTGCTAAGATAAATCCTACAGGCATGCTCATAATGGGTCCAATCAGTGCAGAATAGGAGCCTATGAATTAGCATTATAAATTAGAAAATTCTATTTAATATAGAACATCATCATCTCTACTACAACAGAGGTATTCCACACAACATCCTCCTATGGGATATATGTAGTCATCCATCTGTGCTATAGGCTCCAGCTGAGAGCATCTGAGCTTAGAATTTGGCCCTGAATTGGAATCTTGCATATATACTAACAATTTACAGTGGGGAAGTTTGCCTGGAAGGTTCTTTGGTTCTTCTGTATTTCTCAGAAATAAAATCCGTGGTCTTAAATATTTGAAAACATTAACTTGCCACCCTTGTGTATGTATTATGATATGGTCTACTGATGCAGTAGTAGAATCTTCCATGTGATCTTGGCTTCCTTAAAAATCACTAGATGAACATCACTCAATGGATCAAGTGAAGCAGATTTGTTGCCGTAGATGACTCCCTCACTTGCTGTAGAAATTGGAGAACATGGAATGAAGAAGGGACGATGCTGGAAGAGTGGAACGAATGCTAACCTGAAGAACTAGAATCTAATTCAGTCTTTCCCAGACAATTCTTGCATGCCACCTGGCAAGTTATTTAAACCAATTTTTTTTACTACATAGACCTGTTTGCTTAAATTAGAAGTCCAACTCCTTCTCAGTTACAGCTGAGGAAAAGAGGCCAGCTCTGTTCAGAGCACACATGCTGGAGTCTTCCCATCTCTACGGCTAAACATCTATCCTCAATTTCGAGATTAAATGCATAAAGATAGAAAGAATATAATGTCCCATGGCATGTTTCTTCTAAGTGGTAAACTCAGAATGTGTGGAATGAGATTGGCAGATGCCCTGAACACTCAACTGAAAAGCATATTAGCAAGCCTTTTGCTCTGGACACGTGTCATGGTTTAACCCCAGCCAGCAACTAAGCACCACACAGCTGCTCACTCACTCCCTACCGGTGGGATGGGGGAGAGAATCGGAAGGGTAAAAGTGGGAAAACTCATGGGTTGAGATAAAGATGGTTTAATAGGGAAAGCAAAAGCCGCACATGCAAGTAAAGCAAAACAAGGAATCCATTCACCACTTTCCCTTGGCAGGCAGGTGTTCAGCCATCTCCAGGGAAGCAGGGCTGCATCTCGCGTAACGGTGACATGGGAAGACAAATGCCGTAACTCTGAACGTCCCCTCTTCCTTCTTCTTCCTCCAGTTTATATACTGAGCATGACGTCGCATGGTATGGAATACCCCTTTGGCCAGTTGGGGTCAGCTGTCCTGACTGTGTCCCCTCCCAGCTTCCCGTGCACCCCCCGCCTTCTTGCTGGCAGAGCACGGAAAGCTGCAAAGTCCTTGACTGCTTAGCAACAACTAAAAACATCAGTATGTTATCAACATTTTTTTCATCCCAAATCCAAAACATAGCCTTATACTAGCTTCTATGAAGAGAATTAACTCTACCCCCGCTGAAACTAGGGGAACACATAAAGCAGTAAACACTCTGAAAACACCACATGCCAATCCAGACCTAGCAGAAACTTGATAGACTGGGCTTTTACTTCTTATTTCCCAAAGGTGTAAATGGAAAACATTCAGATATGATGGCGATAGCCATACAGACTACACAGAAACACACCACAAGGAAATTAATTCTTTACTCAGCGCAGATGCATCTCTGAGGCAGGCAACTGGCATGGAAAATACCAACAGAAAGCATCAGAATATATGCTAATTAATTCTAATACAGGGTCTCGGCTTAATAAAACCTTTACTAGAGGCTGGCCTAGCAGCTCTGTGAGTTATATGCCACCTCTGCAGCAGGCAGAAGCTTATAGCTGCATGCGTCTGTGCATGAAAGTACGTTACAGCACATTAAATACCACAAGCACATTTCCGGCAGCATGTTGTCTCATTAACAAATCTATTTCCATTTCCTGCATGGCCTCTGAAAATAAAGGTCACACACTTTTCAGTGTTTGATCATAGCACCACAAGCAACTCCTTTTACAAGGTTCAAGATTCTTCTCTAAAAGGCAAGATGCCCAAGATGAAGGACAAAAATTTAAAACTAGACAAAAGGCCTAGAGCAAGGACCTGTGACAGTATTTAGAACATAAGACTAAAGCATGTAAATAGGCATGACTCCCTTCAAAGCATGTCCACAACACTTCTGTACACATACCTGGAGGGGGCAGTGTGACACAAAGTATTGTGCAAAGGTACCAGGTAGTGCCAAAGGGCCAAAGTGTTCCTCATTCCCCCCCCACCCGCATGCTTACACCGTCACTGTAAGAAGTTACCGGAACTTCTGCTTCCATAGGATTAATGGTTCTCTCCAGTGCTAAGGAGGGATCCCTCATTTCTTAATGAGTTGCATCTTGTGGGCAATAACGTCAACAATAGCAGTACAATTGTATTAGGCTGATACAGATTCCATCAGAACAGAAGACTGTTGTGGGGTTTTTTTAAGTCTAAGTCAAGTCTGTATCTGAAGTCTACAGAGCAGCAGTGTTCCCTAAAACACACAGAAAAGAAGGAAACTGGCCAAAGAAATTGCATGCTATTGATAGGATCCATGTGGGCTGGACTGTGTACAAACATGCACACACACTTACGTATATATTTTTTCCTCCCTTGTATCTTTCCCTCTGTGTGCGTGTATATATGTTTCTCTAGAAGGAAGTTCCTTCACACAATCAGAAGTATGGGTCAGATTCCCCAGGTGGTAGACACTGGAGTTGTTCTACTAACTTGCGTTCAGACTAGCTGAGAAGCTACCTTTGTGTGTTTCTTTCAAATGAAGTCAACAGGTTGTTTCACTCTCCTCTAAGCCCATGAGTCAGAGTGGGCCAAAGGCACCATTTGTTACTGTGCTATTGTCAGAAAAAAAACAAGTCCTTTTCCACAGTTTATGTTTGCCCAAAGAGATCGAGCATTTTCTCACCTCAACAACAACCTGGTATTCCATGAAGTCTGTTGTAACAGACTTTGCTTTTCCCATTGCTGGGCATACCTGCAAAATCCAGTTCCTAGAAGTGGACATTTTGGAAAGCATACTTTGAGGTGATGCAGTCCTCTAGGCTAGATACTCCCCTGCAGGAACCAAACAGTACCTTAGTATTAAAAGCTCTCCAAAATAATCTTGTTTGCAACACTGTATTAAGAATGCTAAGTGGGAATGCAAAAAGTGGGAAATCTGCTGCAGCCTGATCTCCCAGATGAGTAGGTTGAAATCCTGAGGACATGGCTCTAGTTCACTGTATTCTGAGAGCTGTCGCTGGGGAAAAGAGCGCAGTAGTAGAAGGAACAGAGCAGTGCAACTGACCAGCAAAGAGCTGTGGTCTTTTTACCAGAATTCCCATTTTCAACAAAAATAACAGACATTCATATGAGCTTCTAGTGCTTTGATTTCTGGGAGCCTACGCTAATTTTACATCACTTTTCCACGGATTCCAGAAGCCTCTTATTGAACAAAGGCAACGCTTTAACTCTGATCCAAACTTTGCCTGGTCTGCACTCTCACAGCTTGGTCACAATGTAAGGTATAAATAAAGGTGAATATGACTATCCTGTGTGGTGGTTTTTTTGAACAAACCAAGGGAGATGTGAAAAATAAACAATGCAAATAAACTGAATGCTTTTTAAATTCTCCACATTGTTTTCTTAAGGTGTTACTTGTACAGATGAAGGGTTATTTTTAATTTATGCTTTAAACAAATGCCTGAAAGTTCTCATATGTCTGTCAGCTTTCAACATCAGCTTCATCAATTGTTATACTGTCCCCCAGAGTAATAATGCAAGTGCACCAGGGTGACATCCAGCAATATTAGTTCATGTCACTGGCATTTAGCTTTTACTGTAATCAGTTATGTAAATTTTATATTATTTCCAAATGCAGTCTTGAAAATATAATAATGATTCTGTACTTGTGCTTAAGCTCCTTTTAAGATCAGCAGGCTTTATTTCACCCTATCTTAATCAAAATAGAGTATTTTATAGCCAACATAACTAATTTCTCTTCATCACAACTCAACAAGACTTACTAATATTTGGCAAACAAGGGAACTACGGGTAAATTTAAAAAAAAATAGGCTTCTTAGTTTACATACTGTGTCAGAGCACAGAGGAGAACTCCCATGCACCCTGTTGAGAACAAACCTAGTACTACCTATTTGCCTGGAAAATGCAATAGCTGGGACCAGCCTATCGCCCTATCCATTCGATCAAAAAAGGGGAAACTATTCAAAAGCACTTGAGTAATTCCAGAACCTAAAACTCACTAGTACTATTTCTTATGCATGGGGCAAAACCATAGATGCTTCTAAGCCACAAACACTACATGTTTAAATGACATGCGGGTTTTCAATTTCACCGCCATGATTAGCTTGTTAACAATCTAAGGAAAACAGTCACAAAAATTAAAAGAATTACTCTGATGATAATCTGGGAGGATTGGGAAGAAAATGAGTTGGTACCAAATTATACTATTTCAGAGAAAACTCAGGAATCAGAATGTGAAATCTATTCGCCTGTGAAAAGAATGTGTAAAGAAAATATTGTAAACAAGTGTTTAAATTCATTTTAAAACTCCCATTCCAAACACTTAAAAATGGTATGATGGGAAAGTACCAGGATGAACTGGGTGAACTACTATGACTTTTTTCACCTCCAACATCTATTATTTCCTTATAGAATATTACTACAGTAAAAGTATCATATGTATCTATGAACTATAACCGTACACAAACAACATCACTTTTCCCTCTACATTAAACAAGACTGTTGATAGCCAAAATACTCTACAAGCTATTTTTGCTTCTTTGTTTGCTGTAAGCTATGAAGGCATCCCACCTGTCTCTCTGCTGCACGTACTTGCTTCTAGTTTTGTACAAAGAATTTTGTATTGTATTGCACACATATTAGATCTTGGTTCTACTTTACTGACCACAAAGAACTGTAAATATTAACACCAAAGGTGCCAATGTCTCAGGGCATTTTGATTCTGAACTGTTTCGATTCCAAAGCAAAGTATCCCTGGGAAAAACTTGCCATCGTACACAAAGACAGTACATACATTTCACTGATAACTGAGCTGAATGAGACTTGTGTCAGCTCACAAATGGCAGCATTTTATCCTGTTTGGAGATCAGCTTATTAACAGGGAAGTAGGAATTTTCTTGCCATGTCACTTAGAATATATTATTTATTATTATGTTATTCTTCAGGCTCAGTTATTCACAATGTTAAGTAGCAATCTGTGTTGTGAAAAAGGAGACCGTTGGTTCAGATTTGCTTTCCTCGCTCCCTTCACTTAGCATCTGCTAGCTGGAACTTGAAACTGAGATGGTACAATACAGTGAGAGGCTGATATTCAGCTTGTTCTGAAATAAGAAGCTACCGGGATGCCCTATGAGCAGTACTAGATCCTTCAAAGCAGTCCTGCTAAGCTCCGAAGACCAAACTGATTTACTCATTATAGCAAAAGGTCAATGTGCCAATGGCTATTCAGTGTGGTAATCAAAGAGCTTCTATGAACTGCTGACACAAGATAGCCCTGAATTTTGCAAAACAGAGATAGCTGAGTTTTCTGGGATTTTGACTTGATTCACACTAAAGGTCAACACTCAAATATATTTTTAATCATTTAAAGGCATTTTGTAGATGGGGAGGATCAAGAAGCTAGTACATAGCATGATACAATTCAAGTTCAAGAAAACTATCTGAAGACCTTTTATGGAATTTTAGATCTGCAATGCCTATTGTTTCTTTCACACAGAGCCTTGTACAATTAGGCTCAATATAACTAAGGCAACTATTTAAAAATATCTACTGGTCTACATTACTACGTCTCTACCTGCTAGACTCTAGAATTTACCCAGGTTTATTTCTGTAATGCCTGTGTGGCCAGGGATTTATGGTGCACCATGAAAAATGGTTTATTGGCACTTCCTCAGGAAGTGCTTAGTAACTCATCCACACTCATATGCAACCATTCCCAATTCACTGTGACACTGTACCACGTTAACATGCATTTCCATATGTCCTGAGATCTGTGTGTCTAAAAGAATCTAAGGTGACACATAACTGCAGTTAAAACCTTTCATTACTATGATTCCCTTTTGTTAAAAGTGTGCTTTAATAGCAGGGACCAGAATAGATGTTCCAGTCAGTAAATGAGTAAGGCCTGCTTGGTAAGACCTGCTGCATTTTGTGGTCCCTCCTTGCCCTATCACTAGTCACTTCAAGATAGTTTAGCAGCAGCTGCATAACTACATTCCGGTATCTTCACTGATTCACATATCCCTATCAACATCATTCCATATTTCATTTGAACCACTTCCCATGGTTCACACATACAAGCAGGGTAAAATAGGCTAATAACAGGTATCTATCCCTACTGCATGTTAGCACAGTTTTGTAAAGTAGCAAACAGGCGGGAAAATGATGCAGGGATCTCATCATAGTGATCTTTTCATAAAATTATTATTGTTTCAATAGAAAATCACTTTGAATATTCCACCATGTTCTAAAAATTACTGAAGCCTAAGCCATGTGAGACTTCATTGCTGTACTGTCTCTATCCTAAGCATGGTATTTAAAGTAGGTAGAGATTCCCAGGCCTGCCTGCATTCAGAGCATGAGATTTTACTCTTGTAAACATGACTTGAGTATCCAAGCCCAATAAATTATTAAACTTGTGTGGTGTGTAGTGTAGTTTAAAAAAAGAGCTTTTAATGCAGGACACTCAGTTCTCCTTTGTGCCCCTTCATGCAAGCCCAAGGGAAAATGGCAGACTCAACATCTTTCAGGTACATAAGGGCCAAAACTTTGAAGTACAGGTTAATCAAGACATGCTTGCTGAACATAGGATAATTTTCTTTTGATGGGTAAATGTAACAGCTGTAGTAGATCAAAAGGCTGATATAAATAGCCAGCACATATAGGTACTCATAAGCACGGCATGTAATCATGAATCTTGCTCCCAGATTCGGGACTTAAGCTTTACACCATTGCTATCAGTATTTCTGCATGAAGTTAGAGATTCCCAATACGGTCCTGCTCTAAGGAAACAGAGGTTAACAAGCCTGAATTCTCATTACAGTTTCTCATCTGCATAGACAACACTGCATTTTGCCATTACAAGGATAAAAGGCTGGGACGGAGCCACTCCAGCCATGAAGACAGGAAGGAAAGAAAAAAAAACCTGAAAAGAGCAACTTCAGTTGCTGGGCTGCTGCTCAGTCTGACTCCAAACTTTGCCATACTCATCCTGTCTCCTTCAACATCAAACGTAGCCACAACCAGACTCGTCTAGAGTTGTGGCCTAGGCATTTCTGCTGCCAGCAAGCTGCTATTCCAGGCAGTTATTTTGCTAATGTCTAGAGTCAACCCTGACTGTCAATGTCACCTTGTCATGTGGGAAAATGAGCAGATATTGCTGGTGGTACTGTAAAACCATTAGCAATATGAAACCACAATGTATGTACAAGGAAGGTAGGACTTGGGACTACCTGCAGACTTTACTTCTTCCTGCATGCATGTGCACTGTGTTCTTTTTGTTATTGGCACATGCTGCTTCTATTGTTTGCAAATTATTCTGTACTCGGAGAAACCTACAAACATTTCAGAGTTTTAGCAGTTTGAGGTTATATTTACTTAGCTGGCTGCAAGCCAGCAGGGATTGTGAAGATGCATCTCTAAGGGCTGAAATTAAGGGATGAAATGAAAAGTGAAATTAAAAATCCATCTGACTTACCGTAATCTGGACAGATTTGTGCAGCTAATGTGGAAAAACTCTTCATGCATTGCCTGTCAGTGAAGAAGTCATTCCCGTTCCCAGCAGCACCTTTGTAAGCAAACGGTTTTCAGCAGTTCACGGTTCTGTAATAGGAGAGGCTATTCAGGAGCGCTTACAACCTACAGTGGTTATGCTGGTCCCCTTTTACCCTATTTGCTGTGATAATGTGGCTATCGCTAGTATGAAATATCATATTGCAGGTCTGGACACAAGACTGCTGCAGTAAACAAGATGGTGGGAGAACTCCAACAGCCCCGTGTTCCAGGGACTGCATGAAAAATGCCCTTGTGGGGAGGTTTCAAACCAGCAGCTATACCACTGGTGCCTTCCCAAAGGGAGTACGGGCCAGAAGAGCTAGACTCTCTGCATTCCTGCATGACAGTTAATAGTTTTAAAGATTTTTGAAGCATATTATTAAAATAAAAGCAGAATACATTTCATTTAAAACACACCCATTTTTCCTAACTTCATGCAAAGAACTGGCCCCCATTTCCCTCTCCCTCTTCCCCCACCCTTAACTCCCTGGCTTCTGCAGTTACTATTAAGAGATTTACATTTCTGGAAAACTACAACACTGACTTCTTTCACATTGGCTTTTAAAGCCAACATATGACTGGCAAAGTGTCTACTAGCAAGACAAACCAAGCAAGCTTTTTATGTCTCCAAAGCTAATAAAATACTGCTTGGAGCACAGCTTGCCTTGAGTTTCTGCATGAGCAAAGCTTATTCTGCAAAGCCCAGTATGAGGAGCCGGCTATTTTAATCATCCCGTAGTTACTTAAGCATAGGTTCTCCTGTTGACTTAGAACAGTCTCAACCCAGAACACTAAGCCATAAATACATCTGGAGCTGAGGTTGAAGAAGAGTTAATATTCATCTCTCTACTTTTATTTTAAAATATACCTTTAGATCTCTTGATGTGTAGCAGACATCAGTGAGTCACTCCAGACAGCTTAAAGGTATTTTGGAAAAAGCTGTAAAGTGAGTTTTTGGGTTTGTTTTTCTTTTTCTTTCCTTTTTTTTTTTTTTTTCCAGTCACAAGCATACTTGGCTTAGTTATTTCGTTTTGTTTTGTAAGAGAAGGAGAACTAGAGTTACACGGAAGTTAATGAGCACGTAACAGCCCTCAGCCCCGTAGACAGGCCAAGAGAAACAAAAGGACTTCTGGTCTGACTCTAGCCAGCTATCATGTGTTGATGAAGCTAGTGGAGTGGTGACAAGGAGCCTTTGCATTCATCCTCTGTGCAGCAGCATCAACCGCAGTGAGCCTCTATGCTCAGAGCAAAGAGCACAACTGCACCAGTGGAAGGAGGTCAGTAGTGAGGCCTCACAGCAGTGAGGCCAATTTTTTCCAAACTTCCCCACTTCACACTGCTTTATGGGTCTGGCTGGCTGCAATGTGGAAAGTATGCAGTACCTACAGATATTTGCAAAAGTGTAGAGACAGAAAGTAAGCAGAAGGAAGTCAGTCACACAGTCAGCAACTGAAATCCAGCACGGGGACTCCTGGTACTCTGTCCAGATCACGCCCTTCTACCCTGCCAGCTTAGAACCTAGACAAGGCCAGAACTGACAATGTCAATATCCGAGTGCCTCTCTCTTCCCTATAGCAAGACTTTTGTCTGGCTACTCCTTCAGTGTCTCACATTTAAGCTCTTGAGCCAAGACCATGGCCATGTGTGGTCAATGAAGCAGACAGAGCAGAGGCCAGCAACAAAAATGATCCTGTTATTCTGAGGCGTATTTCTGGCAGGATCCATGAGCGTGAAGCAATGAGGAGAAAGCTGTGTTCCATCTTTAGCAGAATGCCTCACTTTGCTGTACTCCGCTTCTTGACTTGTTTTCTTGAGCCTTTTTTTAACCACACTTTTGGGCTTTCCAGTGTGCGCAGACAGGACAAATATAGTGACTCACAAGCGTACACCTATTATTTGGTTGTTATATAAAGCCCACCTGAGAGCACCATAAATTCACATTTTAGGTCTGCTGGAAACTTTTGCTGGACTTTTGTTCTGGTCTGTTGCCACCTTACAGGGATCCTTTCTCATCCTCCCACACACAAGCAAATCCTCAACATGTTTTTCAATGAGTACAGAGAAACCCTGTTAGTCACAGCAGTGACCACAGAAAAGGTTTTGCCTTTGAGATTCTTTTATTATTTCATACAGCCTTACTAGGTAACCTTTCATAACATAGGATACCATTTGTGCTGTTCATGTGGTGGCAGTGGTCACCACCCTGGCAGGTGACAAGGAAATTTGGTGGAGCCTATTTTAGATACCAATTGTCATTGCACATCATTCATTTAGTCATCACTCCTCCTCCATTCCCCCATTCAGTGACTTAGGTTCTCAGCTGCATCTAATGATAGGGAAAGATCTGAGTCCGTGATAAAGTGGAACCTAGGACAGGCTGATAAATCAAAGATTGTTACCAAAAGACGTGAGGGATCTTTCTCTAGAGGGGTAATGCCATTATTTGGATAACATTTCATGCTTCTCCTCTATTTGCCTTACAAACCCCACTTTAATATGCTTCAGAACACAATCACAGTGAATTATTCTCAACTTTATGCCCCATCTTTATTGCTCAGTCAATACCACAATACAGCACCTCAGAAGAAATACTGCTCTGCACCAAAGACCAAAACAAGATGCTTCTGCTTTACAGAGAGCTCTGCAAATTCTTGCATCTCCATGCCATCAGGCTGGAAGAGCAGAGAGGTACGGTTGAGTGAGCTCCCCTCCCTTCTGCCCCAGCCATGAGGTAAAGACGAGTCGCATAATGTAAAAAGAACCTCTGCTTTTTTTCCAAAAAGGAAACTAAATGGTCATGCCTAGCACTCCCCCCCAAATTTTCATATTATTTTCTGGAAATTCTGCAAAGAATCTGGTATCCTACTGAGGCATGGTGGAGAGGGGGAAAGGGCAGCCTAGAGAATGCACTGATGCAGGAAATGGGAAGCAGGAAGGTGGGCGCATGGCACCCCAGCCCTTGAGTTGCCAACAGCTGGCATTGTAATGACTGGCTCAAGCTCATTAAAGAAGCTTCTTATTGAATTCCTGGCAGAGAAGCAGGGAAGCACTTTGCTGTGCAGAGTGCTGATTCTCTGGCCATGTCTTCAAGGCCCAGGATCCTCACGGGGCTGGCTGCCCTGTTAGGGATGGGCTGCATTTGGTTTAAACTGTTCTGTCCTCAGCGTTCCCCGTCTAGATCTAGGCCTTCAGCAAATCTCACATCTTCCTGTTTTCTTTGCCAAACGATAAGAAGGCAAACATTGAAACGTTGCAGGGATGTAGCACAATATCAAAACACAGATTTCAATAGTAATGACTCAGGCTTAATGGCCTGTCTGCAGAGCTCATTCTCCTCCTGCCAGCTCCCTCCACCCCTGCAGTTCACAGTTCCTAGAAGGTTGAATGGGTTTAGGAACCAACAGTATATTCAAAAAGGATGACTTTGACTACAAAAGGCTAGCGAGGCTATTATAATTATTTCCCATTTTCAAGGAAAAAATCCCAAATATTGTTCACTGAAGATAGACAGCCAGCGGTTTTCCACAATCTTTGGGAAACTTCCCACAGCCCCACTGCAGACTGCTGCTGCCCTAGGGAACGACGCACCTAGGACCAGCATCAGTCACTCCCCCGAATGGGCGCTGGGAACCCACTCGCATACGAGGTGATCCTCATATCCTAAAAGTTATATAGAATAAGCCATGCCCTGTCAGAGCATGCAGCAACCGTGGCCAGTCCCTACACCTATGGTTCATTATAAAGCCGTGTATCTACCTCATCCCTGTGACTGAGAATCTGTCTGTTAAGTCATATTATCTATCAGCACCAAAAAGGTTAATGTTTAGCTTTGTATATACTCAGTTTATTATTCATTGCATATAATCCCCACAGGCAACTAAGTGGATACTTGACAGGTCTTCTTCACAGAAACCGAATGTAATGCCTCGAAATTAACTGGCAATATATTTGGACTTTTGACTCACATGGATGCCAAGATTAGAAATACTTCTCACTGGTTATAGTTACAGCCACTGTAAATAAACCATTCAGTCTGCTGCTTTTATGGGTGCTGCTTAACCTATTCTAAGCATCACAGTTTAGTCTACTATTTAAACACAAGTTGAGTTTCCCAACAGCTGGGACTTGAGGCCAAGCTGCTTTGCAGAAATGTTTTACTGTAATAGGTTAAATTCAACGCAGCAATTCAAGAGAAGTGAATCCTTCTGAAAATATACTCTGAACAAACCAATACATAGACTCAGAAGGAGCCTGATGTGATCTCACATGCTCCCGTAAATCTGTTTGAGAGCTGACTTCAGGGAAGACAGGCTCTAAATCTGAATACTAGTTTGAACAGAAAAAGAGGAGACTGATTCGGATTTGTGCAAGCGGCCACACACAGTAGTGCCTGGCCTTCTCATACAGGAAATGCTGCAGTGCTGCTCCGCTCAGTCTGCCAGTTCCCAGCCCATTTAGCATATACTTCAGAAGACACAAGAACCCTTGAATGTGACTTCACTGGGCTATTCTGCCATAGCAGAAATATTTTTGGGAGAGCAGATGGAAAATCACTAACATATAGGGAATTTCAGAGACGTAGAATATAATTTAGAGGGCAGGGCACTGGATTTATGAATTCCTGCTCTAACTCTGTGGCTTGTAATGACCAGTGATCAGTATCTTGGTTTTGAGCATTATCCCCAATATGAAGGACTTTTTAAAAAGTAGTTCTTACCTTCCAAACCTGCTGATGTAATGAAAATGAGGCAAGAACAAAATGAACACACAGCAGAAAAAAATCCACCATTATGCATTGTGCGTCAGGATACACATTCGGTGCCTTTGCCAAGAAAGAGAAGATTATCTACTGTCCCCACAGTTTATCTAATACTGCAAGGTTCACTTCAAAGCTTGATCTCTGACAAAAAGGAGTTAATATGCAGGTTTTTTAGTAATTATTTTATATCTTGATGTATTCCTTCAAAAAAATAAAATTGATATGTCAATCTCCTCCCAGTTCTTTTATTACATATTTATCATATATATTTATTCTAGGACACCCAAAATACTACTAACAAGTTGTTTTTTTAAGGGCTCCCTCTCGTATACACATTTTCTGGGATCTCTATGTCCTCAACTAGCGATCCCTAAGGTGCGAGTCCTACAGCCAAGAAAGAAGAGTCAATACTAATTCCCAGGGATGAAATTACACCTATTCCTAGACCCCACTTTCCAAATGCCTTTTGAAGAGTCATCTGATGCCAGCAAGACCTAAGGTTTGGAACAGAGCAAAACATCTGCTGTTTCTGCAGGCTAATGGTTTGTCACTGGGAAACAAATGCAAGACTCAAAATGAATTTTGGGCACTTCCACTAAAATTCCTTTTTGTCCCCACTGGAGTGCTTCTGGGTTTCATTTTTAAGTCAGTCAGTCACACTGAACTGCATAGAGACATACACATGCCTGTGCAACACTCAGCCATAGGATTCAAGCCACAAAAGTGCAACAGTAGAAACTTCGTCGCTTAAGCTTAGATGGCAGAAAACAGACCTAAGATCTAATCAGAGTAAGTTGTGGATTTCCAAGAGAGCTATCCCATGGCTGGTCCTGTGTCTCCAGCTCCTTTCTGCCTGGCTGGTTGTGGCTCACCAAAAAACACCAGAATTCATCTCCCAAACTTGAGATGTGTAGATCCAGGGCTTTGGGTTAGTCTCTTCTGAATTTAATGGACCACAAGCCCCTCCAGCTCTCTTAGGTATGCTTCTATGGCCAAACATAAGTAAGGTTCGGGCCTTTGCACTAGGAAGGCAGGCAGAACTGGGATGGCCATACATGATGATTGACAATATGCAGTCCAGCATTTCCATCTATTATTGCATATAATTCTGCTGCTCTCCCTATTTGGAGACCCTCAGCATATTATTTTGTACATCTAAACTGCTCATTAAAGAGTAACAAGTGGTTCAGCAGCTGTCTGTGTTTTCATACAAAAGAACCTGGCTATTGCAAATTGCTTCTGCCAGTCTTGGATCACCTGTAGGAAGCACTTGTAACCAGCCCTGTGACTGGAGCCAACTGGTGCAGGATAGCCCTACGGTTTTCACCTTGCCTGCACGCAATGTTGCACTAAGGTTTGGCTGTGAAAGGCAAACGGGCACTACCTAGTCGGATTAACTATTCTCAGCTTAACCTGTTTGTCAAACAACTAACTGAAAGTATGTGATCTTTCAGTAGGGTAGATATGATATACGCAAAGATACCGAAGAATTTCCTGCATTGCATAGTAATTTAGAAATGCAGTTTTGAGAGACTGGAAGGTCTGAAGGAAGATCATGTCAAGGAAACAAGGAAGTTACCTGAGATAAAAATGCCACTCATAAAATCCCATAACCCGGAAATGGCCAGTTTAACAATAGAGTGACCTTTCTAGGGGAACCAGTGTCAAAAAGAAGACAACAAATAATGAAGCTCTGAACAACCTGTTTTATCTACACTACTAGAGACTCTGAGAGGATGGATTTAATGGCAGTGTGCACTAACATTTCAAACACAGACATCAAGGTTTATATTCCAGCATAGCTCAAACATGAAAACAGGACTCAGTTTAGATTTCTGTCTTGGGACACTGATGCAAACTGCCCGACACCCAAAACTCCTCTCAAGCATTGTTAGGGTTTCTGAGACAACTAGGCTACGTCCACCTGTCAAGGCTGTGCCCTTGGTCTCCAAAATTCCTCAGACAGTCCTGGGGTTAAACTTTTTGCCCACACACAGCAGGTTACCAGTAAACCAGCATAGGTCTGTATCTTTTGTGCCAGAGCAGGCTGCAACGGAGCCTTGCACCTGCCCACTCTCACTGGGCCTCGTTGCCAGCAGTCACCCCAACACCCGCCAGCCTCACAAACCTGGGAGGTGGATCGGTGAGACCCCTCTAGGTGGCACTATGACCCAGACTGATTTTAGTGATTGCAGACGTTGAGTTAATTTCTTATTTTGGATCCAACTGACCACCTTCTTTGCTTATAGTATGCATGGTGCTCCATAAAGAGTCTATTTGTTATGGTCACTTATCCATATGTTTGCTAAAATGTTTTTTTAAAGAAAAGTACCCATTCAGTATCAGCATCTCCCCTGACCTTTAACACTGCCCACATCAAAGCCTTCTTTTCCATTTTATTTCAGCTTCATCTTAGAAGCTAAACACACCAGGAGGAGGGAGTGAGGGTGGTCAGTCAAATCATCACAAAATTTGCAAGTGAAAACTCCAAATGTACTCTCTTATGAGAAGGGCTCATCGCATCCATTTAATGGGCAGGGAGTATCAAATATTTAATAGTGTCACTTGTGCATACTGACTGATCAGCATCCAGGCTAACCAGCTTGCAGTAAGATAAAAAATACCATTCCCATTAACTTTGCAGAGGGCTCAAGTAGGCACTAAAAGTTAACTCTCGTATACCTGCTCATCAACTCATGTATTGAAACTCCTTGAAGAACATGTGAAAGCCCACATTCCCAAACCAATTTCCTGCTGGAATAGATGACTCTTCGTTTGATTCCTGTGTAACTGGGATGATATGACCCTTTCCTGTGCTCTAGCATGGGAAGCACTTTAGGAATTAATTTGCAAAAAAAAAGTCCACAAGATATAACAAGTTATATACAGTAATGGCTGAACACCATGTATCCCGTGGGAAAAACACAACCGGGCAAAGCACAGTGAAGACAGGAAAAAAAGCAAAAGAAATTTTGTCTGAGCATATATTGGATGATGCTGTCAAAACTGTGCAAGCAAGGCCAAAGCAATTATAAAGATACAGGGAGTATTTCCAATTTCTTGCAATCTGGAATTGCTGGAAGTGTATCGGCTTCATTTCTTTTTCCGAAATTCTTGAGTTCACCATCGTGAAATGTGTCTGTTTGACAATGGCAGTGTGATTTAGTAAATAAATTTGGCAATTTGCATGTCAGAAATACGGCTATTCCTGGCAGCCTTGAATCTCAACTGCAGAGCTAATTTAACTTTTTCCATACGGTTTGGAAAAATGCCTACTCTGGTTCATTTATAGTACAAACAGCTTCATAAAAAGACCTACACAACCTATTTCGTATATTGTGTATATACATTAAACATGTATTGACTTACTGCAAATGGTGACAGCGTCACTCGTTACCCACATTTTTCATTTCTTTTTCCTGTGTCTTGTTCTTATACCTATGGTGATCACAGTAAAGGGCATTGCTATGATGAAGTAATTCTTAGAATATCAAATACAAACAGAGTATTTATTAATCCAAAAATTAAGGACAAATTAGAAAACATGAGCTAATAGGAAGTAGCTTCCCAATATGGGAGCCAGGTGTCATTGCTGTGCCTGTCAACCTGTACTTGGAGTTTGGAGTTTGTTCTCTGTGTGGTATGTTATGGACTGGACAAAATTAATAAATGGGGATGGGCTGCTTTTAAGGAAACACTAAGTGGGGACCCAGCAGTCTTTGCTTTTGTAATCAGATTAGCAGACCTCAAAGGTAAGCGAGATAGGGCAGAATTTCCTTTGCTGATGAACTGCAGAACATGTGCTGGCCAACTAAATGTGCATAGCCATTTTGAAAACAAGGATATTTACAGATGAAGATGTTTACCCATGTCCATCTTCTTGCAATACTTGACCTGTTGTCCACTGCAACTGCTACCATACCAAAAACACAAACATGAGCAAGGAGCTGCTCTTTTTAGCATACAGTGCTCTGCCTGAGCGCTGCAGAAAGCAGCACTAGTAATCTTGGCTGGTGGTCATAGCAGTGCCAGTGTACTACATTCAACAGAACTCACGAACGTATCTCGAGGGACAGCACATGTTCAGATGTATCATGGAAAACAACAGAAGAGTAAATTTTCAAACTAAATTAGTATTTTGCCAATCTAAGTTACTCAGGAAGATGGTCTGCAGTGAGATCATTTCATATGCCCTGAGGCATAGGAGAAACACATAGCTCTTGAACAGATGTGATAAGAGGGCTGACTTGGTTATGGACTTGGTTGTGGCACTGCCCAGGTCTAATCATAAATGTCTCCATGACAAGTGTGTTCCCTAATTTTCCTTATCTAGGCCATTTACCCTATCATTGTCTAAGTTCTACAGCACTAAGCCCTGGGAAGCAATGTCCCACCTTTTTTTCTGTTCCCAATTTTACACACAGAGATGGGGAGGAAAAATCGGTACAGAAGAATTTGACTGAAGATAACTGTGGTGATAACACTGCATTTTCTGCCCTTTGAGATATACCTCAAGAAGGAATTACCTGTTTTTAAAGCAGTTCTGTTCATACACTGTGAGACTGAGGTTGTGTTTAATACTTCATTGTGTTTGTCATGTTGAGGTGCCATAGAAACTAAAGTTTCAGTGTAATTTGGAGAAAATCAGCCTGTACTGCAAACTCCTGGTTAGCTAGATCACAGCTGGATGGTGAATATATTTTGGTACCATTGCTACAGGGAACTCTTGCAGCATAAGCCAGCCAAGCTGCACCAACTTCTTGGCTGAGAACAGTAGAATTGAAAGTTTTGCAATGAACTGCTCTGGAGAAAAACAAGGTAAACAAACCTGAGGAACAGAAATAATGGAGCTGATAAGCAAATCTGTATTCAGACCAGATAGCACCCTGCACTTGATCCTGCTTTTAAAAAGGATTCATGATCCTTAGTTGCATCAGGTGAGGAATGCTGCCTGCTAACTGGGGCAGGACCTCAAACTCTGGGGGAGCTCAATTTTTCCTCCAACATTTGGGCCATTAGGCAACCTATCATTCACCCCTTGCATTCTTTTGCCCCAGCTTTAAAATGGGAAATCACAACTAAGAAGAAACAGGATATGGAATCATCTTACATTACAGTATAATTGCACTTCTGCAGTTCCATTCACCAGGGAATCTCACAGCAATACTGAGTCTCCCCTGAAGCCCATGGTCCTGATGGGTGGTTGTGTTTTGTTTTTTTCTCTATTATCCACATTATCTTTCATCCTCCCTTTTCTTAGTTCTACTTACTGCATACTACATTGTAAACATGTATTTTAGTATGGCAAACACCCACAATCACGGAAGACGCTTTTCAGCATAATGAGTTGCCTTAAATTTGTCCTATGCACTTGCCAGGAAGATTACCACATTATTCTGTACGTTACTACTGCCTTGACAAACACCACTAAAGTTAGGAGACAGTGCAAGTTAAAGATTGATAAACAAAATTTCAACCTGACCTTTCACACTGAGGATCCAAATCTAGTACTTCTCATAAGCCCCACCAATCCATGAAAACGCTGCTCTGTCTCCGCCTTGAACTGATGCTATGATGAAAGCCAACTGCTAGCAACCCAGAAGTTCTTAAAGATAAAATAAAATTGCAAGCCCTGTGTGGTTTGTGCAGAATACAGGGAGGTAACAATGTCAGGGAGCTTTTTCTTTTCTTTTTCTATGGCTTGTATTTTGCAATCAAAGAGCTTTCTAAGCAGCTAGCCTTGAAAGCACAAGCACTGCCTGGAATTCCTCCCGAGGGTGTCAAGTCAAACTATAGCAGAAACTGGGGAAGGAGAGGTGTAGGTTGTGAAAATGCAAAAAAGAGCTGAGGGAGATTCTAAGAAACAGAGCATACTTCAGCATGATGAACTTTCCAAGAACATTGGCAGAAAAGAGGAAGGAAAGAGATATGAAAACACAGTTTGGCAGATAGCTGAGTCCACACCCTCCTACACAACAGGGTCTTTTTGTAGAGGAGGTAATTTTCAACTGTAATTGATACCAGCCTTAGCAGCTTGTCAGACAGGTTGCCAGTTATGTGAAGGCTGATGACAAAATAATTTCTTCTACAGAAACCTACAAAATTATATTTCCAAACTTCCGGCAGGTTATGGAAGGCCCTGCATGCCTGATAGCCCACATGCTTCAACACACTCAGCATGGTCCTCTGTACAAACATGGTAGACAGCGTCCCTCTTTCTTGGACAATGGCACTTAAAAAGCCATGCTAAAAACATTTTCACTATAGCTCATGCCCTCTCCCTCGAGATTAAATCTGGCTGAACCAAAACAAGCAGAATTACAATCTAGGTTTACAAAATACTGCCTCTGCCTAGCTGGGAAGGATAGGGCTACAGATGAACAGCGGCAATAGGCCAGAATCATGCTCTACAGCAGGTCCCTACATGGGATCTAGGCAGAAGTGAGCCACGCTCCAGTCAACTTTCTTTTCCCTTTATCAGCCTCATCCATGATGGTAGGAAAAAATAAGCAAGTCTAATAACGTTGAGCAATTAAACAGCAGTTGATAAATAAAGATGCTGAGAATAAAGTTTGACCAATCAAAACTAATACATGCTACAAAGCTGTTGCTGAGATATTATAAGCAGTTAATAACAATTGTAACGTACTCAACTAAAATCAATAGCCTCTCCAATCCCACCTTCTGCTCTTCATCTATCCATGGTGCACTCAGTTTAGGAGGTTATTACTCAATCACCTTCACACTGTGCTCCTCTTTACCCCTCTCCATACATGTCCTGAGCATAACATTAGACTCTGGGGCTTGTTTCTTCATAAATTTTCACTCCTCCCTACTTCATGTGTTCCAAGAGCTTTCAGCTTACAAAACCCCTTCTTGACAAGTTGGACAGTTTTTGTGGGAAGTGTCCATGGTCCCTCTGAGTTATGAACAGTCCCACACACAGCCTCACTCCTCTTCACCTCCCTCCAGTCCTCACAGTGGCCCATTATGCTAAATCACACTGATCCAAAAATGGGAGTTGAAGGAGGCACTCTGAAATAGGCTAGAAAAACTCTACTGTGGTATGGCCCATAAGAGGACAGCTTTTTTAAGCATTTGTGTCTCTGCTAAATAATTTCTGAAGTTCCACATTTAAATTCCCTCTCTAAGTGCTGGAGTCTGCCCCGTGAGGACCTCACTAAAACTGAGGTAATGATCAGTTTTCTGAGGGTGCTGTGACCTAGAGGCAGGTCTGATTACATCATTTGTTTTGGGTTGAGTCTCAGGAGCTTTATAAAAAGCAGTCCTAAAAGGAAGGAGAGAGACAAGGGGAGAGAAGGGCAATAACTCATTAGCAGAAGCTCTGTATGTGTGCATTCCCCTACTTGCCACATATCTACCAGGGAGTTTCTTCAGAGTGCCGAGAAACCTGTGAACTGTCGGAATATTACAAGTCTTTCCTTGAGATGTCAGCCAAGAGCTTCAGTATAGTCACAGTCGCTACTGTGCTTATTTTCTTCCTGAAGATACAACTCTCAGTGCAAGCGCCGTTGAATGGTAAAGTCTTTCAGCTTTCTATTTGATTGTCACTTGTAACTTAGGGCAGCTAATGTATGCAAAAAACAGACACTTTTAATTATTACTACTTCAACAGCATGTTCAAAGTTGTATATTGTTGCAGTCTGCAGTTGTTTGGAGTTAGTGTCCTCATTTCAATTTCTCAGAATAGGTATTCTGATATACACAGGAAAAAGAAATTTGTCCTCTGATTTAGTTTGCGATACAGACTTCTTGCATGCTCAGTATGCCTTGCTTTGTGACCTCATAGAACGAAGCAGAGACTGGCCTTTCTCAGAGTTAGTGGAACCATCACACCTTTCCCCCTGCCCTGTTTATTTTTAAACCAGAGGAAAATAATGCAATCCCTGTGAAGCGCCCCATATACCAGACCTCATTCTCTTATATTTAAAAAGGAACAGTTTCAGGAGGTCAGCACTACCCACTCTCTTTTTAGGAGTTAATGTTCATCTATTCAAGTTGATTATAATCAATTTTCATCCATTCAAGCTAATTACAATCCAGCTAGTGTGATTATAAGATATGAGTGAGAATCATTGTAAAGGGTTGTGTGAGAGGACTTACTCAATGCATATATTCATGGGACGAAAATCCTGAAGGCTCAAGCGTAATCCAGAGCAGTCAGCTTCATACAGAGCTCTGCCAAGACAAGCATTTTAGTGTGTTTTTTGCATGAGCTACATAAGTGGTGGAATTCAAACTTTTAAGGCCACCTTCTTATTTTGGGCATATATCCTCTGAAAAATGGCTGTATTCTCTAGCATAATCTCCCAGCTGAAAGGGCAGAGGTTCCTAGAGCTTGGTGCCTTCCAGAATAACAGAATAAAGCTTGGTCCTTTCCAGGTGTTTTCTCTGACAACACAGAAGGTTTGGAAATGAAAGCATGTGTCAAAAAGATATGTCTTACAATACGTCCTGAAGGGAATGCTGGAGAATTCCTGTCTTAGAATTAGGCACACAGCACCACTAAATGGTAAGAGCTACAGCATCTGCCTGCCTCTGACATCTTCCCAAGTCAGAGACACAACTACCATAGACTATCACAACTAAAACCATTCCCACTTTCCCAGCTCCCAAGTGACATTAGAAACATATTTGTTCCCTGGATATTATCAGTGAAACAAACACACTGGCTCTAGGAACCTCCTCTGTCATGCATGGGCACGTAACTGTGTTACTCATCAGCACTCACCCCAGCATGAACAAAGAGGCAGGAAAGTGCTCACAAGTACAGAGCTGTTGAGAGTTACCTTCTAGATGTGACAGTCTGCCTCATCCTCATTTCATTATCAAGTAGAATAAGGGCAACAGCAACCTTGCTCACAGTCTGAGGATGGCATCAAATCACTTTTGCAGCTCTACATGTTCATGCAGACAAAAGCAAGAAGATTCTGCCATCTGGTCATCTGTTCATCTCCTAAGTTAGATGAAATAAGCATTAAATGTGCCTCAGCCCTACCTACACTAGTTGCTGTTATTGTGCTCATCAGTAAAGTCATAATGGTTGTGAATTGCAGATCGTTAAAATGCTCACAGGTGAAGGAAAATTTTACGTGGCAAAAGACCTTAAGCTTTCATTTATTTTTGTTTCAATTGCCATAACGCCCAAAATATTTAAAATCTTTGAAATATACTGTTTTAAGTTTGTTCTAGGTTATAAAAATCATAATTTTGACACTTTGTACACATTTTAATGGGCAGTATGAGCATGAGCAGAGAGTAGCTATTGTAGTTAAGCCACTATTTCTTCAAATCCTGCTCAGATGAGGATGTGGCTATTTCTAAAACTTGTTGACAGTCAGTTGCTATCTTCATGCAAGTTTTACCTACAAAACATGCAGACCAGAGGATACAAGCACCTCCAAAAAAACTCAGTAAGACATAATCCCCTGCAGAAAGAAGGGGAAGGGAGAATGAGGTTTCTCATCTTGAAATCTAAGACAGTGCATGAATTCTTCTATGCAAGGAACCTGGGGACTTCAGCCAGGATGATTACACAGACCTCATTTTGAAAATCCCAGCGTAAAAGAACAAGGCACACTGGTCCTAACAAGCTGGAAGCAGAGAGCTTAGTGTTCCCAGCACATATCAATACGAAAGAGCTAAGTGCAGCTATTTTGCACATCTCTCTAAAAATTAATCCCAAACATTTCACACAACATTCTTTGGAGAAGAGCTGCATCTGTGACCACACTTCAGAGCACAAGAAATGCAGCCAAGAATCATGTACTGAGCAGACATGTGCATGTAAGGATAAATATTGGCCTGCCTGCATGCATGCACACACAGGCACACTGAGTGTTTGCAAGACTCATAATTCAGGACTGTTTTCTAAGCAGAAATAAAATTAAATTTGCGAAGAGTAAAGATCTGCATTAGCCTGATAACCAAAACTGTTCAGGTCTGTCAGAACAAGCATCTGTAATTAGACAGCAAACTTAATGACTGGAAGTAGGTTTCAGGACCAAAAAAAAAAATTTCAAAAAGAGCATTTAATAAGTCAATACATTTTCAAAGACACGCAGAAACACTTTCCCAAGTTCAATGCCTTAAGCAACAGATGAATATTGATCATTTTAACACTCACTCAACCCTCCAGGGTTCTCTGAGTTACATTGGTTCATGTATCATACTCCCTTTTTTCAAAGTCCATCTATTCCTGTCTGATTCAGTTGGCAAATTCCAGAGCCGCTACACAGAAATGACTGTCCATCATTTCTCAATGTAGCAACTGGCAATCCACTGATGTTTGTCAAACTCCTCAACTAGGCATGACAGGGTTCATTATAGCTACATGCCATTTATACTCCTTAGTTTCCTAAACAGAAAAAAATCAGGGATGCACCTACGTACAGAGTATGTGGCTATTCCACACACACACAAAAAAAAAAAAAAAGATTGACAATAGTTTCACTCCAGGATTTAAGTGACCACAAGAAAGTCAAGCCCTATGAGCAGGATCACAGAAACAGATAATTCTAGTTATAATTTGGGTGAGAAGGGTTCATAATCTTTGAAAGCATCTATGTTTTGCTCAACAACTTGGGCTAGAAAGATAGATAAAAGTATTGCAAAATTCAGTACATGGGTTTAAGTGGCAATTTGTTTCTTTACAGAGTAAGATCAATTTCAAATATTCACAGTAATATTTCCTTTGCCTTTAAACAGGGTCAAAATGGTCTTATATTGGTAAGTACTAATTTGTATATACTAAGCTGTGACTTTGTTCTGTATTTTAAGGACAACACGCCAAATGTATTCTGGTGAGAACCTATTGGGCTCACTATCTTTACCCAGGTTTGGATCTGGCCCATTGTCTTAAAATTTGTTATTCATCCATCAGCTTTCACATCTGGGTGATTGAAAGTTAGTTATCGTGTTCTAAATTGCCTTGCAGAATGACAGGATCTTCAGCAGACTAAGATTGGCCCTACAACTGCAGAGGCTCCCCAAAGCCCTTTGTGTCCCCATCAGTCACAGACCAGCAGCACATTTCAGCCTATTTCTGCAAAGAGCACACCCCTCCCTACCCACATGCGTCTTCATTTTTAAGTAGAGTCAGAGTTCAGCAAGTCAGCTGTATCATGTTGCTGGAGACTTAGCTCCCTGAAAATCCCAGCACTGACAAGGTAGAATAAATGATATTCAGGAAAGCAGTGTTATTTTGGACACTAGCCCTTTATGTCAGCTACTAACCCAGAAGGATCTGATGGCTGCTCAGGAAGAAGAATTAGCTGGAGATTTTATTTTAATTGATCAAATCCTCTGGCCAGTTATTTCATCATTCAGACTAGCGTTTTATATGCCAGTTATTTCATCATTCAGACTAGTGTTTTATATGCCACATGCCCACAGAGAAGTAGGCAGTACTGAGAATCTAAGCAAAAAATTCTTGTTCTTAAGTCTTTGATGCTGCTCCAAGACAACACGAAGAACCTGAGATTGAACTTGCTGCTAATAACTGCTCCCTTTGGCTGTGCTCCAGTTTACCCGACTCATGTCACATAAGCAAAAAGAAAACTGTCAGCTGCATGGCTATAGGTATTAATCTAACTGCCAGTATGCGTACATATACTTCACATTCTCATTAGGAAAAAAAGGCTTGGCACAGTTTGAATAACAAAAGCCTGGGTTTTCTACCTTGACAGCAGCCATCAGATGAACCTAACCCTGCTGGGTAGTAAGGAAAGCAAGACTTCTTTTACTACCATCAAAGTCAAAGTTTTGCCCTCCTTCCCAGCGTAATGCTTCTTTAAATTAGTTATTTCTCTCTTTCTGGGAATTTGGGTACCAGTGTTTATTTCAGAGTATGTTATTCTCAGTGCCCAATTTCATCAATTCCTGTTAAGCGCTTTCATACTGCAGTCTGATTTCTAACATGTACTGGAAGATAGAGAGAAGGTTCACAAAACAGATTCTTATTTTTTTCCTTCAACCACTGATCTTCAAATATATCTAGAAAAAACATATAAAAGCAACTTGAAAAAAATTAAAGTGGCAACTGAACTTGTACAGAATAGTTCTCTTCATATACCTGGAAAAAAGCAGAGGTAGAACATCAGTCTGCACAGAGAAAAACAGCGATTAGACAGACTGCAGTCAGCCAGAAAAGAGCCTCTCCATACTCTCCTACTGAGAGCAGCAGCCTACACCTTCCACCATTTACCTTTATCCCTGCAACACTTTGCAGTGCTTCCCACTAAAATTAAGTCAACAGGAAAGGAAAGGAAGTCAAGCCATTATAATCACAGTGCAGACTAATGTCAAGATGAGGGTCAAGGTACAAGATTAAGGGTGCAGAGGAAATCCGAGTGCTGATTGTCAATGAAAGTTCTATTTGTTCAGCACAGCAATATGTAAAACTGAATGTTGATATAGCATTAGCAGCTCAGGGCACAGTGGTAAAGCAAGATGACACTGAATGTGACCAGCCCTTTTCAGCACAAGCTTTCCAAAGAAATGAGCATTTGGCTTGGCTATCATGGAGACTACTGCATTAGACACAATAAATGTAAAGGCTAAACCTCTTTATTGGCCTCTTCCTTAGCCAAACTGCAGCAATGCTATTTGTTCTTCCTGATTTTGCTACTCTTGTATATTGCCCAAGAAAAAGTGCCTGGAAGAAACAGCACAGGTCAGTCAGCTGGGGTATGAGCCCTCAGTCCCCTCTGACAGACGCTTGCTTTGTGTCCTCTGATGGGCTGCTTCACCTTCTGTAAAATGGACAAAGTAGATGAAGTGTACCCTGAGAAAAGATTTTTCAGTTAAAGAACTAAAATAATTGTTGTGATGAACCATAGCTCAGGACAACATGTGCATGCAGCTTTTGGCAATGTTGCTGTGTGGCTGGAAGGTGCAGGCCTGAAGTCCTCTGCCCCAGAAGAGAACTGGTAGAATTGGAGAGTTGGGCTTCAATTCTTTGGATTCCAGCTTTCTGCTTCTGTTAACGTAATGAAATTGGAATGAAACCAAAGCAGCACAATCACTCCTTGAGAGTGGACAAGTAGCTACAATGGAGAAAACTAGCTTTACAGCCAAGTTTAAAGCAATAGTGCCAACAGGATTATTAATGTGCTTTAGAATGTGAGAAGGCAACTTCATGCTACAACGTAGAAACAAGAACTGTTGTTAACAGACATCAGGCTAATTGAACTTGCAAACTCTTTAGTTTTACTGTTGCCAAATACTCTTCTTCAATTCAGTGAAGTGCTGAGAACCTGTGCTAAGATCCCTCCGCTTCCCCTTAAGAAATGCCAGCTTTAGTGAACACACTGGAACATGCCCAGAATTTCTCATACAGCACTTGAATGGAGTAGCAGGAACAGCTACACGCCTTGGCAATTCCTCTACCTCACAAGCTTCCCTCTGGACATGTATGCAGAAAATACACACATATTGGATATGTGTACACAGAATGGTGTGACTGAGCTCTGCCTGTGCTCTGAGCAAAATGGAAACCGTGCGGTCACATTACTGTGGCAGGGTGCCTGGACTCGCAGCCTTCACTACTAACTCCGCCCTGGGCTCACGGCAGCTATACAGCTTCCAGCTGGCTGAAAACAGGGCAGTGCGCTCTGCTTGGCTGCAAAAATACCACAGACACTCCCTGTGTTACAGACCCAATGTGTTTTACTACATTAGTTTACTTCAGATCAAGAGAACTGGGATACACCATGAGAATCTCAAGCAATGTGAATATTAATTGGTCATCAGAGCAAAAGTCTGTTGGCAACACTGGTGTCTCATAGGCCTGTTTTCTTCTTTTTTTTAAGTCAGCCAGTGTACACATTCTGGGAGCAGACATCACTGTTTTTCCTGTCCTGCATCACCAGCAGCGCTAGGGTGCGGGGCTGGTTGAAGGCTTAGGCATGGAAAGCTAAAAGCTATCAACGGAGGTGATACGATGGACGCATGCAGCCACAGTGCTGAGGGCATTTTGCTCAGCTCACTGTGCAGCTGGGCAGCAAGACTATGCAAAGAATTATTACTACTTTATTTACAGACATCTTTTATAAAATAGCCATGAGGGCACAGCCAGGCTCAGGGTTATTTACAGCGTGGCAGAGACACATGGTCCTGGAAACTTATGGACCTGTCCTGCAGCAGCCTACAAGCTGGATTTGAGCAACCTGAGTTGGCACTCCCTACAGCAGGGAGTGTTCATGGCTGCGTTGGGAGTGATGGAAGTAGAAGGCGTCCTACTTCCACCCATACCAACAGCTCCATATCTTAATTTGCTCACTCTAACAGCTGAATAGTAGTGTTGGGTGGGTAGGACAGGCCCATGGCACAATTATTGCTCTGCTGACACAGTCCTGACGGGATCCTCATAGCAGCAAACATTGTCTGAGATGCCTGGGTCTTTCCCTTTGTCACAAATGTTGTCACCAAAATTAACTACTCAGATATTTTTGCAATACTTCTTATGTTAATACATTTTGGGACTTGTAGTACAGGCCAATCTTAATACACCTACGTGCTATTCTTTATTCAGTAGTGATCAGACAGAGCCTTTGTAAACACAATGTGATTTCCACTGAGTTTATCTGAATGTACTGGCACCGAAAAAGGAAAATCTGGTTCACAATCAATCATTCTTTTTCAGCAGAGCTAGCTGAGAAATGCCTTCCAGCTGTGTGGTTTATCTACCATGGAAATCTCAATTTCACATATGCAAACCCAAGTTGCAGTGAGCTCAGCTCTTTGAGACAGGAGTTTTGAGGCACTGAAATTAGGAAGACTATGTGACAAAAGGCAGAATTTCTAGAAAAACTGGTTTGGTACCAAAAAAGGGTTTTTGTTTGGTTTGGTTGGGGTTTTTTTGATCGAGCGGGAGTGAGGAACAAGCAAAAACTGCTGTAGCTTAGAGGCCTGTGAGTTGCAGATTTATGTCAAGAAAAGGGTAACTCCTAGTAAAGATCAAGGTGCCTAAAGACGCAATAACTACAGCATTTTACGGAAAAGACAAAAGTTTCCCTTCTGGACTGCTGATGCTGATGTGGAACTTCCCATACTCTGTTGCCAACTCTTAAGGGCATTCAATTCATCCAAACATAGCACTGCAAAAGTGAGTGGTACTTCATGACATGGTTTCCACGGGCTAGGACTAGACTTCTATTTTATGCATCAATTAAAAATTACCTATTTAATTACCAAGTCTCCAAACCTATGACATGTAATAAATTAAAGTCTTCTTGCAAACTCACTATCTTATCTGTGCACAGAAACCCCAAACCTTTTAAAATTACTGAGGCCTTTTTACCATAAAGGCTTCTCAGCAATTTTTCTGACATTGCTGTAGTCTTAGCTCCCTGGAAAGTGTTAAATTTCAGTGTCATTGTCTTGCACATCTAGTTTCAACCTCAAGAAACTATAACGTCCTGCTATATCCTGATACATATTTTCCTAGGAAATACTCTTGAGTGTGTATATCCCATAGTATGGAATTTATGCTCTTCTGGATGGATCTGTTATTTGCCAAAAAATATGTAGAAGACAGTAAACAGTCTTCTATAATGTTGGCATAACGTTTATTATTTTAAAAAGAATTTCAATAACTTTACGATAGTACCATGAAAATCTAAGAGGAGAGAAATTAACATGATTGGCAGCAAAGTGGCATCAAAGACATAAGTAACAGTAACATCAAAGCCTACTCATACTGAAAAGCACTGATTGAGTCTGAGTATCCACACTGCAAACAATGTCATGTGTTAACCTATGTCCTGAATAATCTTTAAGAGCTTTAACAAGGAAGTAAGTCTGTCTTCAAGCACCAGAATTGAACTTTCCAATTCCGCCACATGCACTATGTTTAAATCAGATTTACTTCCACTATCCATATCCTTGGAAACTGTCTTTCACATTAAAAAGTGTGTTTTAATAATATTCTCCTGACTGTTAATTTTCCTTCAGAAAAGATCTGAACTTCCTTTGCCACTGATGGCCCAATCTAACACTAGATTCTGGCATTCATGATTCTTGGAAGATGTTAACATACTGGAGAGACTTCAAAGAAGCCACAAGCAATGTTACAGGTTTGGAAAACAAGCTTCTAAATAGAAGACTCACGGAACTCAATCTGTTTCATTTAAAAGAAGTGAGAAACTATGTCCTCTATGTTACAAGTACTTCTATGAGGATCAAAAGTGTGCTAACAAGAAGCTCTTCGAATTTCTAAGCAAAGGATTAAAAGCAATCACTATCTAAGCAAAGTCAAAGCTAGACAAACTCACAGTGAAAAGTAAGCTGCCAAGGAGAGTAATTATCCATTGGGCACTAATGAAGTATCTTTTACTGCAATGCTTAAAGGCAGAGTAGATGTGTTTTCCCTTCTGAAAGATATGGCCTCACTGAAGTAAAAATTAATCCAGGGAGGTCCAATGGCCTGCGTTATACAGATGAGGCTGGGTGATCCCAAAAGACCATCCTGCCTTAGAAGGAATCACATTGCATATTCAGAGTCAAGGATAAACACAAGTTGCAAGTACCACATCTGGTATTTAAATCCAAATGGTCTCAGCTTACAGCTTGCAAACAGCTGCTAGCTATTAATGTGTAATTAAATCAAAGGCACAATTAAAAATTTCTTGATATTATCTATTCTTTGTAGATTCTGCATAGGGCAAAAGATGTAATGAAGAAAAGTTTTGACAGAGTTTGAGCAAGTTATGGCAGGTCAAATTATCATAACACCTTCCATTTCTGCAAAGTAGCTTTTCACTGTGGGCTATGCCGTCTTGCTAGATAGAGCCAGACAGTTTGTACAGTAAGGAAAAATTTATAAAGGTCTGGCTTTCTGTGTACTGAAAAGTATGGAAACTTTCCTCTGTCAACATGAAGTCACTTCTTTCAGCAATTCTCTTCAGAAGGCTGGAATAGCTGTGTTACTGTGCATATGCCTGTTACTTCCATAGGGAAAAGTAATTCATGTCAGTAAATAATCCAAATACTGTCACATATCCAAACACTACTTGTCACGCTTGTGGGCTCTGAAGAGAGACAATACCGTCACGAGAGGGTCAGAAGCACTGTGGCTGGCTGTGGTACTGCTGCCTGCAGGCCTAACCTGGTAAACTACCAGGCCTACAGTTCCCCAAGAGTGTAACATCAACAGCAGTTGAGATTGTCAAAAATAGAGGGGCATTAAAGTGTCTCTTTGGGAGATTTTTCTTGGCATTTGGCCCTTTTCTATCTAATGGCACACTGGAAAGATGAAATAAAGTTTAAAAAAAAAAAGTCTTAAAAATTCAGAAAAGGCTCCTTTTCCAGATTTTGGGTGAAGGCTGAAACAGGGGAGGTTTTATATTAATTGCATAGTTAAGGCTTGACAAATGTGTGTCTCTGTTAATTTACACAGGTCCTGATGGAGAGAAGGCCTGGCCAAAGAAATACCCATTTTGTGGAGGAGTATTCCAATCGCCAATAGATTTCCACAAAGATATTCTCCAGTATGATTCTAATCTCTTGCCTTTAGAATTCATAGGCTATAACGTGCCCTCCTCTGACCAGTTTACATTGACCAATAATGGTCATTCAGGTAAGGGAGCTCAATGACAGCACGGGATTGAGAAGGAAGGAGTTGCTGGAGCTCGTGATTTTTTATTTCATGGGTGAACTACTTTGATTATCAGATTAAACTAAACTGTGATGATGAAGCCTTCACATCAGCATACCTACATCTACAGAACAGGCTAGGGAAACTTGGGAATGTACTAAGTACAAATGGATTCACGGTAAGCCAGATTGACTGTGGTTTTTAAATAAACTCTAGGCATGTCAAAATTAATTCATGAGCTTTTCTTATAGCTTTGGTTGGAGTGCTCTGAAACTGTAGAAATAGGTTTTGTGATTCTGTTAAAAAGAGATAAGCTCATAAAATGTGGGTGCAATGGGTGTCTGACATTCCAGTCTAATTAAAGCAGCTCAGCTGAATTACATAAGGGAGGTGGAGGAAGGAGAAAAAAAAACCTAGGAGCACCATTCTGTTCCTTTGACTTGAGATAGAAACCTCTTTAGTGCAAAGCAAGACAGACAGATAAAAAGACAGAAAAATAATTAGAAATAGCATACAAACATGCTCTCCACTGTAGTACTAAATCAAAGTGTCAGTACAGTTGGTAACAGCAGAGAAGATGCAGTCTCATAAAGGTCTACTATATTGACACAATATACAATACCAGTAAGCTAGTCCACCATTTTTTGTTCCTTCCTGAAACATTTGAAGACATAGGAAAAAGAACAGTTACAAGGCTGTCCTTCTTTGTATCCTCCTCTATTGCATGAGCATCAAAAGAACCCATGCTATAAAATGGCCTCTGCCTCTGTTCTTCTCTGGCATGTTTGGTTCAAAGATACCCAACATGCAAACATCTCTCTTTTTCTCACTCTTTCAGTGGGGTAAACAGGCACTGTAGGACACTGTAAGCTATTCTTCAGCATGGGCCAGCCTCTAATGGCATGGTTCCTGGCTTTCCTCTTGATTAATTTCTGTATCACAACCAGATTACTTTAGACTAGGAGCGGCTGGAACACCTTTTCTTTATGAACCTTCTTTTCCTAAGAGCCTTTCTTTGCCCTGAGTGAAAGACTGTACTATCACAGGTGGATGTATTAGGCTGATGTAAGTGACAGGCAATAGGCAGAGAAGGAAACATTGTCACTGGGGACCTTAAGGGTGCTAGAGAGCAGGTGGAGATAAAATAACACCACTGGGAGCCTGTCCTTCACGTAATAGTCACACAGGTAAAAGCAAATTCGTCCTAGAGCCTATGTCACTAACATTGTCAGATCTTGCCACTAGAACAAGAAGTTCGACTACTTGCTAATGAAAGCCAAGGCAAAAACATATCCCCCCCAGTAAAAATGGGAATTCACTTCTAAAGCCAGTGCCCTGCTAGAAAGCAGGGGACATGCAACCCACAATAGAAATCTCACTCAGATACAAACCTTAATTGCTCTGAGTAATGAAAAATTAGCCTCTGTTAGAGTTATTATTACACCATCCGCTTCTACCTCCTCTTATAACTAGAGAAGAAATCAGTAGGATGCTTAGTATTGTGGTATCAATCATTCCTACTTCACCAGCCAGCTAATCCCAATACAATTAACTACTTCAGGTAGACTGAAAACAGTAGAACTCAAAAAAACCTTTTCAGCACTAGCATAAAAATACATAGGTTTGCAGCTGTTCCTTCAGTAAGGTTGTGAGCCATGTTTCCCCTGCAAAGCATGTCTGGGACACTCCAGAAACAAATTGTATTCACCCTGGAAAATAATAAATTGCAAAGAAATCTCTGATCTTTACAAAAACTGTTGCTTTATGAAGCACCAAACCTCTCAAGTGAACAACTCCATTTCTGCTGAATTAAGAATTACTACTGCAATTTCTACACAAAAATAAATAACCCAGCCTGTCTTCCACACTGCAGAGCATTAGTGAGCAGAAGGGAGGGTAATGCATACAAAGGTTTCCCTCCAGCATGTCGAGAGGAAATGCTAGTTCTAAAGGGCTGTGATTATCTTGCTGGTTGACATCAATACTCTGGATTTCAGGGGGAGTGGGAAGGTTATTTGGTTTTGCCATATGCTCCTAATATACAATTAAGTGGCAGAGGAGTTCATTGTAACAAGAGTGTAAAACTACCATGAGACATATTAGTTTATTAAGCCATTTTCAACCATTAAAAGGGGACTGAAAGAAGGCATGTGAACCTAAGTTTTGCTTCAACACATTAATAACTGTCTCTTCAAGAAGACTGAGATAATTTTGCATTCTTCAGGGAGAAAAAAGAACAATTCTTACATTCAATTCCTTTAGTTTAAGAAAACAGAAAAGGGGTATATTCTAAATGCTCCTGAACTGCCTAGAAAGGGTTAAAGACAACTACAGCATTTTTCTCACACCACAGACTGAGGTGGATTTGAGTTAAGAATCTGCTTTGTTCATGCTCCATACATAATATATAGTTAGACACAGTATTTTTATTTGCCCTGTGCTTGAAAGCTGTGGTATTGTTTGCTCCCATCTGGTTTTGGTCTGCTTACAGTGAAAATGTATCTGTCACCTACTATGTGCATCAGAAACCTCCCATTTGAATACACTGCATCTCAACTTCACCTACACTGGGGAAACAGAAACAAGTCAGAAGGCTCAGAGCACACAGTCAGCGGGAAGCACTTTGCAGCAGAGGTAAGACAAGCTCAGGTCAGGGAAAGAAACAAAGGCTGGGCAGGTCCCATTGTTTCAGTGGGATCTTTATCTTGGGTACATGACTGTAAAAGGCTGCAAGGTTCTAACCCAAGTATTTATGATTTGGGTATGTACTATAATAATGCATTGTGCACTGCAAAAAGGATGGACTCAGATGTACTTCACAAAAATGCCACAAGTCAGGAAGACTGAATTTAGGTTCTAAACTCAGGGCTGGCACTGGGTCACTTGAGTAATTTCAAGCAATTTGCTAGATATTTGACACCTTGGTTCTTCTCTGTAAACCAGGTATATCTTTTAGCTGCACAACATTGCTTCTCTGTCTACCTTCTTCTATCCAGTGAAGAACTATTTGTTATCTTTTCCAATCCTCATGATGGATTTGGGAATAGGTTTTGAAAAGCAGTGCCAATCAGATATTGACCCCAAAATGAGTAAAAGGGAAATCAGTCAGAATAACTTGCTTCCATAACAGCACTTTAGGAATCCGATTCTTCTCTAGGTAAATTTAACACGGGGGTTTGCATTCTAAATATCGGAGAGCCCC
The DNA here is from genome assembly GCF_964289735.1 of Phaethon aethereus. NCBI lineage: Eukaryota > Metazoa > Chordata > Aves > Phaethontiformes > Phaethontidae > Phaethon > Phaethon aethereus. Next base: position 19,482,863 of record NC_138588.1, on the reverse strand, counting down.
AAGAGTGCTTAGGGGTTACTTTTTCAGAAAAAAATTACTACTACTACTACAGTCAAGATGCCTTGAAGCTGAAGCGATTGATCCTCTTTCGCCCCCCATTATGGTGGGCGGGGGGTGGTGGTGGGGTGGGAACTCAGCTACAGCAGGGCTGGGAGTGGGAGTTCCAGGATCTTTTACTTTTCTCTAAAAAGATCTTACCACTACACCCAGAAATCACTGAAGGATCCCGTTGTATTGTCTTAGCCTAAGGTGGCTGCACTGGTCCTTTTTAGCTGTGAAACAGAAATGTGAGCATGCCCCAGATGTTACCATAACATAGTGTCTCCTTCTTTGTAGCTGCATATCGTACATTATAACTCTGAGAAATATCCAGACATAACATCAGCAATGGACAAAGCGGATGGACTGGCGGTTTTGGCTGTTCTTCTTGAGGTAGGATGCAGGACCTTTTTTTGCTTTTAATCAGTAAGTCATGAGAGGCCTTTAACATACAAAATTACCTAGATTACTTAACGGTGCTGTAGCTGAATAAAGGTTCTTCCTTTTCTCTTTCACAAGAAGGGCCAGATTCCAGCAGCACATACATGAACAGCAACAAATTTTAAGAAAATGAATTCTGAGTATTTCTTCATGTTTTTCAGTAAATTAACTTCAGCTATGTTAATCAATTGTTGCATTCATTTACAAACTAAAGATTGGTAGAGTTTATAAAAAAACAGACAACAGTGATTTTCAAGCTTACTTACTCAAAACTGCCTGTTGTAGCATGAAGCAGTTTTAACACAGCAGAGAGGCATACACAGACACAACCCTGGCTTTGGCCACTGTATGTAATTAGGATTTGACCACAGTCTTCAGGTCGCAAACTTCTCAGCTTATTTGAATCACAGATTACAGTAAACAAGTAAATTCAGTGCCCTTTTCAAGATGACAGAAGGACAGCTTTCCCATATTCCCCACATACAAGCAATTAAAGATAATAATGATCTCAAAGAAAAATTTTTAGAAGCTTGTATAAATATAATTCTCCCTTTTCTTGAGGATTAAAACTCTTCAATAAGGTAACTATAAAGATGATTTTTAAATGTGAGGATTTTCTGCACCAGAAAAAAAATCCTGAAAACACACAGGTTTTCACATTTCCATCAAAAAAGTGAAAATGTTCTAGTTAGCAGACAAAGCTCTAATGCTCATTAATATTATCCAAGCTCACTTCCTAGCAGCTCTAAGACTTGGACAATAATTTTGTGCTAAATTTCAGTTCATCTGGAAGTTGCAGCTTTGAAAAGCGTCAGAGTAGTATATTATGCTAGGGAATAATACTGGGATTCTGGTTATTTCTAACCAATGGTGTTTAGAAATCAACTAAGAGAACAATGGAGATTAGGCTTTTGAAAAACTCAGCTGGTGGCTATTACAGTTGATCTAAGGACACCAGTTTACTATGTCTGGTTGTCAGAGGAGTTGCTAAGCACCAACTCTAAAGAATTCATAAAAAAGGCATTGATTATTAGACTGAAAAACTGCTGGTAGCAGTTGAAAAACACAGTCTTGTTTGATAGCTGAGTTATAGCCCTTGCCAACGGCCCTGGAGTACCCAATAGTGTCATTCTTTATCCTCCTGCACTGTGAGGAGCAGCAGACTAAAAAAATGTTTGTGGGTGGAAAAATGTGGCTTTAACTAGAAACCAGCAGATGATCTGAGAAGCCTGTCAGTTGAGAACTTACGTCTGCAATGTTCTCAGAGGAAATGGTTTCTCTTCATTCACACAGCGTACTGAACAGGCAAGGGCATTAGGGCCTTTCAACTGCACATGAGGTCTACACTACAGTTGTTAAGATAGCATTATAATAAAGCAGCTCTAATAGCTCTGGAGAGAGTAAAAGCGTTATTGGGGTTCTGAGGATAGTGTTAATGTTTTGAGTACAAAGAGTACTTATGCCATTCTAGTATACGAGTAGCTGGACAGTGGAGACACTTGCCTTATGACAGAGGCCATCAAATACTGCTGTCTGCTGTGTGCAGAAGCAAAGACTCATGTTCAGACGGAGGTGATCTGCATAGCTGCTAACAGTCTGCTCATTACAGATTGGACTCTTCAACCCATCCTATGAAAAGATCTTCAGGCACTTCCAGAACGTGAAATACAAGGGTGAGTGGCTATAAGCCTGCACTGGACTGAGAATGGCTAAGAGTATCAGATGTCACCCTGAGAGGGATTAAACCAGCTGAAGAAACAGTCCAGAAGTCCAGGCAAACCTGTCACAAACTGTGAAAGACTTACAAATGCAGTGCATTTCTGTGAAGAGTGTATGGCTAGCATGCACCACGTGTTTCTGACTGGGCCTTATTTCTTGTGCGTTGTGGTTTTTTTTGGCTAACATGGCCACAGTTTATCTTACAGAATTCTGATTTTGTATCTAAGACAAGATTTGTCTTAGAAATCTTTGTTGTAGGAAACCTAAAAAGCTGTATTCCTTTTTAAACTGGGATCATCTCTGTTAAAATGTATTTTTCTTTTCCTAGTGATACGACTGAAAGCATTCTACTTACTGAAAAGCAAATTCACTTCACTTGGTACACTACCTGTGTAGTAATGATGCAGCATTTAACACGAATCCCCTATTTTAGATCAAAGGGTCCAAGTCCCTGGTTTCAATATTCGAGAACTGCTTCCTGACAGACTGGATGAGTTTTATCGCTATGAAGGATCCCTGACAACTCCTCCTTGCTACCCTAGCGTTCTCTGGACAGTTTTCCGACACCCCGTTAAAATTTCACAAGAGCAGGCAAGTTTAAATACAGCACGTGTTTTCCTGATGGTGTCTGCTAAAGAACAGTAAACACATATTCTCGTTTCTGGGATTTCTTTTATGTTCCTGTAAAACTGAAAGATGACCATTGCTAAAATCCTTTAAGTGGGAAGAACAGCACAGAACTGACATAAATCAATATCCCATTACATTTGTAGTTAGCACATTTTCGGTGACCAGAATAAAAAAAGGACAGACAACTGCATAGCAATTGGTATAGTATCAGCTTGAAAATCACAGTCAAGTGAGACTAATTTCTGTTTTCACTATGTCCTTAACCCCTGCTTTGAGTCTTTCCATGAGTCACTTCCAGATCATTTTTGTTCAGGCTTCATGTCTGAACCCTATTCACTAAGTATTTGAGTGCTACTTTGATCCTGACTGACTTAGGTGTGAGAGGTTGGGTAGATGTTAAGTTTCTAAAAAGCATGTGATGTGTTATTTGACAATTTTGAATCCCCTGGCTTTTCTCCAACTCACTTTTTTTGCGCTCACCTAATTAACTTTTTTTGTTCTTAGGTGGCCACATAGACTAAAAAACTCCCAATAACTATCTTCTGATTCACCTAATTATAAACACAGGGGAAAAATGTTATTACCAAAATCTCTGATCAAATTACTGCATGCTCCTTGCTATGAAAGTCCATTCTTAACTCTGTCCACTCTGCCAAATCACGCCTTTACCAAAGTAGAGAGTTCTTTCATAAAGTTGCTTTTAGTAGTGCTTAGGAGTTAGACTGTGCTAGAGAGAACATGCTGCAAAGGGCCACCATGTTTCCTACCATCCAGTTTTCCTGGTGGATAATTACTAAGCAGGATTAGTTTTCTCAGGACATAAACAAAATACAGGTATGGGTTTGGAGATGTCACACTGTTTACACATTATTCTGCATGTATTTGGTCTCACAGGCCATGCAAGACTTAAGTAATACTTAATGTATCCTCTTCCCTTTGACTACCCCATTGCAATCAAACACACACTCTCAGTGATCACATACTGGCATTGCTTTTTCTGTATTCTGGGAGCTGAACAGAGTGCTTCCCTTTATAGTTACTGGCACTGGAAACAGCCATGTACTGCACAGAGAGTGATGACCCAGAACCCCTGGAAATGGTCGATAACTTCCGAAACGTTCAGGAATTTCATGAAAGACTGGTTTTTATCTCCTTCCGTGAAGGTAAGTCGTACGAACACTTCTGTGCAAAGAAACAGTGCGCAGTGATTTGTGTAAACTTGAAATATGGAAGTGGCAATCCTGTTGCACTGTACCGCTACAAAAATACAGCAATCTCATTTTCCTGCAGTTCACTTTGTTCCCTTTTCTTCTCTTACTGTACTGTTGCACAGGCAACTGTACAACAATAAGGTATTAAGAGAGTTTATAAGAAGGGTTTTTTCCACAATGGGTATCAGGCAAACCTTGCAACCCTTCTTATCAAAGGTAAGGACATAAAAGAAGGAAGACATGTTTGGCCTCGTCATGCTTAGCAGAAATACTTGCTGTCACTCTAAACATTAAACAGTTCTCTCCAGCTGAGCTGTTTCAGTCAGTATAAGTGCTTGAGCTGGCCTGTCTCACCAGTGACACTTGTTGGTTCTCAGCACTATCAGGGTTGTTTTTATGCAGACCACACATTTGAAGGGAATCAAAGGGAATCACAACTTTGCCTTTGGGGGAGACTGTTTTTGGGAAACTACACAGAATCAGAAGAGGTCCTTGAGGAATTCAAACTTGACAAATAAAAGTAATTCATAAATGAATGAAAAAAATTTGCCATCTTACGAGGAAGAACTGATTTAAAAGCTTAATTACGCAGTGTTACACAATGACAATGCATGGCGGGGGGGGGGGTGTTTTCCACAAAAACCTGCATTTGTGGTGAGAAGCTTAGCTGTGCCCCACAGTAAGGCATTTGAGTATACTGCTGGTGCAAAATGTATTGTTCCAATTTCTGTGTTGTCTTGCAAACAAGTTGTGAAGCTGGCACATACACTGAAGGCAGATGAATCTAGGCAAGCCACTACACTATTTGAAATTGAGACTAAAAGATTTTTAAAAGAAAAAGCATACTTCACAAAAAAGATTGGCCAAGCAGTAAACTTTCAAATTAATAAAACATGTTAGCACATCATTTTAACTTTGCCTGCTAGTTTCTTCACTGTTTAGATGAAAGAATGGAAAACACAGGAGTTGTCTGTACTGGGAAATTTCACGCAACAGCCACTGCGGGGAACAGTTCTCCCTGCAGGCATACTGCAGTAACTGTTCTTGCCATTCCCCTCTGCAGACAGCCCCTTTCATAATACATCTTTTCTAATATAAAGCCGTAAAGGAGAAAAGTGAAAATTTGAGATCAGCCAAAACAAATCCCACACAAAACACTTCTCTGAAATCAAAGATGATTTAGAGATTTAGATTTGTTACCAAAAGTTGGCTGGTTGTCTCTGCCAGATTAGCTGCATCAAAACTCCCAACGAGAACAGTGTGGAGCACCAGCAGCATTTGGCCCTTCTTTGAAGCTAATCTCCATCTTTGAGAGAAAACCCAGAGACAATTTCAAAAGTCATTCTGTGGCTGCGGACCATTTCAGTTCTCATGGAAACACTTTAAAATCTTTCTAAAGCTTCCCGTAAGAGGACATAACTGTACCATGAAGTTTCTTTTGAGTGCCTTCTCTGGAATTATTGCACATAACTTATTAATTATTTAACTATGTTGATGCTACTATCCTTGCTACTTAAACACATTTCTCTCATTGAGTTGTAATGATTTAGATTGTCACTTCCCTGTATTTTTACTGGAGTAAAAAATATTTAACAATTCCAAGTGGGCTGACTATATGGCTTGAACCACAATCCATGACTTCCCATTCTCCAGTTCTGCATTAAATCTCTACGTTTCATAATCTCCAGAGCTCCAGCGACAAAGGCTACATCTCCTTAACTGCTGCGTCTCCTGACTTTTATTTTATTAATCATTCTATCTGCAGTTAACATAGCAGATCCTCAGGAAAAGCCTTATGGACCAGGTCTATGAAGAAGGGCAGACTACAGTGCTAAAGGCAATACACAGTTTTCAGTGCAGTTCAGGGAGCCAGGCTACCTCAGCTTCTCATTTCTGTACACTCAGCAGAAAGCTACTGACTAGAAAAACAAATATTTTAACTTGCAGCACAGAAGCAGGGGCAGTGATTTAAGAAGAGATGGGCTACTTCCCAATTTTGAGGTGCAGAGAAACAGCATAACATATACTTTTGTTTAACATACGATTAAGGAGCCGAAGATGTTACACCTGGTGAGTAAAGTCATCACTATATGACTTTGTACTTTTTACTGAGCATCTTGAAAGATGCTCAGGTTCTCAAGGACCTTCCTGTCTGTACCAGGCTTCCAGTTTGTAAATAAAGGCCTAGGAAAGTGACTTTCCCCAAAGACAGATGAGTAGTTTTCATCTCCCATCTTCAGTCTGGAACCTAGGAACACATTCATTCCAGATCTCAAAAAAAAAGGTCCCTAAGCCTGTTGAGACTACAGTGCAATGCACTGTAAGCATCCACACTAATTCTTTCCAGTCAAGCAGCTAAAGCATTTTTCTGCTTTCATTGCCATTTCTCCATTTACCTTCTTGCTTATTTGCTGCTAAAGGTATCTTATCGTCTTTCCTATTACTAGCAGGGGAAATTGCTAGTTTATTTTAGTTATATCTTTCCTCTATTTAAAGCTACCATTTCTGCTTTGAATTACGGCTGAGAGAAGTCTCAATCATCTCTTTTCTCATTTTAATTTGTTCATAGCTTGGAGCCCAGTTTCAAGGTCTAAAACAAAATACTGAGTACTTGTTGGCTACTGTAATGTTGCATCAGTCTGCACCAGCTCACGTGTTATCTAAAAATAAGATTTTTCCCCTTCTGAAAGGCCATGAATACCTTTCTGCTATGCATGATGAAGAACCCCTGCAATCTCTGCTCAAGTGTAGTTCTCTGCAGTAATAACCTTAATCCTATTGCTTCAGAGTCAAGAACAAAGAACAACCTCCCTACCAGTTTATCAGCTAAGAAAATGGATTTGTTTGTATTATGTTGGTAACAAGTGGAAAGCTCATTTCTTGACTGTAATATGACTTTGCATTAGACAAAAGTTATTTCTGTGACTATATGCAACTGACATGCAGGGGCATATACAAGTCACACTTGGGATTTTGCTGGTTCTGTTCATTGATTTCTCATTGTATACTATATAAAGCCATAATCATAATATTCTCTTCTATCTTCATGGCTCTTACCAACCCTGTGCCACCACTTGCAGAGTATAATGGTTATAGAATAATGCCTCAATTTAATCTCATTTTAAAATGAGAACTACACTAGTAGTTCTCTTGTTGCTAGATTCTAACGAAAATATGTAAGCAAATTAGAGGTTTACCAAATCATGAACCATTCTTAATAGCCCCATAATAACAAACAAACTGGTATTAGTTGCACAAACAATATTTTGAGTAAACTAAAAGATGGCTAAATAGAGAAAAAGGGAAGGAACTACAGTATGTCAGTCCTTTTTCTGCTTTTGTGGATTGGCCAACTAGAAATATCCCTCTCCCTGCTGCATTCTTATATGACAAGAAAGAGGGTTAAGACTTCCTTCCCAAACCTCCAATCTCAAACACCAGCTGCCAACTAGAGAATTAGTTGGGTCCATAATGGCTATTTTAGCAATCTTCTTCAAATCTCTGCTCAAATCAAATTATGTACAATGATTTTAAACAGCTGAATCAGGATTTGCAATATGGCTGCCACGTTTCTGAGACTGTAAGGCATCCTCTGCAGGGTCTTTCTTAAACCCATGCACAAACAATCTACTATAGCAATGCCACTTGCAGAAACACTTCCTGAAGTAAAAGAAGTTCTGGAGTGAGCAGCTACCTTGTTTAAGACCAGTTTACTGTGGAATCCTAGAGATCCAACTTTTACTTTTTCTGCCCTCTCAATTTGTCAAGATTCAGTACCTGGGGGACTTGCAAGGGTATGTTGCCGATTGCTAACCGCATCTATGAGCCTGTGATTTTCTGAGCGAGGCTGGTCAGTTAGAAATGAGAAGTGCAGTTTTCCATCTGTTTCTTAAGCTGACCTTTCAGCATCTGACTACCTTCTCTCTGTAAATCATACTCAATACTTAAAAGGTAGAGAGTTAGAACCCATGATCCCAGTAACTGATAATCAGATACTATGTTTTTCATCCAGGAATCTCTAAATGCTTCACAGAAATAGCATAAGCATTATTATTTCCATCTCTGGGGGAAAATTTGACCCAGATGTGACTTTCTCAAAATTGTTGCTGTGAACCAGTGCCAAGAATAACATTTGGCTCTCCCTCTGCTCAGCCACATTATTTGGCTCCCATGCAGAGGTGACACCAGCTATAAAAGCATTTTCAATGTATCTTTAAAGTTGGCATGACCTACCAGAGTTGTATGGGTTATTGCCCATCCTGCTGTTCTCACCCAAGAACTGGTCTCTATGGCTACGAAAGGTATTACTCAGTGCTACTTTAATAGAAACCCCACTCAGTCTAAGTACATTTAATTACAGAAGCTCATTGACTCTATCAGTGAACCATAGAAAAATGTTCTACCCATTTCAGAAAAGGTATTCATCACCCCTGTAATCTCACATTCCACCTACTACAGTCACAAAGGCTTCCTCACAGGTGCAGCCCCTCACCTCAAGGGGGAAGGAGGGGGGGAGCAAGGAAAAAAAAGGGTTCCTGTCAAAGCACAATTAAAGTGCACCTGGTTGCTGGCTGCCAGTGCCCAGCCTGATGCAGCCAGGTGTACCACAGGTCAGAACAGAGCACACTTATTAAGAAGGGAAGAAGAAAGGAGAGGGCATACACAGTGGTATGGGCCAGTGAATCATACACAGTGGCTTGGGCCAGGCAACCACAGAAATTTGGGAAAGAAACGCTGTTGTGCATACCCCAGGCCCCTACCTAAGCAGGTTTTCAGAGCAACATTTCTGCCTTTTCAGTGTCAAGACTGAGGGTAGCCATCTTCACCTGAGCACAGACGCCACAAGATGGGGCCACTGAGGTGTCTTTTGTATCAAAAATGCAAATGACTGACGCATTCGGTCATCCGCATTTTGATGCCAATAATTAAAATCTAAATTCATGCTTACTTTTAACAAATACTAGTATTTCACAATGTCTCTAATCTTAAAGGATTATTCAGCAAAAATCAAACATGTTTATAATGTATTTTGCCTGCCAGCAGTCTATTCCAATAGAATCGGCTTCACATAAATGCAGCTGAAATTTATTGCAATGTTCAAATCTTCCACTGCCCACAAGTTAAATGGGAACTGGTGTCTAATTTTGATTATAGTACCATGCTGAAATACTATCTAACTAAATTTTGCAAGAAGGTCTCATCAAACAGAAATGCCTCCTACCCTTGTGCTTCAAACTACAAGCTCTTTTGCTACAATTATCTATCTGGTGTTATATTTTGTTGTCTGTTTGACACACCTTTACAAAACTCCCCCTTTTTTAAAATACAGTTTTTCTTCAACTCAATGGATTGCACACTTCTTCTGTTCAGTTGGACTTAAAATTAATAAAGCATTTAATGGGTTAAACGGGATAAGGTTAAACCCCAGGTTTTGTATTTATTTTCTCAACGGCTGATTTAATAAGAGAAAATATTTAGATGGAATACCTGAAATATGTCAGCCTCTCTCTTACAGGGTTCTGATGTTGCTTAGAAAGAAACAGTCATTTGATAAAATACAAAAAATAATGTGTAAATGACTTACGAAAATGCAGTTAAGAAAACAGTGCTTACCTTCAGGATCTTTGGGAAGGCCAAAATAAATAAAAATATTGTCATTGATAAAAATACATATTAAAGTCATTATCAAAGATAACATTATAATGATAATGCTTAAGATCTCAATGCAAACATGAGATCACTTGGTTCTTCATACTAATATCCCAAATTCATTCTTACCTGCTTAGATGCCTTTACGCAATGTTCTCAACAGCAAAGCACATCACTCTTCAGCTGTCCACATTCAGTACTGTTCTTCTACCTCGAAAAAACAAAAGGCATCAAATTTAACATCCTTAGTTGCCTGGGCTCAGTTCTTTGGTTTTCTTCTTATATTCCAAAGAGTTTTTTCATCTGCTACGCCTGTGCCTGCATGTTAGCTTTTTGACTTCAGTGGGTGTCTATATTCACAGCATTGTGAACTGTGGATCCAGTTGTGGGATTAGGACCTTCCAGTATACATCTGCGCAAAGTTATCCATTCCATAATTGCAAAGTGGTATAAACAGGCTGTAAGAAAGTCACAGATGCAGAATGAAAATGTTAGGACAGATTAGAGACTAACCTCCTCTCAAGTAAATGAAATTAACTGTTTTGTATGCTTTCCCTCTTCTTCTAGGTTTTGTTGTTTCTGTTGTGATAGTCTGCATTCTGGGAGTTCTCATCATTCTTGCAGTAGCCTTCTGGCTACTGAAGAGGAAAAGGTAAGATGTCCGGCTGCCACATCACAGGAAAAAAAGTCAAACCAATTTTTTCTTCTGACATGAGGAAGTGCTTCTGTGTGTGAAACCTTACACATTTTTTTGAATTGGTAATGTTTGACCTTTTATAAGATATGGTCTCTTCCTACAAGCCTTGATTTGTTTTTATCACTGTAGATGTTATTCCTCCTGTATCACATACTCCAAAGTAATTCAACTTTACTGACAGCAAAATATGTTTATAATGCTAAAAGGTCTCTACTTGCTGCAACCTTTGTGCCACAGTGGCCACCATTCTGCCATTCTAGGAATGGTTGGTTTTTGTGAAAAGCAACCATATAAGGTTGTTTTTCCACGAAACAATGATTACTGGGACAGTGCTTATGTAAACCCTGAAAAGATAAAAGGATAGGAAATAGGGAATTGTATGTGGGGAAAAATACAAAACCACTTTCCACTCTAGGTACTGACTGCTCCCACAAACAGTTAGGAAATGAGGATCCCTTTCCAGACTAAGTGGGACAAGCAGGCTGGGTCGATAACAGACTTAGCCAGTTTTTCTGTTTCTCAATGGCCATTTGTTCTTTTTCTTGTTCTTTTTGCTAGCATTGCTGCTCCTATTGCTTTTCAAATCCTTTCATTTTTTCCTAGAACAGTAAGTGAAACAAGACCCGGGGAATGAAGTTTTAGAAAAAGCTCTCCCAAAGGTCACATCATTAAAGGGGAAGAAATCTATACTGACGAGAGATCATTTAGCCAGACTGTTTGCCACAGAAGCCAAATGCTGGAAAAAAGACTAAGATTACAAACTTTCCTACAGACTGATCCCTTTGTGATCAGCATTGACTCTGCCACACAGAATGTGTTCTCCTGAAACATTTGTAACAATAAGCTACTGTGACATTTGCAGTGGTACAGAGAAAAATAATCTCATGCATACATAATGGACCATTTTAAGCAATCAATAGTGCTTTTCCTTCATTGGAATTGTATTTATTTATTACATTTGTTTTATTTCAGCTGCAAAAAGGGAGGCGAAGGCAACAGAGGAGTGATCTACAAACCAGGCATGTACAAGGAGGAAGAAGACATCTCCAAACTTTGATGCCCTGCTCTGTCACAAAAGCCCCTTTTTCATTCATAGCACTGATTTATTTTGCATTGGTGGAACACATCTCTTGTTCCTGGTTACTGATAAGCCTCAAGAGTGCTCTAAAAACATAACAGCCAAAAGTCTTCTGTAGCCCTTGTTCTCTTGTCTTCCAGGGAGATATGATCAGCGAACACTCCTGAGCTAAATTCCCGACCACGTTCTCTTCATCTTTGCTGCTTACTGAGTCTGGGTCTTCCAATTGATTTTACAGTCAATCCTAAAGTCCAATTTTATGGTTTGTTTAACACAGATTTTCCCACAGGTATTCAAATCTGAAGATACTCATCAAGCTACAAGCACTCTTCCCTGCTAAATCAAGGTATTGGCTTTAACATCATGAACATAAACAAGAAAAAGGGCAATGTGTATTTGAGATCAGAATTTGAACTAGCTTGTTCAGCAGATACAGTTTTTAAAATCACAGCAAATGATGCCAGTCCATTCACCAGTGACTTTGTAACAAATGCAAGGGGAAAAGACAAGTGTAAATGCAATGAGAGCCACATGGATTGTTAACAGGGTTCAAACCGAGGAACTCTGTGCTGAAAAGACACTACTGCTAGAGGAACAGCTCACTTTCCAGTTATTGCACAGCCTCACAAACCTGTTAGGGAGGTCAGCCTGTGTCTGTCATTGGAATTAGAGAAGCATCTTGTCTTATTATCCTGCTCTTATTTATAGTGTGTGTCTGAATGATGTGGAGATAACGCAACTGCTGGGGCTTTTAAGCAGACTTGCCATTTAAACATGAAATCTTGATTGATTTTAGAGAATATATTACAACTGCAATTATACAGTAGATGGTTTCACCAGTTTAGTTCTCTGAATTTAGTCATTTAATTATTACAAAGTAATCAAAATTATCTTTTCAAGTCTCATAAGCTAGATATTCTTGAGTCATGCACTTTTGAAAATGAGAAGCATAAACCTAACTGTGTTTCCACTGAAGACAATGTGAAATGTCACTGACTTCAGAAAGAATAGGGTTTAGCCAGCCTAGCACCAGATGTATACAGAATTCCTCTTGAATTTGACATCTAAAGAGAGAGTCTGAAATGCTTGTACTTCAGTATACAGGCAGGAAGTGATTGAGCACAGGCTTACACCCAAAATAACTTCAGCTCTGAATGCTGCTAAATGCTACTGGGGAAATTCAAATCTAAACTTTACACTTAGATCCACTTTACATTCAGTAGCACCACGACCACATCTGTGGTTTTAAATAAATAAATTGTTATTGTATGTGTTTTCTCCTTTAAAGATGGCAGATGCATACTTATGTTTTAGATTCTTCTCGTTCTGCCCCCAAGAAAAGTGTTTGATGTCAAAAGCAAGCTGTGACAGTGAAAGAAGAAACAACTTATTAATAATTACTGTACGTGAAACTTAGGAGCATAATCTTACAACTAAGTACATTGCATTTGCCAGCATTTTTTATCTTGCCTAAACAAGCACATAAAGATCATCTTGTAGAAATGTCTGAAATTACTTAAAAAGCAGCATTTGCGTGCTACGAGGAACATTACTTACTCTTTGAATACACGTGTTTAAAGACAAGAAGAGATAATAAATTTTTATGATGTTTCTTTGGTTTCTCTTATTTCTTCTAGAAGAGTAACATTTTAATCTTCAGCTCAGTTGATTAGAAACATTGATCAATCACTTTCTTTTGCATGAAACGTCCATGGCATCTGTAAAAAGAAGCATAAAAACCTCAGCCAAGTACTATATGCTTACTGTGAGTAGTCTCACATTACCAGCAAACATATTGCACATTAGGCAAAAAATTACTCCTTCAGAACTATTTCTTAAGCAAAAGAACAAACTCAAGAGGGATTCACACAAATCACATTCCTGCTACTCCCATTTGTAACACCCTCTAATTGCATGGAGTCCTCCTATGAAAGCCACGCTGCCTTTGAAAACTCAAGCACATGGGAATGTTTGTTTTTCTTTAATACTGTATTAACAGTTTGCACTGCCAGTGGTCCCTGAGCTGAAAGAATCCAAACGGGCCCTTCACGCACTATCATTTAATAAACCTATTGAAGTATCACATTTTTTTAAATACTTTCCAAGACATTTCTTTTGTCATTCTTATAGGTACAACATTTCATATGTCCGGAAAAATAAAGCATGATCAGAAAGGACAGATGTAGTTAACACACTACCCTAATAAAGTAAATCAAGTTACAAAAATCACAATTCACTCCTTTTTAAATTGAATTACTCATTTTTGAGGCTCCAATAGCAGAAATTAAGGTTACATAACTTAAGCCAGGAAAGAAGTGAGAGAGTTAGATGTCACACGGGGTGTAGAGCTCTCCTTCCATTTCCTTGTGATAGAAGGAAACCCATTCCTTTGTGTTACAATGCACCTGTAGCATAACTATATAACCTCAAGTCCAAACTTAAGAGTTTTCACTTCCTGTAAGCAAATATGAATATCCTCAAGGCGGTGTTTTACTGACTGCCTTACTTCCTGGTTTAGTCAAGAATCTCTCCTCTCAGGAAGAGGTTATTGAAATAGGAGCTACCAGGTTTTCTTTTGTTCTTTAGAAAGCAAAGCTTACTTCAGGACATCCTATCATAGTTTACATAACAAAGTTGGAAGTCAGCTGGTACACCTTTATCCAAACTGGTTGACCAATCACAAGACTATTCTGCTAAAAGGTGTGTACAGTGGGACAGTGATAAGTATCTTATTTTTACATTTTCTCCACTGTGAACAGTGTAGGGGTACAACACCTCTTGCACAACTAAGCGTATTTCAAAATTTGCTCAGGAAGCGTCAAGTCACAAAAAGTTCTGCATGTATCATATCTAGTGTATGAAAACAAACCCCAAAGGATTACTTTTAACATATACACCTGAAAGTTAATGCCCAACAAAAGCAAATTTTAACTTCTGAAAAAGCATATTAAATATAGAAGCTTTAAAAGAAAAACAGGCTTCTTGACTTCAGCTACAATGGTGGAAGAAAATTGAGTTGTTTTGCTACCACAAAGCTTACTGTGTGGATGCAAAAATGTTGTTTTCATTAATTCTGTAGCAAGGTCAATACATTAGTTCTCACCTAAGTTTAAGACGTAGTCCTCACTACATCTAACTTTAAATCTGTTACCCATAGTTAAACATATAAATTTAATACTGAATCATTTGTCTTATTATTGAAGAAAGCTACAGCTGAACTGTTAAGTTCTCAGATGTGTGATATCGATGAGGTTTGAATTGTGCATTTCAAACAGCTGCCTGACAAAAGGCAAGTTATGAAGTAAACAAATATTGATTTTTTTCCTCCCACTAAATTCAAGAAGACATCAGTTGCTCTAAATGTGTAGAGAGATTATACAGGATATTAGACACTATCTGGGATGCTGATGAGCTAAAAGGCATTCACTGTCCCTGCATAACAAGCAGCGTTTCAGACTCTGAAGGGAGAAAGTCTAAGTCCCCATGAGGATGAGGGTAATAAAGGATGGCACAGTGCGGATGCAGGAAAGTCTGCAGTATGTAACATGCAGTCCTGCAACATGCAGCGTGTCAGCTGCAGCCGTCTGTCCCAGAGTTTCATCCACTGCAGTGCTCAGGATCAGCAGACCCAGTAACACCAAACTGAAGGAACACACCAAACTACAAATACACATGGGAAAATCAAGTATGTCCCACAGCTGGGTAGACGGATACCCAGAACTGGACAACTGCTGGGAGGAATATTCCCCTCAATTTTCACACTACAAATAAATCATCAGTTCGTACCTCTGCTCATTTAGCAGCCTGATAATCTGCCCCACTTTCCACTTCTCCTACTGTCAAGACCTTAAGGAAATGAAACTGCCTGGTGAACTCACAAGAGCCGATGCCATCAAGTGGCTCAGAACAACCAGCGCCACTGTCAACCATTGCTTTTTTATTATTTCCAAGTAATCAAATTTTCTGAAATTCTAAAACAAAACTGTAAATAATTATTCTTATGCATTGAGTATATTGTGAAAAATCAGTTTATGACTTAATTGTGGTGTGGGGTTTTTTTTACCACAAATACAGCTTGGGACACAAAAATTCAAAAAGACACTGTGAGTCTTCTATTATTACCTTGCAAGGAATATTTAAATCTTATTAACACTTTATTTTATTTTCCTTGTTTTTCATTCTGCTTAAAAAAAGACAACCATTTTTCTTCATCACTAGAAAATGTAAACTGGAGCTTAACCTACCCTACAGATCTCTTTAAAAGAAGGCAATTTTTATACGTTCTACATTTAAAAAATGCCAGATAATCAGAAATATTACAGAAAAGTAAAATCTGACACCCTGTTTCAGTTGTGGCTGCCTATTCAACAAGTAAATGTTTACAGACAGACCTCAAATTCCGTGTACTTTCATTAAGCCCAAGGAAAGCAAACAGAAGACTTTGTAACACACACACACACACACACCATTTCCCACCATGTTCGTCCTTCAGTCAACGAAAACCCACCAGTGACTGCTGGATGGCCTTACACGGCTGTCTAACACTTGGAGTGGATGTACCCCACTGCCAAGAACAGTGCAGGCTGACACAACTATGTATCCAGCACCAGGATACGCAGAGGATCCGTTTCTTTAACGTGAAGGTGCAAGTATGTGCTTGGCTCTTCACAGCATAAGTAAGAAGTAACGAAGCGACGGTGGCTTGCAAGCCTTGGGGAACCAAGCAGCTCACACAACCAGTTAAATGTTTTGGTGGTACCGGTTTTAGGTAACCTGATTACATTAAAAGCCTTTCTTGACCATCCCAGAGGCTCTGCCCATGTTCGAACCTGGAACTGTAACCCACTTACTGCATAGCTTTAGACTACTTCTCTCTTCACTACTTTTCCTGAAACTCACAGAGTTGTTCTATAACTAACCTAACTCGTTGCACCCCGTCCACTCATAAAAAGACTTTCTACCACAATATGGCAGCTACAGTTTTAGAACATAGTTCCTCACTGAGAAAAGACTGCTGGCCAGCAAATCAACACCTGTTATTAGGATCATTCAAAGTAAGTAATTGTATTGATAAAACACATTCCTGTGAATGTTAAATTCTACTTTGCCATTCTTTCAGTTTGAGCTATTACAAAACAGTGTCAAAGCCATTTTGCAAAAATGGTTTTACAAGCCTTCCTATTTCTGACCAGCTAAACAGAAAAGTGGTTAAACCAGAAATAATACCCATCACTTGTACCTAAGTCTTCATCAGCACGAGTAGTGACAATATACTAAACTACCACGTAGCTTTTTAATGTGAAATTACGAAACAAAAGTTCCCCAGACTACTTTTAGCCTGTTTCACGAAAGTGCACGAAGTTGTTTCTGTGGTATCCTAGGACTGCAGTAAGATACATAAATGAGTCCCTGTTTAACTCTCCTCTTTTCAATTCTTAGTACAATCATTGAGAAATGTAAAGCAATTGTCCGTGGATGAAAACCACTATACCTCAACTGAAGTAATCTGTATCATAACTCACATTAGCTGCAGATACTTACCTAGACCTCAGGAAGAAAAGGAAGAGAGACCGTCAAACAAGTCTACATTTAAAATGTGCATTGTTACCAAATCAGATCTCATTATCAAAGTCAGTAAAATAGATGTAAATTAACTTAAAACTAAATGTTTATGACAATTTAAAAAAAACAAAACTTGGAAATCTTGCACATTCTCATTAATATATTACCTTTATTTGAACAAAGTATATATATATTGCATAGTCTCAGAAAAAAAGCAATAGTTCCAAAAAAAGAACTCAAAAGTCCAACTATTTTGTTCTTTTAAACACCTAATTAACAACTGTTACTAAAAATAATATGCAAGACAAACAGTTTCTGATTCCAGAGAAGTAAAATGGCACCATCTAGTGACTTACAGATGAGAAAATCAAGTCCGGAAAGTTGTCATTTACTTCCTCACAACACCATGCATTCAAGTTTGGAAACAACAGCAAAAGGAAACTGAAAAATAAACATGAATGCTGGAACACTTACTATAGAACAAGGAATTGAAAGTCAAGTGTTATTACCCAAGGATTATTTTTCTACCAAACTAGGTACCTATCATCTTTAGTATAATAAAATGTTTTTGGAGGAACATACAATAAAAATTTAATAGCCACATACTACTGACCCAAATATCTTCCCAGGAAAGCCAAATGCTTTTTAAGCAATGGCAACAACAGCTTATTAAGGAGTTTTCTACCAGTTAATGATAACACACACAGCTGTCAAAATTTATAAATAAAAATCAACTAATTTCAATGCATCTAACTCTTCACTGATAAAATACGGCAGCAGCCCCTTCTTTTCAATTAATAACACCACATCATATTTGCACAGGCACCGTGATCCTACATGATTATCTTCACTGATTCACATTTCCAGCAGATTGCCTAAAAGCTGCCAGCATAGAACATTTCTAAGCTAGTTTTACAGAACTAAACTTTAACTGCTTCTGTTACACACATTGCATACATTTTATAAAATCTTCCAGGAATTCATGCACTAGAAAAATATAGACAAAAGCAGGATGTTTGCTACTCTCTGTATTTTTTCTGCTGTGCTTTTCTTAAAGGGATATATTGAAAAAAAAATTTAGTCACATTTTTCTCAACAAGTAGTCATATGCCCCCTGGAGGACTATCAAAGAGGGCTTTTACTTTAGGAATTGCTATACAAAAAGTGGAAGAGTGAAGGAGGCTGTGCAGTGGAGATTCTACACTCTTCAGACATTTCTCACCAATGTTCCCTTTTGTGTTCTTTGCTCTCTGTGTGTATTTAATAAATACAAAGAACAGTTTCTTGCTTTGCTAGAAAAGTTAAAGTCTCTAGCAACTCAAAAAAATCCCCACCAAAACCCACCACTCTAAACTTTTAGGGTATCCCACCCTAAAAAGTGGGACAAGTTGAAGTTATAGCATCAGGGAATTATCTTTTTCTTACACACTGAGACACTGAAAATACTTTGTGAAGAACATTACAGTGATCTGTAGCTCTGCTGGCTTCTCACTTATCCATAGCTCTATGGCAGGGCAAAGAATACTACCTACTCCTAATAAAAACAAGATAAATAAGGTTAACTGCTTATGCTAACAGGGTTGAAAGCTTTTAAGAAAAGCAACAGACAGGAGAGCTGGCATTGCTCCATACTGTTGCAATATTCAGCAAAAATAAGTAAAAAAAAAAAATCATCACGGAAATCACAGAAGAGCAAGCTACTACAAACTGCTACAGGTATGGACCATACTCCAAAAATACACGGCTAAAATCCTGTCTGGTTAGAACAAGCACTGGGTCAAACAATTCAATTTTAGCCACTAACTTCAATGTATGCAGCTGGCCCAGATCAAATTATCTTTCTATTTCTATGAACCACTTCACCACACAAATATCTATTTCAGCTTTAGCAGAGCACAGAAACATGTATTTGAACAGACTGTCCTTCCTCTTTCAGAACTGATTTCAATTCAAGCTGAAATTTCTGCCTGCAAGAATGGTCTTCAGCTGACACACAGTAAAAATGGGACTCTTGTAATCAGTCGTGAGAACACCTGCAGAGCTCACTTGTATGATTTTCAAATTGTGATTTTTAAAAAAACCCACAAACTTTATTTGCAAATATGTGGGGGTATTATTTATAAAATTTAATTGTCACTTGTTTTAACCATCATGGAGACAAACACAGTGGAAGTCCACAGACTCCCATTTGAAATGATGACTTTTCCAATCTCAGCTACAGATACAGTCATGGGACTAAAACAGCAAATGCTTCTGGTCATAAAAAGCAGTAAAGTAAGGAAAACACATGTTAAGAGTATCTTCTGATTCTAAAATTTTGTATTAATACCTTGAAGGAAAAGGCATGCAAATAATTCAAAGAGAATACATGAACAAATATGCCTTTTAGGACTAGCTGTTACTGTATTCTGTCTTTAAATTGGTTGCACTAAACTTTTCACAACCTGATGTTCACATGCTGAATTAGTAACATAATTAAAAAGAGATACATTAAACTGCCCCCTAAAGTTAAAAGGAAAAATGATAATTTCTACTACTTAAAGCCTAATAACAAGGGACTTCACTAAGATGTAAAGTTTAGGACCCTGCACGTCTCGAAATAAAAGTAGCAGAAAATTTCAGAGGAAAACTTGCTCGTGTTCTAAACCTCGCTTTTCATGTAGGTGAACCTCTCTGCAGGGGAGCCTGAGCTCACTTGTTAGAAACCACTGCTCTAGATCAGAGCAGACAGACTTGCCATGGAGTCTCTCAAGAGGCACTTAAGCATCTGACATCTCCTTTAAAAACAGAAGGAGCATAAACTTTTAGATATTGGATTAGCGAAACTAGTGAGCATGGTAGTACGTTACCAGGGTATGGAGGTCTTTTTATTTAATTTTATTAATAGATGGTATCACTTAAAACATTCTAACTACGGTAAATGCGCAAAGACAGTCAACATACCTCTATAGCTGAATCTTTGATATTTAATGTAATGTAATAATTGGCACAGTTGTCATAACACAGTCTTCATCTTGGTTGCACAGGAAATGCTTAGGGCACTCTGACTGACTTCATACTTTTTTGTATGCTACAGACACAATCATGTCTTCACAAAAGACATGCAATGCACGTGTCTGTCAAAAAGCTGTCAAAAGTCCAGTGGAATCAGGTAGCTAACTCACTGGTATGGAGGAATATGCACTAATCAAAATCAGTGTTGGTCACCTTTTTCCCAAAGCAAGAAGATTTTGGCAAGATTTTTGGACCACACATCAAAGTTTTCACTTGTTACTTGGAAACTGAAAATAAACATAATATCTTTTTCTCTTGGTTTAACATCGGAAATGAAGCTCTTGAAAGATAATCGGCAAAAACAACCTCGTTATCATTTTGCACATATTACCTGAATTATAAGAAACTACCCATAAAGAACATTTACTGTTTGAGTTATTAAAGATTACACTTCTGTCATAAATTGGTAGTTTCAGGGTAATTAAGTATTACAGAATGCTACACATGCAATTTCAGGTCAGTGAAACATGCTGTTGCTTTTGCACTCAACCATAGTCACTCATCTGACATTCTATATAGCAGTCACAAGACAACATATCATGATATCAAAGGCTACCATATGACACTGCAACCCACTTCTCAGAAAACTTACCTGACTCTACAAACTTTGTGTTCTCATCTAGGCAGAATTTAAATGAAGGGAAAAAACTCTTTTAAAGGTCAGATTAAATATTTCATTCTATATCCCTAAGCAAAATGCAGTCTGAAAAGTTTATTATCATTTAATCACTTTGATCTTTACAGAAAGAGCTACAGTGCCATAAGTTGAAGAAAACTGGCACGCACTAATAACAATAACTCATGAAAACTTCCAAATATATGGTTGAAAAGGAGTTTGCTCTAACACAAACTTTTAATGAAGAGCCATGAAAAATGCAATATAAACGACTTTTCTTTAAATTCTCTTTCTTTCTAAGAGGTGGCCCTTTACTATGGAAGAAAGTTCAAGGGTTAGTTAATAGGGCTAATGCTATTAGCCCTATTTAATCTCCAGTTTGCATCACAGACTTAAACTTAAAAATTAAAGTTCCTAAGTTGTATTATTTGCTTTAAGGCTGCAATAATTTTATTTTCTGTTGTTAAACCTAACTCTTGAGAAAGAGAACTGCTGATATTGAATACTATTAGCTACTTGTCCAGTATGATTCCACACTTAGTAAATCTCCAGTGAATGGGAAATAACACAACTTACTTCAGAAGTCTGTTGTAGGTAAATTGGAATAGTTCTAGAAACACCATTCCAAAGATGAGCACGTTTCTCCATGCTGATGCTTGATGGCTACCACCAATTTGCACAGCAACAAACCACACAAGGGAAGAAAGCAGCAGGGAGACCAGTCAGATAAAAGCCTTTGAATCAAAGAGGAGGAACCAAAAACCCAAAGAACTGTTACACATATTGCACTTTCCACTAGCATCTGAAATTTCTAATAAGGATCTTCATGACGCAAATAAATTGGTTAGAAAGTTGCAGAGTAAATACCACAAAAGAAATATATTCTAAAGAAAAGTGCATTTCCCATGACAAGAAACTATTTTTTAATTTTAAGAAACATTAAACTAGCAATTTCATCTCTGATGTGGACAGGGTGGTTAAAAAACAGTTAAATAACTCTACCCACTTATGCAAACTACATTACTTCTGAAAGAGGAAGGACTAGCCTAATTATGCTGTGTGAGAAAATACAGAAAAGCAGGACCAGTTTCTACAAACACTTTTGGTAAAGTCTGTTTCCATAGCTATAGTCCTTGGGAATACCTGCTAGGCACCAAAAATGAAAGAACAGTAACTTGAAATGAATTAAAAAGTGCATGTGAAAACAGAGAGCCTGCCTAAACATTGGATGTGGAACAGGCCCAAGCTGGTGAGCACAGGACCGCGTGCTGTGGGGGCTCGGTGCCAGGCCTTCCCCAGCTGGGGCACTTTAGACACCTCTGCAGGGCACGCCAGCCCGCCAGGGCAGCCGGAGCAGCACAGAGGCTGTGCACCCCTGCACCCGGGGTGCTCACCCACCCGTGCCCACTTACTGTAACGCAGCATTGGGAGCTTCCTCACAAATGCCTCACGAGTAACCAAACCTCAGCCACCACCACGTAGAGATCCCCGTTTCTTTACCTCCGCGCACTACAGCACAGCAGTGAGGTGTCCACACGACACAGCCTGTGCCTGGCACCCCAGCGATCTGCCCCGGATGAGTGACTGAGGGCACGGGACACGGGGTTGGGGACATTTATGGCCAACGGCCACAGCTGCGGAGGATCCCTGTGGGGACCCTGGGCGAAGGTCCCCGGCAGCCGCCCGGGCCTGCGAGGCCGTGCTCCAGGACCACGCGAAGGCTAGTTTTCTGGGGCAGATGTGCCCGGACCCACGCAGGGCGACCGGCAGCCCTCACCGGCACCCCCGGCCGGTGGGTGTGGGGTACCCGCGGCAGCGGCCCCTCAGAAACGCCTGAGGAGAGACCAGGGCGCGGGTGCCGCCGCCGCCATCTCAGAAAATCGCCCTACCCGTAGGGACGGCCCGGCTATGCGAGACCGAAACCGCCGCACAGCGCCGACTGCTGGGCGCGGAGACCAGGCCCGGCCGGCTCCGGGCCCGGCGGCCCCCCTCATCCCCCTCCCGGCCGGCAGCACGGGACGGCCTCCGGCGGGCCCGCTGCCCCCGAGGGCGCCGCCTGCCGTCGCACCGCGCCCACCCGTCGAGGAGGGAGGCGGCGCGCGGCTCCAGAGCGCCGGCCCGAGGGCGCCGAGCCCGCGCGCCGGGAAGGCGGCCGCTGCCACAGCGCGGCGCCGGTCCCGGCCCCGACCGCCGCTGAGGCGAGGGGCAGCTGCCGGCGGCTCGGCCCTGCCCGGCCCCGGAGAGGGTGCCCAGCGTCGTCCCTTTCCCCGGCGGCGCCGTGGGGTGGTCGGTGTCCGACGCCCGGCCCCGGCGGCCTCTCTGCCCCAACCCCACTTTGCAGGAAGCCGTGCTCGGATCCCGGCACCGCCCGTGCGCACGGAAACCAGCGCGTATTGTGCCAGAAAGGCGGACGGAAGGCAACAGCCCTGCGTGCGCTGCCAGGGCTGTGGCGCCCGGCCTCCGCGCTCTCTCCTCTGCCCCTGAGGGCGGGGCCGCCGCCTCTGCCGCTATCCCCACAGCCCGGGTGGTTCCCCTACACCCAGGTGTGCGGCTGCCCGCCGCGACCGACCTGCCGCCACGGCCGCCTCCGGGCTGAGAGGGAGGGCGCTGACGGCGCGGGCCGGCGCCGCTCCCCTCAGCCGGCGTGGGGCGGGAAGAGGGGTCTGGCCGTACCTACTGCGGCGGCCTGGGAGCGGAAACGGCTTCTGTTCTACCTTCTGCTTCTCTGGGTTTTTTCCTCCCCTCCCTTGAAACAGATAAAGTATCTGCAGACTAACGCAGCAGCGTGCACTAGCTAGGACATGGCAAAGAACAGTTAATTAATTAAACACACACTATTTAATTAAAAACACACTATGCCCATACCCATACTTAGCACAGGGAGGTGCTTGGCCATTTCCTAATGTCAAGTACACTTACCACTGCTGTTCTGGAAAACTACTTACAAACAGTATTTAAGACACAGGTGGCTGCCTTTTTCCTGCACTTTATTGGTTCAGAGCACAAACGTGCGTTTTACAAAATCATTGCATTTCAGGTGAGGACGCTCAGCAGCGGCATTCAGTGGCATTAGACATCAATCTCATGGACAGAACTTGCTCAGGCTTCTCAGAAAAATTCCATCCATCTAAAATACATACTAGAGCTAGTTAGTTGCTATGTTGCCTGGGGAAAAAGAAAAAGGAGAGTAACAGGATTTGCAAATAGCCTTGAAAATAAATTAAGCATTCAACTTTTCTTTAGAAAGAAGGCGTTATTGACATCATAATTTGCACTCCACTTGCAGTTAAGCAGGTAAGTAACAACTTCACTTTTCTAAATTTTTCCAGAATTCTTGTTCACTTTAAAGTCAGTATAATGTATTCAGTAGTACAGTTCAAGTTACACATGCTTTCCACAATGCATTAAACTTGTTAATTCGTCAGACGAGGAAAATGCTCGTATCCTGCTCAAAGCATACAACTTTTTTTTCACAAACTGAAAGAACAATATGTACTGAATATGAGCTCGGGGGAATTTATAACATTTGTCCACACCAGAAGCTTAGTGCTAATGTGCTCTGCTGAAGACAGTTTAAAAAAAAAAAAAGACAGCAACTACAGAACACCCCAGAGCACTAAAAATTCTCTTCAGCATTCCATTCCACACCCTTTCTTTAAACCTTTAGATGGCAAGAACAACATTATACAATATAAAAGCTTAATTTAGGTATTCCTTGAAGATGAAAATAATTTTTGTTTAGAAAGATTCTAAAATCTTACATTGTATTGATTACTTCGTATAGTTCAAGAACTCTGAAGAGCCACTAGTCAAGCAAGATGGAAGAAGAATCATTTAGGAAATCGGCAATTTACCAGATTGTAAAAGCTGGATACATTCTACACATGTACCAACAACTTGCCTCTGGTCTACAAGTGCGCACTATTTGTATAGTAATTGCTAGTCTGCAAGCAAAAATAGATCCAGGAACTGTAATAAGTCACCATTTTTAAGCAGTGTAAGTATGCCAGCTATTTCCTTTCAACAACTGGAGCATGCAAATGTATTTAAAATGTTATTGGGATGCAGATGCATGCCACTAACTTCTGTGAGAACTGAAGGACTTGCAGAAGTGATTTTAGGACTGCTGAGCATCTAGAACCAGTTCAGATCAAGGGGATCTGTAAGATAATGGTCCTAAAGCAGCAAACTTGTCTGCCAGAAGCACTCTGGGGAAAAAAAAAAAACCCACCACAAACACAAAACCAACAAATATTAAGGTGTAACAAGAATCGAACTCCAGCTTTCTGTTGCTTAAGGTAAAGAGACAATACGTCCTTTCAGCTAAATACAGTTTATTAGATGAAAGTGTAAAAAGCATAACCTTTAGAAGCTATTTGTCATCCCTGTGTTTCCCATTTATTCCCTAGGGTGCCCACTTGGGTGTGCCAACCACTAATCCACTTTTGTCTTGGGTAGACAAAAACATTCTTTCCTTAGGCACACTAATTTTCATACCAATTGTGATTTACTGACAAAGCACAGTAATTTGAAAGGCAAGAACTATTGATAATATAATAGCCAACAGATATTTCTGTCAAAACCCTCAATATTCAGTATTGAAGGAAGCTGGAAAAACAGTATTTGCTACAGTAATTAATGATATTTGTGCCTCAGGTTACTTAAGAGTTATAACTTCTACATAACACTAATTTAAAACAACAGCAGCAAAAATCTTAACAGCTTGAATAGATAGTTCTTAAATCAAATTGGAGATTGTGTCTTGTTATCTTTACTGGCATTGCTCAGAAATTACTTTGGAAGGGTATTTAATGACACTAGCTGTCTGGAAAAATGGTTCCTTATGAAGCTGAAAGTCATTGAAATAATACACTTACATTTAAGCAATCACTACAGGAATAGAGGATATTTCAGGAAAAATTTAAAGAACAATCAAGTTTAGGAACAAGCAAAGGCCATACAAAACCCCTCATAGTTTTCCAATGAAGTTAAAGCAAAGCATTACAGATGCAACTCAGCTGGACACCTTTCCACAACAGATGTATCAAAAAGAGCAGAAATGCCAACTGTATAAAAACTACATGGAATATTTCATACAAAATACTCCAAATACTTTTCATTATGTAACTTTTATTTGACACACACACTGTGGTAAAAAAGTTCACATGGAATAATAAAACCATCGGAGTGTGAAGGGTTTTTAGGGCTTGGGTTTGGTTTTTTTGTCTATACACATCAATACACAATTAATGATTTTGTTTACAAGTTAACCACATAACAAGTTCACTTTATCTGCAGGAGCTTTTCACATTACACCTTTATACCGGAGATAAAATGTGCTTAAACACACACAGTAGAACACTTCTATTTCAAAATTAAGCATCTTCTCAAGGACTATACTTTTTTAATTCTTAATTTAGTAGCTATATAGCATTAAAATAACTGTAATTGAAGTTTTAGTCGCAAAAATGTTCGTAAGGCCATAGGAATGCACTAAAATACTTAAATTCACCAGAGACAAGAAAAATCAATGGAAATCCTGCTTTTGTGGAAGAAGAAAATACAGGTTTTATTTATAAGAATGAGAATGGCATAAGTAGTTCAGTGAATGGAGGAGAAGAGAGACCTATTATCACCTACAGACCAATCTTTAAGTTTAACATTGCAAAATTTCAGTTACATTAATAGATAACCAATTAACAGATGCATTTTCACAAATAACACATTTAAGCATTTTACATACTATTCATATACTTTCAAATCATTATCCATTCACAATATTTCAATGTCATATGTATATTCATGACTTCTTTATTCACTTGTGAAAATGATCCACTTAATTCACTTGACTTCAGCAGACTAGTATGGGAAAGGTACTTACAATGGGAAATATTTTCTGTAAAAAGAACTACAGGTCTTACAAGTCAATTAGCATTTTTAAGACTGTCCCCCAAACAGAAAAGTGAGCTGTGTTAAGTTTCGTGAGTGGTTTAAACTTTAGCAATAATAGAACTTCCAGACAATAAGTAAATCAAATATTCTATATACACTCAACAAAAACTTCTTGTGCATGTTTGCTGAGCACAGACTGAAAGCTAAAATTGCAAAGCACTGAAACCGGTTTGGTTTTTTTTTTGTTTGTTTGTTTTTTTTAACCATTTAGAAAAATATTGGTCAAGATATAGTGCACAGACATGCGGCTGAGGGATAGAGTCCATAAAACTCAACAGCATAAGCAGCATTTTTGTTTTATCAAAATCCACCAAAAAATGTCTGCCTTTTCCAAAAGGTTAATGAGAATTTCTGGAACAAAACAGAAATACATTTGTTGCTTAATGAATAATGATTATATGACTTTAATTCTAATGGACATTAGAATACTAGCTAATTGACTGAGGTATAGTTAAGCGTCCTTCAAAATTTAATTATATAGTCGTGAGCAAAGCAGCAACAGAGACTGCACAAAACAATCATAGTGATATTAGAAAAGCCTGTAGTACCCAGCATCTGATGCGTAGGCAGAACATACCATATATCATCACCCGCTTGTCTAAAGGAAAATATAGCTAAAAAAATTCCCAGTAAAACATACAGCTGATTTGCACGCTAAGATACAGCACATTTTTCAATCTCTGACAAGGCAGACTGTACACAGAAAGAGGTCTTTACTGACCAAAAGTTAGCACACCGATAAAGTGCAGCCACTCAGCCATTTAATACTGCTGGAGAAAAGGGGTGGGGGCAAAACAACAAAGAAAGAGAGAGAAATCTGCATTTTACCTTATCCATAAGACCACATGAAATTAGAATTCTTCAGTTTCAGCAGGGGACAACAAAATTGCATTAAATTCTTCTACAAATAGAAAAAGATGAACTTTACATGAACATTAAGCAAAGTGAAGTATTTACTGCATTATTTTATCATGCATAAAGTGAATTTCCTATGGTCTTACCTCACATTTATGTACAGTTTAGCACAGCTAAATGTAAGAAAATAGCAATTTTTTTTTCTCTTCCCACCCCCCCCACCCCCCCCGACCAGATACCCCAATTCGCTGCTGCTTCAAGAAGCACTTCATAGGCTCTACTACTTACAGGCTCTTTCAAAGGGAAGTTCATGGAGACTAATATTGAATGAACATTTAACTGCACAGCGAAGACAGGAAAAACAATACAAAGCATTCTGTAAACGGTGCCAAACACAGAACATGTCAGTTTTGGTTTGTAGACAACCCCTGAGATAAAAATCAAAGTATTACGACACCAAATCAGTCAGAGGTAAATTACTGAAAATAAACAACATTCATAATTGGTGTCACAACACTTTCTGTATAGAAGCACTTTTTTTAACCATACAGTAAAACATAACTGCTTTAGCCTGTCCTAGAAAAACATCAAGGGTAGACAACAGAGCAGTTAGGGTTGCTTTGTTTTTTTCACTAAACCTTGCTGCCATGAAGATTCTTTTGTTTTAGTGCAGCAACAGCAGTTTATGAGATTCCCCATCTAGTTATAATAACTATTTCTATTAAACTACATGCGGGGACAGGTTGATAACCACTTAAAACTTTATGGAACCAGCTACTAATGTTAAACCTTTTAAAATCAGCAGTCTTTAAATCTAATGCTACTGGCCCGTTCACTTTCAAAATATTTACAACAGACCCAGAGATGACGAATTCAGTACCTGACACCACAAAATGAAGCGGTTATCTGGGTTAACAACCAACTCACTGTTTACGACTCTAGACAATGTAGTGAAGCAAAAGCAAGCACGTCAGACGTTAACTTTGACAGTGACAGAATGCACCTATCCCCTAACAACAAACATACCGGACACAAACTTGTAGTTAAAGCTTACAATGGTCCAAGTTTGGCACATCAACAGAACTGAAGCACCTGTTTTCATTGCTCATTGGAGGAAATTTTTCAGAAGACAATAAAAAAAGTAGTAGAACAAAGACTAGGTTATACAATGCTCAATTGAGTAAAAAAAGGCAACTATCAATTCTGCTTCTAACAGTCTAGGTCACTATACCAGTTTTTGATGTAAAAATAACTTAACTGCTTGAGCAGACCAATGAGGGCTTCACACATTCAGCATTAACTGCATAACTAACAGTACATTATAGCCCCAATGTGACCATTTCCTTCGGGCCAGACTGGATAAACTTTAGCCACTTGCACAGGAAGCTAGTTTTTGGACACCTCTGTGGTCAAGGGTCAATGCTCACAGACATTAATGAACTATCCTTAGAATTACAGTAGAAATGGAAGTCACCTTTAGAAGCAGTCATTTCTGAACAAACGAATCCACAAAGAGGTTACTCAAAACTCATGCATTCAGCTTCCACAAGCCACTTAAGTGATAGTGATGAGGCCAGTTTGTGAGGACGACTTCAACTCCAGAGAGTACTTCCTCATCAGAAGCAAACAAGGTGCAGACAGTTTGAGCTAACGAAGGGAAGTTAAGTGAGGAAAGACGCTGTGTTTATTCAGATAACTGAAAGGTGCATCTGTGAATCAGACAGTGACTGGCAATTCAGAACACAACTTTGCTAAGCCTGGTAAAGAAAGAAAAGCAACATAGTACATTCAGAACAGAAGCCATAGCTTCTGCATGAACAGATTTGTGCATCTAAGAGACAAAACCCATACAAATATTTAAATGCCAATTGTTAACAGTAATTCTCATCAATAGAGTGTCAACATCCATACTGCAGTCATGGCCACAAGTATACAGCATAGAAAATAATGGAAATGAGACTTAATTTTATCCCTGGCTCTTCTGCTTGAAAATAAATTTGTTTAAAAAGAGCAAGAAAAACCTGCACAAATCTGCTAAGAATCTTTCTTACAAGTCAAACTGTGCAAATACAAATGTAAGATTGTGCTGTAACAGGCAGTAAGAGGCCAATATGGATGTGCAAAGTTAAAAGAAACATAGCAGCTTCTGCAACAGGCAATAAAACAGAAAGTAAAAAAGGAAACAAGTTAACTCTTGCATTTGTGTCTCCACTTCATAGCTTCCGTATCTGAGAAAGAAGAGCCTGACAGGTCAATAGGCTTAGTGAGCAAAATCCACTTGGTATTTTGTGTATCGCAGTCTACGTTCAATGGAGCTCTCAGCAGCAGCTTGGTGGTATTATTTCTCAGGCTTTGTGACCCTGTGCTTTCAAAGAAGCAGAAGTTCTAAGTGTGCTGCAGTCTATCATTAGAAGTTCATCAAAGTAGCGTGCATCGAAAGAAGCTGCTCTTCTTAGATCGGTTTTCTGTTATTTTTACTGGCCCACCTGCCCCTGATGAACTGTTGTCATTCTGAAAGAGAAAAAGAGTATCAACATCATAAAATGCAGAAAAAAAATAAGTCTAGCTTTCCTAGTTTCACTCCCCGCTTCCCCCCGCTTGTAAACCAATAAGCAAAGCAGAGGTTTGTTGCAACTTGAGCACCTCAATTATCTAGACTGTTAAATCACTCAGTAAAACTGCCTACTTTAAAAAGAAACACTTATCCAACAATCCATATCTCAAGTATTAGCTGAAGGAGTGACTACATAATTTGACGTTTAATAAAGCCGGGATCACATCATTACATTTCAAAAGAATGCATCAGTTTCAGGCTGCCTAATGATAATGTTCATGAAAAATAAAGAACAATTACACACTGATGTGTAATAAAGTGTGATAAAGCACTGTTTGCTCAAATTTGATGTAGCATTCCACTGTAATCCCCAGGAGTTTTTTCGTAGGGCTACTGCTCAGCCAGTTATTCTAGCAGTCATGCTATAATATGTGTATATTATGATATAATAATATGCCAATTGGAAATACAAACCATTTTTCTGTTGAGCTTTGTCATAATGTCCCGTGCAAGTGTGAAAAATGCCTAGTGAGGAATGAGAGGAAAAAAAAAAAAGAGTTAGTCACAAGACACATTAAAGACAAGATAGATTTGGAGTAGCCAGACACCTCAACAGTACAGTGTTCTGTAGGCCACTGCTAGCACTTCGAGCTGCAAGGCACTCTATGTACAATAGCTGTTTGCATAAAACTGCAACAAGCATGCTTTAGAAGAAAAAAAAATGTTTTCTTTTTAGTCTCCACCCTTCCAGTCTTTGAAACAGGTGAACAGACTATCCCATCGCATACCTCTTGGGAAAAACAACAAAATACAAACCTTCTCAAGCAAAGGTTGCATACACTAATATTTTATTATTTTTATTTGCCAAACTGTACTGTGCATCGCAACTAGAAACTCACAGAAACGTTTGAGGATGGCATGCCTGGGAGTTCACATTAAGGTTAGCTTGCTTTCTGTCCTCCAAAAGTTTCGCTCCTTGGCCAGCTATAATGTTATTTATGCTACCAACATCCCTATTTAAAAAAACAAAACAAAACAAAAAAAACAAACCCAAAAAACCACACACTGGCAAATCTCAGCATCTTCAGACTTCAATATATGAAGGAGTAAAGAAACTTCTGTAGCAGAAAAATCCTGCAATTCTCCAGAAGCAAGACTTTAGGCTATCTGGAAATACCAACAATCCAAGGACAGCTCCAGAGTGTAAAAAAGCTGTCATCATTTCCCCTCTCGTGTTCAGAATATATCCAAAGACAGACACTCATTTAATGCAAATAAATCACATCAAATAAATTAATTCACTGCTGATCACAAGAATATCACAGTTGTGTCATTTCCCTTAAGTTAAGCATTTGGTGGAAAAAGCACTAAATCGTTACTTGCTACATGCCTATACCAGCTGCATTTTTTAATGCTTTCTTCACTATTCATGTGACAATTTTTAAAAAATATTCAGATAGCCAAGGTGTTTGGAGCAAGCACAAACTAATGTTGTACATTTAATGACCTACAGGAATTAAAATGAAATTGCAGGTCATGTCTTGAAAGAGCAAGTCAATCATCTGGAGGAACTAATGAAGAAGACAGGTACTTTTTATTAGGAGACTATTGATATCCACCATTGGCATTAGCTGCTAACATTCACACTTCCGTTGCCTGCTTTAAGAATCGCAATGACACTGTGAAAATCAGGTCAAACACTATTCCAGATGCAGCACAATGCAAATAAGTCCTTTCTAAATGTATTGTTTAACAATCATCCTGCAATCAGGAAAAAAACCACTTGGCTGGCACTGCATCAGTCATGTTATTTTAAAGTAACAATCTCTTTAGTTTCTAGCTGATTTGTTAGCTGCATGATCTGATTCAAGTACATGTTTGGAGGACTTTTCAAAGGTATCCCACCAATACACATGGAACGGTACAGAAACAACATTTAAGAACAAGTCTGTCTTGTCTGAATGAATGAGTATTAATGTAACTGCCTTTTGATATCATATTATTTTCTTGTCCACGGTTTTCAGAGAGTCAAGATTCTCCCCCCACCCTCCTCGAGATGACAGGAGTGATTCATGGTAACATAGACTGGAGTTGAGCTACTCTTCCTTCCGATTCTATTTCTTCATGGTCTCATGAATACGGATCTTGTGTTTTTAACACAAAATTTTTTTGCAGTAAACCAGATTGCAAGTCTGTGGAGAGAGTATTTTAAACCTTCTTCCTCCTGTAACATCAGCTTATGACAGCCTATGCTGATGTTCCACGTTAGCACACAAATCTTCAGTCTCATCTACACAGCATGTATTTAGCAGCAACCTGAAGGCTCCTTGACACACTAGCACGTTATTCTGAAAGTAAAGAATCTTGAATACAAGTTCCTGCACAAACCATTGTTCTAAAATTACACGTATTCCCCGTCCAAAAGCCCTTGCAATTTAAGTGGCCAGGCACAGAAGTCTAAAGCAACTGTTTGCGACAACAGTAGTAAACAACTCTGTTAACACCATTTAAAAAACAATTCCCGACACTACCAGAAAACAAAAAACGCTGGATTTTTACAGTAGCTCTTTAAATATAACAGGATTGGTGACCCAGGAGCACAGTTGGGACTTCAGGTCCCAGATAGGTCAGAAAGCCCAACAGATCATGAAACATGCCCCCATAGTAGTAGTTCAAGAAACACACCTAAGCGTTAACACCCATCTCTTACCTCTTCCACATTTATGCTGGATTTTGCACTTGTCTCCAAAAATTTGATTCCGTAATCAATTGCTAACTGGAAGAGAGGTTACAGTTTTTCAGTGTTTTTGAAGTTCCTTTCTAAAAGGAATGTTTCACACAGGTTCATAATAGAATAGATGCTGTATGGTGCAGCAAACTTTAAAAACAAAGCCAAACTAGTTTAATTTCTGCTTTTCTCTTGCAAAAACATTAAAGTTACTGGACAATTAGACAAAATATTGGAACAGGCCATACCCTTGTGTAAATTCAAAACTAACAAGGTGATTAATTGCTTACAAAAAGACTTATTTAGGACCTAAAAGAACATTAAGATAGAATCTTCATTGATACAGATTTATGGACGAGATGACTACATACAATCATCCTGTAAGCTGTGTTACTAAGAACTACACTATTTTAACTCTGTACCTCATAGATTAGATAGTATTCTTTCTTTTTGTTCTGCAGGACAATTAATTACTTAAGCTTTAATAACAGTACTTATGACAAGAGTAAGTAACCACCATGGTGAATTGAGTACAACATGATCAAACTACATACAAAGCTTTGTATAGAGATTTAGAATACTTCATGCTATAGCAAAGGTCAACATTCTTTACAGGATCTTTCCCTCAAGACAATAGTGCCATTAAGTTTATTCAAACTTGAAGACAGTCAAGTGCTATTTAAAAACAAAACCCCAAACCTGCCATCCTATTATATATAAAAGTCTCTGAAACAAGAGGTTTGAGGCCCATTATCTCTCATGTGCCTAAATGATACCAAATATCCAACAGCCATAATCCTAAGAAAAATAGGCTTCTAAATAAAGTCAGTCACCAAAGCTTACCTTCTCCCCTTTTTCTTTTGAGACTTGTCTTTTTTCATTCATATCACATTTGTTACCCAGGATCATTCTTTCTACATCTGAAGAGGCATGCTGAAAGAAGAAAAAGTAATCTCTCAGAAATAAAGTGGACCATTATTTAAAAGAAACTTGTGTCAAACTCACCCACAAATGAATACTTTAATTTTAAAAAGTTATCTAATGTGAAGGCATTACTGAGAAACAGAGTGACTTTTGAAACAGGCGATTTAATATTTAAATATTAAAATAACTTGGAATAAATACTCCTAGATTAAATTTGCCTGAGTATTGTTACAGATCAAATATGGTATCATGAGCTCTCTACCAGGCTGCACACATGCACAGGCATTTGGCCATTCTGGAAACGTAACAGTACACACTTGGAAGTAAAGTAGTGCATGGACATCTGGGGTATTTGGCTGGACTATCATTATGTGGTACATTTGCATTTTTAAAATATATTATTAATAAAAGACTACTTAAGTAATAATCTCTTCGTTGAAGTGCTCTCACTAAGAGAACTTTTCTAGCCCAGTCACTGTTGGATCAAACTGGTCACTAATACAGGATTTTTGCTTAAGAGCCAAAGAACAATACTAGAGAAAAGCCCATGGATTTTTTTGTTTAAGGAAAAAACCCAGTAAGATTCTGTTACCTAACTACAGCTTCACTAAAATTAAGGTTTCTTCTCTAATTTCATAATGACCTATCCGTACTTGACAGCATGTCCCATTAAATAACTTACAATAAGTTAGCAGGAAGGAAGCTTACCCAAGACCAAATGAAAAGCTCAAAAGTCTCAAATCGGACAAACACACAACACAGTAACAACTGAAATTAGACAGATCTGTCATCATCTCAGTGAAAGGTAGACACCCTAAGATCTTGCTCCTTCCCATTGCTTAGACATACCCAAAAAGCAAAAAAGAACAATAAAAGTCATATAGTAAGAGCAGTTTTAAAACACTTTATGCTTACTTTATAAACTTATGTTTTCTACCTTCTATACCTAAATGAACGAGAGAATATTCTCTCTGTCAATAATCACTGTCGCATTCACTGCACAGTCTAACTTGCCCATATATGTTGGCTACTGTAATGAAAGTGAGTAATTACTTGAAGATTATTTGTCCCAGGGAAATCATGGAAAAGACGGAACGAGTGAGAAGTGCCTTCCAAAGCACCTACCTCTTCTATGTTTCTTATCCAGTTTTTTATGTTGTCAAAAGACTTTTCATTTGTGATGTCATACACCAGCATAATCCCCTAAATAAAATTAAGAAAATCTAGTTAGGTGAGCTAGCACTACTGGTTGACTTTTGATGTATGCTGTTGGTTTGATCATACTTGCAAGAAATTCAACGTACAACTCATGCGCCTATAATCCTTTCTCAAAGCATTATGCTATTGCTGAGAATTTACCCAAAGTATTACTGTTTAACATCTCTTGCCACTGGTAGAGGTCAAACACACCACCTATATGAAGTTCTTAAATTATTAGCCTATAGTCAGGAAAAGTTTAGAAATTCTGCTACAACAGCAACCAGGACCCTATTGTTAAAGCCAAGTTTAGAAGCAACAGCTTTAAGCAGTCAAAGATGACAAACCTGTGAGGTCCAATCTGCTGGGCCCCGTAGATACTTACAGCGAAGATGA
This sequence comes from Phaethon aethereus, assembly GCF_964289735.1. Classification (NCBI taxonomy): domain Eukaryota; kingdom Metazoa; phylum Chordata; class Aves; order Phaethontiformes; family Phaethontidae; genus Phaethon; species Phaethon aethereus. The sequence continues at coordinate 19,447,561 of NC_138588.1, read as the reverse complement.
CACTATGTGCTCTCCCAGAAGCTTTAGCTCTTTTAGGCAGTTATGTAAATATACTAGCACGGGCTCTCAACAATTAGCAAAGCATGGGAAACCACACAACAACTGCATTAAGGACAGATTGGCAGGTTCGCCTCCGTTCCTTATTGCCTTTCCAATCATTCCTCGTAGGACAAAGAAAAGTCCTTGGCCATGGACTAAGAGGTGGGGAGAAGACCATGTCACTGCCAAAACCTTTTTAAGTACTAGAAAGCTCTAACAGAGCCACAACCATTACTGTTTCTCCCCATCTATATTCCGTAATAGTGGAGTTATTTGGACCCACAGCCAGCCTACCAATGGAACAGATGTGTTCATACACAGTGATAAGAACATGTAATAGCAGCATCGCTAGTAATCAGCAAGTTGAAATGAACAGTGTCTCAACATAAAGTATCTCGAATCATTGCATTAAGAACCATTACAAGCACTGGTACCACAAAGAGTGCAAGCTCTAAGTCAGTTATTTGACTTCAAGTCATTCTTAATGGAGGAAAAAGTAACAGTAGCTTCTGTAGGTGGTTGTATTTCTAGCCCAGTTTCTGCATTCGCTACTGGCTGAAGTAAAAGCAATTCAGTGAAATAACACTTTCAATATTAAAATAATTCATTACCTACTTTTCAAACGTTTCGAATGTTTAAAGGGGTTGATTGCAGTAAAAAAACCACACTCATCTGATTAAAGCTTGGCAACTTAGCTTCTTATTATAATCTACAGAAAATTTAATTATATTTAAGACGACAATAGGGCTTGAAGTTTCATCACAAAAAACAGGACTAGACAAAGTACCAGCAGGTTTAAAAAATAAAAACCAAAAAACCCCAAGACAAAACAAAAAAACCAAATACATGATATAACCTTAAGAACAACAAACCAGTTACACTAGTTGTGCCTAATTTTTTTTCAAGTGAGAGCACTCACCATGGCTCCTCTGTAGTAAGCTGTTGTGATTGTGCGGAATCTCTCCTGGCCTGCTGTATCCCTAAAATTCAGTGAAAACAAGTATTTGTTGGAGGTGATCTTTACACTCTCCTGTACTGAGAGATGTCTTTTTTTATACAGAGTAACAATGTATTGACGTTCAACTCGTTACAAAAAAAAAAAAAACCCCCACATTTAGAAGCTGTTTGCACAAGTTTCTTTCAGCCCTCAACATCTTCCTCGCTCCCAAGCTATCCTACTTACATCAGTGGCTACAGCAGCATCATAAATATGGCACAAAAGCGTTTAAGTTTTCACACAAGCAATAAAATTCAGCACTACACAGCCTTCCCTAGAAAAATTTAAAAAGGCAGCTCCAATGCATCCAAGTCCTGTATTAAACAAAAATTAAAACATGCAGCAGTAAAATATTTTAGGATAGTGCATTTTCATATACAGTTAGCTATTAAAATCAGCCGCTATACCTTAAGGGTGCTGATATTTTACCCTAGATGACTTCAAAGCAGTTTCTGTCTGTGAGTGAACAAGAGGACCAAGGTGTCTGGCTACTAGTCACACCTTGGGGGAGCTGAACCCCAAAAGCCTGACAAAAACCAGCTTTTTGACTTACATTACAGACAGCAAATTTCTACCAACCACTTCTGGAACTTCACTTCCTTAGCCACAAGAATTCTGGCTCACACGCAAGTATCACAACTATCTTTTCTAGAATTTGAGAAATCGGTAAAAGCCCTACATTCACCAGTAGCGTTTAAAGAGTTGGGCATGTGTCATAATGCTACTTCCAAAATATTCATCTGCTGCTATGAGGAGGCTCAGTCTCTACTAACCCACCATGCAAGAACAGGAGCACTGTCACTCACCTGTGCCTCTGGGAGTACAACTAGGTATCAAAGTATCAGAGGAGGTTACATTTTATTAGGTCACATATTTTAGTTTACAGTAATACTTCTTTTCCACACAGAATAGCTAAAAGCACATTTAAGAGGACAGCTTTTGATAAAATGGGAAGTTGCTGTAACGTTTGCATGTGAACAGGCTACTTCCTGTGCTACTGAAGCAGAACCAGTCCAAGAGCAAGCTAGAAGAAAACATAAACCTTACAGACAGTCAACGAATAAAAGGTATGAAACTTCTACACCTGGGCTCAAAAGTTAAAGTATTCCTGCTCAAAGATTAATTCAATACTCACTGAAAACTTAAATTACTTTGGAATACTTACCATATTTGTAGCTTGATTTTCTTTCCATCTAATTCTATTGTTCTGATCTTAAAGTCGATTCCTGCCAGAGAAAGAGATACTTTAAGTTTTGCAATAAGTGAAAAGGAAGTGTTCAGTTTCCTTTTGACAATTTGGTACAGCTAACATAGGCAAAAGAATTACTCTGAAGTTGTCATTTCTTCCAAACACTAGGAAGTGCTGAGGATGCACAACGGTTTTCAGCTGCATTCAACATGCCAAGGATAAATTATTCTGCGCAATGAAAATAGACCAAACTCAGACTCACTACTAGAGTTACTCAAGATTATGAGAGGAAGATTTGATCTCAAAATTCTTCCATTTTACACCGATAAGGTCACTAATTCGAATGTATATTTTTCTCAACTTTTGACTAGTCCTTGCAGTTCAAGTCAATTCCCTAGAGCCTCTGCTGGCTCTGAGGAAAAAAAATACATACTATCACCCCTTAGTTCCTTTTCAAAACGGGCATCTACTTTTGAAAACTGATGTCAGACATCACAGTAAATGGTAAAGCATCACAGGAGATAAAAGCCATACAGAGAGTTACTGAAGGTGTCTGAAGTAGATCACACATAGCACTTTTTCAAGAACACCAGTTTAGGAGTAACTTAGATTTTCTAGGAAGCTCCAAAAGGTGTCAAGAAAATACTTCTCTCCTTTTACCCGCTTACACTTCCACATGGTACCCATCAGTTCAGAGATTGATTTAACCCATGGGTGCAAAAAGCAAAAAAAAAAAAAAAAAAATTCAGAAGGGCTTAATAATGTCTTTTAATGTTGAGAAGGACCAAACAGATCTACAAATCAAAGCAAAGACTTCCAAACAGACTGTCCTTTACCCTGGACTATTTTAACTTTTGCATCTCTAAACCTATACTATAACACAGCTCAAATTAAGACTGCTCAAGTCCCACTATATGACTGCCAGATTTTTGAATTCCAGGACTGCCACCCCAATTAATCTGTTTTGAAATTAATGGCCCATTTTTTCTTCACTGAATCTTAAATAGTTACTTGATATTTAGTCACAGTTTGTAAAAGATCTGGGGGGTAGGGTAGGTTATTTTATTTATTTGATTTCTTCTTTTCTCAGATGTAATCTAAGTGACAATTATCAAGAGTATCTTAATTGGGAAAATGCTGTTTCTAGCTTTAAGAATTTGTCCACCACTTAAAGAGGAAGCTATGGGATTTTTTCATATACTACAGTAATATTTGATTATGAAATATGGGCATTCATTAACTATTTAACTTTCATTCTTCTTGCATGTGATATTAATAGTTTAATATACCAAAAATACCAAGTTTCAGCCACTTAATCTTGATGTGCTAGGGATACATAGTCTAGCCCATTAGTTAGAATGCAAATTATGAGCAGAAATACCACATCAGCACTTTTAACAGCGTATAAAATTCATCGCACTAATTTAAAATGCTATGACTACTGCTACAATTGCAATTGCCCAAGATTCACTAGTAAGTCTACAGGCAAAAAGATACTTTCATTAATTCACATTCTTCTAAAAATTACAGAAGCATGATGTGGACTTTAAAAAAAAAAAAAATCCTTATTATATGTAACAGAAGTTTGGAAAGTGTTTCCATTTTACATTCGATAGGATTTTGCGTCTCCCTTGTAAGGGTTTTTCTCCTAACCAGATGCAACACTTGCTGAAATCACAGGCAACCGGATTCAGGTCTGACAACAAATGACCTTTGCTCTGAATAGATTTTCTTTTGGCCTCAAAGGTTACAAAGCACAATTACAGGATTTTCTGGAAAGGGTATCGTATCGTATCATGAACAGCAGCAAATCAAATCAGTTTTAAGAGCTCCTTTGTGTCTAGGCCCGAAGACTTAGAGTTAACAACTATAGGGAAAACTAGGTTCAGAGACTACTGGGGTTTAAAGATAATTCTGTACCTACCATCAACTACTGAAGCTAAGACACATCAGCATAAACAGTGAGAGTGTCCTGTAGGGATGGTTTTCTGACAAAGCAAGCTTACGCTGCAGTTAGATACCTATGTGCACCAATCCATGCCTTACACAGACTGGTTTCTTGTGGTTAGTCATTTCCCTCACAGCACCAAAATGATTTATACAGCCATGCCTTTGATCACTTCTAAAACTCAGGATCTGCACAAAAAATATCTTATCGGAACTTAGGATTTCTAGCAGGAGCTTAACCAAAAATCTCAAATAAAGATGAATTTCAAAGCTAAAAGAAGAATATAAAGGTGAAGGCCATAAATACCTTTGTTATGGTACTAAGAAGTTCAACAAATGCAACTTTTTAGAGGCTAAAATGAACTAGAAACTGGTGCTTCTTTTGTTCTTTCACTTCAGTAACAGGAAGTGGTGAGCTTGCAAACATTGGTAGAGCAAGCCTGGTGACATGTGCTACCACTTCCTGCCAACTACACTTGCACAGCTAAGTACCAGCAACGTTTTGGTTACAGTTAAATTTAAATTACACCATGTAAGACCGCCAGTGACTATAGCACTTCAAAAGTAATTACTGACAGAAAGTTTCCTTTCCCACTGAACTCTTGTTTTGCACAGTCACACACTGGGATACAAAAGTTTGAAAAGATACTCAGGTCTAATAAAGAAGAGTCATTTACAAATCTGAAAGTCTGATTGCAAAGGATCACACAGCTTTCACAGTTTTAAAATGCAATGTGCAATGCTGTTCTCTCCAGTGGGGAGAAAAAGCCCAGAAAGAGTTGGATGCCCGTCTGAAGTTACATTTCAGAAGCTTTTAGAAAACACAGACCCAGATTAATTCTTCGAATGCAAAGGCTAACAGGATAATTATTTCTAACTGCTAAAGCAGAGTCGCCACACAGAAGTCTGACACACTGGTGTTCACCTAGCAAGTCAGTACGTATTTGGTAGGGATACAAGAGCATCTGTTGCAGGAATCACAAACTTGCAGTCTACAAGGATGACGTCCAAGCTGAGACCCAAACCGCGCACTGGTTAGAACTCTAACTGCTTGCATTTCCCTTGCAGCATGGGGTAAAAGCAGCCGAGGGCTTATTGTCCTTTTCAGAGCCTTGCTAACTATAGGCCAGGCTGCATCCCCACTCCTCACTTTACTGAGGGCATTTCCTCCGATAGTTCCCAATAAAACTGTCACAGCATACGCTGAGCAGAGAAATCTGCACACTAAGAAAAAGTCTCATTAAGTAGCACACAAAGCCTTACACAAAAAACCATGAGACCTGCATGTTGCCATATTTAGCTTGTAATCACTATGCAAAGCTAATAAAATTCCCCAGCTAGGGTATACCATTGTCCAATACCACGCAGCCAAATATCAGAGGCCAGGGAGGCTGGCCTCACCTAGGCCTCTTTTGGTTTAAGCCAAGAAGTCATGTTCATTCTCGTACACCAGAAGCTCTTCTGCCATTACTTCCTCTTCTTCTTTCACCACTCCGCTCCCTAGTTACATGTTTCTTCTTATTCCAGCCAACCTAGGCAGATTTTACCCATAACTAAGCTGTAATGCAATCATTTTACAGAGACATTGGGACGCGTTCCAAAGAGCTGCATTACAATACTAAATATACAGGACTGCGCAGCACAACATATTGAGGGGGTCCTTTTCCAGCTTTAGTACCAATGATTTGCTACTATGAACCTTAAGAAAACTAGTCTGAGGCAATTCTTAGAGGAATGTAAGAACAAGCTGAGCAGAGATGCTGAAAGTTCATTTTGCTACTTTAGTTTTCAGAACAGTAGTTTACTCTCAAGGCGTGTGTGTTACTCTCTTGTTCTCCCCTCATCCACAATTTTAACCCTGTAGCCATCAGACCAAGTATCTCAGGTTTTTCACTGCTACAAAATCAGTTTCAGCTAGGTCTCCACTACAACTTTTCCCTACACAGTACCACTGTTTGGACTTACAGATTGTCTTGTTTCTTCTTTTAAACAAAATTTCTGTTGCAGAAAACGCTACAGCACAAAGAAACCAAAGTATTCTGACTACAGCAAGTAAACTGTTACAACAGTACCAGCAAATATTTCCAAAAGTAAAGGTGGCTCAACATTAGTTTGCAGCAGCTGGACACATGAGAAAGCTGTATGGTCAGATGTCAACTGCTGTTGTTTTTAACTCAGGTTGATTTAATAGGTCTCCCATTTTAATAGGTTTCCCATTTCACCAAGTTCACTCAGTGAATATTTTTCTGGTGCAGCTGTAGCAAGAAATCAGCCAGGAAATCAACCCCTTTCAGGATGCAAATAAATGTCAATCTCTGATAGTGTACACTAGCCTGTATATCTACCACAGCAGAGTATTTCTCCATCTCTGGCAAAGCAATACTTTATTAAAAAAAAAATTACTACTCAATGTATTAGCATTTTAAATGGTTTAGTTGTTTTTTGCTTGGTTGTTTGGGTTTTGTTTTGGTTTTTTTTTTAAATATACAAGCCAAGGGAATTTTAAGAAGTGATTAAACCAAAAAAATGGGTAAAGCTGCTGTGAAAAAATTAATATCCGATTCGCTTGCTAGAGTCTCATTTCAGACCCACCTATCAAAGAACGTAAAAGATGCACCACAGTATCAGATCTTGTTTATCAAACTAAAAATTATGAGATCTGTTTTGCATGACCTGCACATAAAAACCCATCCTCTTAAAGAAGTTATCTTCCTACTTATTTAAATTTTACCTTACTCTTTTAAGTAAGAATGGAAGAAGTAAAACTAAATGGAAATAGAAGATTTTTCCAATGGGATTCCCTGATAAACAGAAACTTTGTGGTACTTATCACCATTAGACAGAGATCACAATAAAAAGGAATTCATTACAAGACGGGGAAAGGAGTCAAGGTACAAAGTCTCATGACCCTTTTGAGCAATACAGCATCAGAACAACTGGAATTTATGCATCAACTTTCAAGCTGGGCTCAGTCCAACTTCACAGCATTGGTCCTTCCTGTCCTACTGTGTGTGTATGTGGGGTTGTGAAGGTTTTGATTTTTTTAAATGGGCAGAGCTGGAGAGGGAGAGAATTTTGCAACTTCTTTACTGCAAGACAACACGCAAGAGTCTTCAAGATGTAAAAAAGGAAAGGAAAACATTTTTCCTGCAGTCACTCAGAGTAAAGGCTGAATTAAAAGCAACTTAGAAATGAGCAATCAGATTTGTAACCTACCTTCAAAGGAAGTGAGGAGAGGCACCTGAGTGAAATTCAATAAGCTTCACCTTCAGTTTGTTGAATTCTAGAAGTACTCAGAAAATACTTCTCCCTATAGGCTTTGCTTCTTGTGGACAGTAAGCAACTAAGTTGCATAGATGAACATCAGAACTAGTAAGCAGTAGTACTTCTATAGCATAGCTGTAATAGCTGGGTTTGTTCTGCTGATTCTCCAAAGGATGGGTTTGAATTTGAAAGCGCCATCACAAGCCTGTAATCTCCAAGATACCACAGCAGTATGCGTATCAAAATTCACTGCTGCCAGTGCATTTGCTTTTCATTATACTTTGAAGAGTCGTAAGCCATCGGTACTGAAGGACACTTAAGCGCTCATTTACACACCTAGCTTGCCACAAGATGACAGACGCGCAGAGATACCAGCACTGATCACACACAAGCTTTGTGTGGACGCATGAACAGAGCTGAAGAGTTTCGACATCTTCCATGCAGATTCCAAGCACAGACAGACATACAGGATAACACTCTTCCAGAAACTTGTTCTTTTCCATATGCACCCATATGCAACAGCTGAGGGACATCAATTTGTTCCCACAGATTTTTCCCACAAGCTTACCTAGGGATTACTATTGGTTTTGTTTTCAGCAGTAGGTATTGTAGGGTTTGGATTAAATAAAAAACACCATGTAAAAAAGCCAGCTGTGTAAGGTAATATTTTCTAGTGCTACATCAGTATGGTGTCTCAATCTATAAAGGTAGATAAATTAAGCCTCAGAAATTTGCTTTTATATTAGATCTTTCTTAAAGGATTTTGGTAAACATAAGAAATGACCAAGTAGGAAACAAGATCAGTGTAAAAGGCAGGGTGGGGATCACTTGCAACACACCAGTGTGTCATACAGCCTCATGCAAAAGAACAAAGTCTAATCATTTTGAACTTGAACATTTGGCTTTAGTCCCTAGTAACATCTGCAAGGCATTTTCAGATGATCTCAGCAATGTCTTGTATCACTATGTAAATTAAAGACTTAGTAGTCTTTTATTGCGACCATTCAAAAATGCAGCAGATTAACATGAAGCAACACATCAGGGTGAAGGTCAACATTTTTTAAAAGTTGTAAAGATAAATTCATTTTAGAATTATACACAAGTGCAACCAGTTTTATTCATCCCCTCACAACTTAAAGGGGCAAAGCTGGATTTGTCCTTTAGGAAGGAAAATATATTCCTTCTGGATAGCCCATAAGAATCCACAAAACACTACTAAATTCCGAGTGGGCTGGATAGGCTCCTTCAGGTTAACTGGCCTTTCTTCATCTTACTATTCACCCATACAAAGAATCTAGTATCGGCATCCTACACAATGATACGCAGAGCAGCAGCATCCACCTTGAAAGCTATTAATACAGTAAGGTTCTTAAAGTTTAAACACACTACACTGGCAAAATATATATCTACAAATGGCTAAAGTAGGTGAGGCAATAAAGAATGTGGGTGCCATGTGTATATATAACATAAGGCAGTTTCCTGCTCATAAGACCTTGAAACTTACTACCAAGATCAGATCAATGCTCATAATGCTAAGCAAGCTGCCAAATTCCTTCAGCGTGTGTCTCCTCAGCTATGGTACAGCTACCACTCTAAGCTTCCTTTCTTAAAATAAACTACTTTCTATTTAAAAGAGAACAAGGGATTCAGAATACAACTTAACAATCATCAGAATTAGACCAACCTACACTTTGTAACATTCAGGTTATTGACGAAAAAAAAATAACAACCTGTAATGTAATAATAGGTCTCAATAAGTTCTCAATAACCTATAGTCTAACCTGATCACCATACTAAGATTTGAGTCCAGTGCTCTTCAGCCACTGGTGCTCCTGTGAGTTCTGCCACCACATCCATGCATTGCAGTGCTTCAGCGTGAATACTAGAAGATCCTGCAAAGTGAAATTCTCTTTTCAGCATTTTGAATTCAGAATTTACAGATTGCTTTGAGCAGCTTTTGAATTGCATGATTTTAAACACCAAAAATACTCAATCCAAATGTAAAGACTATAAAACAACACAGTAGTAGAAACTTATTACTGCTTGGCAGCAGTAGAAACTTATTACTGCTTGGCAGCAGTAAAGTTACCAACTGTCACAACAGCCCAACTTTAGAAGGGCTGGGTCCCTGCAGAATGTCTTTTAGAGTTTACAATCTAGGTACTACAGCTCAAAGAAAATGCACAGAAATTAACCTATGTCCACCTCTTGTTCTGTTTTGAATGTAAAATAAGCTACACTTGATGGTAACTCAGTTTCATCTAAAATAATTTTGAAATAAATTAAAATTGCACTACTGATACAGACAGCAAAGTTTGTTTATTATAAGGATTATTTATAGGCTGACCATCTCTAAGAGGAATGTACTAACTTAGCTGCTTCGACAACATATTCCTCTCAAGCCAATATGCAACTGGAGAGCAGCAAGTATTAAAACCAGCTAGACTTGAGTTGAGGCTACAGTTTTACAGCTAGCTGAAACTAGGGTAGGTCCTGCCAGTGAGGAGTCGCAACCAAATCATCTTCTCTTTTGATCAGGTTAGTTTTCATCTGGGTGAATTCCATAATTCACCTTACCATCATCTGTAATGATGACTGATGGCATAACTTAGACAAGAGCTACATACAGTCACAGCGCTCCTCCTCAGAGTAGCGGACCACAGAATCCGTTAAACCAATCATTAAATTAAAGCCCAAGTTAATACAGACCAAAAGGTGGCCCACAAGTAGCTTGCAAGCAGCTCCAGTGTGGACCCTACACAAGGATATCACCTGACCAGCTGCAGCTCCGCGCTAGTAGAGGAATTGCTCTATATTTCACACTTCAACTATAGCTAGATATGGAACAGAAATGGCTGCAAGGACCATTCTCCATCTCCCAAGGACCCAACCCCAATACTCACTTAACCTGTAATGCAGCAATGGGAGATATGTGCATCTGTATTTGTGCATCATCTGTGTATCATCTACTTTGAAACTCTTCTTTCCCTCAGGTCTCTGGGATGTGCAGCATATGGCTTTCTATCGCAGAAGAAAAAAAAACCAACCAAACTTTGCCACATGTCTTAATGGGTAAAACCACCAGAGTTTCCCGTTTAGAAGGTGGCTTAGGAATACAAATATTTGATTATTCTTTCAGAAACCCAGTGCTTAATATGAGATGACATGTGATCAGTCCTCATCAAAAGCATCACTTAATAGGTAAAGACCAAAAAAACTTGAAAGTGGAGCCCCCCTCAAACAGGAAAAGATGATCCTGAATCTCCTGCCTGTAAATCAGATATCACAGAATCACAGAATCACTAGGTTGGAAAGGACCTTTAAGATCATCAAGTCCAACCATTAATCCAGCACCACCATGTCCCCTAAACCATGTCCTGAAGCGCCACATCCACACGTTTTTTGAACACTTCCAGAGATGGCGACTCCACCACCTCCCTGGGCAGCCTGTTCCAATGCCTGACCACCCTCTCAGTGAAGAAATTTTTCCTAATATCCAATCTAAACCTCCCCTGGCGCAACTTGGGGCCATATGTTTGTAGATGTAGGAACCATGTAAAATGCTGTCTTTAACCAAGATAACTCTAACTGAATATTGCTGTCAGGAAAAAAAAAAGCTCACTTCATCCAAAAGTTAGCATCTTGAGCATTCAAAAGGTTGAAAAAATGCCTTATTCAAAAAATCCTGTGTAACCAACACAACCTTGCTACCATGACTTAAAGCTCATTGTTCACTACTCATATCATCACTTCAGTTGTGATGATGAGAACAGGTCAAAAAGGTTAGGTTTGGTTTTGTTCAGTAATTTTTGGCCCACATGAACCTGTACTGACCGTCCAGTGAGAAATGGAGATGCCACTTTTTTTTTTAAAAAGCCTCTTAAAGTTCTAGGGCTCCCACTTGATCTGTATGTCTACACTGAAGTGGTTATTTACAATGAAGAAATAGACACTTTTGGGGGCCATACCATTGTATGTTTACAGCAGAAGAGCTGCTACATGAAAAGCAAGCATACAGAGTGTACCACAATTCACAAAGCAAAGGAAGAACTGGTAAGTCATTGATCACTTAGAGATAAAAAACCCTTGCACAGTACGAACAATGCACTTCGTATCGTCTATTCCAACAGTACCTATGACAGGTACTGCATACATATCCTGTCAGCTATTAAGCCAGTTATGGAAGACTCGATTGGAACAGCTAGTATGTACAGTTAAACACTCCTACTGCCCAATAGCTTGGACTGCCAAGCACCTCCTTGAGAGATTCAGGGATATCAAGATAGGGTCAGAGGCAAAGGGAAAAAAAAAAAAAGTTGAAGTGGATAATGTTAGACTGAGTGGGTAGAAATTACACATGACCACTATAAAGATAGAAGTAATTAAAAAAGATGAGCAGTGATGGAATTTTTGAAAGTTATACCCCACCCATTAAACAGATGAGACTTCAGAGGGCACAGACCTGCTAAAACTGGAGGGAAAAGTATATAGAATAAGGGTATTACCAGCAACATAAACAGAGATAAAAACACACAGAAAAAAAGCACACATCAACAATGGTAGCAAGACAGTTCTTAGCTTTGTAACTGATACTCTGTCCAAAAGGATCTTGGTTATCCATGGAAATCAAAACGTCTCATCCAGGAAGAATTATCTTTGTTAAGATAAATCTTCTAATCTAGGAGTTTCAGTTAGAGTCTGAAATATGGTCTTATTTTAGAGGCAAGCATGTAAAGTAGCTAGTGAGGCAGCAATATCAGGCCAAAAGTCAAAGCAGAAAGTTTAAAGTTACTGAAGTTATTTTTAAAGGTGGCAATCTCAACAGACTTTGGGAAAATCATCTTTATCTAAGGCTTTTTTAAACCCATGTTTTTACATGGGGGTAAGTATGTGGGAGTTTTTTTGTCTGGGAAGCAAAGGACATGAGGGAAAAAGGGCTGCTTTATTTAAATTCTTACATGAATGACCAAATAGGCCTTTTTTGAAAGACTTTTATGACCTAAATTAACAGGCAAAACCACATAATTTATTAACGAAGGCCATACTTGTCTTTCTGACACATAACAGTTTTCTTTCCCCAATTATGCAAGGTTCTTTTAATGGCCGCTTCATCTCCTTTTCCTGCATTGCATGTTCTAAGTACTCCTCTCTAGTCAATTCTGCTAAGCCAGAGAAGTTCTCCCAGCCAGCAGTTACTCTGACCTACTCTGACCGTATCTTCCTCTTTCCTTCAATGCTTGGGTTGACACAGATACCTTACTTCATCTTTAATCCCACCAGAAGTCACACCATACAGACAAGATATTTTCTTTCAGTAAAGGAAAGCTGTTTCTCTCTGGCAGAAGAAAGAAAGGAGGATTTGCTGGGGCGGTTGGGGGGGTGGGGGTGGAAAGCAGCGTATGTGTTCCCTGGCTGGCAGCCACTTAAGCTTTGTCCAATTTCTTAAACTCAACCCGTTCTTCCAGAGTTCCAGATTTGGTGCCAGACGCCTATTAGTGACCAGTCTGCTTTACACATTCTTACATGTTGCCATACATATAAGAGAATGCCACGGACATTCAGCATCAGGCTTTTTTCTCTGGTGCCCAAAGCAGTAGAGTCTGCACAGCAGCAGCAAAACTAAAACGTATCGTCTTAAACTTGGTCAACTATTTGATGTCCCCAGAAGAAGTGAGGTCTTCTGAAACGTGCAGTACTGTAGTTGCCTTGAAAACTACATACAATCTAACCAAAAGCACCATAGCTTACATTTAAGAGGAAAGCTTGCTATAAACTACAAGATTAAACTGATACTACATGCAATTATTATTATTACTCTGCTTGTACAAGTGTCTTACACAGTGTAACTCCACTGAAGTTACTATTATCCATAATTCATTCACATTAGAAAAGGATCAAATCTATTTTATGTATCTACAGTCCACTTGAGGGACTGGGCGCTTAAGCTACCATAACATCCAATTAAAGATAAAAAGTAATATCCTTTGAGTTACAAACACACACCTAATTTATCTCACAAAACATGAAATAAAGCATCACTATAAATATTGCATGTATTCTTCGTCACTTACTCTGAATTTTTGTTAAATTCTAAAGTAAGTCTGTTCAACATGTATATCTACTAAGATGATGGCCTACTGCAGGACTAGGAAATCATTCCAAAAAAGTAAATAAAAATCTCCCAAACAAAAGCTATATGCCTTCAATACCTCTCTCGAAGCATGTATCAGTCAATCAATACATTTGTTCCTGCATTCATTCAATGTTAGTCTGTGTTCTTAACTTTGTATTCAAACCAAATCACAAAAGCAGCTCCAAGCTGCCCTCCTGTCACTCAGAAAACCAGATAACACATAACCAAGATAGACTTCCATCTGCCAGTTAGAAACAAGCATAAAACAGTTGACATCTGTCACACTGTTTCAGAGTAACATGCAACAAGAAAGCTGCAACAGCATTTTTAATAAAAGCCAAACAATCTCACTTACATCGTCGGCCTGTTGCAGAATACAGTAGGATAATGCAATCTCATCAGTAGATGAAAAGTCAAAGTCTAAGATGCCTTTTGTTACCAACTAGGTATTAATAGCAAACATAAGGTCACAAGAGATACAAACTTTAATGCTTTTAACCTACGATGTCTCCAACTACAACACTTTCTGATCAAGATAACATCTTGCTTACCACCTACCACATACCTTGAAAATGGAATAATTCTTCCAGTTTTGTATTTACCTCCATAATACTATCTGCCCTTTTTCCCATGTAAGCCCTTGACCTCCTTCTCACACTGTACTGAAGAGATACCCAAGTCTCAGATCCTGCAAACCTTGAACATACACTTCCATTCTGTAGGTATGAATAATGGTGCCACCTGAAACACTTAAACTAGTCTCACTTCAAAGTCGTACTTACAATTTGTTTATTATAATGACCATTAATAAAGTACTACTAACAACGCCTTCCTGACTCTTCCCTCCCTTTGCTCATCTACCATTGATGTGTGTTTTCTTCTATAGCTCCTACCATCTGGAGAAGCCCAAAAGAAATTGATTGAATGAGGATAGGGAATGCTGAAGTTTAATGGAAGGGTCGAAAAAAACCCAACAAAGCAACAACCAACCTTTTGCCTATCATACAAGTAACCATGGGGAAGAGGAGTAAAAATACTCAGTGAGGCATAATTTGACTCAAGTACACTAAAACAATTTCCATTACACATTATAGACATGGAAATTGCACTGCAAAGGGGAAGTTGATAATTTTGCTTGTCAAAGGATTTTCATCGAAGTGTTCAAAGGTCAGCATACACGTGCTTGATTGCTGGAGTAGTGTCCTATTTTGCAAGATGTAGGCTAAGGAAAAGTTACTTCTGTAAAATCAACAAATTGTTTCAACTCTCAGATACAGTATACTATCTTGTGTGGGCAACTTCCTGCCACCTGTTGATACCATCTTGGATTAAGAAAAAAAAAAAGCAACAAATTTTGTTTCAGAGTCAGCAAGCCTTTGTACTAAGTCAGAAATGCTATCAGCTAAAAGATATGACTTTACTCTCATAGAAACCAGGTTAAGCAAAAAGTTGAAAGGAATGCAAAGAATAAACCTTATTATTTGGAATGATAAACCCAATCCAGTTTTAGCAGATAGCACTACTTGAACAGCAAGTTAAGACTGCTAAGTTAATGCTTCTTAGTCTTGTACATTGCACTGAAACTACTAGCAAAATGCATATGAGATACTCCAAGATAAGTTTTGCTTTAGGAGCTGTTGAAGTGTCAAAATGAGCTGACTCAACTGCATTTTACTTTCCATGTAGAACTGTGCAAAAGCAGAAGTTTCCACTCAGGAAGCAAACCAAACAATATAAGCTTACATAACACATTCCCATTGCAAAAAAAGTTTTATCCCATCTTAACGGTAAAAAGCTGATCCTGACTAAGGACCACAGCAGTATTATGACTTGTCAGTCCTTTCAGGAATTTTCCAAACAGAGTTACAAAGCCCGATGTGAAAAATTTAAAGTTGCCAGAGGCCAAGGACCTGACTTGCCTGAAGTTGCTGAAGGCCAATCTGTGTTTTCACAGATTGAAAACACATCACTTAGAATACCCAAAAGGATCATCTGAAAGGAAGACTGCTGGTTCACTTCTTATAATGTGGTTCACTTCTCATAATGTAGCGAAGTTTGCTAAAGGTGTTAGTCATGCCAGGTAGCCCAGACAAAGACAGAAAGACTCTTACACCAAGAATTAGAAAAGTCTGATAAATTATAAATACACATGCACTGCACTTTTATCCTCCTTCTTATGCAACCATTGGCCACAGGACACCAGGCTAGAAGACCTTGCTGTCTGAATCAGTACAGCCATCATTATAACATGACCAAAGTCTTGAGGAGAAAAGTCAAGGGACCACTTGCAAACCTCCAAGCAATCTACAAGGATGTAGCTTTACAAGCATGTTTTGCATGACAGCAGAAGAGAAGGGAATCTGCAAAGTATGACAAAAGCGTATCATGCAAAATGACAAAGTAACTACAATTCATTATTGACTCATTTCTATAATATGAACATTGAGGCCAAGTAAAACAAATATTCTATAATAAAGCAGTATTTCCCTATCCCCCTCCTACTTTCTTTTTTTGCTTTTGGAAAGTGTTTCCATTGCTCTGGTAACTGAAGTGTTGTGGTTTAACCCCATTTAAAATACTAACCGGAAATTACAAGAAAGATATTTGGTGCTTAGATATGATGTGGGCCCTTTCATCATGGCAGCAAACTTTGCTTACATTTCTTGATGTAGAATCTGAGGAAGAAGTGTTGAAACAGTTAAAAATTTAATCCCATGTAGTTAGGAAAAACCTCTAAATGATTCGGCTCACCCACAAATAGCATTTACACACATAAGATTAAACAATAAAATTTGATGTCAACACATCTCAAGGATATGCCTTCTCAGACTTCTACAGTTAAACCAACCCTGATCTTGTTAGTAGAGAGACAAACTGGAGGAGAACTAGGGCATATAGGATCATGTGTGCTAATGAAAATCACTGTTATAACGTGTGTTCAATTTACAATAAGTACCACCATATTGCAGGATCCACTTTTTGAAGAACACATAAACAAAACAGCCTGGCAGCTTATACTTCAGGAAGACTCAGTGTACTCAATTAGGAATACTAATAGGGAGACCTTAAAACTTAAACGGCCAGGGATGCCTGTTTGGGAAAAGCATCACATCCCTGTATCTCCCTCCACACCATGGTTTGCTATGCTTTATCGGTCAAGGAAAAAAATCAGAATTATTAAAAGTGGAATGTCCCTAAGCTCATCAGATATATTAGTTATGACTGTCAAATCAACTAGTATTGATCAGTCAGCATGCACTCAGAGAGAGTCTTCAAGAACAGATTAAATCTACACTATTGACCTAAAAGTAATACAAGTAAGGAAGACTGAAATAAACCCAAGTATTTTTATTTAAGTATATGTCAGCACTTTATGAACAGTTTCACTATTTCCTGCACTGTCAACTTTCCTGTTTGTAGCTCCTTTGCCAAAAAATAAAGGGGACTGGAAGAAACAAATTATAAGAAGGGAAACGTAACTGTGAAATCACAAATACTGCCTATGGAATCAGAAGCATGCCTCAATTATTAGTATGCTGCTTCAAGTTGAAAAGTCTTGAAAATAAGACCCTTGTGAAAGCAAATATAAAGGAAGGAAATGAGAGAAAATCTTATATTTACTGAATAAGGTAAGAAAAAACAGCATCGCATTCACAATCCTCAAGACTTCAAAGTGAATCAGGGAGAAAAAGAAATAAAGGGGCTAAGCAGTTCAAGAAATGTCAAGAAATGGTTGGATGACAGACACATCCATTTCATTAGCTATCTCTTAGAGGTATTTTATATTTAGCACAGGACTGATGTAGGCTTTTTTTTTAAAACTATGCAGCATTTATTAATGTATTTTATTAAGCCTTTTATTCTACTACAGATACAGCAAAATACCTTTTTAGGTAAAATGCTACTCAGGCCTTGGTTAGCTGGTGTTGATAGAGCATTTTGAAAATGCTTGCAGAGAGAAAAGGAATGTGCCACTTGAATTATTCAGAAATATTTTTTTGAAATGCAGAAAATCTGTTCTTAAAGCATTAGAAATGCCAGCCATACCTCATATAGTCAAAAATCACATCTGCCTAAATAAAAATTTGTTCCTTCCCTGTGCACCAAGTTCAGCACAATAACACGTCTGAAAAGGATACAGCATTCAGGTAACGTAAAACAAATCACACGTTATTCCACCTCATCTTTAAATCAACTGCTTTCCAATAAGGAGTATACTCATTCTCTTAGTGTTATTTTTCAAAGCCAGCATTAGTTTTGCCCTCCTATATGCTAGAAGCCTTCATTGCGGTTCATGCCTTCATTGTGAAAACAGTGTACTTCATTTTATTTTAGAAGTGACCTCAACTACGAGTAGGTAACCATAAATCTCAATCAAGTCTTGTCAGACTGAGATTTCAATTCAGCAATGTCTCAGTGAAGCACCTGAAAATTTTGCTTCTGTTTAACTCAGTAGATAGTATCTTAAGACTGATAAATCTTATAGAAATATAAGCCACAGCAGTCTGTTTTGATATATCACATCTCATTGTCACGAAAAGAGGTTAGATGAGCTCTAGAAGCTCCTTTTCACCACCAAATTTATAACCAAATTCAACTTTTGTCAAGGAGGTTCCTCTATCTAGTCACTAAGGAGCTTCTAACTCAGGTGGACTAAGGAGCTTGAACTGAACTACTCCAAATCTCAAAACCGTGAACTACATGTGTATGAATACGCACAAGCATTTAGGAGAGTGGAGAAAAGCAGAGAGTTAAACTATCTGCCGAGCGGTTTAGTCACTGTGACTACGCAGCTCAGCATGAGCCACAGTTAGCTTAAGCAGCCCAAGCCCTCTTCCACCTTCTGAAAATTTACATCTAGAGATGAAACCATCAATAATGGAAGAGCAAGAAAAACCGACAGAAAGATCACCCTGTAACGTCACCCGTGCGAGGTTCTGGATTTCGCCCGGGACGCGGTCCTGATGCAGTCCTGCACACGCCATTACTTAGCCCCACAGAAACACTCCTTCCGCTACCAGCAGAAACAACGGGCGAGCGGCTCAAAGGCTGCGCGCTGCCCAGGCCCAGCCAACTGTTGCTGCCGCCCGGGCGCAGGGAGGCGCCGGGGCCGCTGGAGCGCCCGATCGCCTCCCGCGGGCCCCCGGCAAGGGCCGCGCCACCAAGCCGCCCTCCAGGCCGCCGCGCCGGGGACAAGCCCGTCCCCCGCGCGGCTTGCCCGCACCGGGGCCCCGGCTGGCCCCCCACAGGAACGGCAGGAGCGGTGCTCCCGAGCGCGGGCGGGCTGGACTCCCGCTCCTCCCGCGACCGGCGGCGGCGCCCCGGTGCTTCCTCCCGTACGGGGCCCGTAACGGCCGCGGGGCTCACGCCCACGCCCGCGCAGCGGCCACGTACAGGCCGCCGAGCGCAGCAGCGAGACGGGCGGCGCCCCACCGTCCCTCCCTCCCGCCCGCCCGGCGGCTCCTCTGCCGGCGGGAGGGCCCCAGCCAGGACGCCCCTCGCCCCTAGGATGGCGGTGGCCGGCCCCAGCCCCTCACCGATGGTGGAGATGAAGGTGGTATTGAAGGCGTCCTCGCTGAAGCGGAATAGCAGGCACGTCTTGCCCACTCCCGAGTCCCCAATCAGCAGAAGCTTGAACAGATAGTCGTAGGTCTTCGCCATCTTCCCTCGGGCTCACCGCCACCGCAGAAAGCAGAAGGGGGCGACGGCGGGAGGGAAGCAGGGAGGGAGGCAGGGAGCGAGTGAAGCCCCGCCTCGCCCCTCCCGGCGCCCATTCACGGGGACGCAGCGCCGTGCTGCGTCACGGCGCGCCGGAAGCACCCCGCGCCGACGGGAGATGTAGTCTGCGGGCGACGGCAGCGGGGAAGCTGCGCGGCCCTGCAGGAGCTCCGCCCCTGCCACCGGCTGGAGCCGCCTAAGGGGGCGGCACCGCCCCCGCAGCCGCGGAGCATCTTCCCGTTAGGAGGCTTTAAGGCGAGGGCTCTGGTGGGTGCGGCCGTCGTGCGCGGAAGCCGCGTACTGTGTCCGCACGGGGAGAGCGGCCAACTCCGCGGCTGCCGTCCCCTGCCCGGCGCTGCCGGAGGACCCTGCGGGCACCGCGCTGCCCCGCCGAGCCAAGCACTCTCACAGACGTCATCTTTGAGGTTGAGCTTTAAAAACCTACGCGCACTGACGCTAAGTTCACGCTCGCCCCGTTAGGTCCGAGAGGCTTTGCATTCTTGCTGCGCAGTGGCAGTAGATGCATGAGTCGTTTACGTAGAAACACTGGCATCCTGAATTTAATGACGCTTGGAGAATTGCTGTCACTGAGCGATCGGATGGCCTTATTCTGCAAGGGACTGGGCTAAATTCTGTTTTGGAAACTAGCTAAATTTTGTAAAGAGTCATGTATTTTATCTGCTCGAGTGACGCAATAAATAACGGCAGAATACTGCACATCACCAATAAGCACAGGTGAAACATGAGGTGTATGTGGCCTCAAATGTTTACGTGTCCCTTTGGGAGTGTCAAGTAAGAAATAAACTTGTTCATGCAACAGAAAAGTTATTTTCACGCAGTCTGAAGTAGCACTAAAAACGGGGGCATTCTAGAACAACGTGGCTATTCTAGAGCACTTCAATAAACACTTTTCCCCATCTTTTCCACTGATAATTATCCGCTGGTGTGAGGCAGCCTCATTATGTATTCATTATGCTGTGTTCCTCACAGGATGTCACGAGGCACTATAGAACTAAATAGCATCACTGCAACACTTTAAAATGACAGGGAAGAGCTATTGCTTTAATTTAAAAATTGTAGCCTTTAGGCAAGCTATAAACAGAAATCTCTAGCTGTATAAATCACTACAAGAGTTCCCACTTCCCTCTTAGGAAAACAAAGGGAAAAGAGCCGTTTTCCCCAAATCGTTCACTGAGGGATTGTCATCCTGCAAGGCCTGAGCTTCCTTTTCAGCTCCCCCCAGGCTTCCCCTCGCCTCTGTGCAGGCACGGCCCTTTGGCCGCCGCTGACCAGGGCACCACTCCTGCTAGTGGCCCAGCCGGACACCCTGCTCGACAGCCGCCTGGAGTAAGGCAGGAGTGAGGTGCAGCGTCGGGAGGCCCTGAGAGCCCCTGTGATTCCTCCTTAGCTGCAAGTGTTTCAAGCACCCTCTAGATGGGATTGGGGGGTGCAAGTGTGATTCAACCACCTAACGGCAGCGCAGAGGCATCCGCTTGTAAGTGTCTCCCATCTGCAGCCAGATCTATTAGTTACTGCCCAGTCTACAGCTGTAAAAGGTTCTTTCTCACTTTTTTGTGGTCTTAATTTGGCAAATATATAAGCTGAGTTCTATACGAATCAAACAAAATCAGTTTTGAATATTAAAGCTCTGTCCTACATGGTTAGCATCCATATTCCAAGCACACAAAAAAAATCACTCCATGACATTAACCTACAATTTGATGGGGTAAACCAGGGATAAACTAGTCTAACGCCTGGCTGCATTTCTGCAAAGTATTCTGAGGAATCATGCTAAGCAAATGCATTCGGCCATTATAAACCTTGAAAAAGCAAAAGCTGTTCTGCTCCTCATCGTTAATTATTCCAAATCTTCCTTGTTAAGGGTCTCAATTTGGCAGTGTTCCTGGCCAATACATGTTTGTGTTAACAAACTATCAAAAATCCAGTACCAGATCTGATGTAAATCTGTACAAGGTGAATTCAGTAAGAGCTTGTCATGAATGCTAATCTAACTTCCAGTTAATTGTTTCAAAATCTAATTTTATATCACAGGTGCTGTGTTGTCATTTAAGTAAAAGTTTCATTGTTTGTTTGATTGAGACCTCTGGGAGACCAGGATTATCATCTGATAGAGCAGAATCAAGGCAGCAAAACAAGGATGAGGGAATTGAAGGTTCCTTGGGTTTTTTTTTTACACACTTGGACACCTCTGCCCAGTTCAGGGTGGAATTTGGAAGTGTGGCTGCTTGTTTCATTTTTGTACCGTATAATTAGCAGTTGGGCTGTTTAGATATTAAGATGGGTTGTTACAATATTTATTACAAGATTTAAGGTTATAGTTGATAATGGCAACCTGGCATTGAAGCAGTCAAGCCAAATTAGTTAATTATTTCTAAACTAGCATGAATAATCTGATTATAGGAAACTGCAAATGAAAAACTAATATCTGACATGTTTTCCTGCATCTGTATTTTCAGAGACATGAGTTGCTATGTACTGTAATTACGGCCATACTGAAGATTGCTGCACAATCGTATTTCAGCACTGAAGAGGGTAATTTTGGGGTTAATACTCACTCTTCAGTTTTATGGAACAAATAGGCTTCCATATGTCTCTGGAGCAATATGTTTGTGATCGCCATCTGTTACTCAAGAGTAGTTTTATAGAAAAATAATGCAAATTACTTCCCTCTTTAATTACACTGGTGCTTTGCAATATTGCGTTCTGTTCTGATTTGTAATAGTGCCAGTTTGCCAGATTCAAGGGACAGATGTTTACTTAACCACGAACTTTAAAAACAAGATATAAAAATTAAGAGTTACACTTTTTTTATTTTCTAGAATACGGAAAAACTGTAATTGTACAATTGCATACTTTGCAATATGTTAGTAAAACTTTGAGGAGTACTATCAAAGCTGTTAAGGCTCAATAACCAAGCCGCTACAACACCTGCTCCATGAAAATATGTTGAAGCCCAGTTTTTGTTATTGCACTAAATTGGAAAAGGCAACATTATTATATTATTATATTGCATTATAGTCAAATAGATCAACTACAATTAAACATTTAATTTTTTTCTGACATGGGAGAACCACTGAAGGGAACACTGAACATATAGGAAATAGAAAATGTTTGATACTATGGTTGATGTTTTGTCACGATGTAAAAGCAGACAGCACTGCAACAGTGTGACACTGATTTGTACATTTCAAAAAAGCAGAATTTTAAAACCCTTTACACCCCTAAATGACTGCTCTAACAGTTTGGCCTGAATACCAGAGCTGCAGCTCATCCAATAAACAGATGTCGAGTCCCAACCAAGATAGGGCAGAATTCTGTTAGTCACTGAGGTGTACGTAAAGTGCATCTGTTAAAGCACTCAGTTTAAGAAAGGCACTAATACGAATCAGGAAATGCAATTCCTCCCTCTATGCAAATGCAATAAATTCAACAATCCTTACATACACATTAAAGAAACCAGGAAATACTTCTGACTAGTTTATCAACACCTACATTTTTAAGAAAAAAGCAGATTACATTCCTACTTCATTCCCACTCTCATTTTTACTTTCTCAAATGACAGACATCATTACTTCTACCTTTCATAAATACTTTTTTCCTCTCAGAGCAAAGGTGAAACTGGTTAGGTAAAAAGAGAACTGTGTGAAAATCTGTCTTTAATCAAGCTCTTTTGTTCAACGCATACGAAACTGTAGGAAATTCTACATCTTCATTGTTTAAGGTTTCAAAAAAACAATAGAGTTTAAAACATACTGGTAGAACCAGGATCCTGGGGGTTTTTTTTAATTTTTTGGATTAGTTGGCACTAATTGGAATCCACAGGTACAAGTCCTACAAAAGATAATCTTATGAGGCAATCTTACCCCAAATGCTGCCTAACCGCAAATCATTAACGTGAGCTTTGCTCCTTAGCTTTTGGACTCTGCCAGCTAATATGATAATATTTTTGATATATGTCTTTAACAACCCTGGTTTTCGCAGATGCCTCTGCAATTTATTATTCTTTGATGACCATCATGTGACACTCCTTTAAAAAAAGTCACTTACTCCCCAGTTCCAGTAAATATGTCTTTTCATGGCACGTAGACACGTCTATGGTCATTCTACACTTCGCCATACTGCATTTGATATGTCACTATGTCCTGCTTTTAGGTCCTAGCTTTAAGAAGATCAATGCATAGGTTTACTTTTTTTTTGTCTTTACAAAGTACAAAGTACTCTGCTTTACTCTGGTGATCTGAATGTATGAATTTTCCATATGTATATGCTGCAGAACTTCATATAGAAGAGGTTGAATCAAGTCATTACTGGAAAAAAATAAAGTATGTACAGTTCAATTACAGAAAGGAAAAGCACTGTAAGACTCTTACTTGTAAGTTCCATTAATTTCAAGGTTTGCTATTACGGCAGTGCTAAAAGTGGACCTTCTTCAAGTTCCAGTGCTAATCTAAACTACCTCAGCATAAGTATATTTAAACCAAATGACTACATGACATGGTCTACACCATTAATTTATAATCAATTAAAATTATAATACTTATTTCTGCAGTACAGGCAAAATCACAGGCAGACTGCATTCCAGATCAAGCAATACCACTTGAAGTGAACCTACTTATTTTGAGTGCAGCTTAGAGCTGGTTAGTGTATGGAAACCTAAACAGTCTTGAAGATTGTACTACAGAGGCACCCATCCACATGTTAGTATTCTAGACAAACCACTACAGGCATTAATAAGGTGAATTTGTTCTCTTAAAATCAGCCAATACTTCCTCAGTGACCACATTCAGTTTAGATGAGGTTTTGTAGTAACCCCTCCAAAAAGCCTGTATTTTCGTGACATCAGATAGCAAATCCTAAGGACCCACCCAAACACAGCTGCAGAAGGCCACAAATGGAGCAGAACATGGTGCTACTCAGCACCAGGTGTCAGCGGGTGCTCTGCCGCTACCTCGCTGGTCGCCGGGAGGGCTTGCTGGCTGTACCAGCCCAGCAGGAGACCACCACAATGCATGTCATCAGAAACACGGATTCAGCTTTTAAACAGCGAGAGGCTGCTACTCACAATGCAGAAAACAACTCCCAACTGTCATTATGTTGTTTTTAAACATCTCCAGATAAGCTTTGGAAATTTTCTGTCGTCATTCTAGCAGACAGATGATGTTTCTTGTTCTTTTCTCTAAAATGAGACCAAAGTCTTTGTTTGCTGGGAGAAGGCTGGAAAGGGGAAGTCATTCTCTTTGACCTGAATCTATCCCTGTCTCTGTAGGCCACACCACTGTGGTACAGACTGCATTTCTCTCCTCGTTAACCTGCAACTTAAACTCAGTGCTGCTTCTGAAGAATATACTTCAAAAAAAGCTTCAATCATAAGATTGAAGATGATGCATTAGGATTGACTGATTCAGCAGGTCACTGAACTACAAGCAGTTACGAAAAGGAAATGAATCTCCAAGTAAAACCAAAATAGAGAACCAGAGGATTGTGTCCAAAACACATCCTGTTTTCAGATCATCCTGTGTGCCCCTCCTTCCACAGAAACCAGTTTTTAACATAAACTGTGACTCTGAAGTCTTCCTCAAGCACCAGAGGGTCCTTGCAAGAAAAGACATTTAAGAAGGGAAAGCTAGAAGGAAGAGGTGGAGGAGGGTGGCACTTCAGCAGTTTTTTGTTGGTGGTGCTTTATACATTGTGAAGGTATTTTCTTAAACAAAAGAAAATCTCCTTCAGATTCTGAATCAAGACTTCTGAATTAATAGATTCTCCCCTTTCCCTTCTGCTTGCAGAGAAGTAATCTATGTTTGAAAAAGACTGGATGTTAGTAGGAACAGCTAAGACTCAAAAACTGACTCTGCACTGACAACTGGTTTGTGTTCCTAGCTTCACAGGACAGCATGCAGAGGAAAGTATAAGTCAAAGCCTTTCATATTAAATTCCCCGTGGTACAACAAGAAATACTTCCAAAATACCTCTATCTGTGTGTCATCACCTCTCCAGCGCATAAGGAAAAAATGCTAACAGCATTACAATGTTCCAAGACAATGGCGAGAAGAGGAAAACCAATATAATGGCTTGAAGCTCTACAACCCATGGGTATTATTCCTGCAGAATAATGTAGGGTTTTGAGGTGGGAAGAAAGTATTTTCAAAGTTGTGTACAGTGTCAGCACTGGAGAGGCCACCCCAGCTTTGAGAATAATGTCAGAAACGCATGCCTCTATAAAACTTGTATCTTCATTTGTGCTCATGGCAAACTTTTAAAATATTTTTCGCTAAATGCTTCAGTTCTCTCTTCAAAAAGGATGTGGTTCAGCACACTGCCCGTTGTACATTTTGGAAAACTCATGCTAAGCAACTTTCATAAGGTCTGTTTGTGCCACTTACTGGACTTCCAGTGAATTACAGTTTCAAATGTTTTGGGCTTGATTAAATTAAATCCAAGAGTCTTCACAGATTATATTTGTGATTATTTTTATTGACTTACAGAAAGAAAACTCAACCTCTTACTAAAAAATTAATAAAAATGGTTTTTTTTGCATTCCCACTATCTGCAGTATTTTTGTTTCTCACAGGTTCTCTAAATCGGTTTAAACACCTAAATGATAACTAACTGAAATCCTTCGGCATTTTTCTTTTTGACTGGGCGGGGAAACTGCAAAAGAGTAGGCACATAGGTACAACTTCACGCAATGTGTCATTTAGTATGAAACGACACACGAGCGACAATTTCGTCAGCATCTAATATAAAAGCAGATGGGACTTCTAGATTCCATTTATTACCTGAAAGTACCTGTGCCCTGTATTAATCTGTTAGAGCGAAAAACGAGATTTTTTTGGAAAGAGAACCGCAGGCATATCGAGACTCCATCTTTCTCTGTGCTTCATCAGTTTTCGGGTGCCGCTGAGAGCGAGCGCTGCGGTACTGCCCTACCACAAACACTGTAACGGCCATTACAAAAGCTCTCCCGCTGCTTTTTCCTCCAAGTGCCGCTTTGCCTACGAGAAAGCGGTGAGCGCATTCCTGCCAACCCGTACGCAAATCCTCTGCGGGAAGTTACCGGATCACGCGCAGCCTCTCTGCGCTTATTTCCTCACCGGTCCGAGGCAGATAAGCCGCGTTAGGTGCCGGGAAACGACACGGCGGCATTTTTCCAAGTACCGCACGCAACGCTCCTGCGAGTAAAAGACTCCCGCCCGACTTCCGGCAGCCCGCCCGCCGCCGGCGCCCTACGCCCGCCGCCGCGGCAGCCTCCGGCCCAGATGCCCCGCTGCCCCCGCCCGCGGCGCAGCCGCCCCCGCCGCCGCCGAGCCCCGCCCGCCCGGAACACCATAGACCCGAGTCCGCCGGGCGCCCGGAGCACCTCGGGCTGCGCGCCGCCAGCGCGGCGCTCCCTCGCGCCCGCCGGAAGCGCGCGGGAAAGGGCGGGCGGTGGCGACACGGGGCGGCTCCGCGGCAGACATGCCTGTGAGTTGTTTACCCGCGCAGGCCGAGCCTTTCCGGGGGGCAGGGACCGGGCCAGCGGCCGAGGGTCCGTCCCCGGGGGCCCGCTCCCGGCTGACGCCTTGGTACCGCGCCTGCGGCGGGGATGTGGGGTGGTGGGAGGGGAGCGGAGCGGACGCGCCCGTCTCCGGCCGCCGCCCTCCGAGGGAACTGGCGGCGCCCAGCCCCGTGCCCAGCGGGGACGGGCGGGCGAGCTGCCACCAGAGCGGGCAGACGCTGCGGTCGCTCAGGCTGCTCGCCGCTCCCGTCTCACCGGCAAATGCCGGTGCCCGGGAAGGCCGGAGCGGGGTTTCGCTATCCCCGTCGCCCTCAGCCCTGCCGGGGAGGTTGGCCCTAGCGCTTGCGGCCGCGCTGGGGACCAGGCTCAAGGCGGCTTCGTGGCATCCAGCCTGTCCGAGCGGCCTCAGCGCTGTTTAACAGCTGTTGTGCAGTGCCTTTTCCCTCTTGTCCTCCCCAGCTGGCTAAAGACCTTGTGCACCCCTCCTTAGAGGATGAGAAGAAAAAGCACAAAAAGAAGCGTCTTGTACAGAGCCCAAACTCCTACTTTATGGATGTAAAATGTCCAGGTACATATTTAAAATGTTTATATCTCGCAGAAGGAATGAAACTGATTTTGTATGCGGTTCATCTTCATAAAAGGTCTTTTTTTTTTTTTTTTTACCTTAAATGTGGTTTATCTGTTCTGTAGGGAAAAAAGTCTGTATATTGCTTTGGGGTTTTTAAACAATAAAAGTGTTTTCCACCTTTTTCAAAAGTTAAACAATCAGCTTTTTATTTTCTATTCTAGAGGTCTGTCATGAGATTTTGTTGGTTTTTTCCCTTTATGAAATCCTGGCAAGTGGGGGGAAAAAAACAAATTCCAGATTTGCACATCTAAGAAGTGAGACGAAACGGATCCTTTAAAGCATTCATGGCATAAGTTTCAAATAGAAGAAAACATTGTTTTCCTCCTTTTGGAAGTTGTTTGATTGTGGAAGAGCAACCAGAAAACCTTTTCACAAGGATATATGCAGGCATACTGGGACTTTTCACATAAAGCGAAACATGCGCAACTGCCTTTTTCACATGTTGCTTTTAAGCAGCTCCCATATACAGAGGTTGTATTTAAGGTGTTGCCTATGTCTGCTTTTCACACATTTTCATTACTTTGGCTCAGAAACACCTGCATAACCAACTTCTTTTATAAAATAACCCATGGGATTTTCTAGCGCAATTATAAGAGCATGCTCTACCAGTGAGCAGCTTCTTTGATCAGCACAGCTACATCCACAGCAAGGCACAGAAACTGTCAAGTGTGGTACCTTACCTCCTAGAAACTACTGCAGTATAAGAAGATTGTAACAGTAAGAAAATGCATAGACTTACTTACAATAGTGATCATCCTGACTAGAAGCAGGGAATTGTTGCTGTATTCAGGTTTTCTTACTATCTTATTCTTTCTTAGTAGCTTAGATTTCTAAGGAGATCTGAGACACTGTTCTCCATCTAAAAGTGAGGTAAATTCATTAAAACTTTGAAAGTAAAGTGTGGTTACTTTTTAAAAATGCATAGTTGCAAGGCTAAGCCACTGATATATTTTTTTTTTTAACTTTCTTCAAACCAGCATACATGCATGCATTATACTAAGACAGAATTTATGTCAACATAGGTCATTGGTTATCTTTATTATTGTTGAATTAATTGGTTACTAAGTTTAAGGGATCTATAGAGCAAAGTGGGCAAGCTTGTATCATGACCAAGTCCTAAGCACAAGGCACTGAAAATACCAGCCAGCCTTTATGCATCATTCAGTGTTGTTGGAAGTTGCTTCCTAGTTACTGAAAGGGATTGGGCTTGTTTCCCTACAAAATGCACAAAGGTAAAAACTCATCAACGTGGAAGTTCACATTCATGGGGGCAGAACAGTATTTGCTATGGTTAGATTTTAGCTGCTAGCTGTTTTTTGCAAATAAAGATTGGTGCAGTTGCTACTTGTGATTTAAGCAAAGCAGAAATCTGTTCTGTCCAATAGGACTTCTCTCTACCCATCAGTTCTCCTGTCGGAGAGAGCTTTCTGAGGACCTTCCTCACAACATACATTCTATCTTAACTTTCTGGTCCCCACATGCTGAAAATGGAATCTGTGCTCAGCTTTATTTATTTGTCTATTTTCTATATCCACATTCAGATTAAATACTTCACAGGTTTTTCTCTCTCCAAAAATTCCTCTTGGCTAATTAAAAATACTTTTCAGGGAAAAGAATGAAAGCACTGAAAATCCCTTTGTCTAAGCCCTGTGTGAGAGTGATTTCATTTCTTAAGTCATAGAATTTAGGAGTTGTAGACAAGTGTTGCTGATGCCTCTTCTTCCATCTGGAATTAGTGAAGTTACTCTGTGCAAGTCTTCTCGTTTAAATATGCTGCTAGCTTTGTAGAATGCAAGCAAGCACATGCCCCATGCATACCAATTATTAAACACAAAGCAAACACAATTTGAACAGCAGTGTTTGTAGTCACAGCTTCCAGACTTTGTCAACAGCAGCGTTCTACTATTACAAGTTAAATATTTCTCTAGCTAGATGGGTTCTTCTATTCAGCAGAGAAGGTTAGTCCAGAACTCCTCGACTTTTTTTGCAGGAGACATATTACAGGCAAATTAGGGGTTGTCAGCCATGAGGCTATGTTGATTTCATATGAGGAGTCAAAACTTTCAGTTAACTAACTTGCTTTCATATGCTTGTTAGTAAAAGCAAGTACTTCAGACCACAATAACAATGTTTTGTTTTACTTGGTATGCTGTGTAATGAAATATAGATCCATTTTTGGACAAGTGTATTTAGAGTATCTGAGTCAATTACACATACAATAAAGAAATCATGCTAGAAATACTCAATGGAAAGTTTAATAATGCTGTTTTCCAGGATGCTACAAGATCACCACTGTATTCAGCCATGCTCAGACAGTAGTTCTATGTGTAGGGTGCTCAACTGTTCTGTGTCAGCCTACTGGGGGGAAAGCAAGGCTCACAGAAGGTAAGGGGTAATGTTTAGCAGCCTAAATATATACTTAGATGAAGGCATTTGTGTATTTATAGCCTGTAAATATTTTAATTTTCATTTTGAAAATTTTGCAAATTGCTTAGAGTTGGCTAGTAAAAACATTGTTAATGGGCCCTGAATTGCAAATTTTTATTTAGATTCTTGTTTTTAAATGGCTATGGCTATAGATATGCCAGGCAGCTAAGCAGCTACATTGTGATCAAACACTCGACTTTAGGTGCTTTGATCTGTCATTTCCTTTAGCCTGTCTATAATAAATACTGCCTATTTAATTCTGAGCTACGTTTAGCGCATTAAAAAGCACCATTAAAGGAGTAGGGTACTTTTGCCAGGCTAAAGCGATTCTGTGCCACTGCAAGTCAGTGGGGGCTGGCTTGCTTGCTTGTTTTTAAACAGTAATACTGTAAGGCAGTTCCCTAGCTCATGTTACTTTTTTTTTTTTTTTAATTATAAAGGAACAAAGAACTACTGATAATGATATACAGATAACTGGTATAGCACCAGTAACTTGAAGTGCAACCCAGTGTCTGGGATATATGAAAAACACTGGAAACACTTGAGAGCTTAAAAAAAAATTAAGTAACAAATCCAGATTTTATTCACGTTTTGTTTAAAGGACAAAAGGTAAATATATATGCACATTACAAACAGTATTGCTTATACAGATGTAGTTTATATGAGGACAGAATACCTGAAGTAAGGCTGTTGAGCAGTTGAAAAGGTATCAACAGTCCTAGCAGCTGTTTCAATTTGAGGTTTGTATCACTAAGGGATGGAACAGTAGACTGAAACTTTAAAAGGCATCTGGAAGAAGAGAAATAGTACACCTTAGCATTATTTTAAGATGAATTATGACAGCCATGTTATATGACAGCCAAAGTGCTAAATCTTTACCTCCTGTGGTACTTGAAATTTAAATGTATTGCATGAGTTTTCCTACTGAAGTTGGGTGGGCAATTTTCCAAAGCAGTCAAACAATTTAAGGATTACTCATATCTATACTCATGTGATTTTTTTACAGGCTGTTCGTTTAGGAGAAAGCAACACTGAACACTTCAGCATGGGGTTTTGGATCTGTGTTCCTGAAAGCCTTCGCAGTTTAAAAATGCCTGTTAATACAACAATGTAATTACAATTGATTTTGTAAAAATTACGTGCTACTAGTGACTAATGAGCTGGAATCTCTTTTTCAATAAATGATTTGAAGTGCAAGTTTTTCCTGGAAGTTTGCAGACAACTGAGCTCTATTTTTATAATTTCACTTTTAAACATGGTATTAGTAATTTGGTGGTGTCATTTAATATAAAAACCTTGGACTTGCTGCATTCTTGCCCTCATTAATCATCAGGTAGAGCAGCGTAATGCATATGGTGACAGAACCTGCTCTAAGAATGCATTTTGTATACTTTATTACTGCAACCACCCTAACTGCAAGGGTTGCAAAGGCTAGATAGATTTAAAATGGCTCATTTGCTTTCAACGTTGCTTTAGTCCCTTTATCATGTTGAGTGGTGATAAATAAAAATATAAAGTTACTCAGTTATGTTCAGCTGTTTTTCTGGAATGCATGTGTTTTCCCTCCCTCTAATCTGGTCTCAAAACTGCCTTTGGTATTCTATACCAAAAAAATAAAAAAAAAAGTGTCTTTTGCAAAACACTGAAACCACTCTGTATAGAGAAGGCATATGGTATATAAGCAACAGTAAGTCAGCAAACTATACTAACAGCTGTGAATGGTATCCAGTCACTAAAACTAGTACAGCAAAACCATGCATATTTTCAGTATTAAATACTGACATTAAATAATTACCTTTTTGCAACAAGGAAACAGGTTTGGAATTAGTTTTTAAAAGCCATTCCTTTCTAAATGTCTGTTAAAAAGTGGCTTTATTTTTTTAAAACCATTAAGAAAACATTCAAACAAAGTCTTACATCTTTTATTTTACTAAATAATGTCTCAAGTTATATATCAATATCTCTTTCAAAAGTATCAGGTGTCTTAGTGAGCTAATTATTGTTGGGAATTTCCATTTAACCTATATTCTTTTTATGACTTCTAAAACTTGTATTTTTCTAGTCAATAAAAAAATCCCCAAAACCTGATACTACAATTTGTTGTATTTGCAACATGAGTTTTATTTCTGTTAATTCAAACAGTGAACACTTATAACTACCAGATGCAGAAAGTAGGTGTTTGATACAGAAATAGATGCACCAATTTAGTGTCCATGCCTTTTAAGAAAAGTAGTTTTATGTCAGTGCCATACTCTGTTTTCAAAATAAAGGTTAAATTAAGAGCAAGTTTATCATGAAGGCTGCTCTTCATTGACCAGACAGTTTCCCACACTTAATGCCAGTCCATCAAATAACTAGTTTCAGAACAAAGATCAAAGTAGCAATATGAATTCACTTGTGACCTGAATACATGTGCTAGGATCAGATTCCTAGTCTCCCGTATCTTTGGCTTCTCTTCCTCCACCCTAAAAGGTAAGAACTCATGATTAAGTAAATATCAAATCACAGAAAGTCAGTGACCCATTTTGTTCCAGGTATTAGAAGATGCAATTTAGACATCGTAGCATCTCCAATACTGTTCATGTGACAACACAGGTTTTTTAAAAGCCTTAAGTTATGGAAGATACTGTATGAAGAACATGGTATGAATATAAAAAGTTGGTGGCTAAACATACTCCATGAGGGGAGTGAGACAGTGTCATTAATATTTTGGTATTGGAAATGCCTTAGACACTTCTTGTTATTCACTTTCATATATACTCCAAATACTTACATTTATTAGTGTTTGATCATATGCAGACAAGCGTAATGGTAAGCTTACACCTCATTCTGAATCTTTGTCTAAACCCAAACACAATGGTCAGCAAGTGACACTTGTTTACTCTCAAGTATGCAAAATGGTTTTCAAGAACAGTAAATACCATTTGCAAAACAGATGCATCATACAAGAAAAATATGTTATAAATCCTAAAGTAACAGTGTTACTTTTCAGATTTTCTGTATTTAAAACATTCTATTTGGTCTATTTCTATTCGTGTATTCTTCAACATGAAAACAACTCGGAACTACTTACTCTTGTTCCCGATGTAAAACAGGCAATGACTTCTGCTGCTGCATGTTTACCCAGCTAGTAGGTGCTCAAGACTCAAGAGAAGGAAAAAAAAAAAAAGTTGCTATTGTAGAAGACACTCACCTCCAGTACTTCTGCACTGGAACTGTCAAACAATCAGAGACTTCAGTGGTAGAGTAGGTAATTTATTGCTTGAACAAATGAAAGTTTGTTCAGAAAGGTTTTCTCTGTTGTCTCTGCTGATTTGACATTCTTGAGAAAAGACAACCCATTATTACAGAATAGAAAAGTGAAGTTTTGGTGAGTGGGACACAAAACGCAAGCAAATAGTTTAGATGCAAGCTTTTACTGGTTTAAGGCACAAGAATTATTACAATTATTAAGAGTACTAAACCAGTCCTACTAGCTTCAATTAAAAATGTAGGTAAAACACTGACATCTCAAAATACTAAATTCCCTGCTTTGTCAGTCTTGGGTAATAAATGCTATCATAGGCATAACTGGGAACAGAGATTACATTGGGTTTCATCACAGGGCAAGTAACAACTATGAAGTTAATACCAAAAGCACTAACTTGGGAAAGAGGCAGGTATGGCTATCTTCTGCTAGCTGAATCTAAGACATCTTGTTCCTTAAATTTAGAGCAGAGCTGCTAAACAGTATAGGGATGTAAGTATTCCAACCTTTCCTGAAGGATATTTTATTTTGTCTCAGCCTGGAAATACTGTCTGATGTAACTGCAGGGGAAGTGGGGTGGGGGGGTAAGTCTCGGGAGATCATGGAGTTCTTCCATGCCATTATGGAATATATAAAATTAACATATTCAGATGTTACTGTATTCCTATAGTAAAATCAAAGATTAGAAAATCCTTCTTTGGAACTCTATCACAATTTTGTGTCAACCTTGTGCAAAGTTAACTCCTAGAGGCAGGTCTCCAAATGGAAAAAAAGTATGGTTTTCAAAATAACCTCTTAAAGTCTGTGAGACTTCTACTACTGGCTTCAAGAATGGGCTTTAACTTTTATTGACTTATTTGAGTTCCCAATTCCTTTATCTAAAGGAATATCTACATAACAGAATACAGTGCCATTTCTGGCTACCAAAGTCAGCATGCGTATCATTCAAAAACAATGAGTTTGACAGCTCACGATGTTGTGCTACTCAGGCATGTTTGACTGTGGAAATACCCTTATTTCACAGTAAACTAGTTTCACACATTCTCTGTGTCCAATAAAAACGGGAGAGAAGGCATCTAAATAACAAAAAAGTTTTTTTTACGTACATTACTCTAGCCTCATTCTTTTCAAATTCTTAACAATCCACAGCTCTGACAAAAGTGTACTTCTGGTATAAATCTGCATTCCGGAGGTAGCTTCAAGATTTGTGTTTTGTTGTTTTTTTTTCCTTTTTAAGCAAATAAGAAAAGCGCTATGTGAAAATATAAAAATCAACAGTAAAACCATTTTTCTTTAAAAAGTAATACAAACAGTTTCGACAGACAAGAATTGCGAGAATAACGAATTACGTCTGTGTGTGCTCAAATGAAGATGCAAAATCTTTCAAAAGTTTCAAATTTGACTGTTACATTCTCCTTTTCTCCAAGTTAGGAACTTCCCTGAGAGATGAATTTCAGTTACACATAAGTTTAGCACCACTAGCAGAACTTAATTAAGTTAATTTTTGAGGCTTTTTCTTTACATATTCTTAGTGATCTTGGAGTCCAGTTACACCCTTCTCCATTTGTTTTTCATGTTTCAGTACAGTGAGTTCAGTTACATGTATCCCTTTTTTTTTTTAATCTATATATTGTGCCCGTTTTTCTTTATCAAATTCCCTTGCAATCTTTAAGGCAGTGCTGTTGAGTGAAACTGATTGCATATTACAGATAATGCTAACAATTACTCCTCTAGGTGGTGCCACTAGCCCAGTGTCTATAGCTTCAGAGTCCAGCTCTTCAGGAAGAATGAGGAGGACACTACTCGCCCCCACTGCACCACCCGTATGAGATGCATAGTGTCTCTGCTGTCTGCAACAGCCACATTGTTGTTTTTTCTCTACTACAGCCCAAGCCATTGCGTATTTACCATCCCTGTCCCACGACACTTCTGTTTTTGCCACTGGGGTCCACATCATTGCGACTGTGTCTGGTTTCAGGTACCCCGGAAGAAGCTTGCCGTTAGTGTTTTGAAATTGTCCAGCTTGATAACTGTATAACAAGGCATTTCCAAATTTCAGAAGGTCACCTACCGACGACAGAAAGCCACCACCAGCCCACTTGTAAGAGTTGTCCACATATGGTGCATTCACCAGCCGTCCCTTTTTGTTGTAAACATAACACCTGGAATTCAACAAAATTCAACAAAATTCAACTTGTCATTCTCAGATACTATACAAAACTACTTTAAGCTACCCTACCTTAAAAGAGCAAACGGAGCATGTACAAGCTTGTTCTCTTGAAACTTTAGAATTTTTTTAAATACTTTTTTCTTAAATATGTTTCTTGCAGAAAAACCAACAAGAAATTCAGATGGGAAAACAAAAATTAAAGTGACTTCTTAGGTTAAGGAGCTTAGTTTCAATAAAAGTACTAATCCTTCTACTTACTCTAAGGATATACTAAGAGTAAAGGCAATATACAAATCAGAGATGTGACAGAAATCTACAGATCAGCACAGGACTTTTCTTAAATCCCTGTACTAGATTTAAAGCGGGGGGGGGTGGGATGGCAAGCCTACTATCACACAGAGATACACTCCCTATCTAGTCCGTACTTATATTGGAAAACTTTTAGAGAACCTCTGAAAACCGTAATACTGAAAGTCAGAGATTGAAGCAAAGAGAGAGAGACGAATGGTCCAAGACTACCATCAGCTCTGCCAGTGACTTGATTATCTGTGTCCCTATAGTCAGTTTTTCAATCATAATAAAACCTGTTACAAAGACAATGAAATGCTTGAGTTACATCTCTAAAATCTAGAACGTGAATTTTTAAACATGTTCATGTCAGGGAAATATAGTATCACCAAACCATTAAACAAACCACAACATGTCCGTATGTTCTAGTTTAATGCACCAAGCTAGCTATTTGTGGAAGCAAAACCATCACTTCAGCATTTCAGTTTTGCTTAACAGTAAGTTAAGCCCATAAAGCGCCCCCCAAAATAGCATCTGTCCCAATTCTTTCATCCCTACCATATTTCAGTTTATAAAAGGTTTAAAATACACACATATATTTAAAAGAACTTGACTGTACAAGCTTGATAATTTATGAGAACATCACTAGCATCCAGATCTATAGCCAGAAGAGCCTCTGAAAATTTGCAAGCAAAATACCAGCACAAAGCATCTTAGAACACAGCAGTAAAAACACTACAAACTGCTCTGCGTGCATATACACATACACACACTCTTTAAATATACACTTTTATGTAAGTACTATAAACCTTGGATTCAACACCTTCATCACCATTTTCATTTTTTGAGAGCATTTGAGAAGCCAAACTTTTAAAAAGTTTGAGTTTCATATTCATGAGCCTTTTTCCATAACCTGCTTTTGTGATTCAGTTACAATTCTTCTCCTGCACCAAAATTCAGCTGGTGAGTCAATAAATCAGTTTCAGAGCCCAGACAGGTAGGTCAATAAAATAAGGCTGCAGAGAAAGACAAGAAACTCTACCCTTATACACTACATTGGAATGGATTATCCAGTTACACAAATTTCTCTGAGTTTTGGGTGGGGGTTTTTTGGTTTTTTTTTTAAGTTAGTAAAAAGAAATCAATTAGTAAAGCATGTTCTATGTTAAACAGAATTTTAATTCTGCTTAAAATTGATACTACAATTTAATTTATGAAAACCTTGTGTTACTGTGAGACTACTACAATTCCACAGAACTCTTAGAAGTCAGCGTATTGAGCAAACCAAGGTAACTATATATTCTAACACAATCTTCTAGTTACTCCTTTATTTTACTCTATTTACATTTACCTGCTTATTTGTACTCAAAATAAATGCAAACTTCATAGTCACCCCTGCCACTTCACCCCATATATACTCTTATAGCAGGAAATACTTATCTGCTATTCCATAATTTTACATGCCAATTACAGAACCAATGCCATAATGCTGACAAAAAATCAGTTACATGACTAACTTTGAAATAACATAAACCGCTTCATTTAAAAGCCTGAAAAAATTCACGCATTCTTAATTCAGCTGTCTTAATAAAGAGAGAAAGAACAACAACTGGGGGGGGAGGGGTAGAGTAAAGTTTCATCCTTGTTTACCTTGCTCTGTTATATATCATTGCTTCATTGTCATCTAGTACAGTTGATAGCATATCCAAATCACGAAACATTTTTAGCATATAATCTGTAAATTTTTGTCCTGAAACTCTCTCCACAACAGCGCTTAAAAGAGTAAAGCCGTATGTTGAATACAAGAACTGACTACCTTGAAGAAACAGGAGAAAGGAGGGAGAAAAAAAAAAAAGTTAGCCGCTTGATGCTTAAATGAAATCTTGAAGATAAAATTTAAGTAAACACGTGTAAATAAAACTATGTATAGCAATAAGAAATCAGTTAAAAGATTCCCCCTTCATCCCCATTTTAATATGATGTGAATCACAAGCTTATGATACTGGGCCCTAGGAATTTCTATACTGCAGCAAAGAAAGATGCTTGCTAAGTGCAGGTAGCTCTGAGAACAGCCCTAAAATACTTTCAGGGATCTGCATGTACAGCCAGGTTTCACGCCAAGATGTGAAGACAGACATTTAACGTCCTTTACACAAGATTCACTATACCAGTTCTAACAAGGATGTCTGGATTTGGAAAGCTGAAGCAAACCATAAAATTACTTCTTAAAAGATGCTCACCTACTGTGATTTGTTTCTGTGTGTATACCCTAGAGATGGAAAGACAAGGGTAGTACTTGCTCAAGGTTGTCAAAGGTCTTGATCACTTTTATCATAGTGTTTCTGGTTCTAGTTTTCTAGTTCTAGAATATCCTTAAAGATTATATGAACACTAACATGCATATTATCCAAGACAAAATAATTTATTTACAAAACAATGTTTCTTTTTTTAAATCTCATTCTTGCACTAATGCCTTTTATGAAACATCTACACACCAAGCAACTGCCGAACTGCATAAAGATCTTACTTGAAATGGTTCCTAGAACTCTTCAAGTGGTAAGTGGTTAACTTCTCACCCTTCCTACCCCTCTCCCCTTAAACGCATATTATTTGCTGTTTGTCAGCAATGTGTATCATTTGCCTGTTAATCTAACTGGTTTAGAATTTACAGATGAAACTCCTCAAAATCCTCTCTAGAATTAATTTAAGTAATTCCAGCAATAAATAACTTCATCTATTCTGTGATTCCATGGTCTTTATATAGTGAGGTGCTAAACAACAGCTGAAAAAGTCTAAGTTTTTTTGCTTTTGGTTCACATCTAGAAGGCCCAGAGCACAAATACAGGTCGGTATCCACTTTTACAAAATACTTTGTAGACACAAATTTGTTACCAAAATTATAATCTGCTTTAGCATTTATAAATTCAGTAACCGGTACATTTCACAGCACCTACTGCACTTCATAGAGCTCCTTGGAGAAAAGTCTATTTCTACCTGAGGTCCCACTTTCTCTTCTCCCCTGCATTATCTGGGACTCTTTGTACTACTTTTTAAGACTTGGCTACATCACATTTTGAACTTGCTGGATTATGGTACAGATACAACATTAAAAGTCATCTATATAAGAATCATTCTTTAAGTCCACAGATTGATAAAGATATCCATACAAGACTGTTATCTAAAATTGAACTGATAAAATCCTCATGAGTTCAGTCTTCAAAAGTTACCTCAGTTTTAAGACAGTTACATGACCAGATGGCTTCTGCAGAACAGCCCAAATACTTCTTCATTGAGCTTTTAATGGGGCAAGAAGGGAAAAAAAGAACAGGGGGTGAGGGGAAGCAGAACAAAACAAAAACTCCACACAACCACTCTTTACTGGACTCTACTATCCTCATTGCATGTAAAACAATTTGAAACAGAAATGTCATCAGAAGGGCATATTTTGGTCTAAATGACTAGAAACTCACCTGGTTTAAAGAATAAAGGATCATTTTTAAATATCTTCAGTGACTCAATCACGCTTTCAAATTTTTCCTTCAAATAATACTCCTCTTGCTCAAATTCTGCGTCTCTCCTGCCAAGTTTTGAATTTCGGCTTTTTACCTCACCTTCGTGTTCTTTCCTTGGTTTAACAGAATCAGCCTTTTCAATCCCTTTGCCTTCTTTTTCTTTTTGTTCTTTATCCTGATGGGGTTTTGTCAGTTTAAATGCTCTGTTTGCCTTTTCCTTTTCTTCCTTTACTTTTCTAATATCTTTTTCATAGTGACGAATCCCACTCAAGTGTGAAACTAAGAGTCTTGTAGTAATAGCGACCTACGTAGAAAGGACAATATTTAAATGTGAGCTCTCTTCATTAAAGATGTGATGCACACTAAATCACCAGAAAAGCAAAATTCAACATGACAAGGAACAAAGATATAAGACCTTTTAAACATCATGTATCAAGCCCAATTAAAATATATACATATTTACGCACACATGACATACTTGATGTAAAACTGAAGATCCAGATTTCCAGTATTGCTTTTTTGAGCAGCAAACATCAGTACTTGTCTAAATAATTTTTGGCATTTTACAGGAATAGGTCCAGATACGGGTACCTGTACACATATGGCTATGCAATGACAGGAACAAAAATCAAAAAAAGGTTACCAATAAACAATTACATACCTTTTCACCCTCGTAGACCTTTTCTGGAAATTCAGGGACATACTTCTGTACTGGAGCATCTAAATCCAGTTTCCCCTCTTCCCACAATTTAGCAACAGCCATCATTGTAAGACACTTGCTAATACTAGCAATTCGCATGATTGTCTCTGGCTTACATATTACACGATTCTCTACATCGGCATAACCCAAACCTTCAAGAAAATAAAAACACCATGGTAAATATTTTGCACAGAGACATGCTGAATTAATTATTTGCAATGAATTAGATTTACTGGCTCCTTACAATATTTTTCCTCTAGCTAAACTGGGACATAAAGCAGTAGACTATCCCTGCTCCTGCTTCAATTAAGTTAATAACATTTTAATGTAGTAGGAACAGTTAATCAAAGCCCATTGTATTGGCCAATGCCATCCTAAGTTACTGATTAAGACCACAAAACAAACCTAACGATAAATGAAATAGAAGATCAAGCCAAAATTTACACTCCTGAGGCCAAATAGTCAATGCAGAAAAACTAAAGAGATCAGAATCCAGATCGTGAAATAACTGACCGACAATCATAAATACTCCTTTTATTGTTCTGAACCAATGGTTGAAAGAGTAAAAGGTCTTATTTTATCAATACAGAAGTTGAGAAAGCAAATCACTCACAAACTCATAGCAATTACCGAAGCTGTAAAGCTTCACAAAACAGTGGTGTTAAACACTACGTTTCAACATCACTCAAGCATGACTTCAATTAAAAGACAACTTAATAGTCTCCATACGAGTGTTTTCCTATGTAACCAACCCACAACTCTGGTAGCAAGAACTGGAATTCATAAGGCATTATCAAGCTCCCATACTAGTTTTCATTTTGAGTTAGGTTTGAAGAAACCGTGCAAGTAATGTTGCAGCATAAAAAACAATGAAATGCAGTAATGACGTATTTGCACTTTTCAGTACAAGCAAGGCCTGCAAGCAATGCATGTCTCTCTATATAAAACTGTAGTCTAATAATGAACTACACAGGAAAAAAAAAAACCTTGCCAAAACACAAGAAATAAAACAGATGACATGTCAGTTGCCCAAGACCCTTTCTTTTACATTAAGTGTCTACTCAAATGTTTGCATGGTGCTTGTGAATGCAGATGTTGTACCCCTCAGTGAAAATCCCTTTCAAATCTCCAACCACTCTCATCAGTTTAGCAAGAAAGCAAGTTTAGTACCATGGTCACAGAGTATGTGCAACCTACACCTGTTCCTGTGTTTTCACCCCACAAAGAAGGGAGGAGGACAACAAAATGTGCCAGAGGTCTGCTAGAGCAATGTTACCCACCTCCCAGCTGCCTTACTCAAGGCAGGGATACAGAAAGCTCTGCCATGGCTTATGCTCCCACATGTAGTTATCTTGCTACTGGATCTGGCAGTCCTGGTGATAAACTACAACCCTGGAACTAGTTCCCTCAGGCACTTCCCGCATGTCAAAGAAGGGATTCTGCAGAAGTCTTACAAAAACTTCTGCTTCCATTGCCAGGTAATTTAAGACCAGAATAAGCTATCTGATTTGAGAAAGTGTGATTAAGTTTCTAGCACAATTTTCTTACTAGGCCACATTACAAAAGGTACCAAAGACTCTCCAAATCACTTCTGTCATGATGAAAGAAAAACTAAAACTTATGATCAGCTTTATACATATATAAAAGTTAATGCAACAACAGACTGTCAGAAGAAAGTTAGTAACAATCTTGCTTAGAAACGGTTTTGGGTTGGTTGGTTTTTTTTTTGAAAGCCACACTAATGCAATATGTTGTCCTTTACTACTACCATTTAAGTTGTCCAAAAAAAACCCTAAAAATTTTTGGGTTTGAAATTTTGGTTTTGAAAATGTTCATATGAAAACACATGAAAATGTTTCTGAAAACAGACACACAGTTTGGTGGGGTTTTTTTCAATAAACATCAAATGTCTACATGATACGAGCAGTACTGACAGACTATTTAACACTCAACTATGTGACCAGAAAAACTACTTGCAATTGCTAGAAGGATGACACCTGTTAAATCTCAGTACCTTCCCAGTAAAAATCTACACCTCAGCCCACAAATAGGAGACAGATCACCAAATGTGAGCCGTTATTACTTTGACTATCAAGTAAGTTCCTGTGGGGAGGACAGTTCTTTACCTCCTATATACAACTCTACCAGACCACTATATAGCTGTATGTCTACAGTGTAAGTATATTCAAAGACCAATCTGACAAATAAATGGAAGAAAGGTTCTTAAATGTAACTGTTGACATACGCTAGCACATTCAGGAAGTTAATAAATTAGAGATTCCTGGAAATTACTGAAGTTTACCACGGAAAGTATCACTTCATACTCTCTAGGCACCTGTTTCTGGCCACTGTCCAGAGATAGGACATCAAGTGGATGAAATGCCACCCTGATCAGCGTGTCCAAATTGTTAATTTTTGAAACATTAATTGCTTTCCAACAGCATGCACAACTACTACTCCCATATACTAACCTTCTGACCAGACTTCCTTTCCATCTACAGAAACTCCAACTAGCATACCTGGAATTCCTGCTTCATCCTGTCAAAAAAAAATGGGACAGAAGACACTAAGAAGGATCTTTATGGTTAAAAAACACCTTCTCCCAAACCCTAAGCATGCAAAAGCAATCCTACAAATACACCTGCATATTGTTGTCACATTGCAGTTGAAATTTTGTTAAATACTAGTTGGGCTGAAGTGGTATAAACTGCTTTTGGAAAGTAGACGTTTTAATCCAGCATCTGGGAAAAACATAGCTAACAACAATAATAATTAAAATAAAATAATTTAATAATCTAATTAAATTAATTATCGAGACATGCAAGAAAAACTCAACAGAAACAAAATATTAGAGTTAATATGCAACGTGCAAACTGCAAAATTTCAAAGGACCTTCAGCTAGATTTTCAAAGTAACTACAACGTGCTTTTTAAACAAGCCCCTCACCTCCTTCTCTCCTTCCTACGGCCTGTAAGGCCTTCCCTTGTTCTCAGATACCCCGTACTGTACCATACTTCCACCAGCTACCCACGTCAAGCTCTGCCTGGCCTAAGCTTCCCAAACACTGACGACCTTCACTGACACTACACTAAGAAGAACACTAACTAAGTATTCTGTAAGAGAGTTGCCGTGACATTCAGCGATTCATTTGTGCTCGCTGAGCGGGAGCCCAACGAGCACCCAACAATAGCTGCGGGCGGCGCGACGGGGCGGGCGGGTGCGGCTCCTCACCGGAGGGCCACCGGCTCGACGAGAGGCTCGGCGGGGTTCGCCCTCCTCCTCAGGCCGCGGGGCGGCTCCTCACAGCACGGCGCGCACCGCACGCCTGGCGGGGCCCCCAAAAAACGTTCCCGCCACACAGAGCTTGACCGAAATCTCTTGCAGCGATCGCCAAGTCCACGGTAAGGAAACACAAGCCCACCGCCCCGCCTCGCGGAGGTGAGGGCTGGCTCGCACAGCGCCAGAAGAGGGGCGAGACCCCCGGCACCCCTTCAGACCCGCTCGCTCAGCACCTTAATCCTCCGCAGCAGGTCCCTGCTCCTCTCGATGGCCGCACCGAAGCCCCGAGGGGGCGACAGCAGATTCGGATTCGCCTCCGCCTCCTGCCCGCCATCAGCCTCGCAGCCCGTCGGCGTCGGCACCTTCACCCCCAGCGCCAGTCCCAGCGCCAGCCCCCAGCCCCAGGGCCTCGCCCCGACACCGCCGCCCCCTCGCCGGGGCGCCAGCAGCCACCCGGCCCGCCCGGGGACCACCGCCCGCCGCAGGGCCCGCGCCAGGCCGTACATGGCCGCGCCGCGCCTCCTCACCGCCGCCGCCTCACCGGGTGCCCGCCAGGCAGCAAAAGCCGATCCCGCGCGCTCGCTCGGCCGAGCTCCGAGCGTATCGAGCGCAGGCAGCAGCTCGTCTCGCGGCGTAGCGTGGCTCCGCGCCCCCTAGCGGTGAGGCTGGAGCCGGGGCGGCAGGCGGGCAGGGGCGGGCAGGCCGCACAGGCTGCGCTTCCCGGCGCCCCGCAGGGCCTGTCCCGAGGGGCGGCAGTGGGACCTTGCCGGCATGCGGGGCTCGGGCGGCCGCCGCGCTGTCGGGAACCAGCGGGAAGTGGTGGCGAGGAGGACAGCGCAACTCGCTCTTCCGCAGCCTGTGTAACTGCGGGTTAAAAAGGGGCTCGGCCTCAGGAGCTGCCGGCCGGTGCCGCGACCTGGGCCCCCCTCCGAGCCTGGCGAGCAGCTAAGGGAACAGGCCTCCAGCCGGGGCGGCGGCGGGTCCCGTGAATCCTTCCCAAATCCTTAGAAAGAAAGAATCCTTAAAAAGAAAGATTTTCTAGCACAGTTCCTCTCTGCCGGGTAACTAGAAGCCCCGCCAGTCCCCCAGCGAGCTCATCACCACCTTACCCCTTCTTCCTGATGGAAGCGAGTTCATTAACTCCTGCCAGCACCAGCGCGGCTCTGGCAGAGTAAGCTGGTTTTAGACAACACTGTCATTGCACTGATGTAGAAGAAAAGGATAGAGAGAAGATGAGGATACTTCAAGCCACAACATAATTTCTGATCTTAACTTTGCGCTGCACAGCAAATGATTGCAGGATCAAATGAAAAAAGCCTGCTGCTAAATGTATGCCAGGCAGAAGTAAAGCAGGGCGAACTAGGCTGGCACCAAGATAAAACCTTTTAACTGCAAGTTCAGCATATTTGATCTAGATTAATGAGGAATTGCTTACAAACATTGAATCTTCTAGTGCTGGTTTTAGAGTCAAGTTCCAGCTTAGAGCAGTACCAATGGCACAGCAAGCATTTGCTCACAGAAATTATTTTTCCATGTAGTTGCTCTCTAGACAGAGACTACAGAGAAGACAACAATGCCCTCCAATTGATGCTTTGTAACTATCTCAACACTTTCCACATACTTGGTTTCCAATAAACTTTTAATAGCTCTCTCTAATGATTTGAATGTTTACTGAATAGCAAGCTAAAGAGACTGAAGAGTGACCAAATAGTGTCAATATTACTCAAGAAGGCAGAAGGAAAGGTTTTTCAGTGCATCAGCAGATTCAGACTGACAGAGAAGGGCAACGAAGCTGGTGAGGGGTCTGGAGAAGAAG
This sequence comes from Phaethon aethereus, assembly GCF_964289735.1. Taxonomy (NCBI): domain Eukaryota; kingdom Metazoa; phylum Chordata; class Aves; order Phaethontiformes; family Phaethontidae; genus Phaethon; species Phaethon aethereus. Next base: position 19,402,691 of record NC_138588.1, on the reverse strand, counting down.
TCTTATGAGGAGCAGCTGAGGGAACTGGGATTGTTTAGTTTGAAGAAGAAGGGGCTGAGGGGAGACCTTATCGCTCTCTACAACTACCTGAAAAGAGGTTGTAGTGAGGTGAGTGTCGGTCTCTTCTCCCAAGTAACTAGCGATAGGACGAGATGAAATAGCCTCAAGTTGCGCCACGGGAGGTTTAGACTGGATATTAGGAAAAATTTCTTTACTGAAAGAGTGGTCAGGCATTGGAACAGGCTGCCCAGGGAGGTGGTGGAGTCATCATCACTGGCAATGTCAAAAAAACATGTAGACGTTGCACTTCAGGATATGGTTTAGTGGGCATGGTGGTGTTGGGTTGATGGTTGGACTTGATGATCCTAAAGGTCTTTTCCAGCCTTAATGATTCTATGATTCTAGATTCTATGACAGGTTGGCAGAATGTCAGCTAGATCCAAGCCCTGTCCAAGGATAGGTCCAATAACCAGGACTCTTGTAAGCTTTGCCAAGCAGATAAGTCTGCAGATTTGGGATCCTCACATCAGCCTTTTATGACAATTAAAGAGATTGTATATGCCTAATGCAAAGGCACATTCAGAGCCACTCAATGCTGTCAGCAGAATTGTTAGTCCATATGTCTAACTGGAGCATCAAAATATCTTCAATAGTGTGAAGATATCGGTCGTCCCCTTCCTATATGTCACTGCTGTGAAATTACTAACAGCAATGATGCAAGAGCAGATGATGTTAGGTCCAAAGAAGGTTAAAAAAAGCCCTTATTGACAGTTCTTTCTTTTTTTAGAACTCTTATTTTTCTTCTTTTGGATTTCAGACTACCTACTCCAATAGTCCAAGTGCAAGAGAGGAGGACAGAGAGGGACTAGTTCACATAAACTAAGCACGCCACGGTCCAAGATTAATAGAAAATTCTAGAGGTAATACTAAAAGCAGAAGAGCCCTTGGCATAATACAGAGAATGCAATGGGATCCAAACAGTTGAGAAATGTTCATAGTAGCCTTTCTTTTTAGCTGTTCGAAGTCAGTCCTCTCAATGGAATGCCTTAGACTGGACTGTTCTAAGGACCTTAAACCCTGCAAATCACAAATAGATTGACTGGGATGTATAATTATTTAGCAATGCTGAAAACTCCTTGTGCAGAAAGCTCACAGTGTCCAGCCTGATGGATTGTGCAGGGGTTTGCCATTTCTTTCTCATAGATTTTCTAGGCTATTCAGACAATGACTTAAACCCCAATGTATACATGTTGAAGGATTCTTGAACAACAGCTAACAACCTTTAATAATGGGCACTCCATAATGTTACAGAAGTTGACAGAGAATACAACAGCTTAAAAAATGCAAAAAACCAAGCCCTACCTGTAAGCAAAAGTGGGGAGTCTGTCCTTTTAGAACTCCACATATGCTGTGCTAGGAGAAAATTTTGAGATGCTAACCTAGGGAGTTCAATCTCCGTCACGTCCGATGATATAAAAACCTGCAGGATTTGGCAGGAAATCAGGCCAAATAGCTTTCATGCAAAGTCAAATGCAGACCAGATGCTGCACTTTTCACTGCAGGCATTTATTTCTCATTAGTATTTTCTCAATAAAACTCCGTTGCTTATCACTGTACAACTTCCTATCCAACTGGTACAAGATGCTGTATTTACTTTCTCATAACTCATTTTCACTGTGTTAAACTGTCGCTGGAAGCATTTTGCAGCAGCATTCTCTGCATTCTTACATCAATCTGTTCAGTAGGAACACTCTTCAGCATCACACTTTCGAATGAGCCTAAGCCAGAAATGGATCTTGCCATTTTTCTCTGATTGCCTTAATGAAGAGCTTCGTGTTAAATCCAGTAGCACAACATAGCCTGCTGTTACCTGTTGTATCTTCCTCTAAGCTGATGTTTTTGTTAACTTTGAGTTATGAGGCTTATAAGATTTTGAGTATTTTCTACTGATAGTAATAGAAAATGAGCAAGCAGTAGGCTAATCCAATTCTACATTTAACAAAAAACCCCAATGTTTTTCTTCTATCCTTGTCCATCAGTCACTTAGTAGTATAGGGACATACTGTCAGCTGTAATCCATCTTCCTTATGTAACACAGCCAGAAAGGTCCATCTGGAGACCCCTCTGGCACGATGGAAAAACTCCACATGGTTTAGCACTAAACCAGCTGACTTTTCCTCCTCTGCCTCCTCGCCAAGTTGTGCTTATCAGGTTTGAAAAACCTGTGTGAAGAGATATGCCTTATTTGGATGATAAAGAACAGCACAACACAATGGGTCTCTGAGCAAAGCAGGGCTGTGCTCACTTACCTCAACGTGGGCCAGCTATAGAGTCCCACCACCAAGAATCCCTTAAAGCTTTATAGCCTTTGAGTAAGACAAATACCAAAGGCTCATTAAAGATTGTACCTTGTTCAATTAAAGATTGTAACTTCTGTAAAAACTTCTGGAGCTAAAAATGTTGAATCTAATGGAAAATAACAGACAAAAGCTAAAATTGTCAAAAAGGCCTGTAATTTATATTTGTACTAGATAAAGAAAAATAGGAAAGCAGCAATTAAAAATATTATCTATGTTTGTATACATAGATATAGGGGAAACAGATGTTGATGGAAAATGCAAAGAGTAAAGGGATAATGATTCACTTGATCACACCCGATGTTTCTACTCCCAGTATAGGAAAGATTTTAAAAAAAGAACAAATTCTTTATGAATTTGAAAAGACTACAAATAAAGGGAATGCTAGATATAGAGAGAAATCAACCTCTGCTTTCTCTCTTTTCAGAACCAATTTAATTTATTTGAGAACCAAGAGAGAATTTTTATTCCTCTCTGGCTTGAAGCATTCGTACAGTAGGTGGCAGCAAGAAACCTTATCCGTTTAACCAGTTGTTAGCAAAAGGGGTGGTTCCACTGCGGTGGGATCTCTCTTGGTTGTCAGTCTTACTGAATTGTTTTTATTACAGACTCCTCACCCACGTACATTTTTTATTTGGTCTTGGTCAGTACTGCAGTTCTCAGAGTATTATTATTTTCTTATCAAATAAGGTAACACCTGCCAAAAACCAGGCATCCCTTCCCCAAAAGGTATATAAATAGGTGCATACTCACAGCTTTATTTTGAGATTAAAATCTTCCCCGAGTTGGGGGTTTTTTCCTAAACAAAGGTCACAGGTGGGTGAATTCTTCGACAACTTAGCTGAGAAACATTAATCAGCAACAAATCTTTAAACATGTAAGATGTCTGGACCAGGATAAAAAGTAGCATTAAAACCAGTGTGTCTGTACACACTGAGATCAACATGTGTATCATCAGCTCTGCTTGAACTATGATTCAGATATTCGTTAATCTTAACTTCTTGAGGAGTTTAGTTAAACATGATGTACTTTTTCTACACGACACGGGAACACTGATCCTGTTGTGGTCACACCAGTAGCACAGTCGTGCCACGTCCATGCCCCCACCACAAGTTAACAGACAGGACAGCACAGTGGTGGTCCTCAAGCTCAACTAGTAGCCCAGCAGGGCTGGCCCACTTGTGCAGCACCACAGGTTGGAGACTTTAAACTCCCCCCCTCCAATACACACACCGTAAAAGGAACATAACTCTCCTTAATTTACTCCATTTTCCTGTGTACTTAGGATGTGTCACCTGGGGATTGTTTACTTTCAATAAAATAGAATATGAAAGAGTTTTATAGTGCCACATTGTTACTGCCTTGGTTTTACAAGTTGCATGCAGTCTGACACAGATCCTAGAAACAACAGGATGGGAGTTTGGGAAATATTTTGCATGGCAGAGAAAGGAATGCTGAGAAGACCATGCTGTGGTTACAGACCAGCCAAAGGGCGCACACATCTCTTTTTCTTCTTTGCAAAAACATTAGTTTTGAAACTCCAGTTTCTCAGTGGTAATTTCCTCATACTTTTAATTCAGGGCCTACTTTAAACCTCTTGGGACTCAGAGGAAAAATAATTGTCACCAGTTGAAAGTAAGTAACGAAGGAACATTTGTGAAATACATCAGTGTAAAAAAAGAAAATCACTCCTCCACCCCCCCTTCCCTGAAAAAGAAAAAAAAAACAAACACCCAACCATACAGAACTATTTCCTGTTTTTCCTGAAGTTATTCTCCGGGCAACAATCTCTTCGGGTAGAAAACTGTGCACAGAGAGGACTGAACAATTTTGTCCTTGAGAATGGCTTCACAGTTATCATCAGAACTCAGTTGCTGTGTATAACCTTTTTACCCTCTCCAGCTTTTCTCCTCACTCAGTGGGTAGAGGTACACAATACCAAGGAAAATGATGGCTTACATAACCACTACTCACACAATGCAACAGGTACCAGACAGCATCACTGTCTTTCCAAGTACATCTTTTCAGACTGAAGTATGCTGCTTTAAAACAAAGTAACGAATCACAGAAGGTGTAAAACACCTAAAAGATTAACCATAAGGTACCACTCTGAAGCTCATAAGCCCAAACACAATTATGAAGTGCAGGCACTTCAGAAAGCTTTCCAGCTTGCTCTAGGAAGAGCTCCTCACAGTTGAGTGACAACTATGTCTCTTTCCCCCCTTCTCTCCAAAATATAAAGCTCAACAAAATGAACAAGTCCCAGACAACTATGCGTCAAGAAAGGTGGCAGTGAGAACTCTGACTGCCTGACACAGACTGACTTACTCGGCAGAGAAGCACACCAGGCAACTGCATTCAGTCATCCTGACGTGCCAGGTTCGAGTGCCACCTCCACAGCAAGTGTCTACAAGTCAGGAAGAAAAACAACAGGCATGTTTGCTTTGACAGATAGAGTAGCAAGAGGAAAAATGTGTTTCCAGATTTTGTATGTGAACTTTCAGGTATATCCCTGTGTGAAGAATACAGTCCCGATTTGCATTTACTGTCTTTATCTGTTGTTCTAGATAGAAGACTGTAGATCCCCCTCAGTATCTATTCTTCTAGCAGTTTTTCCAAACCATTCAACATTATTTGAAGCTCCAGCACGTGTTTATACTGGTAACTATTTTCATAAGCAAAGGCTTCTCTGCAGTTCACGCCACATACTCATCCAGCTATATGTGCATGCTGGTTACCAGCCCATTTTCCACACATTCACTGCTACGGCTATCCATTCTAGTGTGGTTTCACCTACCTGTGCTGCAACTACAGCTTCATTTCGCTCTGCAGACCTGTTCTGTGCCACTAAAAATGCTCTTTGTGAGAACTGAGCACAGATAGCTTGAGAAACTGCACAGGCTAGTGAAAAACAGGAAAAGGCCTCTTATCAAATTAGTAACATCTCGGATATTTGGGTGGAGGCATTTGGCACTGGGCTTGCGTATTCTTATGGGAGTGGGTCCATGCATACTATAAATTCAATTCCTTTGCTTTCTATTACTGTTCCCAAGTTGAGGCATGTTTCAAAAGAGCCTCTCTAAAGATGTGTAAGCACACAATTACGATACGCTACACAAAACACTAAGAAGGGATTTTACTCTATCCCCTTTCCATACATGTAAAATGAGAGTAAATCAAGTTAATGGCTTTTACACAGATTTGTGTTGCAATAGGATCATTACAAAAACTGATGTAGGTATTTCTTTTGTACCTTTGCATGCAGAGCTATGGGAAACAACTAAGAAAATCTGAAAAACATCATTACTGAGGGAAGACGACTGCCTGGGATGACTGACTTCTGCAGTAAGCACTAAGTGTAGGACAGTTTGTCCCTCCTACCACTTGGAATAACCCATCAACTGCTTGAGTTGGAAATAGTATAATTTATTTATTTGACCTTGAACCGAACCAAAACCATTTCCATGTTTTAGATGCTATACATACTTTCTGGTGTATAGCAGTGTAAGTCAGCTACACATGCACACACTTAACTTACAGTCATACTTTAGTGTGATTAACATTATGCAGGAGAACAGTTTTACTACCTTCATACTCATCTTAACGTCTGCCACTCAGCTTGGATTCTTTTCATCCCTTCATCTTGAATAAAAACAACCTTGCAGTGTGAAGGTAAGGAACATATTGATGCATGCTCCAGAAGAGAATCAAGCTCAAGGTGTACTGATGCTGGAGGGGGAAGCTGTGCTCTACTTAATGGATGACAACGTATTTTCCAAATGGCGTAATGAAAGCTAACAAGTTCCTACTCGACTTGGTGCCTGTCAAATTTAAACAACAGGTGTGAGAAAAAAGCACTTCCTATACAGTCAGCTGGTGTTCTTGTAAATTCTCAAACAGGAAAATAAAATAGAAACAGAGAGAAATCCCCATGTTGTCTGAGAAATGTATCTATAACTGAAACAAAGTGACATGCTTTGTTTTGCTGTTCACACTGCAGTAGAGGTTACTATTTCTTCATTATTGCTTCAAAGGCAAAACAGACATGGGGAAGAGAGGAACCAGGAAAACAGATTTCAGAGCTTTCTGCTTTTACTATAGTTTAAACAGGGATTCCGGAATCTCTTACCTTTAATACAGTATGCAGGTGTCCTACTCTGATCAAAATGAACTGCTCAGTGCCTTTGAACATCAGTCTCTTTCTTTAGAAACCAAAATATAGCATTGCAATCCTCACTGGGGACAGCCATTTGTCATACCAAATGTCACAGCAGCTAAAGAGCCAGCAGCTTTGATGCAAGAGAGATCTTCTCATTGCACATGACTCTATAAAAGCTCAATTCTACAACAGTGAGACTTTGTTCTAATGGAACTGTTTGTTTGACTAAGGCTTAGTCAAACAGGCAGACCTTAGCTGTATATAGTCTATGTAAGTGTATGGCCAAAGTTGTATATGCACTTGTGTAGTCTGGTAAAATGACCTTCTTTAAAACAACTCAGCTAAAATGACACAAACCCCTATACAATCTGCACTCAATTTAAACTTGCATTTTATTGATTTCCTTAATTAAATCCAAACTGTTAATAGCAAGTGATTCACAAAATCAATGGATCCAGAGTAAACCCTCCCTATCAGTTCTTTTGCTAGCTGTAGTGTTCCTAATGCTAGCAGCACATACACTGATGGGAAAGCAGAGGGAGCAGTCAATAATTGCTCAAAAAGGCAATGAATGATCTCTGCTTCTCCTCCACAGACAGACACATACAGACCCGCGTGCTTTTTATTTCAATTTACAACAGTATGTCTCAGGACAGAGTGCCTCCCATGGATTAACAACCAGTTTCGGTCCCTTGGGCTGCATCTTGTATCCACAATCCTTCCCAGCCAGTTGTTAATCGCCAGGAAATGCCTTGCACTCAGACATGGCTGCATGTGAATGTAATAAAAGGACACACACACACTTGCTACATGTTTGCGAACTGCTGAAAAGCAGCAAAAAATGGTGGATTTGTCTTTTTTTTTTTTTTTAAAGTGTCATGTTTTCCTGGTTAAGGTAATTGATAATAAATACCATACAGAAATTTAACCCACATTCTGCTGGTGTGGCGAGAACCACTGAGAGAAAGGATTTTAATGGATTTTTACAGGAAAAGCTCCTGCATATTGTACTTTAAACCCAGATGAGTGGTGACAAAGAACTTGCAGCTACCTAGACTTTGCCAGCCACTTTCCTCTGTGGTGGAGGAATGCGGTGGCTGCAGGAACACAAGCAGAGGCTACAGAACCAGGACAAGGCATAACTACATGTTGGCATTTAGAGGAAGAAGATTCATTTTCCTGTAGATCACCTTCATGCTGTCTATACCCTCCTGACTGGCCTTTATCCCCCATGTGCAGTTCTGTCTTACCATTTCCCTTTTAGCTGCTTTCGCACCTAGTTCATCTTCCAGATACATTTTGTTTTTCTGGACAGCCTGCACAAATTATATCACCCCTTTAGCCTATTTTACAGTCTACATGTGTACAATAAACAAACAAGGAAGTACAGCAATCCGGATTAAGTGGAAAGAAGTCTGGCAGGCTCCTCCTTGCTGGCTACAGATAACCATAATCCAGGAAAGACTTTGAAGCATTTTCCCAGGCTATTTCTCCAACTAGCATTCTTGTCAAGAGAAACATGCAAACTATTTGTGGACCTGCAAAGAAGCGCTCTATTTTTAAACTGGAAACTCACACACATCTCCATGTTAATATCAATACCAATGTGTCCTAAGCAAGTTCAAACAACTTACCAGAGCTTTGCATTTCACCTTCCTGAACATTCTTTCACAAATTCTACTGTCAAGACACCAGACCTGCATCATTTTCCTCAATGGAATGGACAACTATCACTAGGTGTTAGGCCTTTGCAGGTTTTATCTGAAGTTACACTGTTTGCCATGAGGTTTGGCTGAGACCGATCACATGGACATTTCCTTGACATTTCTCTTTGAATCTCAGGGCAAAAAATGAAAACACTGATGAAAGGAATAATCCCAAGCAGCAGATCACGGTCAGGCCCTGGAATAGAAGGCATTCAAAATACTTTGCAGGATCATGGCCCCAAGTATGTTTCATCCCTTTATACTCATGATCCATATATGCTTGCTGTACACAAATGAGAGAAATGTTCCCACAACCGTGCATGCCAGTATGTTATGACATGTGGTACTGTCAGTTGCAGCTATGTCTGCACGACCTTTTTTTTGGGTGTTGGCTCTATTTTTTTTAATGAAAAAGATGCTGTTTAATCTTTATCCAGCCATTCCTCAGACCAACAAAGGGACAGGAAGAAACCAGTGCTGAGGTACCCTTAAAGGCCGTAATATTAAAACCCCAAATGCTATGCAATGTCTTTTCATTTCAGTGCATTATGAGTCAAGAAATAACAAATGGGAAGGAACGTTTTTTTACGTGTCTGTAAGACTTCTATCTGCTTCTGTTTCCCATTGTTTCTGCTCTCATATAAATTAGCTAACTGGGCTATCTAGATTGCTCACTAAGCTGCTGTCATTGTGAGGGGTAGCCTGCCTTTATGTAATTCGCAGCAACAGCTTACGAATTGGCAAGGCTTTGACTTACAGAAAAACTAGACAGGTTTGCAACTGAAGCCAAGAAGATTATGCAAACTTGTACAGATTTTCCATACCTTGGAAAAAATACAACACACACATAAGAAAGTGACACGGCTTCCCTCTATTAAACGAACTATTCCTGTGTGCATTTTCAAAAAAACTCCATGAACAAAAAGCATTATCCCTATTTTCTGTACTGCTTTGACCTTTTTGCTGCAATTCCCACGTAATCTTTCATCGATGCTCCTGTTTTACTATTAAAAAAAACTCAGAAATTAAAAAAAACCACTACACCAAAATGAACACCTGAGGAAAAGATACTCTATTTTCCCCAAGTGCTGAGTAAAAAGTATTTCCCCCCCTCCTTGTTTTAAATGTTTTAGTTGTCTCATCACTTTCTTCTTTTGCTGCTATTAACAGACATTACAGCAGTCATAGACAGCACAGTGTAACAGATACTCCTACAATATTAACCGTATAGCAAAGTTTGCCAACTTAACCCAGATTTTGCATAGCATCAATGACAGCAGAAATTGGTTAATATGCACGATACCTTACAGATTCATATTTCTCACTCAGGTGCTAGAGCTCTGGGAGGCAGTGCTCTATAGGTACAGGCTACTGCTTTAGCCTTGTTTCTTAAAGAAAAGGGATTTGTATGTCATTCTTATTTCTGTGTCTCATCCCATTCAACAACTCCTGAACCGATTGACTAGTTTTCACCACATAGAACTCTAAAAGCAAAATTACATTTCTGCAAGTTTTGTGAACATAAGGAACCATGAAGATATAAAGAGCATGTCTATGAGCATCCTGATGGAAGGAAAGGCACACCCTGCAGCATGCCTTGCACGTTATTAGACATCAGGGAGCAAGAGACAACACAAATGTCTCTGTATCTGGTAAAAAGAATCATTGCAAATTTATAACCAACCACGAGACATGAATCTGCAAGAAGGCAGGTTTTGCCAGTTCTGGTGCTCTCAGAACTACTCATTTCATAGAGAGAGGACAAGTCACAAAACAACCAAGACAATTACATAGCATGACTGCACAGTAATGGTATATTTCAAACTGCCAAATGTGGTTTTGCATTGAAGAAAAGGGTGAGTAGTTCTCCAAACCAAGACACACATCTTGAGGAATGCTGAATGATGCAGGGTTCTGTAACTTAACAAATTTTAAGAGGTAATATTTCGGGCAAAGTAGTTGGGAGGAGAAATTCCCCTTTGTTTGGAATGGGATTAAATCAGAGCCAAATTTATTTCTTTTTACAAGCCAATGCTTTCTAGTTTCACTGAATTTTGTCTGATTAGGCACTGCATGCAAAGTATCCATAATGGGTAGTGGCTTATGATAATATGGTAAAAACAGTTTTTCCTGCTCCAGTAAATACATCCATATGCCTATTTATGTGTCTGTTGCTAGTCAGCAAAAAAAGCTACTTGGTGTGGTTCACCATTATGTTCACAGCTCTCCTTGGAACTGGAAAGCTTTTATTTACCTATTACGAAATTTTGTGGATTCATCTGCAACAGTGCACTTTGGGGAAATCTATTCTACAGATTTTTTCAGATTAATACTTACCTCCTTACTTGCACATGCTTGCCCTATTAATGGTGACATGATCTCGTTAAGAGACATTAAAACCACAGCCGCCTCCTTATCCTTACACACAGTAAGAGGTGAATTCAGTTCCTCAAACCACAAAGCAGTTTGTGGTCTCCTGGAAAGCGAGCAATTATAAGCGGCAAACAAAGGGTCTGACCTCATTCAGACACTTTGTTTAGAACCCAAGCACAGACCATAGGACCATAAAAGCAATCCAGTGGAGCCGGCAGCACGCTCAGCTGCGTAAGACTCATGGCCAAGTGTCAGGAACCCCGTTTGACTTCCAGTACAGCCTCCAGCCCTCCGGGTGGCCTTGGGCCCTACCCCACACACAGCTACCCAGCACAGCACTCCCTATTGGAAGCAGCCCTACTGACTCCAGCAGTGCCACTTAAAGCTGTGAGCGCATGGAGGCTTGAACTCTCAGAGCCCAATTACCTGACATATTATCCTTGTGCTAAGGAATGAGAAAGAGATTAAAATAACTTATCTCTGCACAATTGTTACTTGGAGCTTTAGATTGCCAGCCTCCAATACAAGCTTAAGGCACTACAGGAGCCTTGTAACATGTATTTTGACTCCCAAAAACACTTAAAAGGGAAACGGGAAGCCAGGGATCTCATCCCTTCTATTCAGCATGTCTTGGCAGCAGTCAATGAATCATGCAAAAGCTTGTAATGTCACTGAGTTCTCCCCTTTATAATACAATCAAAAAAAGGCCAGAGACTCACACCCATACATCTTCCCTCTCCAACTCCCACTTAACCTGAAATTATTATGTATTACCTTACCCTTTCACCACTACACCAGCTGCTGAGAAAGGCACTTGTTTTCAGTTGCTTGCTAAGGGTACACTAATGAGAGATTCTTTGATGATCTGGAAGGTTATCTATACCCGTCTCCTACCAAGCCCCTTGCTGCTAGAAGGATGGACAGCATCAACTTTCAGCAATATACTATAGAAAAAGAAGGAATAAAGATTATTTTTGAATTTCTGAAGTCGCTCATTGACAGACCTCATAACTCAAATATATCTACACACATAGAAATTAGCAACCAGAAGTGAGAAGTTGGGTGAAAGGATCTCTCTCAAACTTGAGACATCATTTTGGAAGCTTTGTCACTGTATCGAAGTAAATTAACACATATTAGCAGGTAAGATATACAAATACATGGTAGTGTTTCCAGGAGCATGGGCTTCAGCGCTCATTTCCTACAGAAGTCTATAGGAGTTCCGCAATGATACTGAAAACAGTTCTGGTCAACAATGAATAATTTTGGAAAGCTCTACCATCCGTTAGGGGATAGTTGCATTCTGCACCCATCTGGGAATACAATCAAGTGATGAGAACAGGTTCTTGCCATATAGCTCTCAAAGGGCCCCTCTTAACAGCTGCAGATCCACATCAGTCCAAACCACTGCATTTTTATATGTTAGTCTAACAGCACATAAGAGGCTGAAAGCCAATGTGCTAACAGCATACCCCAATGAGAGACACTGTGCAGAAAGCTAATGTGATGAAAAATAAATCACAGGAGAGCAAAATTTAAAAAATGTCCTAAAATGTGCATTTTATTCCATATCATTATACAATGTTTACATACAGGCATACTCTTAAAACTGCTAAAAGAAAATGTGAAAAAAGTGAGGCAAATATCGGTTTATAAATTCCTCCCCCTCCCCAAAATCCACACAAATAAAATAATTTTTAGAACAATCTCTTCCAAATTTATGTTTTCTCCTGAATTTATTGAATCTTTCATTTCAACATGAAAAATACAATCGAACGAATACTCAAGGTGAAATGCTGACCTACACTTCTGTATTGAGTTGCAAGAACACAATTTAAAACCTCCAGAAGCCTTCACTTTTCTCTGTTGCTTACATACCTTTGTTTTATTGAATTAGAAGACACAAAAAGTCCAAATGCTCACAGCTCAATAAAATTCTGGTAAAAATAAATTACTGTCCTGGACAACTCCTGACTTGTCTGATAAGAAACAAAAGACTTCAGTAGAACCTTTTGTTCAAAATAGCACCATTTCCACCTGATGTCTCTTGAACATGAATCATTCTTCTTGCTAAAATTTGCAGTTGGCACTTGAGGTGGGACACTTTCTGCCACAGCCAGGATTCTTCAAAAGACTAAGCATGCTGAATTGCTGAACTCTCTACAAAGTGTAGGTAACATTTTTGTTGGGAAATGGCACATTTAAACAGTAACGTAATATAGCTTAACCCGCATATGGCTTGCCCATTTTGGTGTTTCCCTGACCCCTGCCTGATAATTTAGCAGATGTTCTCGTGACTGTGGTGAAACTAAAATAAAGACATGTTTATGGGGTTTCACGGCAAGCAAGTGTAAAAATAATAAAACAAATAATGTGGTTGCTGCTAAGAAGGTTTTCACATGTTGTTTAACTCCAGTAAAGTTTGATCCAGCATCTGATGCATACTAAGGTTTTCTTCTTTGGCATGCGCCACTTTCTCTGTTGTGGGATTAGAAAATTAAAACATGAATAGCAGTTCTTTGGAGGCACTGATTCTCAGAACATGAAGGCATGCAATCATCATTTCTATTGGAGGGTTTAGAAAGTTAAGAAATGTGCATGCTCATAAATACCGATGTCCCCAGACAACTAGAGAGAAGCCCAAATTAATAAAACAAATGGCAAGTAATGCAAGTTTAGAATTGTTTACAGCTGCATTTGTTAAGAAAATGCACTGCCAACAGAGATGTAATTCTTGCATGTTCTGGAAGCTCTTTGCTTACAGGAACGTGGGATGGTGAATGGCTTTTTTTTTTTTTTTTTTTTAAGTAAGGCAATAAACAAAGTTAGTTCTTTGCAGAGCCATACTTCAAGTTTCATGTAATTCAGAACTTGCAAGGAACAAAAAAATTAAAACTAATCTCTTCAGTGAAGTGACATTTAAGAAATTTATTTCTTCTAGAAAATAAAAAAAAAAATCAAAGTTAGTAGCTTTATGTTGCATGCACACTTTTATAGGACAGTCATTTAACACACTTATTTGATACAATAAATGAGCACAATGTTCTAGAGCTGCATCCTACCAGAATCCAGTAATAGTAACTTCATACTAATGCAAGCATACCTTTAAACTGACCGAGTATTTTCAGATGGAGCTCCCATTCCTGGGTGTTTGGGGTTTTTTGTTTGTTTGGTTGTTGGCATTTTTTTTAAAGTCAAATACAAGCCAAATTCATAGTAATGGAAAATTACTGTATTAAAGTCTCCAGATAACAAAACAGCTACAAGTATCTTTGATGTTGGTTTTGAAATATGAAAGTATGAATCCCGGTGAACATTTTTCTCTCATCCACATTTGAGTAAAAATCTCAGGGCCAATTCATGCTGTCAGGTAAACTGTCTCCCTACAAGACAGGCTGCTACTTTTTGGATACTGTTAGGTAAATGCTGTAGCTGTTTACTGAAGTGGAATGGAGCTATTGCATAGCCAAGAGCTTATTGCTCCTCCAAAGTAGGTAGGCATACAGATAATGAAAAGCCTCAACCAGAAGAAGCATTTTCATATTTTTCCAACAGAAACTGAGAATTTAATCTATTAATTCACCAGCCTGAAAAAATAAAATCAATTTCTAGGTTTCTTGCTTATTTCTACATTTACTGATTAAGTAAATTTGGAAGACGCAGTTTTTAAACAAGTTAACAATATAGTCACACTAAAGTTTAATCCTCATTCAATGCCAGTTTTAGTTCATTAGTTAGGCGACTGTTTTGCTCAAGTTGCTGGTAGAGTTGGTCTGTACAGTCAGCAGGCAGGTTAGAAGGGAAAAAAGGCAGAATGAAGACAGATTAGACAGTGAAAACAGTTAAGTAAGAGTTAATAAAGAAACTGGTCACACCACAGACAGTTCAGTAACACAGAGAAACATTTTACCTGTTTCTAGAACTCTACTCCAAGGAACAGCTATTATAACCTATGAAGAACTGGCTAAGACTCTCGTGGCAAACAGCCAAGAGACGGGTAAGTGGGAATAGAAATGGAAGAACTGCAGCTATATTCCTAGAACAACCAAGTCCTCCTTTAATCTTTATGTACAGTGTGTGGAAGATTTGTTTTGAGTGACATTTTTCTTTGTAAACTATTTAAGATGTGGTGGAACCTCATCTGCCAGTGGAAGGAAAGCAACTGCGTCACAACCAGGGTAAGTAATGTCATGAGAGATGCTGGTGGCCAACTACCACTAGGTCTGGCTCAGCCCATACTCCTTTCCTGGAGAATGTCACAGCTAAAATGGTATTTTTGGTAGGGAGACATGCTTCTGTTACTGGTATCAACACACTTTGATACCTCTAAATTGTCCAGTTGTACTTTGTAAGAAAACAAACCCAAACATTCAAAGAAAATGAAATGGAAGCATGAAAACCTGTGTTGCTCAAATACAGCAAATGGAGAGGTCGGTTCACGCTCACAGTCGAAGAGAACAGACACAGCTATGTTGTGACAATGCATTTCGTGAGCGTTGTTCTGCAGAGCGAAAGAACGTTTCATGATGGTTTTTGACTGTCTTGTTTTCTCAAATTGTCCATATTCTACTCAATAGTCTAGATTCAAACTGCACTCCTGACCCTCTTGATCCCAGATTATTCCCCTACAGGAAATGACTGTTCCTGATTCTTTTCCACAGGCTTCCTAACAGCTTCCAAAGAAATCCTCTTCCCCTGCAGGCTCTGGACGCAGCAATGTTAAAGCTGCACAGCAAGCTGGTCTGTAGGACATGCTTGTGTGGTGAGAGGCAATTCCTCACAGCTTCCTCCCCGGTCCAAACTCAAACAGCCAGCTCAGTAAAACCGGAGCACATTTCAGAGCTCTGATCCTGGACCGGTAACAACCGGGTCTTGTCTCTCTTATGAGGATAACAGCACATATACATGGAAAAAACATCGAAACCTCAGAGTAACTAAAATTTCACTTTGTTTGTCAAAGTGTATTTGGTTGTTATTCAAACCTAACAACATAATTTGAAGTAAGAACTTGATGCTTACCTTCATCACATAAAATGCCTCTAATCGAGGCAGAGATTTACAGTATTTCTCAACACCCAAAATGAGACTAAAAGCCCCAGGCAAAGCACAGGAAGCATTTACCGAGTGTACACTCAGCCCTTGATCACCCCCAGGCAGACCGTCTAGGTTGCCATTTACCACAGTGGTAGAGCCAAGGGCTGGCTCGGCAGGGAGCCACCTTAGACCAAGCAGGGAGCTCAAGATCTGGTGCAGACCCAGGGAGGCTCAGCACAGCAGAGAACACAGGCAAATGAGACATCAGAGCCAGCCTGTCAATGAGCCTCATGCACCTGACTAGCTAGACCTTGTGGGACGTACAACATAATGCACAGGTCAGGCCCAACAGTGACAAGAGTGCTGAAATATGCTGTAGTGAGAAGCCACAACAGCTCTGTGGAGTCAAGATCAGTGCAGCAGGGCCAGCCAGGAATTCTGTACACAGCTACTTGGGCATTGCATTACTCATTTCCAGTACTCTGTCCAGCAATTCAACACCCTACAGTGCAGAGCGCTGATTATGCATATTTGAAGGAAAAGGGAATATTTAAATATTGATGTTCAAAATTACTGTGTTAAAAATTAGCAGGTTCCTACATTGGATTTTGCTTTTTTACTTCTCCTAAGAAACAACAGTATTGCAAGGAATTGAGGGGAAAAACAACACTGCTGACACAATAAACCAAAACAGAATAGATTAAGGGGTTGGAGCTGCTGTAGCATAAGTTACTCCGCCTCAGCTGACAAATGACAGCTGAACATACTCCCCATAACTCTTGCATTTGTGAAGTTAATCACTTTCACTTCAGTCATTTTACAAATGCTCATCCCATTATATTTGGCTAACTTTCACACTAAACATTTTACTTTTCAGTTGCAATACAGACAGTGTATAAACCCACTTACTGTATCTGAATTGATGAGTAGCAAGTTGCTGGACTACCTGTGACTGCTGATACATACCCTGTACTTGGGCTTCTCCCCATAGCCAGTAACATTAGGACATGTGTCATGGGATAAAAAAACCGGGATGAAGCAAAGTTATCCAAGGATGGCAGAGGGGAAGACGATGCATCCATTTGCAAGCCTTATTGGAAAACAGGTTTTAGGGAGGGGAGGAAATCTAGCCTAGACTGCACTTGCTGAATAATCCTGAAGTTGAACAAGAAAGCCACATTTACATTTTCTACAAGCTAAAAACTAGAACTCAGCTATGCTATGATGAGTTTATTTAGCTGTGGTGACTTAGAAACTTTAGCAATATATACAACAACAGGTATAATCAGAAATCAATCCAGTTTAAACTGATTCATTTCAATGTGAACTGGAAAAGAACTTCTTTCATTGTGAAGAAAAAGAAGTTAAAATAATGCAATAAACTCTCTAGTTGAAAATAACAGTAGAAGAAAGCAAGGTGTCAGTATTTAATGCTTCATCCTTAATCCACGGCCAAATCTGCTGAAAGCCAATGTTTAGGCTTTCAAACCTGAAATCTGTATGTTCAACTTCGCAGCAGAATAATTTCTTTATTAGTATAACAATCAGAGTATTCCTACCCCAGTTCTGAAATATTTCTCATGAGTCTGCAATTCAAACTCACAAATCTAAGCTAAGCGTGAGAGTGGAAGTTCAGCAGCAAGATTTCAGTAGCTTTTCAATCCTATCACATCACTTATATAAGAAGTATATTGTACAGAAAATCATGCCACTTACAAAGATGTATATTGTACCAAAAAAAAAGTTAGCAAGCGACATCTTTGCTGAGTAAACGAGGTGTGGAAGAGGGGAAAACTTTTTTGCAAGACATTTAAAGGACTATTTTGGGGTGAAAAAAAGAATTTAAAGGTTTTGGTATTGCCCCTTTAAATCTGGCTCAAATATTTAAGTTATCAAACAAACACAGTTATATAAAGACAGGAAGTCTTCAGCATCAAGCTAGAAGAAAATTTCAGATTTTAAAGTGGAAAAGGACTGGTGTCAAGGACTTAACTGCTCTCTCAGCCATGCTCCCACGACCAAGTGACCCCAAGGAAGTAGTGTACTTGCAGATTTTGGCCTAACAGTAACAACTGAAAAAATTTCCATTGCATCTATTTGTCATTTTATCTGTATCAGATTTTGAGAAAGACTAAGATCATAACTGGTCATTTGACAGTTTTGACCTCCAACAATCAGGAGTAGTATTCTCATCGCATAGACTGCTATCACTGGCTTTGCAATGTCGACATTTGGGCAAAAGTGTTTACAGAAAAAAAAAAGGAAACAAAAAAATTAAATCCCTAATGGCAAAAAAAGCTATTTTTATTAATAACTGAATTACTTAAATAAATAAAAGGCAAGGGAATAGCAAAAGGGATACAGCTGGGATGTTTATTTTACATTGAGAGATGTAGAGTTTCTGTACAGCAGAGCACAAACAGAGCATGTTCTGAGACAGGTGCTAGAGGAACAGAGTCAACTAAGCTAGAAGACAGGACAATGAACCCATGAAACATCCAAAGCTTGGAAAGATGTTTTATCCAACCCGATGAAGATGTCTTTGGAGAAGTGAAGCAAAGAAAATTATCTGCATGAAAAGAGAAAGTGAGATAAGGTAGGAAATAAAAACGGTGCAGTAAAGACTTCCAAAAAAGTAGCAACAGCACAGCAGAGCCCAGCATGCCAAGACAACTTCTAGAGAAACGCCACACCATGCTGTGACTGGAATGCTACACTAGTGTCCTCATGTACCAGTAGAGTACACTTTAAAGTCCATTTTTCATTTAGAAATATCCCAAATTGAAGAAATGCCGTAATCTCTGTACACAGAGGAGGAAAAAAGAAATAAATTTGCTTGATAAGTCACTGAGCAAAAACATATGTTGACGGGAGTGGGGGGAAATTTAAAAAAAAAAAAAAAAATCAAAGCATACAAAGCAGACAACTAAAAAGTTGCGAGGAAGAGGAAGGAAAGTAATGAACAGATATAGGGATGAAATAAAGCAAAAGAAAAAAACATTTAAAATATGGGTGCATGCAAAATATATTTCAAGCTCTGAGCAAAGTGTATGTCTTGCTGAAAGCATGCTAACTTCCAAAAAGAAATTCTGGGACTAGTCATCACACCTCACAAGCACTTGAGAGCCACAACTCTCCTCTTTCCCATGTCAACTGTACAGGGTTCGTGCAAGTAAAATGTATGAGCATGGGAAGGTGGATTTAGCACAGCTGACCTCTGTTCAGAGTTTTAGGTTGATGGAAGCAGAGTCGATGTGTATCAAACACTGCACAGACTAGTCACACCTTACAATTGATCACTCTCCTACCTTCCTACCACCTAATACACTCTTTTTTTCTCCTTATGACTAAAGTTGATATTACCATATTTTTGGTACACGCAAATTAAATTACTACTACCCTCTCCACAAAACATGCAGAAGCAACCTACAATTCATTTGTCACTTTTATGTTATTTAAAACCATTTCCATACTTGTAATTTAGTGATAACAGCTGAAATTGTCAGAGCACTTAAGGAAATTTAGATAAATACTTCCCACTGTCATTAATAGAGAATACAGCTAAATCTAATTTTCTTTGAAACTTTTGTAGAAACTTTGCCAGAGAAAAAACTGTGAAAGCAGAAGAATGCAGTGTGAATGCAACATGTACTAAGGTAATTTTCTCTGGTAACCGAACACGATGGGCCTGGTAGACAATGGCTGAACAGAGGTGAACTGAAAGGATAAATGCAGAGCTACAAACAAAGGGCAACCACAAAACACAAGGATTGCAGACGCAATATGAAAGAGTAAACACAAACTCATTAGGCAGCTTACAAAATCACCATGAGTATTTACCAGGCTAGGCACAACACTCACCCACACTCTGCCACGGTAAAGAAATTGTTCATGGTATTTTGTACACCTAGTCTCACTAAAAGAATGCGTCTCCCGCTACACAGGGAGTATAATTTCACAAGGCCGGAACTGCGCAATCAATGAGGGCAGGGAAGCAGGTGCAGGCACAAGCTGGGAAGACATTTACATGGAAGTCATATCGTTGAGAGCGTGGTCCAGCTCCTCACTGATGGCTTTGTACTTCAGTTTCTGAGCATATAGCTCATCTAACATTTCCCCCAAGGGAAGGCAGAGGAGTGCAAGGAAATGGAGTGTGATCACGGGATGGAAGGTGAAGGTGGTGGCATGGGATACCATCCAGAAGCCATAGGAAAGGGGAAGAGCACACAGAAAGAGGTATTGCAACAGATGAAACAGAACAAAAATTACAAAATTAGAGAATTAAAAAAAAAAAAAAAATCAACAGTGAATAGTTTTATGCGACAAGTTCATTAACTGCTCTGCCAGTGAGTCAACCTGTGATACAGAGAAAATGAAGGAAAGAAAGTGTACAAACGAAGCAAAATCCATGTTTCACTGCCCTGGATTTTTGTTTTAACACACTTTAGGAGGGTTCACAGGAGCTAGGGAGAAAAGATCTAAAAATAAGGCTCAAGGAAGATGCTACCATTTATTTTCTACCACTTTTTTTTTTTTTTAAACCACTCTGGTTTGTGTGATGTCATAAACTCAGCTTCCTACAGCATTTTTTTTCCTTCTAAACAATTCTTTCTTCTCTGCTTCCTTCCTGAGTCAGCAATCATAAAATTTCATGCCCTCTATGCAGAAGTCAGCCTGCCATGCCAAGCAATCAAGCTTCTTAAAATCCTAAACTTAGCATAACGCATCTAAATAGTAAACTCCATCTAACTTCTAATCACAAAACACTACTGAATTATTTTTCTGGAGGGAGAAAGCACATTCTACTATTCTACTGCAGTTCTGAAAAATTTATCAAAACCTTACACAAACTCTCTGAAGTTAAATAAACTGTCCTTCTGATTATGTATACAATCCATTAGCTTTACTGAAAAACAGCAACTGGTCTATGTCACAAAATGCCTGCCCTGACCCACACTTACTGCAGCAATAAATTAGGTTAGCTTGCTACTTTCCTAATTATTACAAACATAACTAAAAAGCTGTTGAAGAGCTGTGTAAGATGATGATAATAATACTTATCATCTAATCATTTACCCTATACAATTCTATACCTCCAAGTAGAAGAGTGTAAAGCAAAAAAATGGAAGGAGTCTTGAGAACATGAGAGAAAAAGGAACAAGCAAGAGCAAAACACTGTTCACCTGAAGCATTTAAGTTATCAATACATTTCAATAGGAAAACATTTTTCCTATTTTACTCTTGAGGCAGACCCATTTATACAAGCAGGACAAGTTAGGTGAGTAGAATTGGGTGCTGAAAAGAACCAACACCACCACAGAAGAATAAAAGATCTGCATTTCTATAGTAAGGGGTGGGTGGGGGGCACAAAAAACAAACCACCAAACATACCTTCTAGGTCATCAATGCTCTTCTCCAGCTTGGTTACTGACCTCTCAGCAAATTCAGCACGGGTCTCAGCCTGAAGTCAAAACAAATACAGACTACTTTAGGAAATATACACACAATACTTACAAATACAGGAGCAACAATTCGAATCAGGAAAAAAGTACAATGAGAGGAGACAAATAATAAGACTGAACTGTCTCCAAAATGGTGTGTTCATCGTTAAAGCATCAAAGTAGTGTTTGTATTAAAAGAATTAAAGTTGCATTGGAAGATCTGTTGTAAAGAACAGCTCTAATTTTACCTCCTTCAATTTGTCAGTAAGGACTTTGATCTCCTCTTCATATTTGTCTTCTTTCTGCGAGTACTGTAATTATAAAGGGGATCACCGATATTAGACCAGGTATTCTAAATATACAAAAAAACTCCCACATTCGAGACTCTCTTCTAGAAGAAGAAATTAATATGGGTATAATGAAATTAATTCCATTTACCAGACTGTGGTAATACACAGTTTATTACAAGAACCAAACTTCCCTTGAGTTATATTCCAGTGCTATATGGTGGGAACTTTGAGTAGAAATTAGTACCCCAGTTTTAAAGAGAAGTGGCATTTGGAGAAATTTAATGTTAGCACACAAGTGCCATTTTGAGGGACATTCTATAAATAAGTTAATATCCTGTCAGACTACTTAACAGAATATGTGGTCAAATAATACTGACCTATTTGGAACTAGAAAGCATGCTAGGTTCCGATGAGAGCCGAATATGAATTGAGTAGGAAGTCCAAATGCTTCTACTGACAATGGCCTTGCTGACATGCTGCTAAGTGATCAGCATATAAAGAAAACCCCACAGGCCAATCCAGATGACAACGTAAGGGACGCATTCTCACATAAGTCTCTAGCCTACCTTCTCAGCCTGAGCCTCCAGCGACTTCAGGTTGTTGGTCACAGTTTTCAACTCCTCTTCAAGCTCAGCACATTTGCTGTTATTTCGGAAGGAAGGCAGGAAAGGGGCGGATGGAAGATTCAGTCAAGCAAAAGAAACAGGAGAAAACAGGGGGAGAAAGATAGAGAAAAATGAAAACAATTACAGAGCAAAAGAACAGCCTCAAAAGCAGCTGAATCCATCACAGATTGAAAGCAACTCTTTACGATGTCAAATACCATTTCAAGTGCACATTAAGACGACGACCAGACAGAAATTATCTACAGCCCTTGGCTTACACAAAAATATTTACATATGAGACAGTTCAGCTTCTTTTTGGCTGCACAAGAGATCAGTTTTAAAGGTAAAAATGAATACATAAAAGAGACCAAAGAAAGCCACCAAAGCAAGATGCAAAGAGAGTAAAGAGCATAGTGAGGACTTATTTGTTGCTACTGAGTGAGCTAACTGGCTATGAAAGCTGAAAGACTTGAGTTGCAGTTAAACCTAAAAACTGTTTATTAGTGTCAGTACCTTATCCTCTGCAGCCATTAATGCTTTCAAGGTTTGATCCATTATTCTTAACTGTTCTTCCAGCTGTCGGACTTGGCTGTTAGTGAACACATGAAATGCACAAAAGCCATTCACAAAATCAGTGTGCAGGTAGAGCATGCAGTGACAAAACACACGCGCACACACACATATGAATGCATTTACTTGGGCGTTGACCATTTAATTCAACCATTAGAGTAAATAAGCAAAACATAGCTTTGAGCTGAACACAGTGTACTGCCAACATTTCATGCTGTTACAGTTGTCTTGTAGCACCTTCACACACATCTCAGGGCAATTCAACACTTACCTTTCTGATAGCTCAGCACGTTCCTCAGCCCGCTCCAGGTCACTCTCAATGATTACAAGCTTACGAGCCACCTACAAGAAAAGGCGAATGACAATCAGGGATATTATGTTGCTGCAGCACACGTCACCTATTTCTACAGCCTACAAAGCAGGGAGTTGGGTCTCTCTCCGTTTTTTGATCAACATGTGAGTTTTGATCATGTGACATCTAAATTACTCATTTGAGTCTTTGTTATCTAACATTTTTCAAGACCTCTCTTTCATTCACCAAAAGGCAACTTAAAAATATTTTTCTCCCTAAGAGACCACGGAATATTCTCAACCATTTTACTGCAAAGATCCAAGCACAGATCTCCTGCCACCTTGCCCCCTGAGGTATTTGGGTGCCCATGTTTCCTGCCACAGCTGCGGCAAAGAGTGGTGTTTGTGATCTTTTGAACTTACAAGACAAAATCGGGAGGGAAAAAAACAAAAAAAAAGAATTACAGGCACAGCCTACAGGTCTTTAGAAACAGCTGACCTGCGCTCAAGAACTGACCTCTTCATACTTGCGGTCAGCCTCTTCAGCAATGTGCTTAGCTTCTTTAAGCTGGATCTCTTGGATTTCCATCTTCTCTTCATCCTTCTGGGCTCTATTTTCAATGACCTTCATTCCTCTGAAAGACGTGAAAAACAGGAAATGCAAGGTTCAGGGCTTGCCAGTTTATCTCCAGCTCTACTACTACTGGAGTACGACTTTCAGACAGGTATATTAAGGTGAATGAAGCACGTCAGATACTTGATTCTTCACACCACACCTGCGCATTCACACTTCAGAAAGTTCAAAAGAAAGAAGCACGTCTTACGAAGAAAGAAAATTTAATATGTTTAGCTCTTGCCACAGTTCAGCTGTACTATTCTTTTTCATTTTAAACTGAAGGAAAATTGATCTTATACAAAGGTAAATAAAGGGTCTTGCTTCTAAAGACTTAATAAGATGACTAAAGACATCTGTGCTTTTACACTCGCCATGAAACAGCATGTTATAACCCCTGCAGGACTGACAGGCATTATATTCATGGGCCAAACAGATTTCTGTGAGTTTTGCCATGTCAGATCACTGAAGCCCTCTGTGCTCTGTAACTCCTGCATAACAGGATCTATTGCCCCTTCCATGCATGTTCAACCCGAATTCTCTTAACTATTTCACAATGCTATGTGAGTCTCAGGTGCTTTTCTTTTCAACAGGCTACATCGTTAGTGAGGTAGAAGTACACATGCAGAATACATAGGATTCTTTCCCGATAAAAGGTACTATCACAGATATAAAATACAATTTGTAGAAGAGAGAAGATCTTCCAAAGGCACGAATCTTGAGTTCCTAACTTACTTTAAGTACTTCTGGAAATGCCAGCCTAAATCTGAAGGAATTATCATGCTCCCACTCCTTTGCTCACCTTCATATACCAATCTCACCAACAGGAGAAGCAAAGCCTCTTCCAGCACTTTGCAATTCTCCAGGTGAGATTTTCTACCCAAAATGAAATCAAGAATCACCCGACAAGAGTGTGCACCACCCTGAAAAAGTTGTCATCCAAATAGAGAAGTCGGGCTGGGCCAAGCAGTTTTCCCAGGATGTGGCATGATAGATCAAAAGCTCTACCCCACTTAAATCTTATCTTTACAACTGAGACACAAAAAAGAATTCATGCCCACACATTTTGGACATCACTACAGACAAGCTATGACTGAAGACAATGTAGGCAAAGGAAGAGTGGATTACATATACCCAGAGACATAGGAGTGGTTTAATTTATTTTCCTAACTCACACCCTGGCAATTATCATCTTTGTCATAAGAGTAACGATCCATTCAAGAGTGGCCCCACCCACCTTTCACTCTCATCCGCAGCCTTCTCTGCTTCCTCCAGCTTCTGCAGGGCAGTAGCCAAGCGCTCCTGAGCCCGATCCAACTCTTCCTCAACCAGCTGGATGCGTCTGTTCAAAGAAGCTACTTCGCTCTCAGCCTAAGCACAGGAAGAACAGAAATTAATTCATAATAAGGCACACATCGCCTCTTGTAAAAGATTATCCCATGTACCTGCTAGTGCCATTTAACAGCACTTTCTGACTTCATGCACTAAAAAGCCCATACAGAGAAAGGTACATGCCCTCATTGAATTGTGAAGTTATTGCTTAACGGAGGAAAAAGTGATTAATGCTTCCTTTAAATGAAGCACAGCAAGGGCTGTACAATTTGTGCTAGAAAGAACTGCACTGAAAGACTTGGGAACGATACATAGTTATTTTCTGTTATTGTATTTGCAGACATGAACCAATTATAGTCTCTTCCCCCCTTTTTTAATCAAATCAACACAAACGAATTACCCTTTTCTTCTATGTTCTCCCAAATCCTTTATTTATGACCTTTTGCCATATTTTAATGAGAATTTACCAATATTTCCCGAAGTTCCATAAGAAGGGTTCAGCATGAACATGTAAAAATGCACCTAGATCAGCATGTGCAATGAGACAGCTGACACAGAGAAAGCATGAGAACATTTAAGAAATGCCCGAATACCCACAAGTTTTGTTTACAGGCAAGCTATGCAAGAGCTGACAAAGGCGGCACCACCAGCAGAGGCTACATCTTGGAAGGGCCCTGGTACAGGCAACAATAGCTTAAAACACCTATTATTCCCTCGCCCATACTGTCATCCTCAAACTTCCCCCAGCTCTGCCTCTCCTGCATTACCTGTTCACTTAATCTTCTGTATAACACTTGCAACTCATCTGCCTCTTATCATTACATGCTTTTACTTCTGACATTCTCAAACCTACACTTGCTTAAGTTGCAGAGTAAGTTCTCTACCAGCCTTCTCGTAGTAACCTCATTATTAAACTTAATTTCTTTCAAACGGAAATTTCATTTATTTCAAAATCAAGCTAAATATATATAAAAAAGGTGATTATTCTAAAAAGTTAATTATTTCAAAAAATAACAATTACTCTTAATTAGTACTGAAAACGATCTTGCTATATATGAGGAAGTACCCATCTGAATTTCCTATGAAGTTGGGTGGTGGGGAATATCAACCCTCTATCAAAATTAGATACCAAAGTATCAGTTTGGTACTTTTTCTTTAATTAAACATTTAAGGAACTGTTATTTGTTGCTTTTACTAAGAAGAGGCAGCTGGGTACAGTTGGCCATAGCTAAAATTATGTTGTACATAACACAAGTAAGAAAAATTTACATACCAAGTAAAAAACTTATACGCTAAGTAAAACAACCTTCCACATAACAGTAACACTGCTCCACTAGAACGATTGGAAGGAACACAAACAGGTAAGCAAATATGTATTTGAATGGTAAAGAGTACTGGCAGTGAACATGTAGAACAAGGATTAGAAGATACTTCATCCTTAGAGACCCACATTAACCCAAATATAAAATCTTTTGACTATGTAATCAAGCAGTAATACTCCAAACCTTTATTTTCAGACTTCTGCCTTTAAACAGTAAGAATTTGAACATTCTGATTTGAGAAAGAAAACAACGCTTCATAAATGTTACCCTTGGAAAATCTGTAACGTTACAAGTTAATTATTATCATGTCAAGACTCCTCATCACGATAAGAGCATGCAATATGCTTAGACAACACTGGAGGACTAAAGTTCAAGT
The DNA here is from genome assembly GCF_964289735.1 of Phaethon aethereus. Taxonomy (NCBI): domain Eukaryota; kingdom Metazoa; phylum Chordata; class Aves; order Phaethontiformes; family Phaethontidae; genus Phaethon; species Phaethon aethereus. Next base: position 19,376,222 of record NC_138588.1, on the reverse strand, counting down.
TTTTACTTCCTGCTCCAGTAACTCAGTAAGGGTTTACCAACCGGCCTTATATGGCCCAAGTCATTCTTCTGCGGAGCAGGACTTCTCTCCTTATATGGTAAGGAAGGAAAAAACCCCAGTGACATTAAGGGGCACTCCCACAGCTAACAGACAAACATAACCTTCTGCGTTTTTGCTGTAGCACTTATACACCACATATTTTTATAATGAGCGATGACATGGCTAAGTTACCACGGGGTGTTAATTACTACTGTTGTAAGAGAGATTCCATTTTCCAGAAGAAGGAAAAAAAACGCATTCTGCAAATGGGATTACCAACAGCCCCTTGAGATGCATGCACTCCAAACAGAAGAGATGCTTTTTTAAGGCAATGGCTGCCAATCACAATCTTGAAACTTTTTGGTTGAACAATGAAACGCTGTAAGCTGTGATACGTTTTGTCCACAGCTTTAACTTTTTCATTGTTTGCATATCTGTATCTTGCATGGGAAGGGAAAAAACCCAACAAAACAACCCTAGCTGCTCACATGCTATATACATGTAAGGCATTACACTAAGGGAAGGGTCAGACTCACACCTTAGCTTGCTTGCTGCAATGTTCTCAAAGCCTCCCTCCTCAAGCATGCAGAAATACAGCTGTGACAATAACAAAAAATCCATACATAGCTGGCATTATAGAAGAGGCACAGATCTACATGTGCCTGTGAGTTCAGTTTTCTGCCTTTATTCACACCTCCAAAAAAAAACTTAAATGCAATGTAAGTGTACTCTGCAGAATTCCACATCATCCGCATAAACCAACTCCAGGGAAGAGATGAACATTAACCTTTAGGATCCTAAACCTTATAGCAATGTGGCTGAGCTCTAATTGGAAGGCTTCACCAGCAAGCTGTCATCATTCTTCCAGTGCTATTCCTTCTGCCACAAAAGGTAACAGCAAAGCTGCCCATTTTTATGGGGACTCCTTAATATATCGTTTAAAACAACATGTGTTACCGAAAGTAGGAAAATTGATGTCCATTATTCCACACAGCTGAGAAAATTAGTACAGGTGTGGGTTTTTTTTTTTAAGGCAGAAACCCTTATGAAACAAGTTAATGACTGTGACATGATCCTTCACTGAAAAAAATGGATATGAGAACTGATTTACAAAGAAGCAGTAGTTACACAAGTGTAAGAAGCCATACTTTGCTCCTTGGGAAGATTACCAGCAAATAATCAGAAGGCTCTTCTTTTGAGCTTCCTGCCCAGAATGTGCAGAAAGCCCCACATTATAAGGCAACTCAATAATTAGCATTTTTTCTACTGTAATAAACTACATGAATAAAAAATTCATTCTTTTGTGCGTCACTTTTATGCAACCACTGAAGACACTAAAACCACTGCAAAGAACACTGTACGTTTTATAGCAGCAAACGTTACGTTACAGCTGCTAGAATTTCCCAAGGTCAGTGGCAAGGCAAACAACAGCCATCAGATTTTTGTTGTAACTGCCACCCATAATTACATGTTTCTGCTACATGAGTCTGTGCTGCTCACACCTGATCTCAGCTCTGCCTAAAACAGTGCCTACTGTTCCTTTCCCATCTTAGCTAGGGTTTTTGACAAGCTAAACATACTACAGATGTGTAGTGACAGGGGCCATATGATCACATTGTTGTGGTGTTTTCAGGTACTGTGGGTAAGTACTCGGACGTGGCCATCTCAGTCCCAAATACATAACCTCTTAACAGTTGCCATACTGGCTTTCCATAGCTGAACTGGTTTCGATAGGATAAGCAGACAACCGGTACTTAGGGAAAAAAACCAAACCAACAAACCTCATAAAAGCTTGCTCAGAACCTAATACAAAGCATCTAATCTCAATCATCTCGCCTAAGCTCGACCTCATTCCAACTCAGCGTTTTGCTGTTAGCCAGCAGACCTAGTGCGGTCTACTTACGCACCGCAGCTTCATGTGCCCCACGCACCACTTTGGTTACCGGGCCGGAGAGTACAGCACTGCAGGCCGAAGATCGCAGTGATCCACTCTTCACCTGCGGCCCCGGGCCTACCCGCCGGGAACAGCGGCCCCCGCCCGCAGCGCGGGGAGGCGGGCGCCGCCGCGGCCGGCAGGTAACCATTTTGTCGGAGACGGCAGCGAAGGAAGCAGCCGCTCGACCCGCCGGCCGGGGAGCGGCCAGGGTCGGCCGCGCCCCGGGACCCACGCCCGGCGCCCCCCGCCCGCTCCCACCGGGCCGCGGTCCCGAGCCGGGCCGAGCCGAGCCAGCGGTTCTACCTCCTCCCGCAGGGCCCGCTCCTGGTCCACCTCCCGCTGCAGCCGGCCCGCCCGCTCCTCGGCGGCGTCCGCCTGCTCCTGCAGGCTCCGGATCTTCCTCCGCACGGCCTCCAGCGAGCTCATTGCCGCCATACCCGCGCCTTGCTCGGCCTGCACCACCTCCCTCCGCCCGCCCCAGCCCCGGAAGTCCCCCCGCGCCGCAACTTGCACCAGGGAGGGCACAGAGGCAGGCCCCGGGGAAAGGCCGGCCCCAGCCGGGAGAGGGCTCTGCGGCGGTGCCGGGCGGGGCCGGGCCGGGCGGAGGCGGCCGTCGCCAGGTGGGCGCGCTGGGGTGGCAGCGCCCCCTGGCGGGTCGGCGCGCACGGGTGGCGGGGGTTGGGGCCCGAGCCCGGCTCCCCCCAAACCACCCCCATAGGAGCGTAATAAAATGATACCGAGCAACCTGCCCCCGCCAGCTGCAGCTGCACCTGGCCCAGCTCCTGAGACACGGGGAGGGGAGAGGGAGCTGCGGCTGCCTCCTCCTAGGCGGGGCGGCTCCGGGGATATGCGCGGCTTTGCCCAGGTGAGTCATACTGGCGAGGTAGTTTCCTCATCCCCCTGCATAAGGCGAGTCCACCCCAGGGAGCCCGCATTCCCTTCCCTGCCCGTGTCTTTTTCCTAAGGCTTGGAACTATCCAAACTAGTAGGCAAATACTGGGTCAACTGCAACGCCCCAAAGATACTCCACATCACCAAAAAAGAAAGACATTCTTAAAATGTCAGACATACTCCATGCATACCTTTACACACAGCATTTATCTTGGTGAAAACAAACCAGACACTTGCCTACCCTCTGCCTGAGGGACGACTGCAAATAAAATTGCCCTCAACTAGCTTCCAAACGCTGTTTTCCAGCAAAGGAAAATGGCATTGGGGTTGGTTAGGAAGACCTTTCATTTCAAAAAGGGAGTCTTGTAGCATTTCTCCTGCCTTCATCCTAGGCGAGCTATTTCCAAATAGTCTGCATACTTTTCCTTATAAGGAATATCTCCCATGGATCTATATGTGGTTCCTTTGAACAAGTTAAATAAACGTCCTGCTAGGAAGCTGCCTCTCATCTATGCAGCCATACACAGAAGATGACAGACATCTGATCCACATTATACACACAACCCCTCTCTCCCGCTCCTATGCACACTTATGTTTAGTTCTTGAGTTCTCTTTCAAAGCTATACAACTTAACTGCCATACTGAAGCGAAACCTTTTTTATCCTTTGTTAATTTTAGAAGTAAAATGAGATAAAAGCATGTTGACTTTCATGCAAAGTGGGGTTTTGTAACTTCTGCCTTTCTAAAAGTATCCTTCCTCCCCTTGAAATCCTTTGCTTGCTTCATCTGTGGCAACTCTCTTTTTATTATGGCTTTAAGGTTAATTTTTTAAAGATGAGTTATAGGAAAAGGATGGTCATCGCTTTGGAATCACCATGGTTTCACCTAATCCTGTAATTCAGACCTGAGGTTTACTCGGGGAGAATTGGATTGTACAGCAGCAATCACAGAGATCTGGACCTTAACTGCAGAGACAATAAACTCACGTGGTTCCATGCATGCAATACATTAAATGCATGTCAGGGGCAGGCAGGTGGGTGGGATGAGGGCCTGGGAGAGGCACAAGCTCTTGCATTATTACCATATAAAGTGCTGAGCTATATATATCTCCCAGCTTGCTCCCAGGATCCCTGTCCTCTGAACTGCAAACCTAGCAAGTATCATCTTCTGGACAATTTTCTCTCACACAAAACCGAGTTTTTCTTTGACAAGCGAAACAGTTCCAGTGATTTCCAGAAAAAATCAGCCTAGGAGATCTTTTATCTCAGGAACCAGTGAGTGAGCCAAACTAGTATCTAGCAGCGGTTCTAATGCACGCTTGCCTAGGAACTGGAACTTCACTCTTGAAGACAGAACTAGCAGCCCATGCTCTTCTGGATCTCCTTGCTATTATCTCTCTGATTCTACTTCACTATCAAGATAGTGTTGTTCCAGCCTGAGCTGTTTTCCTCATCACCTGAACAGACAATCCACCCTTTCTTTACTTTCATGTCTAGAGTGGCAAGTACACATGAAAAGCACGTGTTGAGTGAGCAGAAATCCAGTCAAATGCCTCCGACAGTGTGCAAATCTCATGCAAGGAGGCAGTGCTGTGTTTCCCACTTCCCTGCCCAGGAGGTTCCTGGACCCTGCCCTCAGCAAAGCTTTGGAGCGCTGCTTGGTAGGAGTCCTGGCTGTCCTGTGCAGAGGGAGTGTGTGGTTTCTGTACTGGGGTGGTGGTGAAAGGGGTGGGGGTAACTTACATCTGTGGCCTTTTTGTCAGCCAGTTCCAACTTTTCCTGTGCATCTTTAAGGGACTCGGAGTATTTGTCCAGCTCATCCTCAGTGCCCTTCAGCTTCTTTTGTAGAGCCACCAGCTCGTCCTCCAGCTGTGATACGGGTGGAAAGTGGTGGAGAGGGGAGGGCGGGCAGGAAAAGGTGCAGCAGGCAACGTGATCGTGCAAAGGGAGAAGTGCAAGTGCAGAAGAGACAGAAAAGGACAGACAGACAGAGAGAGAGAGAAGGAGAGACAGTTAGATTTTCTTTGCTTGCAGCAAGGGCACGATACCTTGGCAGCATTCTCCTCTGCGGAGAGGAGGCTATCCTCAGACTTGTGTAGCTCTTCCAGCACTTGATCCCTTGCATCCTCCGTCACATGCAATTGCTTTTCCAATTGCACAATGTCATCCTCTAACTAGGTGCACAAGAGGAAATACAACGCACAAATATGTTTCTCCCTGGGCTTAGAAAAGTGGGAAATTAATTTTTGAATCCCTCTCCCTTCCTCCCTCCTCCTTCAGGATCTCCCAGAAACGTGCACAATGTGCCCCCCTCCCCCAAACGAATAAAGCCCCAGGTGTAAAGGAGAGGGGTTGGAGAAGGCCAGGAAAATGGGACACACATCTAGAAGGGAGAGTGCGGGGAAGCTGGAATCGGACAAGTCTGCTGGTTGGTGCTGGAGGGAACGAACACAGCTTTAAGTGTCCTTTGCCAGATCGCAGCACGTCTGTCCATTGCTAACCAGGTGCTCGAGGCAGCCCCTCCCAGCTGTGCCTCTATGACAAAGGCAGAGAGGCCATGCGGCTGTCCCAGGGCCCCACTCCCCAACTGGGGTGCTGGGGAACGACCTCCGGCCAGGGTGAAGCTCTGCCTTAGGAAAAGTTCGATCAGTTCTGCGGGGGTTGGGGGGGGGTGGGGGGTGGAAGGAGAGGGAGGCGGGAAGACGAGAAGGTACATCGGGGTAAAAAAATAGAGAGCGAGCGGAGTCGTCTGGAAAGACTTGCGCCCCGGCGCTGGCTGCGCCCGGGCTCTCGGTGCAGACCTGCTTGCTTCTCTCCTCCGCTGCCTTCTTGTCCGCTTCAGCTTGCTCAGCTCTGTCCAAGGCGTTCTCCTTGTCCAGTTTCAGCATCTGCATCTTCTTCTTGATGGCATCCATGGCGGCGGTGGGCTAGGGCGCGTCCCCGCGCGAATTGCACCCGAAAGCAAAACTTGAAAAGCTGTAGGACAGCCCCGAGTCCGAGACCCAGCCGCGGCCCCCGAAGGAGCGGCGCGGAGCGGCGCGGAGCTGCCGGTCGGCGGGGCTGATCCGTGCGGGACGGGGCGCCGGCGGAGTGCAAGCGGCGGGCAGGGAGCGCCTCACAGATATGTACTTTCCCAGGGGGCTGACTGCATTCCTCCAGACATCCAATACTTTTTTGGAAAGGGCTTTTTCCCCCCCCCCCGCCCCGTTCGTCCCTACCCCTTTCCCTCTCTCACTCCCCCCCGCCTTTTTTCGGAGGCTCAGCGCTCCCATTCGCTGCTGCCTGCCATTTGACCGTAGATATGCCTATATATGGGATGCGATGGGCGAGGTAAGGCGGCGGAGTAATTTGTTCCCATTTCCAAATGGGCAGGACGGGACGTTCCGCTGCTACTCCTGAGAGGAGAAGGGAGGGGAAAAAAAAAAAAAAAAAAAAAGAGCAGCAAACCAGAGCCCGGGGAGCGGAGGAGACGGCCGCGCAGGCTGCTCGGGGCGGGCAGGGCGTCGGGGTGATACCAGCCTCGTGCTGGAGCGGTTCCTACTCGGGGAAATCTGTCTGTTTTAAAGCAGGAGGGTGGCGGAGCCGGCCGCACTAGGCGGCAGGGGAACACGCGGGGCTGTGGGGGGACACACAGCTGGAGGAGCAGTAAGGGGTGAACCGCATACACCTACGGAATGACTGCATTTTAAGACCTTTCCCCCTGCAGCCAGAGGCGGGCGGCGGGGTCGGGCGAACGACAGTCTACTGAATAGTCAGGCTGCAGCAAGTGCGGGCGGCGGGGTGCTGAGGCGGCCCGTACAGCGCCGAGCACGAAGACCAGACTTCGCGGCGAGGCCTTGTCCGGGCGGGCAGGGATGCGGGCAGGGCAGGGCTTCCGCCGGGACCCACACCGAGAGGGACGGGGCTGAGATGCCAAACCCCATGGGCAGGTGACCATCGGGGGCACAGGAGGGTTCTCCACGCCTCCCCAGGCCGTGCCGGGGCAGAGCAGCGCTGTCAGCGGCTGCTAGTGCTTCCCCGGTCTCCCACCCTCCGCTGCAGCACCTCGCTGGGACCTCTGGCTCTGCAGGGGGACGTGCCTCCTTGCCGCACGTGCAAGGGGCGCAAACGCTGAACTGAAAAGAAAAGGCAGAGGAGAGTTACTCGAGCGGGAGAGTGGCGGGTCGGCTGCCCTCCTGGGGGTAGCCAGAGCTGCAAGGGATGGAGCCCTGGAGAAGGTGGGACAGAGAAACTGGCTGGAGAGGTGCCTTGCACCCTCTGCCTTGCAACGCCAGCGGGAGACAGGCAGCAGAGGAGACAATTAACAAAATAACATATAATTAAGCAGAGACCTATTTTTGCTTCTGGCGGGTCTCTCAGTCTCATCAGCGCAGCGAGCAAGATACAACACGCTCTGTCCCCACGACGCACGCTGCCTTGTACAGTGCAGAAAGCACACAGATGTGCACAAGCCCCACAAGATTTGGGTTGCACAAAGAGAAAATTAAGCAGCCTCCTTCTCTGTGCTCAGTACTTGCAGCAGAAAATTCCTCGCTGGTGCTGTCACTGGATCAGCTGAACTGACGTTACTTTGCAGCAGGAGTGAATGTCCTACAGCTTCCGTCCCACTGTACTTGCCAGGGCAATAAGGGCTGGATTTGCAAAGCAGGCTGTGGAGGCCAGCTCCTGGAGAGCTTAAACAAGCGGCACCATGAAGCTTCAGCTCTACAAGATAGTAAAGCCCCCTGATCAGGGTTCAGACCAACTCTTACCTTCCCCTACTCCTGAGAACAGCCATACTCCAAATTCAGCTGTGAAATACACAAACTTCAGAGAGGCTCCCAACTAGGCACAGAGATTCATGTGCATTGCTACTAGAGAGCTTGGAAGACCATTGGCAAAGTAGAAGCTTTCCTTATGCCTACTTAAAGAAAAGATGATTTCTCATTTCATTGGTTTAATACCCAAACTCCTATGACAGTAAAATCTTTTTAATTTAAATTTAAAATCAATTTTACTATCCTATGAATAGTAAAATAATAGTAAAATTTATGAAGTAAAATGTTTCTAGAGGGTGAAATTCTGTCTTTTCTATACAGACAATATTGTTCATTCATCCCTATCTATCAGTTCCAGAAAAATACTATTTAAATCCATCAAAATATAAACTGCATGGCACTGTCACATAATGTTTAAAAACACCAGAGTATTGACGAAGTTTGCCAATTTAGTAGCAGCCAACTCTAAAGTGTAGTTTTTCTCTTTGCACTTATCTTGCTTTTACAATATAGCCCATTAGAACAGATCAGGGCCTTTCTGAGGCAACCCAACTGCATTATAAAATGTATCAGTATGTTTTGTTCCCAGTTTAGGAGAACATACTCATCTGCCACAAAAAATTCCTTAAAAAGTGTAGCGTAGAGTATCATGGCTGGGAATTCACTGAGGCAGCTCTTCTGGCTATGGGGAAAGCAATGTCTTACGAAATTAAACAAACAGTATCCCGTCTGCCTAATTTGGGAGTGGTGCTGACAGGCTCTTAAAGAATTCCTGTACAGCTCCATTTTTCTAAAAGTATGTTAGCCATGCCATGGGAGCTGCTGGGATCTGTGAGAAAGTATGAGATATGGGGAGAGGGAAAGGAACTCAAAGTTTTTTTAAAAAATACCTGGCAGATGCTATCACCTCCACAGAAAAACAAAATCCTGAAGTTCCACTCAGATGAAAATGTCCAGTTAATAAGTTTTGGTTATATCAAGATTACCCTGTATCTATGGGGATGAACTGGGTGATGGCAATTTAATTTTTTTCTTCCTCGTAGAGAGAATATGAAAAGTACGGACACGTGTAAACATGCTTGCTATACCTTTCATTAACAATTTCAATTGCTTGGAAATTTCTGTTCCAGCTGGCTAAGATAGATAGGCTTTGAAATCAAACAGCTTGTACAGTCTCCCCCTCTTTAATTGATACGTGAAGAAAGACTATACAAATTATTTTTGCATACTGAAAAAAGGTGGCAGCACAAAGTTTGCTTTTCTGACATAATACCAATTCTGCAATGTTACTGGTTACCTACCTTTGTTTTTCACCACAGCAGCCATCTCATCTCTCTCATTGACAAATGGTGCAGGAACTCCCTAGCAGCAGTTTTACTCACTTCTGGGGAGTAGCTAGTGCACTCGTGTTGAATTCTGTTAATTTAATCAGGCTCTTCAGAAAATCAAGACAGCCAACACACAGAACCAGAGAAGGATATATGGTTTGTGAAATTCACTACTCCTCCTATGAGTAGGTGATGTTGCACTTCAGGCTTACTGACAATATGGTATCATTTCCCAGAGCAAGGCTGGAACCCATTAATATTATGATGTTTCTGTCATGTCATATATCGCTTGACATAGACAGAATGTCTATGAGAAGACCTGCTTGAGAAGACCTGCTTTGTGCATGGATTGGGCTGGTCAAAGGGAGTCACACTGTTGATTCTGGTAACAGACAAAAGGGTAGGTGGGTATATTAATTTGAAAAAACTTGAAGCATTCCCTTGCTTTTCCTTTTCCTTTTTTTTCTTCTTCTCTTTTTTTTAAAGGAATATGCAGGAAATTACACCTAACTTTATACTACAACTGGTTCCACCAGTTCTATGAAAACATAGCTCTTAAAAGATGATTAAGGATTCAAATTAGGTCAGTCAGAGTGAACTCATAGGCCTGTATGTGTCATTTGAAAAGTGGAGCATTCCCTCACAGGGACGCAAAAATACAAACTAATTTCTCAAAGGTCTCCAAAGCCCTTGTAAAACTGGAAGGTTCATTTTGTACAAAGGGAGCAGTAACATGAGTGTGGCATATCATCAAAAAATAGGAAATTGAAAACAACTGTATGTACCTGGAAAACAAATAAAACAACAGACACTGATGAAATTAGGCAGGTTTTACCACTACAGTTAGTGTATTTTATCCTGTAAGGATCTCTGAGAGCTTTGCACTAGGAGACCTGAGGAACAATATTTCTAAGAGAAGCATATAAATGGCAAAACTTCCCCCGAGGGAATTGGTCATATATGCTCCAGCCATAAGGCAAGAGAAGGCCCTAAAATAGAAGGTAGGAATCTTGACGGTCAGTTCTCTGCACAGCTCAGTAGGCAGCAAATGAGTCCAGAAATACTCCTGAACATGCCAGTCATGCTTAATAAATACATGCTGTAACTCTATCAAAGGTTTTCTGTAACATTTCTAAGGTAACAGTGAAGAGCATTTTAGCTTTTATAATTAATAACTATGGGATGACTTGTTGGAAAACAAAGCTTTAAATTCTTCTAAAATTATTTTAATAATTTTCCTCTTCAGAACTAATTTGTTTCTGTTTGGTTTGTCATTCAAGAACTTTGTGAACTCCTTAAGGGTAAAGGTATTTATAGTACCGTCTTCTGCACCTGCCCTGATCTATAATCCAAGGGTCTACTCAGATACCACACCAAATGCTAAGAAGCTCATGGCCTAACTCATGACCTAAGATCTTAAAATAGCTCTAAGAAGGTCTCTCTTTTTTTTCCCCCCATTTTTTTTTTCCCCAAGACTCCTTTCACCCTGATTACACTACTGTTATTCACTACTTTTCAGTTGAGCAAACACGTGTCCCAAGGTTTTGTATTGTTTCCTTTTAAAATCAGATTTGCTTTAGCTGGTAGTTATGAATTACTAATGTAATTCTCTGAAAAAATAAACAAAAAACAAGTACTGGAAAGACCACAAAAAAAAATCACTTTTGGTAAGATGTTTTCCCACATCCTTCTTTTTATAGTTTCAGACAGTTTTAGACCAAACAAGTAAATAGATCATTTTAAACTGTTTGCTTGTATTTATACATTGTTGGATTTATGTTCCACTCAGTGAAGTCTCTATTGAAGTCACTTACTAGAATTTGACTAGAGTAATGTAGTGTTTAAAAAGTTAGTCGTGCATGTAGACACCCAGTCCACTTTGATTTAAAGCATGCTATTGTGAAAGAGAAAAGGATGCTGAAGAGGACAAGTAACAGAACAGAGCAAGTAATATGTAACGTGAGGGAAAGAAAAAAAAAAAGACCAAAATCAAGTGTACCCAAACACCAAACTGAAAAAAACTGCGAGTCAGCAAATCCCAAAGGAAGTGACTCTCTCCTGGTGAAAGAGTCCAGTCATAACCTTACACTGGTACAGAAATTGCATTAAATGTAATGGATCTCCTCTGATTTACACTATGCCAAATGATATCAGACCCAGTTCTACTGAATGCAAGGTGAGAAAAAAGTTGTAGAAAAGCCCACTGTCCTGGACCACAAGAAGGCCTATACCTTCAAAATGCACAGTTCTATCCTTGTTAAGCAGTTCATTTGCCAATGCTTTGAGCTATATATAGATAAATACACTATCATTGTAACATCTACTGCCACATCTACACGACTACAAGTTGTTCTGAAGTACAGCTTTGCAGTTTTGTCGGGGATTCTTTTTTTCTTTCCTGGCAGAACAAAGAACAGTTACCATTACATATCCTTAACAGATTTATGTTACTGATTGGTACAGCAACATACAATGAGAGTAACTAGTGGAACAAGAGAAGGAATGGAAAAAAGGAGACAAGAAACCTAATGGTATTTCTGGTGCCCACTCCTTCACACAACAGTACAGAGGGAGATGCTGTAGAGACATACCAGGGCAGGCAGCTATTTCCCTTCTCTTGGCTGCGACACAGAAAACTGAAAGCGTTCTAGGAATGTCCTGAAATCATACAGCAGAGTTCATAGCAGGGAATGTACAGCCATAGCAACTCCTGCTGCACAGAAGGCTAGAAAACAAAAAGCTGCTCAAGTAAGTGAATCAGCAGAAGCTTCTGGGCTATACATGTGAGTGCTCCTCTCCTGCCAGGAATTTGTTTTTGTTTTGTGGCAGTTCTCAGCTGTCACACAACAAGGCATCAATCTGAATTTGGACAGGATGTAGGAAAATACATCCACATTCATGCAGCCTAAATTCAACCTACCTGCCTATGACTGATGACCTAGGAAAGTAGATAGAAGTCTTCAGAGATTCCTATCCATGAAGAAATACTAGCATGGGGAATTTCTGCTGTGTGAATCTGGCTGTGGGAAATGCAAATTTTCCAATAGCAAATAAAGCTATCATTACACTTCATCTTCATCAATTATTCCATCTCAATCAAACTGTGCGTATAGCTCAGGAAAATAAGCAAGTAATTAAACTGTCAATGTATAAGTCTACAATGTAAAGAGGTTACTTCTAGAAGGCAGTGAACTTTCTTATCTTATCTGAATATTCACCCTTCTGGTGGGAAGGGCCTGAGAACCTAACTGACTGTGCCTTTAACTAGTGTTAAATTTTTGTCAACAGCTAACCCTACCAGGTCTGGCCAAAGTTTTCTTATTGCCACCAGGACTACACCCACTGGGGAACAAAAAAAAATATTAAAAAATAAAGAAAAATTCTCTACTGAAACCCAGAGAAGGTTTTTTTTCTCTGATCTGTTCTGAGTCTCTTTTTCTAGGAGGAGAGAAAGGTAAGAAAGATGCATTCAGCCTTATTTTACAAACAATCATTCATCATGTAGCACAACAAATAATACTTTATCCCCTTCACTTCAGGCCTTATATTTGTATAGCCTGAAACTTGCTGCCACAGCAAGAGAACTGTGAAACTGTTTAGTCTCAGTTCAGGAAATAAGAGTGCAACCCAGGTGCTAACTCTCTTTCCAACATCTATCTCCATGTATCCCACAACTTTAGCTCGTTCTTTCCTACTCTCCCTGATAGCAAATATGCATTTTGTATCACTGAGATCTTTAAGCTGGCAACTTGACATGTTATTAACATGACAGATGAGATTCAGCAATAGTAAACACAATAAATCTGATCCACTGGAATAACAAATACATATTAATCTGTCCTCTCATTATTTCCTTTTTCTTTGTAACTCTGAAACCTTTCACTAATTACTTGGCAGTTAATGCTTTTTCTAGTTAAAGAACTTACTTGCTGTTCCCATTAGTCTTCATGTAATTTTTGCTATAGAAAGGTGTTTGCACAGAATTCATGGGTCTGTATAATTTACATTTACACACTCCTCCCTGCCCCAATGAAATAGAAAAAAAATAAATTCCCAGATCTTTTTGCTATAATTAATCCTGATTTGAACGTACTTCCTCAAATCTCAGAAGACATACTTTTATGTCCCAGTGTAATAACTAAATTACCAGATGCCAATGGATTATCTGAAATAACAAGTTGTCAAATTCCATGAAGAATACAATTTTTCTTCAGAGAAAAATGATCTTTGAGTTAGTTAAAATTATCTCACATACCATGATGCCAAAATGAACAGCTTTCCGTTTGCTTGGGAAAGCTCCACAAGACTGCCATGGGATTGCCATACAACAGCCCTTGGGTAATAGGTAATGGGTAATAATTGCCATACAACAGCCTCTGCATGCCCATCACAAAGGTACTGTAAGGCAGTATATCACAACATGCATATTTCAGCATGCAGATGGCAGTTTCAGGCATTAAGATCATTGCAGATCATTAGAGCTCACAGCTCCTTTTCATTCTGAAGGTAAAATGGCCTCTGTATTTCAAATTTCCAGATCAGTTTTATTGAGCAACACATTGCTTTGAAATCTGTCTAGAGCCTGGTGTCACACCTCTCCCAGCTAATCACTGGCACTGTAACAACAGTTAGCAAAACAGCAGCGTGCAGGTGCCAACAACAAGAGAACTGTCTGAAGCGATAATCCTCTGCACGTCAAAGTGTTTAACATCCATCTCAACCATCCCATGGTCCGCATGAATTGTTAATCAAGTAGAATTGGAAACTGGCACTCAAATGGCATAGCTGCTACAGGCTACAAGCCAGCCAGAAGCTAAAGTTTCATAGAAGCTATTTTAATATTCATTTGTCTACAGGGACAAGTAGCTTCGCAAACAATTGGACTTTTATTAGAGCCCTCTGCCAGAGTGACTCTTGAAAGTTCATGGCTGAAGATAACATTTTACAAAGAATCAACTGCACAGTCAACAGTGAGCTTAACTAGAGGCAGAATTCCCCAGTGGCCTTTTTGCAAAAGTTTTACTTTGTTGATTACACTTTCACTTCAGCCGTTTATGCAAAAGTATGATAATTTCTAACAGAGGCTGCATGACTTTATGTTCTACTTCTAACATCAGCATATCAAACACAAATCTGATGAAGCTGAAGGCTGCTCACAGCTCCTCTTCTTCAGCATGAAGCTGCAGCATAAAGGCTTCAAAAATACAACTCTTGAGAGTTAGTGAGATTTAGATATTCTGGACTCATTCATACAGGCTATAGACATGAGTGGGACGGCACATTTTGACTCATTTCATCATTGACAGAATGAGATTCTGCGTGCCAACAGCTACTCCTTCTAAAGACCTTGTTGAAAACTGACAACTGCTACAAGTCTAAGCTGTGTAAAACAGGGGCCGTTTTCGAGTCCCTGACAAGTTGCCAGTCCACCTTTTGTATAGGCAGCTTTTAGTTTTTGCTATTGCCCCTGATAACCTGAATGGTTTTCAAGGCAAGATATGGCCAGCGTTCCCACACCTGTTCCTGCTTTTATTAATAAAACTGGTAACATTCAGCAGATATGTAACATGTACACACTGATGCCAAATAAACTCTAAGGAAAAAAGGGTGAGTTTTTAAATATTTTACTAATCTATTTGAATTTGAGTGTGTAACAGATAAGCTGTATTTTCAGACCTGTTTGTTTGCTGAAATAAATGATGTGTCAGAATTTGGGGTTCATGCTGAGCAGCTAAACCTTAACTTGCATTAGGAAAGTAATCCATCATGCTTTTTGTCAGGGCCGTTGCACAAAAGAGAGTTGTTTCACATGTTATTTTCCTTGCAGAAGCAGAGCATTAATTTCATTCTGTTGTTCTCCACAACACCTCAAATCAGAAAAGTACATCGTACGCATCACACATGAGCCCTTCTTGTGCACACTAAGTACTTTTCAAATTACTTTGCTGTAAAGCAAGATGCAGGCGCCTGTTTCTATAATACTCCAGGGTATAAATGCATTTCCTGAACTCAAGGCAACGATATATTTAAAAATTACGGGTATTGTTATTATTTATTTTTTCTCTTCCCACAGCATCTCTTATTACCAGGTTCATTTTGCAGCTCCATTGGGCATGTATGTATCCTATAATGAGCACCTTGTAAAAATCCCCAAGCAAGTGTTAAAGGAGTTAGTGTCAGAACTAAAAGAAGTTTAGCTGCGTTAGTACACAAAGGTATACAGGCTAATCAGCACTTAGAGCACTGCCAGGACCAAACTCTGATTAGTTTCTCTGCATGATACTATGCTGCCCAATCAGCAGCTTGCCTGGACCTAAAGCTGGGATTGCTAATACGGGGCTCATCTCTGCAGAGCAGACCTGACCACTGTTTCCTCTAATTAAACAGGGCATCTGCAAGGACCTCCTCAACTCTGCAAAATACAACCTCAGGATGGATGCATAGGAAAAACACCTAGTTCTGGCTGTTGAGTGCTCTACAAATAGGGAAGATAAGATACTCCTGCACCATATGTTAAAAATAGAAATAATAAAGGATAGCTTGATTTGAAATGTTATGCATGGGAAATTTCATTTTCATGCATATTTTAAAACAAAACCAATGGGATCCTCCTGCCTTCAATCGGAGGTGGATATAATATAATACTAATTCCAATATTAGTGTAGGAGCTTGGTATTGAGAGTAAGCTCTTTGTATTCTTTTTATCCTTTTTGAACTTTGTATGACTTTAAATTTCACTCCTTCCTGCATGCAGTATATTTTGTTTAACAATTGGTTGTCAAAGCATGAAGACCTTAAGCTCTCAAGAATTCTGACAAAATGGTTGTGGGAGAATGTTGGGGGCGGGGTTCCCCCCTAATTAAGTAATTTATTCAATAAATGACAATACCAAGCTTCACAAGAGCTTTGAATCTTGTTATTTAAATTTAAATACAGTAAACTAAGGACAAATGTAACTGCTTTGACAGACTTGATTCTAAAAATATTGCATAATTTTCTTAATTAAAAGAGAAGTTTTATAAAAATGTAACATTGCAGGATCAGAAGGAAGGAAGGAACCCTATTCTATGTTAGAGCTTGTCACTGATTCCCATTTGGTGCCTTTGCCATGTCACTTACCTGCTTTGTGCTTTGCACTTCTGGTTCTGAATCTGTATACTGTGAAAGTTTGAAACTGGTTAAAAATTTGCTATTTGTGAAGCACTGTGAGAATTGTACACAAACTAATTATATATTGCCATCTTCCACTACACTGCTTGTTATCAAGGACATATCCTAATTATTTCTAGCAATCTATACAGCACATCTTAGCATCAGTATCAAGGGAAGAGAGAGAAATTTTACTAAAAAATTAAGAACATCAACATGAAGTATCATTAAAATTGCTGGAACTAGAAACCATATGGAATCACACCAGTTCCTTTAACAGAGTCTTGTCTTTGAGATAATACAGCTGGTGACAAGACGCTTAGACTAACAAAGCATTAGACTACCAGGCCAGACTCTGGTCAGCTTTGCCACAGACTGTCTGAGCAATCTCTGACAAAGCAAACATGCTCACTCCACGTCTCAGTAAAACACGGATTACAGTACTGCTCTACCTCTTTTATGATTAAAAAATGAGGACTCATCCCTCAGTGCATTTGTTTTCTCAGATTGTAGGGCAACTGAACCCCATTCTGCACCACAGACAGCAAAACAGTAATAAGTAATACTGTAAGTTCACAGGCAACGTACAAAGCAAAACTCAGACCCGGAATACTGGATTCTTTGTTGCCTCATGGCACATTTTTTTGTTTGAACTTACAAAAAAATCTCAGAGTTTATATTACTCAGTACTGGAATTCAGCATTGAACCTACACTGCTTATTTTTAAAGCAAAACTAGACACTCAAGATAAAAAGAAATATGAATAAGTCACTGAGTGATTTTTCCCTGGCTGACGAGTGTTTTGCAGCTCAAAATCTTGAGTGAACCCTCCATTCAGGAGTTCTTAATTTGTAAGAAAGAACATTTCCTAATTTTCTTTTTCTTAATTTCTCTCTAAATTAAGAGGATATTTTCTTAACATTATAAACATTCTCCCTCTTCATCTTCTGAGTTGCCTTATTAACTTTAAATTAAGTCATTAAGTATTTGCTATGTAAAAGCTAAATTTTTCTTCCCCAGACTAGCAGAAATTTGGCAGTAGAAACATGGCTGCAAGAGCATTGGGACTAGATCAATTTCTGCTGCTACTGTCTTGACAATAGGTCTTTTACTCCAGAATAACTGAAAACCCATCTGTTGGAAGACAGTTATGCTGACTGGGGAAAGATGATGACCTTCAGGACATCATAGGGTGCTTAATTTATCTTACATGTGGGCATAGAAAGCACTCACTGAGGACAGAATATATAACCAAGATGTACTTCTGCAGAAGTTCCCAAAGAAACCCTCAGCTGCTATCAAAAGTCAATAGGCATAACCAGTTATGGCCTTTTGCAAATACCTAACTGAATGAAAAACTAGGAAGAATAAACCTACAACTACACTTTTATCTGTCCCTATCATAGGCTGTGATAAAGTGCAAAAACATAACAAAACGAGATAGGTTTGCTGAAGAGAGGCAGAATAGGGGCAAGGTAGAAGGCAGAGTTCTGCAGCCCCTGTTAGTTCTCTAAATATTCCCTCTGAAACCAGAACTATGTTAGGAATCTCTACCTTCAAAAACACAAAGTCTTTTTCTTACTTAAAAAAGGACAAATGGATTAAATTCAAATTTAAGAGGAAAAAAACCTCAACCCTGGACTGCATCTTTTAATGCCAAGTTTCTGCCTGGAACAAATTTTTGTGGTTGCATATTAATCCCCTAAAAACAGCATAGAAAACTTGACAGCTGTAATAGTTATTCATACTGGTCCTTGACTTCCACAAAGTTGCTAAAATCTTGTATGTAATTATCCACACCTAACTATCATGCAAAAAAAAAAAAAAAAAAAAAATCCCCACTCCATTAATTTTCAAGAAAAAGATCTAGTATCTGTCTATAACATCGTCATGGATGATCTCTGGCCACAGACCCCCAAGCCCCCAAGCTTCTTCATCAGTACAATGCAAAAAACACAGGAGTGGGTGAAACCCTTTTTTGTTCTGGGACACTGCTGGCACCGAGACATCTTGTTCCCCTGGGAGCCAGCTGCTCCCAGTGGAAAAGGGGTCTCACTGCTCTATTTCTGCCTTTGAAAATCTGCACATGATCTAATTCAGCATCCTGCATTTACAGGTGTTGACTACATCTCCCATAGAAGCTTGTGGTATATGAACTACCCAAAAATACTGCTGAAAATATCGGTTCAGCAGAATAAAGCACTCAAAGACACTGCAAGTTTTTTATTTGAAAAACCCAATATAAGTCAATTTTAGGCTGTAGCTGGTGGGACCAGATGACGTTTGATTATCAGCAGGGAGTTCTCCAAGGTTGCTGACAGTTTCCTTGAGAATAGCTGATTCAGAGTTCTTTTTAGATGAGGTTTTGGTGTGCATCACCTAGAACTGCTTTAACATATGCAATTTATCTACTATGTTGCCATTCAACTACACTGACTGGTAAAACAAGGTATTTCTTTACTTACCATAAGCGGCTTAAGGTTGGAAACAGGAAAATAAGCATACGATGTTAAAGCTATCATGCAAGCAAGTTTAATAAAACAACATGGAGGGCCAGGAGCATTTTGCTCTTTATTATTAATTAGTTTCAAAGCACATTCAAAGGAGCAGGAGATGCAGAGCTTGCAAGGAGGAACTGCATCAGTGTCCCTTAGTCACGGGGATAGAAACTTCCAGATTTCAGGCTTAGCTGGTAGGAGAATGCAGGAGCAGGATGGGGTAGGGATATACCAAAGGCAGATTTTAACTGGAAAGCATCTGGGATGTTAATGGGTAGTTTGATCAAACTAAGTTAAACAGCTTCCAGCAGAAACCAAGTAACAGTAAGTTAACACTGATTCAGTGAGGATTAAAGAGTCAATACCTTAGATGTTTTAATTCCTAATTGTAGAGTACAATAGAAGAAACACTATTTTAACTTGTCTTTGTTAACACAGAGCAGTTAGGGTAAAACAAAACGAAACCAAAAATTCCACCTCTCTTGGTGGAATGGTAAATAAACTTTTCATGTAGGAGTTTACCATGGGATAGTGCAATTGAAATCTGAAAGGTCTGCAGGAATATATACATTACCACAAAGTAAAACTGTTTTCTTCCCGTTTTCCATTGTTATTTTAATACCACCAGTGTTCTACAATATCATGATCCTTACTATTATTTTTTCCACTCTTTTTTTACTTTGAAACTCTTCTATGGAACAAAGAATTCTGCAACGGGGCTTCTGTTGACAAACAGGCTAATAATGATGATGTGTTCCAGTTTAACTGTGAAGGGAGAAGTCATATTAAGCCAGAATTTTAGAAAACAGATTAAAAAATGAGGAAGCAAAAATATGAAATTATTCTGACAGATAATCCTAAATTCAGAATTATTAAAAGGCCTTAGATTCAACTATTTCAATAATGACAACTTATTCACAGAAATCATCAGAAATTGTTAAAGATTTCCCAGTTAAAGGATCTCTCCTGTAATTTTGACTGTGTAGAAATGAGAAAAGTGGACAGACTAACATCAGGCAAATTCTTTACTTTTCAGAGAGAAGTAATATAGTTCGGAAAAAATGTTCTGATTTTCACCTATTAATAACTGAGTATAACTGCTCATAGGGGCTAATTGTTGACAGTTCTGTTAAAATCTCTATTCCCTGGGCTGATGGGGTTAGAAAGGCTAACACTCAAGTGGAAAATAAAATAATTGTAATATTAAGAGGCTTCACCTGTATTAGTGGCTTCAGTTCCAATGAGCAAGTGGGCAAAAGCAAAGCTGAGGAGCGAGACTTGGGAGGGAGCGTGATGAAGGAAAAGGAAGACTTCTCTTTGAAAAAAAAGCATGGATGAAAGGAACATAAGTGTTTATTTTAGAAAGAAGACTAACAACAATTAGGCTATATAAAAATAATAAATGGGGCAGGAAAAAAGTCAGAAATTTCTTTTCGGCTATGCTCATGTTAAAAGAAAAAGGAGACATTCAGTAAGGAGCTAGAAGACAGAAATTCTAAAATGGATAAAAAGAAAACGTAGATAACACATGGTTAATTCATGACACTTACTGCTGCGGATAAAATTGAGCTTCAGCAGATAAAAATTAGGACCAGTTATGAGATCATAAGGAATCCAAACACCATAGTAATTCTGCATGGCACAGTTGTTTAGCCCTCCATGCTACCCCTTTCCCCCCTCCAAAGAAACAAAATCAAAGCGAAGACTCAAACAGAATATAAAGTCCCATGCTTCAGGGCGGAAAATCAATAATTAAAAAGAAATCTAAAACAATCAGAATTGTACTTTACAGATTTGGGGTATTCTCTTTGAAACATCTGGCTCTGGCTATAAAGACAGACTTGAGCTACATTCCTCTGAGCTAGCACAGCAAGTTTAGCTTTTGCCTTTATATTGTGTGTATTTTGCTTTTCTGTCTCCCTATCTGTTAGAGACACAGTCAAAGCTTCCTGTGTTTATGGAATGTCTGCAAAAACCACTAGGTTTTTGGGTGGGGAAAACTGACCGCGAGTCCTGAATGTTCAGAGGTTGTCTCAAAATTAATCTGATGATTAAAAACAGGCTTTGGGAACAGAAATATCTCTCTCTTCCTTCCCCAAAATCAGTGTGCTGATTTAAATGCATGCATTTTTTAAAAGGAAGATGAGTGTTTTGTTTTGCCTTTTTTTTTTAGAAAGGAAAAATTGAGGAACTATTTTTTTTCCTAGTAGCAAGAACTTGGATTGTGTCAGCTTTGAACTTTGCAAGTTCTGTTTCATTTGTGTTTGGATCTCAGTTGGGCATCTTCTCCCACTGTGCACACACATGCAAATAATCTTCAGCATTTTCTGTGGAGAAGGAGAAATGGCAAGGAGAATCCCAAACACCCTCCCACTCTGCCCAAAATACTCACTAACTCTTTCACCAGTCCTTTGAAAAAGAACCACCACACTGTCTTGGGTCTCTCCCTTTCTTATACTCTCTGACCAGAGAAGTGAGAATTAAGTGAAGCCTGGAATAGCATTTGCTAGAACTACAGTCCAACATCCTCAGCAAAAAGAAGAGGCGCACCAGTGCTGCAGTGATTCCCACCCAGTGGACAATCCCTTGAAACCAGAGTGAGCTGGTATATACTACAGCAAGCTCTAGCAAGGCAATGCTGTCAGCTTTACTGTAGAGCTGAGGCACAGAAAAGTGAAACCACTTACCTACTGTAGAGATTCTCCTGAGAGAAAAGACTTATACTCAGGTCTCCCAAATAGGAAAATAGTGAACCAGTTGCTGGAACATCTCTTCCTGGAAGTTCTGTTCCCTCCCTCCCTTGCTTTCATGACTTCCTTATTTAGCTGAAGACTCCAGCCAGATACAGAAAAACATCATGTAATGTTGAAAAAGTAACCATTCCTCTTCCCTTTGTACTTTTTTTGATGTAGTGGGAAAGAAAAAAATGAAAAGAGAGAAGCTATTTTTCTTTGTAAGGACTTGACAACACAAAGCTCAGCATAGAACTGCTGTAGGACAAGTTCTGATGAGACCATGAGTCCAGTAGCTTTCTTTTCTCATGACAGTTGATCACACAACAAATCTCAACTAGATGCTGCCCACTGTATTTCTTTCTCATTGCAATGAGGATGTGTATTGGACTCTATAGAGAGCCGTAAGGAACAGTGCTACAAACTAGATGTATAGGGACAAACATTCTCTCTCTCCTCTTTGTCAAAGATTTGCTCATCTGAAGCAAAGCTAAGAGCTGGCACTTGCCATTTGGCAATTCATAGTCTGCACAATTTAACTCGGGAAGTGAAGAACATGTTCAACTGAAACTGTAGAGGAATTTTAGGTAGGAAGAATATAGTTACTCACATTGCATTTCAGCTAAAAGACAGGAGTTATCAGCACTTGCAAAAAGTAGTAGGTAGCTTATACTACAAGAGATATTGGATGTGACATGAAACTGAAGTCTCTTAGACCCTTCAGTAATGACATGCCAAAGGAGGAAGACATGGGAATTTCAGCTTCACATTTGCTGTCAGCTCCATTTTCCAACCATTGATATTACTGTCTTTGTTTCTATAAAACAGAAAACCATTAGAAGTGGTGGAGCATAATCAACAAAGCACACAAAATCAGCAGCAATACTAAAAACCCTGGAGCCGAAGCAGTCTAGTTCTGAAGACAGCTTTAAGACATAGATCTTACCTGAGGGTAAAGTAATTTGTGTAGGGCCCTACTGTTACGATGGTCCCATATTCCCTTTACCAGTCTTGCAAAAAAGGTTGCAGAAGCCAGAAGTATCACTTGTTAGAAGGTAGGGTGAAAGCAACTTTGATTATAAAGGGTGGGTGGAATAAAATCAATCCTTCCATTTTTCAAGTACTGCTTTTTAAAAAGTCAGTTTTACTAAACTCCAGACATTGCTTCCTTAGCAGACTGCCTGTGGAGCCATTCACTAACCAAGGGTATTTTGGAGCAGCTGGTTCCCCTTAATACGTGCATGTATAAGAAACTGGTGTTACTCCCTCCCTTTCCCACTGCAACTTGTCTTTGAGCTATTCTCAAGTGCCTTGGCCAACTTAATTAGTCCAAGTCAGGCCAGGCTCATTTCTCTGGCACCAGCATTTAACAGCTCTGGCCAGCAGACAGATATTTGGGAATAGGCTACATTTCATGTGGCTTAATTTTGAAATAATAGGAGAGAGGGAAATTTAAAAAAAAAAAAAAGAAAAAAAAGGAAGGCTAGCCTGTGGAGGTGGTGCCATCCATCCATCCAAGATGTAAGTAGAATGCAGAGTGACTTGATCCCATACTTCACACTTTCACTCCTGCAATGCTAGAGCTAATGTGACAACTGACAGTAAGGCCTGTGTTTTCTGCAATAACAAACTGCAGAGTAGCAGTTTAGTTGGAGATGTGGAAAGAGACAACAGTTACGGAACAGTATTCTTGGACTACCGCATGCCAGTAGATGCAATGCTGTTTTTTTTAAAAGGCATGAACCCAATACAGTAATTCGTCAACTACATAAGCCACCAAATCATTGCGTGAATTTTATTTCCCATTTATAATTATGTGAAAGGACAAAACAGAACACACCCTGAAGATCACAGATGCTCTGCAATGGCCATGCTATTTTACATGGAATACGTTCACATTTTGCGGTGATGGGCAGCAGCACAGGCCTCTAATAACTTCAACGTTTTTAATACCTTCCAGCCTTTGTTCTTACAAACATATTTTTTAGAACACAGGTATTCCTTCAAATACTTGTGCTTCTGGAAAGAATAATAGAATTATATCTTTAAACTGATAGGCCTTCACAATGTGATGACAGATTAAAATAATGAGAGATTATTCTTCTGGAACAATCATCAAGGGTAAGAGAAAGCCATGAAAGAAACACTAATGAAGGAAACCAACAATAGAATATATTTGAGGTGATAATTTTTTGAGAGACTTCAATTAGATTATGCCCAAAGAAAAACTGTCTGGTAAACACAATTATTCATAATTAGATTATCTCATGATAAGTTCCTGTTGAAAGAAACCAGCTCTGTAACACAATTAGCAATGAAAAGACAAGAATGATCCTCCTAGCTGTGAACTAGACAGGTTCCACTGAATTCTTCTTCCAAACACAAAACTCTTTCCTTTTGGCTGTTCTGAGGGTGATCCTATGTTTTCAAGCAATACAGTTAACTTTTTGAAATATCAACGGGATTTTGTGCCTAAAATAGCTTTTAGTAACTGACGGCTTGAGCAATACAAGATGTGAAATTATGAAGCTACAATGTACTAAAGACCTAATCAGAACATTTCTCTTCTTCAAATATTCAAATACAAAATTCTCTTTTGGGATCCAGAGATTTTTATGACATACTGTTGTTGTCTTAATCACAGAATTTAGTAGGCAGAATTAATTCAGAAGATTTCTCATTTTCCTTAGGGTATATCAGTATAATGCAGAGCAAATACAATCAAAAGTTCTCTGCTTTGACACTGCAGTACTGTTGGCCACTGGGAGACGTAACAGGTAAGTCAAGCAGAAAGAAGATGACAGACAAAGGAGACAACAGCAGAGAATTTTGCTAGTAATCTGAAAGCACTCAGAGACCTTCAGGCACAGAGTTCTTTGTATAAAATAACAGGGTATTACATTCAAAGTAGAGGCTACAAAAATGTGTATATTTAAAATCCTGCTTGGATTGTTAAAAGGTTTTACCTCCTAGCGTCTGTTGGATACAGACTGTGTGATAAAGTGTTTTAGCAAAATATAAGCCAGTTCAGATCTTGGAAGTGGAAAAACTTGCGTTGTCCTGAACCACACCAGCTAATAAACCATGTTTCTCACCATAGCTAATATACCTGGAGAAGTGCAGCCTTCTTGTGGCTATATTGCATCATTCTGTGTGGGTGCACCCTTTGCATAGGACAGGCTGAATTTACAGAAGAGACAATAGGAGATTTTGCACCCAGCTGACAGTACAAAATACACAGTGTCAGAGCTGGGACTCAGAGCTGCGTCCCAGGAAAATCTCCTGTTTCCACTGCATTGATTTTCCTCAAGCCAAACCCACACTTTGATACCGCTTTTTATCACCAGTAGGTTGAGTAAAGTGACTTTTAAGCACATGAATGCAGTAGCTAGTTAATGAATGCAGGCTTTGGGACAGATAGCTAATTATAAGGCAAGCTACTGTTCCTCTAAATATTGTGTTACAGGTAGCCATGAATGAATTTTCACGTGAGCAAGAAGAACAGCGAGAGCAAGACTTGGGACAAAATGCCTAACCTCCCCTCCCCCCAAAATCTAAAGTTAAGATTATAGGAGACATCACTTGAAAAAAGCACAGCAAATGTGCCGATTCTCTATGAATCGGGTATCTTAAATCAAAATGCTGTAAAACAGCACCTCTTGTAGAAATGTCACAGCTAGGTAAGAAAGATAAATCTTGCCTGAGGCTCTTTCTGGCTTAAGACTCTCTAGCAATCCCAGCACTGGATGCAGTGATCCTATGAATTTCCCACAACAGGCAGTGGGAATGACAAACATTCTTTTCAAGGCTATCCCCAGCAGTGGACCCCTCTTACAGACTGCTAAAAACAATCCCTTAATCCCCTCCACTCAGTGCTGACCTAAAGGAACAGAGGATCTAAACACAACCTCTGGAATGACCTTAGCTTGCTCTGTAACACCTCACCAAGGGTCAGAGATGTCAAACAGCTCCCTGCAGGCCCTTGCTGTTCTCTAAGGAATGTGTTCTTTATCAGATGAACAAGACAGCTCCTTTAGAAATACGTAACACATATGTGAGGACTACTGGTCATCTTCCTTATGAGGTCTACATGAAAAGCAGAAGGCAAAAATTACATATATACAATGAACTTACCAAGGTCACATTTTTTTCAATGCTTACTGCCTAAATTTCATTCTCCAAATAATTTCTCAATTTCCCAAAATGTGACAGAAGACACTGAAACAGTAAGTGCACTAATTCAGAGTTGAAAAATAAAACAACTCAAGTTTGCAGCAGCAGTAGCCTGCTTAAATGTACTGTTCTCCATTTTTAAGCCTTACAGACATGGAGTAAGGCCTAGAACATAAGTGCAGAGGACTCAATACCACAGACAGCAATACAGATTGCCTTCTGTTCCTTTATGCACGGGGTCGGAAGAGAGGGAGAGAATTTAAGCAGTTTTGTAAATATAATTAAAATGGCTCTGACAGAAGCCTCTGTTCAACTTGGTTGTCTTGAAGCTAAACAAAGTTGATTCACTTTTAGGAAAACTATGAAGTAGCTGCTTGATTAACTATCCCATTAATTATGTCTCTCTCTAAATTCAGTGACAGCAATAGAGGCACAAGCATGTGGTGGCAAAAAAGGCTTTACTTACTCCTTTGAGGTATTTAAGTTAACTTATAAGTTATTCATGGCTTTGAGGATAATCACGTATCTTTTGGCATAATTTTCTGTTATGCTGTCAGGATTCCCTAGCTATCCACTTTCCTCAATAAGAGGTTTTTTTTGCTGAAGACATAAACTAGGAAACCTGGATCTTTTGAACCAGTTATCAAGATTTTGATCTGTTTCAGATAGTTTATAGCATACAGAGCCTGAGACAAAGTTCAGTGTCCTGGTTTCAGCTGGGATAGAGATAATTACCACGACATTCAGGTAAATGAGCAACTACTGCACTAAAAAAATCTGACACTTGACGTGGAAGAACTCCACAGTATTCAGACCTCATTCAAAAATGGAATTTGTAGGTGGCTAGAGGTACTCAGGGATGACAGCATCAGAGAGACGGACAGAAAAGCAGAAGTTAATTATGAAAAAAAAGAAGAGGAATAGAAATAACATCACTGAAAAAACCTCAGGAGCATTCACTTTTCTACTGCTTATCACGTTAGTACAGAAGTGCACTTTTACACCAGCGTTTTTTAACCCATATTCCCCAGACCACTGGCAGTCTGGAATAGACAGGAGAAGAAAGTCTGCAAAACAACTGGAAGAAGAAAATGCACAAAACAGAACATGCATATGCACATTGCCATGCACTTACTTGACGGAGGCACCAGACAAAATGAGGAGCACTATAAAGTACAGGAGAACAGTTCAAATTTAGCTTCATTTTTATCATGGTGACAGCGTGTGTGGTGTGTGAGATGGTCCTTCTGTTGTTTTCCAAACAACTTCGTGGTCTTTGGACAAACAGAAGAACCTGCCCTAGAGCACTGTTACATTCATGCCCAGCATGCTGGGCAGATCCAGCCGAGTGTACCACGTACTCTTAGTACATAGTGTATGTGATGCTATAGCACATAGCTCGCTTTGTTGGTTCAAGGGAGCGTAGAGCCATGCTGTGACTCTGCTGCATCCCTGCAGAGGTGTCAGCCAGCTACCTGCTTGATGTCAAGTCTTTACTCGAGCCCTACACACAAAAAGCAGCAATTGCTGCCTGGATCTGTCTGCTGTTTGCCAGAGGACAGACAGGCTGTGGTATTCGCTTCCCCAGAAACAGTGTATCAGTGCGACAGAGGAGATTAAAGCAAATTCACCATGATGCAAACTAAGAAGATCATGCAGGAGTCTTCTATTTTGTTCATGGCTTACATATTCAGGAAACACGGAGACACAGTGTGGAACTAATTTCCACACGGTCTGGAGAGCAAACCTTTAAGGGTTCACAGGCAACTAGGCAAACTCATAGGAAAAAAATAATCCATTGTTACAGAACAAAAAAGCACTGTCTTTGATTAAGGTGATCCTTATACCACAGATTACTGGAGAGTGGGGAAATACCTGGGGAAGGATCTCTACAATTGTACCTTGTTCTTCCATTTTCTCCTAGGCATCCACTACTATGGAGAAGACCTTAGGCTCAAGGTTGGAAGAGTGTGACCGCTCTTCCACCATTACTATAGCAAACTATAATTGCTGGCCAGAAAAGCATTTATAGGCAAAGGACAACACTGCAGGAGGGAAAGCAGGGAATGTCAGTATGTTTTGAAAGGAACTTCCTTCCCTGCTTCCACAAAGAGTAAGGATAAAAGCAAGCTGTTAGTGGATTTGCAGTCCTGCTGGGACATTATTTATGCCTTTATTAAAACAAGTACAGAGCCTCTTTAAAAATGGGAGGGGGCTTTATAAATACAATGGGTCATAGAACCCACCTTGGAAATAAAATATTTATATCACCTAGAGAAGATTATTTCAGATGAAATCCAGAATATGAACTGGCAATAAAGAATGGAAGTCTGAAGCAGCTTGGCATTTAATTGTCTGCCACAGAGTCAATATTCATGAAAGATCAAAGTGGAAAAAAAAAAGGCATAATTCTAAACTACAATACTAATCATCCCCAAATTTATCCTGCCACCATCATTGCAACGTTCCAAGTGCAATATCAACTAATCACAAAACTCAACAATCTGAGATGAATCCTGATTGCTGATCATAAGCCGTTAGAACAAAGATTCCTATGTTGCTTTTTGCTACTTGATTATATGCCAGTCTGAATTTACTGGAAGTCCTAATTTGAGATCACATTTTCATCACAGCATTTATCTCAAGTCAGGTTACTTGTTTCCTAAAGAGGCAGTTGCCACTAGACTCGACAGATGCTACTTTCTGGCCTTAGTCATCTTGACGCAACAACAAACAGAAGAAGTTAAAATCTAGATTTTCCTCAGCAGCTCCCACATGCCAGATGTTTCTGATGTCCATCTAAGTCCAAAACCAGCTGGTTTATTCACTCATTGACTGTGTTTAAAAGTGCTGAGGGGCCTCAGAAATTATCAGGCCATTTCTTGGGACGTCTTGTTTAACACACTGAAAGGACACTGCCTCTCTGGCAGGGAGGAAGCCTCTGGGCTATGCTGCCATCAATCCTATGGCATGAGTTCCCATAAACGTATCTGAGCTAGCTAGGTAGCACTGTTGCCATGGCGGTATAGAGCTAGCTTAAGACCACAGCTTATGCATTTAGCCAGCTTCTTAAATAGGTTTTACAGCCGATTTTGCCTTAGCTATACTACTCCCAGTGGTGAAATGGCCTGTTTAAGGACAGAGGTATTAAACCTTCAGTCAATGCCTTCCATTCTAATTATATTTTTTGCTCTAGTCTCTGGAGGGAAGTGTCTCCAAGAAAGTCATTTTCTAGACATTTTCTTTTTAAAATATAAAAAGCAGAGATGGAGAAGCAGAAGCATGCTTAAAGCAGCTTAGAAGGAAATGCTGGGATCCCCAGAGGGGCTGGGAAACATGTGGGTTTGGGATGAAAAGAACCAAGCCAAGAGCTAGCTGGCTACTTCCAGCTTTCACATCATAAATTGTTACAGTCCTTAACGGCCAGCCGGCTTTCACATGTAGAAAGAAACTGAATACGGTAGGACATAGCAGACAAGATACAGCTTAGTCAAGGGCACACTGTGTCAGGGATCCTTTCATACTCCAGCAGCAGTGCAAAGAAAAAACTGGCACAAGGCCCAGCATCTCTGTAAACCAATACAGCTGTTTATTTAAACCAAATGGCTGGCAAGGATATCAAGCTTTGATTGTTATAGCCTTTCCCAAAAGGAAATTAATAACATTTCAGGAGATGACAGCAAAATCCATGTAAGAACAAAAGAATTCTTTCCAACTAAGTTTTTATTTGTTATAGGGCATGCTTTGAGTTCACTGCTTGAAGCCCAATAATAGACAGTACCCATTATTAGCAGAATTGATTATCGTAAAATCCAACATACAATGAGACAGATATTCCTCCCCAAGTGTTCCTGACAGCAGAAAGTTCCTAAATATATTTGTAGTCATGAATGGCACAGGTTTAAGCTTCTTGGTAATGTGTGGGAATCAAATCCCTAGATTTAACTGCCGAGTGTATTAAAGACTGGCATGGACATGTGCTGCTGCAGTGATACATAATCCATCGGGTGAGAAGCCAGACTTGGCATGATCCTGGCCCAAGGTTCTGTCTGTGACAGGGGTAACTGCAGCAAGAACACTTATTTTCTGCAATGTGGTATCTCACTCTAATCCATTTTTTCCCCTTTGTGGCCATGGTAGCAGATGCATAAAATTCTCTGTTACAAAAAATTAGGAAAAATGAAGAGAAAAGGAGAATTTGCATCTTTAACTTCCCCTCCCAAACCCATCCTGGATCACACAAATGTTGGTGGCATATTTTTTAAAGAGATTGCTTTTCATTGTACAGGTGCTCCCTTTCTATCTGTTTTCAAGGTTTTTATTAATTTTTTTTAAGAAAAAACCTCCTAAGAGATGGAAACGGATACTCTTAAAAAAAAAGCTATGACCTTTGACATTTTTAAGCTATGTTGTCACACTTCATTGGAAAGAATTTAACATGACAGGGCAGGATAAATTTGACAACTTCAAGTGAGCACGGGGAACATGAGACTAAAGTGTCTTCTTTTTACACAGAGTGACAAAATTGCTTAACTGTGGGTCAGACTCACAGTTGCTGCAAGAGGATAACACAGACATCACTTTGGTCCACTGCCAGTAAAATAACATGAACTTCTCCTTGAACATTCATAATCAGGTGCTAGGGGATTTCTGGTTTGAGCAGCACCAAAAGATCAAGAGTGAGAAAGCGTGAGATTTAGCAAGTGTAAATCATTATTTAGCCTGCATTTTGTCATAGCTGTTGCAGAAGTCCCAGATTCCAACATATTCATACATTTTTTAACAAAATCTGTAATTCCCGACACACAGGAAACTTTTCCTATGAATAAGGTGGCAGGACTGAGGTATTTTCACAAGAGGCCTCCTGAGTTGAAAGCAGGCAACATTAGGAAATTAAGAACAATTAATATAATAGCAAGGGCCAATAATCTGCTCTATAGAGACAGGATTCCTTTCATGCAATGCTAACCCATTTGATTAAGAAGCCATGAGAACCATCTTGCTAATTTTAAGTCTGGTTTTGCAAAGAAATAAAACCTGTGTGGCCAAGGATTGCACACTGTTAAAAGGTAGCAGAAGAAAAGCTCTTTGTCACTGTGTTGTGGAGGTTTGTAGGGCATAACAGCCGAGAGGCAACATTAGGAAGTTAAGTGTTCAGTAGTTCTGTCATTCACTCCTGCACTTTCACATATTGCTGGAGCCTCTTGGACACAGGGATGATCCTAAAATTGGTTCTTCAATTCTCAGTAGAAGATACCTACACCTTAGCTACAACTCAGAGATTTATGGTGAGAGGTGCCAGAGAAGCAGTATTTTGTTCTGCATTTTTTTCTGTTACTGTAATGTTATGGTAGAAATTTTGGACAATCAGTACAAACATTTTTCTTTGGTGTTTTAAGCCCGATTATAGCCATGACAATCTAAGAAAGAAGGAGCACTGAAGACTTTCCGATAGGTAAAGATGCTCCAGTGGCAGTCTGCAGGACTCTAACCTGTCCCTTTTCCTTGCAGGAGCTCCTACATCCATGCTGATGGGCAGATGCCCTATTGCACCTGTGCACAGCTAAGAACATTGAACCATCAACCATTGCCTCACATAGGCTGTAATTCAGGTCTGAATTCCATCATTAAATGATTGTTCTGCCCTACATAACACATAGTCGGCAAACATATGCACTCCGCACCACCAACAGTCTTATGTTACATCTTGCCTTCTCCTCCAACTAATGCTTCAGTCATGGATTAATCTTTGTCTATTTCAAGAAAAGATGATGGAACAGGAAATAAGGCCTACATTGCTTCAGGCACTACCTGAGCTTGAACTCAGAATCACAGTGCTTACTTAAGTAAAGCCAAAGCTGTATCAATGAACAAAAAGAGATTAGAACATTAAGCAATTAAGAACAGAGATTCAGAAACTGATTTCAGATACCACAGCATCAATCTGGAAATGAGTGAGATTACTTCCTTACTTGTCTCAAAATAATAGTTATGCTAGTCAACATAAATCTTCTCAAGCTTCATGGTAGAGAATGTAATACCTGCCCTGCCCAATACAGTAATGCATAATTAATTGCAATAATGGATAATTATGTCTTGTATTAGAGACAGGAAAGCAGTCTATACCTCTTCTGGGGTAGAAGTTATGTCCTGAAGACTCTGACTGCTGCTTTCAGAAAAACATGCTTGGTCTGGTCTTCAGTGAGGCTGTTGCAATACTTTTAACCCTGTAATCAATGATGAAGTACAGACGTAACCTGACTGCTGGTCTGAAGATATGGACTTCATGTTGTTGTACATATGATCAGGCACATGCAAAAATCTGCTTCTCGATATCCTGAAAAGTACTTATGATGAACAAGAACAGAAATTATATATATAGTATCAGGAATACTGAATGATCTTGGCCACTAAAACACTGAGTAGTTCCTCACATTTAATTTTTCCAACTCCTTTCGTGACGCTGATTTTCAGAACACACATCAGCCTGCCATGGAAGGGTACTTCTATTACATGTAGTGACAGGGGCACTGTACACCACAGGGAAAGATAACATCATTCCAACCACTTCAGTCCCTGAAGTCCAAATCTCAGGTTATGACTAGCATGGTCAAAACCATGCTGTGACTACGCATCAATAGTGTAAGGGTAATTCATAGATGAAGGACATTCATATTTCAATGTTTAGACAGTGCAGTGGGACACATGGGAAGAAATAGGCTACCCGCTCATCTTTGCATAAAAGCAAGCATGTTGCTTACATTCAAACAGGAGCAAAAAAGAAGAGGCCTGGAACATTCTAATATAGACATTCTTTAACTAAGGGACTATAGGAAATTTTAGCCTGACTCTTCAGAAAGCCAGTTCTAAAAAGCGGCATGAGTATATCCACCTTGTACACGTGTGTCTTACACTCAAATTTCTCTTGATGTTCACGCTGACTGAGGATATGCTATGATCCCTGCAAGACATCTTGTAAGGATTGTTAGAAAAATAAGAGCAGAGAAGACTCTTCGTTCAATTTAAACATGTTTTCAATGGAAACAGCCTCATTCTTACACCCATCACCCAGCTGAGGTTAAGTACCATAGCCAAGAGCAAAAGGACACTATTGGCTTTTTAACTGTACAAAATGCTGCAGGGCTTGGCAAGCTCTCCGTTCCCACTTCTATCACACCTCTGTACGCTTTCTCAGACTTTCATCACTTCAAAGCTGAATGCCAACAGTTACAATGTGAAACTCTGAAGAAGTAACAACATGGGAATTCAGGGGCACGGGCTGTGTACACTATGCAAATTGCTATTTTCATAACAAACATCAAGCAGGGGCTCTGTCTCATTTCCCAGGTGAAAACAAGACAGCATTTTCAAAGGTAACAGGTGCAAATTTGGTTTTCAACAGCACAACTTTTTCATGCAACATGTGGAAGACTTGTAATGGGATATAATGTTGCTCTGCTTTCAGAAAATCCCACCAGTGCTGAATGGCATGCTGTGGAGAGGGGAGGAGGGGCAGGAGGGAGGGGAAGAGAGAGAGAAAAAGAAAAAAAGAACAGGAGCTGGCTTAGCAAAATATTATTTCTGGATTCTACGCTAATAGATGCATTAGAACCGCACAACTTGCAAAGCAGTACTGGAGACGTGCGCATCCATATACTCTCTAGCTTGAGAGACAATCATAGAATCATAGAATAGTTTGGGTTGAAAGGGACCTTGGAAGGTCACAATGTATGGGAATTGTACAGAAATTTTAAGGATTGATTGGGAAAAAATGGAAAAACAGCTCATGTCACATTTACATAGTATAAAAAATAACAGCATCTGACATTACCATTTATGTAGAAGGTTATTTAGATTTCCTAAACATTAGTAAGAAAGAGTTAGGTGGAACAATTGATCATAATTATGAAAAACACAAATCCTTTCTTATGAAACTAGTATATTTCTAGGCTGGAAGATTTTAAAGTCTGGAGTTAGTTCTTGCACTGGCAACTGTGCTTTCATTTTGTATTTCCTGTATATGAAAAAAGAAAGCAGACTTCTCTAGCCCAGGGCACTTACATCTCAGTTGCCATGCACTAGTGTGTTAGCGCAATGTTTCTTGCAAAAAATGATTTTTTTTATTACACATATTCATTGTGTTTTTTTAAAAAACTGTTGATTTAAAAAAAAACAAAAACAAAAGAAAACACCACTGCTTATAATCCACTATCCCTTTATCTCCTACCCAATCCCTTTTACACAGGGCTACTTCCTAGGCCATTTACTTGTAGTTTCCTTCATAAGCCCAGGAAACAGAAACAATCACATTGAGTTAATGATCAGCTAAGACTGATGCTTATCCCCCAAACTCTAACAGTTGATCAATAATTAATACAAATGGTTGCATGATTGCCCAGTTAGTAGTAATAGCCCATTCCTGAATCTGTTCTGCCAGAAAGAAGCAGTTCTCTGGTCTCCAGTGCAACATAGCTAAGAAGATGTTTTGGGTCTTACAGAAACAATGACGGAAATACATTGTGATTTCTACTACCCTTTGATAGGTGGTGTATCAAGCTCTGTAAATTTATCTCGGTGCTTTGAGATCTGGGCCATAATGTTTGGTAGTGATTCTTCTTAACTTCTTCCAACATTATCACCTTTATCTTTCTAGATGAAATCTGCTTCTTTTTCACCAATGGATCTAACTCAGTCTTCACACAAAGACATGGTACTTGGAGATGGCAAAGTCAAAGAGACAAAACAGAACTGTTTATATTTGTTGGCAGTATCTACATTCACGATGCTTTAGGCTCACTAATAAGGGCAGCCACAAGGATAAAAGCTAAGTGCTTGGAAATGGAGCTGTAAATTCCACACTAACTGGTTTGAAAGGAAAGGACACAGGCTAGCTTAGTCACCTGTGTATAGTTATCTTCTTACTCACAGGTGAAATAATTGGATAGTTTTTTGGCTGAACATCCATCTGGTCATTGTTAGAGAGCAATAAAGACACAGATACCAGCAAATGGCAAGGGGGATTACAGGATTCAGTAGCATCATCAATAAATTTCAGAATTTATGGACACAGCAGCAATTTAGGTGATGCTGATGAAAGCTTTTTCCTACCACTTCATAATCATTCCAAGCACTTCTGGTTATTGCAGATCTAAACTACAATGCTTACATAGAGAAAAGATCCCTTACATGTAATGATACTCTGCCTCTTCCACTGCTCTGGCTAGATATGATACTATCATCTTTCCAGTCTTCACAAAATTTAATGGAGTCCCCATTTGCTAACCTGTATGGTGGATAGCCTAAGCAACCTCAATTTATATGGCCTATATACACATCACAGGACTCCACCTGGAGTGTGAAATTACTTTTGTGAGCAGCACTGAGAGCAGTCACAGACATAGCCTAGAGTTTACGAAACACTGTGTACTGTTAAAAGCATTTCCTTTTGTCCACAGTGAACACCAATCTGCAAGTCTGTCACCTCTGGATACGAAATGCAGGGAGGCTTTTAGCCCTGGAAACCAAACCCCCTACGACGGTGTAAACATCTATCTACCCACAAAGGAGGCCATTAGAACTGTGTGTGCAGTCTTCCATCAAAATGTCCAGCAAGAGCGTAAAGTTTTAATCCCCTCTGTGGACACCATGTATGTGGCAAGGAAACAAATTCTCCTTAGAGGACCAAAACACTGCCAAAGAGTGATGGGGCGGGGGTGGGGGAAGTGTCCTAGGGGACAAAAAGGAGAAAGACAGTATCAGCCAACAGAAATCTACTGAGCTGCAGCCAGAGTGGCTTTCCATTACAGTAAAGCAGGGCTTTTTAAGAACTCATGTCTAAGTTCCTTTCTTTCAAGAACATTTTGATATTTGTAAAAGTATTATGCCTGTCACATCTGAAACAGTTGATTGATTTTTCACTCAAAAATTTCACATATGCACAGTTGCAAAAAAGGCTTTCTATTTCAAAGCTATTAAACAAATGAATTTCTGATTATGCTACCTCTTAATCAACACCCAGTCCCCATCGTAAGCAAATATCTGTAAAGAAGTCTTTTGTGTAATACAACCTGCTAAACTCATCAGACTACTTTTGCTTTAGTAATATTGATCATTCCAGAAAGTGGACTTAATTTCTTAGGGACATGCTAGCCATCCAGAGGGACCTGGACAAGCTCAAGAAGTGGGTCCATGTGAACCTCATGAGGTTCAACAAGGCCAAGTGCAGGGTCCTGCATGTGGGTCAGGGCAATGCCCAGTATCAATACAGGATGGGGGATGAAGGGATCAAGAGCAGCCCTACCGAGAAGGACTTGAGGGTATTGGTGGACGAAAAGCTGGACATGAGCCAGCAATGTGCGCTCACATCCCAGAAGGCCAACCGTCTCCTGGGCTGCATCCAAAGCAGCGTGGCCAGCAGGTTGAGGGAGGTGATTCTGCCCCTCTACTCCACTCTGGTGAGACCCCACCTGGAGTCCTGCATCCAGCTCTGGAGCTCTCAGCAGAGGAAAAACATGGACCTGTTGGAGAGGGTCCAGAGGAGCCCACAGAAATGATCAGACGGATGGAACCCCTCTCCTATGAGGACAGGCTGAGAGAGTTGGGGTTGTTCAGTCTGGAGAAGAGAAGGCTCCAGGGAGTCCTTGTTGCAGCCTTCCAGTACTTAAAGGGGGCTTATAAGAAAGATGGGGACAGACTTTTTAGCAGGGCCTGTAGCAACAGGACGAGGGCTAATGGTTTTAAAGTAAAAGAGGGTAGATTTAAACTAGATGTAAGGAAGAAATTTTTCCCAAGGAGGGTGGTGAAACACTGTCACAGGTTGCCCAGAGAAGTGGTAGATGCCTCATCCCTGGAAACATTCAAGGTGAGGCTGGACGGGGCTCTGAGCAACCTGATCTGCTTGAAGATGTCCTAGATCACCTTTAGGTCCTACCTTGGTCCAGCCTTTAGGTTGCACTAGATCACCTTTAAAGGTCCCTTCCAACCCAAACTATTCTATGAATCTATGCTGAAACATGGAGCTTAAAATGTTGTGGTAGCAGACATACCATGAATTAAAGGAAGCACCTGACAGATTCTCCACTGAGGTGGTATCCAAGTTATCTTGATAAAAGTTGGAGGGAAGACACAAGGGGGAAAAGACA
The DNA here is from genome assembly GCF_964289735.1 of Phaethon aethereus. Classification (NCBI taxonomy): domain Eukaryota; kingdom Metazoa; phylum Chordata; class Aves; order Phaethontiformes; family Phaethontidae; genus Phaethon; species Phaethon aethereus. The sequence goes on along the minus strand of NC_138588.1, from coordinate 19,339,579 downwards.
GGTATAAGTCTAATGTGTCCTTCTTTCCCTGGACATACCCACCTTTTCTTTGGAGGTAGGAGGCCACTGTTGTTTGATAGGCCTTTTGTTTCTGACAGAGTAGTCTTGTTGGCTGGCACTCTGTGTATTGAAACTTGGAGTCTCCCAAGCTAAACACATGAGCTACCACAACCTGAACTAAGGAGCTAACATCTTCTGGCTGGGGCAACAGCTAACTAATAACACTTTGTGGGGTGGGCACAGAGGGCGACTTAGACCACAGACTCACTGACAAGTTTCATTTGTCCAATTTTTGAGTTTACTGTTGGTAAATCTACATAAAAAGAATGTACTGAGGAAAATTTCTGCCAAGTTGCTGTCAATTTGGGTAAAACCAGAACCCTTGCAATAAAACCTGAAGTTGGAGCAGGCAACGTACGTTCCAGTCTGACAGCCCAGTGAATTTTCTCTTTCATCCTTGCAGCCCAGTCATAACACAGGCATTTATTTTAACAAGCAGCTTGAGATACACATTTCAAACACTTACGTGCCTCAATCAAAAATTTGGGGATCCAGGCTTCTCATTTAATTCTGGGGAATGACTCATTGTGCCTTAAACGTCTGACCTGTCAAGGCATTATTTACTAAGGATTTGTAACTAGCAACACTAAATAAATATACGTATCAATTATAAGAGGTGTCTGCTCTGCAAATGCAGGGAGGGGGCTCAGATTTCCAGTAATTCCCCTTCACCCAGTTCTACATGCTCACCAGGTCTTTATTATTACAGCTCCTGGGATTCCACATTTCCAGGCCCTGATAACAAAAGGATGGGTTAGTGATGAGACCAAAAGGAAGCGGAAGCCAGCGTTCCAACATGCTTCTCTGCTTAGGGCTAACATAATTCTAAAGACTTTGTATCAATTCAATCATATTTTTAAACAATATGGCTTTCAGCTTACTAACACATAGATACCAGCATGCTAGTGATTCCCCTCCAGAAAATTCTTCTACAGTCTGCCTGCTGGTCTCAAATGCATTAATCGACAGGCAGTGTTTTGATCTCCTCTGATGTTCTTTGCATACTACTGGAAAACAGCAGCTCTAGGATGGGGACACTGTATGTGCATCATTTGGAAGCTACTCTCCTCTAAGGTTTGCTAGATCTTCAGCCTCATGAGCTTAGTTCTAAGCACAACTGTTTTCAAGGGTTTAATCAATTGATTAGTATTTGCCATAGGCTCTGTCAAAGCAGTACGGCAGGGATCTTGCCCTGGAAGCAGTCACGCGTTTTGCTCTCTGGAAAGATCTCCAGTCGCCAGGGCTACAGATAAGAGTAGTAAGCTTTTAGACAAGGATCTTCCCCTTAGTTATCAATCTGCACTTATAGAAGGCCAGGATCAACCTGAAATAATTTGCTTTGGTAGTCTGAATATGTTTGCACAATGCCTATTTACATTACACCTGGTTCATACCAATCCAATGAGCTACTTACTTTCATTATCACTAAATACATTACCAAGCTTGAAAGAATGTAGCTGTTAGAAATCAGGGAGGATCCCATAGCGCTCCTCTGTTCAGAGCAATAAATCATCCTCTGGAAAGCACCTGTACTTTTTTAAACCTCAAAACCCAGAGCCAGCCTGAACCGAGATAGGAAAAAGGGCATGTGCAACATGAAACCACTACAATTAGCCATTAGCAAACACCATTCACACAGGCCTGTGAACTGGAAGGCTGACATTCATTTTACTTGCCAACTCAGCTTCTTGGCTTGCTTCCACAAAACCTAAAACTCACCTGCCAAAATCTTCTGTAAGGGTTACGTCGCCTCCATCCAAACATCATCTATTTCCCATAATGAACTTACAAAATACCAAGAATACCTGAATATTTCAAAGGAAAGTACTTATTTCAATGCAAGGAATTAATAAAAATACAGGTTCTAACAAATAATTTGTGAGTTATGAATGCAATCTGTTTTGTAATTAGTCTCCCCATTAACAAGTAGCCTATGGTTTATTTGGTCCTCAACATATTTAAAAGGTTTGTCACCCAAAAATCTGAAGTGAAGGATAACATAACAGTATGTGACGTGTTTTTAACAAATAGTTATTTGTGATTAAGTCAGAACGCATACTTAATTCCTGAGCCTTTCTGTACATGGAGAAAGACTCAGTACATATGGCCATCTATTGTACGTGGCACTGAACTGGGCTGCTGAAGATCTAGACTCCCCTTCTTACTTGACTGCATGCGTACAGACTGCATCATGTCAGTTCTTTTGATTATTAAATAAGTTAAGTTTACTGGTGTTTGCATAAGCTCCTTGGGCAGACCCTCTCTCCTCAGTGCTTCTACAGCCCTGAAGTAAAGGTTCTTTCCTTTGTAACTGATTCCTCTGCAGATAACAGTAAAGAAAGTAACAGATGACTAGTGACCTTGCGGGAAAAAAAAAAAAATCAAGGCAAGACTTGTAGACTGTATTTCTTCCTCTCATCTGTTTTTGAATGACTTCTCATACCGGAAGGACCGATTCAGTGATGGACATACACTCTAAGGCTTTCCAAGGAACAGAAGAAAGTGAACTCAGTTCTGACTTTCTAGATTATGAACTCGCTATGCACATGCGCACCTCCCTTCTACATCAGTCTCAAGACAGATTTGTTTAACTTAATTTCTATGTTTTGCATTATCCGGGGTTTTATTTGTGTGAATCCACGCTATTTGCATCCTAAGAGTTGTCTGGATATATAGAAAAGAATGAATTGCATGAAATTATGGGGATATTGCTGATCCTCCTAAATCATCAGTCAGACTCTCCCAGAGAATATTCTAATATTCTAATTTCTACAGTTTCATAGAAATGATAAATTTATGTTGGGTTTCTTTCCAGATCTTGAATTTACATGACACTTCCAAGCTTTTCGCCATACCTAGTTATTTAAACCTTACCTTACCCCTGCCAAATCTGAGATTTGCATGCACTCATATTACTCTAGGAGCCAGACCTTATAATACTCTAGCTGCTGGGTGTCACCAAAAATCATCCTGTAATGCATGGCAGATGCTCAAACTGAGCAAGCTGGCAGACCTGGTACAACAGGGGGGAACAGTCTATGTTTCAACTATGCTCTTCATTGCTTGCCAGTCACAACAGACTATGAATCCCTCAATACGGGTTTATTACATACTGAGTGTTGCACTGCTATTTCCACTGATTTTGAATGGAACCTAGACAGAAAATTGGCATCCCAGAAACAAGCAGATTGTACGTTTCCATGTCAGAGAGGGGACCTCTTGACATATTCACAGCATGCAAGTGCATTATCCAACATCTAAATTTATTTCCTGCACTGTAACTGGGAGTTTTAAGTCATGCGAATTATACTGTTTGCCATCCCAGGCATGAAAGTTATTAAAGAAAGTAATCAACTGAATGAGCTCAGAAATACAGGATACTTTATCACATCAGAACCACATATTGCTGTTCTTATCTCTCTCAGAAACACCAGAAGCTTGTCTGTGAACATTGCAGGCGAAACATGAGTAGAGATTACCTTTTAAAAATTCTTGGACAGAGATTCAATAGGTATGTTTCAGTTTGTTATATTTATTGTTTTAATTTGTTATTCAATTACTTTTTTTTTTTTAATAGAAGGTGCTACGAGGTTTCATCTGTTCACTCTTCACTGAGGTCACAGACACAAACACTGTGGTTAGACTTCAGAAGCAATAAAGCAGCATTGACTTTATTTCCTTTGAACATGGGTAGAAATACATGGGGCAATTTGAATTTTCTCTGCAAGTGTAAACTCTTGCCATTTTGCTACTCTGAACAAAAAACAGTTTGCCCTACCACCGCCCAACATGCACAAGAAATCAAGAGCTGAGATAACGTGCCAGACGACAAGCAGCAACATATTCAAACACCTTGTCCACTAAAGTCACAGCAGCAATCATGAGTCGCTATCTAGCTCAACTTTACAACTGCCTGGTTTGCTATGGACTGAGCTGCTCTTGTATTAACAGAACTGGTGCGGGAGGTGTGGAATCGCAGAAGCTTACTCACTAAAAGAGGAAAAAAGGTAACCTTCAAAGGTGTGAAAGGAAGCTTATTGCCCCTTATCCATATTTATTCTTATCTCTGAGCAGTGCTATTAGCTCATTCTACTAAGCATTAGCCTTGCTTGAAGCAGTGTAAATAAACAATATCCTCAATGTGCATTAAGGCCAAATTTTCATTAAATGATTTTATGGATCCTTATTTAACACCCTATTCTGCAGGGTGTAGGTGTAGCTGCCTTTCCTGGCAAAAACTTACTGTCACCACAGTCGTTTTCTGCAGTCCCTGCACCATTACTCTGGAGTCTGCTAGTATTAACTAATTACAAGTGCTACTGACTGTGATTTTTGCAATTACAGCCTTCAGTGTTTAAATTTTTTTAACTTGAACTGCAGTATCTGAATCAGTCTTAATTTCTACTGTATGAAACAATTGTAGCTTTGTAGCATACTACAGGACACAGTGCCCACTTGGTTGAGATTAATAAAAATAGGTCTGCTTTCTGGGGTATCTTCATCCACCTACAGGAATTACTTTTTTCCACAGTTCTTAAGAGTCTTCCTTCCTGACTGCAGTGACTAGCTCTACTCAGTATTTAAAGAGCACCATGAATGTCATTCCACAAAATAGATCAGCACCAGTATCTAAAATATTTGCCCAACAGATTTTAAAAAAAGACCTCAGCAAAAACAGTCCTCTAGACTTAGATGGAAAAATTAAAAACTGCTGCGAATCGCGGAAGTCAAGGCCTCCTGACTAAGTCTGTATTTTGCTGCCCTTACTCTGATACATGATCAAACTACATCAACTCCATAACTTTCTACTCATCAACTGAACCATGGTGACTGTCTCTAGTATCTGGTCTTAGCCTATAGTACACATGACTATACAATTTAACTTAAACTTCATACATTGGCTGGGTTTCATGTTGACCAAGTCAACAGCAGCAGGGCAACTTAGTTACTTGCTGCAGCTTGATTGCAGAGCTAAGCCTTACATAGCAACTAGAGATGGGAGAGTTATCTATCTCCCAAGAACTTCTCTGAACTCTGTAGAAGTGGGCCTTAAATCAGCTCTAATAGCAGTAACAAAGTAATACTAACAAAAAACAAGAACGGGAACAGCAGCAACTAGCACTTATGTTTAGAGTTGTTTCGACAATGCTTAATCAATGAAGCAATAGTTCAAATCAAGGAAGAGTTTGCTGTCATAAACTGATCACAGTACAGGGCAGAATTCATTAAACCAGCTATCCACAGAATTGTGCTGACACTGCTCCTTATGACTGTAGCATTTTATCCTCCAGTTGATACTGCCAGCATCTACCACGTGAGGTTCATTCTCTTACTCTGCCAGGTATCCTTACTGCTCTGGAACTCACAAATCCAGCCTCAGCTGAAAACTAACTTGCAGCCAGCTGCTCCAACATTCTGGCCTCCTGAAGAACTTTTGCAAACGGTATTTAAACTGTAAACATATTGTTTCTAGCATCTTCCCTCACATAAAAGCAAACACACAACCCAAAAGCAAAAAACCCAGAACCCCCAAACCCCCGAATACAAAAACCTCAACAAAGCCTTGTCAGAATGTCTGAAAAAGCCATATTTATTTTAACAATTATCATGTTGAATCAAAGTTTGTCTTACTGCATTTAATCAGTGCTAATCGTACCTCTGTGTTCAGAAAAGCAACTCTTAAAAATGACCGAGGTGATACAGATGGCGGCACTGGGTGCCAGCAGCATACCATTTACATTCCAAATCTCTGTATGGAAAGAGGCTATGAAGGGCAGACACACAATCCTCTCTCCATAGGCTGTCACGATGGAGATTTCAGACTAGTTTCCAATCGGATACAATTAAGGTTTTCCACAGAGGGATCTCAGGAGCTTTTACAACACGTGTGTTTCAGTCCTTCTACAGTTGCTCAGCAATCCCTTATCTCTGATGAGCTTTAAATTCAGAATTTGTAATTAAATAGCACAAGAACAGTTAGAGCTAGTGGTTTACAGGTGTTTCATTATTTCCAGCAGAGTTCCTCTACTGCGTAGCATGAGCTGAAAGCTTCTATAAATTACTTGTAAAGTGAGAGTGGACAGATTTTCATCTCATAGGTATTATACAGAGAGGTATACTTACCTAAATCCATGCTTAAACATGATCATTTTCGTGTGTAAAACTGATGTTTCTGTGAAATTTTTGTTTGGTTTTTTGAAGAGCAGAAGGAAGAAATACTAACTATACTATAAGAACGTCAGATACTTCTTCCTGTCATGCAGAATAAGAACCCCAACCCCTTCAGCATTTTTTGAAGGGTGACAAGAGGGAAACTCACATTCAGCTCCTTAAATTCTTTCTAGATCTGGTTTCCAGCCTGAAAAGAACATTTTATATAGCTGTATTTTGCCTGTCTGTAAAGATCTTTAAGGACTGTTTCTACCACAATAGAACCAAAGTGACAGAAATTTCATAGCCCCAGCTCATCTTCTGTTTGGGAAAGGACTCTCAAAACTATCTCTGCTACTGTAGGATCATCGAATCTACTGTAACTGGCTGCCACCTTTGACCTCATCAGCTGCTCAGAAATTCCTGCCTGCGCACTTTTCAGCTGGTTTTCATGCATGAGTGCAACTTAATTTTCCTGTTAAGTACAACACAGAATGAAACTCCCTCTTATCTTTGACTGACTAGTCAGAAAACTCCACACATGATCACAAAACAAGGAAAAAAACAAGTAAACGTGATGCTATAGCTCTTTGGTCTTTAACACAATCCTGTTCACCACTCCTTATCTGCAGCTGTGCTAACTGGGTTTCATTCCCCACACTGTGAGGTTTAGAAATAGTTATTTCCTTTGTCATTGTTCGTTTAAGGATTGTCGCTGTCTGCAATTCATAAATGCCTCATGTCAAGCTCCTCTTGTTTCTAACTTGCCCCTAGGCATTGAAATTTGCTCCTGAAACTTTTGAAGAGAGGGAAGCTCCCAAAAAGTCACTTAAGCCCAGGAAGATGAGAGTCTCATTGATCCCTTCTCCTGTTGCCCATCTCAGAGAGCTTGTTCAGATGGCACTGCTCTGAAAGACATGAAACACCTATTCCAAATGGTCTCTTACATTGGCTTAAGGCTGCTAGGACCCTGTGTAGGCTTCTGCTCCCACTTTCATGCTTTTCTGGAGCAGGCAGTTAGAAGAATTGATTCCCCCAATTCTTTCCCTTGTTCCACTAGCCCTGGAACCGACTCTTTTGCAGATACTTAAAAACCTCATGTGTTGCTTTTGCATGACACTCCAATGCAGAGTCACTGTAAGTCAAATTTCATCAGAGTAAAAAATTCTGTCAAAATCCAATGCACACCGCAAAATAAAAAGCATCGCACTCAATTCTTTGGGATGAAATGTTCATAGTATTGAACTATTGAAATGAAATGCTTTGATACCTCTTGTTTCAAAACTAGCGTTCTGAACTAGAGGTTAACGGAACACACAATCTAAAAAAAATTACGATTGAAAAAAGCATTTCAATATATTCATAAGTATCCTTCATCCTCTTCTCTCTCCAGCTTCTCAGCAAAGCATTGTGGGGACAACACTACTAGACATAAGCCCAGATCCCTAGATACAAATGTGTCTTCATACTTCAAATGATTAATAGAGGATCACAAACATATGGGGGAAAAAAAAAAGTATTGCCACTTCAGCTACCTGTCAGCAGATCTGGGTATACAATGTCAATTTTCCACTCAGCAGTGCTTCAGACATCCTCCTCAGAACATCAAGCTTGTTTTCAAAGTGCTCCATGAGTATTTTTTACTTCGTAATGCTCTGACATCTAAATTGCGAGCTACTCTGGAGTACAAACTGCTCTCCGAGTTACTCAATCCTGTTTAGGTTTTCTTAGCTTTATTACAACAGCAGTTCAGGACCCAAAATGTCAAAGCATATGGAAGACTTACTTCTAGGGAAGGAAGTTACTACACCAGAATGATAAACATTTTTTATTGCATTCCTGGACATGAAGCTAATCCGTTGTTGAACACTACGGATACATTAAACACAACATGACTTGAAAAAATCCTGTTTTCAAAGCTGGAAAAAACAAGATGCAAATTCTGTCAGATTCTATAAGACTTTAAAATCTATCGTGGCATGCAACTTTCTGCATCTTCTTCAGGGGAAAGGCAAGAATAGAGAACTGTTCAAACTTTGTTCAAGCTACCTCTGAGTTTTAAGTCTCTTTCACTTCACTGATGCAGAAGCTGTAAGAAAGTCATAATTTCTTCTGGGAACATGTGCCTGCTTCATGTTGACACTAGCAGATATAAATAGCTGTGAGCTGTATCGATAGCTATTTTCAGAATGGATAGTCTCAGGCATAGTGGTATTAATTCATGACAGCAGGAAAGGGAGGTAGGCAGTATAATTAGCCCAAATGAAATATGAGAAATCCTTCATGTAAGAAAGGCTGGACGGTGTCTTGTAAGGAAAAGCTAACACATGCGACTTCTCACGGTGAGGTAAGATCAACAATTCTGTCTGGAATCCCAGCTCTCTGACATCACCAGCTCTTTAGATCACAGTGAACTGAGAGAAAGGAAAATGCTGGCAATGCTTTGATGACATCCCTGAATACAGCCTCCTCTGGTGACTTGCCTTCCCTAGAGGATATAGAGGACAAGACTCATTCACTTCTAAAAGGAAGAATGCTACCTTCTTATCCATTGCTTTCTCCTTTGAGAGCTGGCACATATAATTAGTCCTGCTTGATGCATTACAGAAACAAATTCCCAAGTAGAGGTTCAGGAGTTGTTAGTATAAAGGCTGAAACTTCAAGAGAAGGCCTCGAGCTCCTTCCTCACATTTCCTCTACTTCCTGTTTTCTTTTCGACTACCAATGCCTCATTATGGCTCTGTACCTCCCAGTCAGAACTTGGGAGCACGCAGAAGTAAAAGGTCCTGAAAGATGAAAGCTAGCTGAATGTGGCTGACTTGATGTTTTAGATAGGGTTTCTGAAGTGTTTTTAATTCATAATTACACTCCATTGCTTGTTGCACAGTGATGCACACATGTGCCAGTTCAGAAATCAAAATCCCACATTATGGTTGGTGCTGCCTCGGCATATGTGAGTGAGTTTCTGCTCCAAATACCGGTTTAGTTACAAATGAAAGAATCAAGCAGAGGTTTAGTGATAGTAGCATGCAAGAATAGCATGAAATGCAATAGCATTCTCATGCTATTCTTCACTTCTGCTTTGCTATCAGTAAGTGCTGCAGCAGAAACAAGACTGAAGGATGTCATTAGGAAGGCAAATCAAAAGGGAAGGGTATGCCTGACATACTGCTGCTTCTGAAGTCTGAGAAACAGAAAGTAATTTGGCACAACTGATGTTAACCCAACAGGCTGACGCTCATTGCTGTGTTCTGCCTCCACTTACTTCACTGGGAAGGGCAATAGGATGGAGGTGGCAGGGAGCCAAGTACAAGTTCCCAATCCTAAAACCAGTTTTACATTGGCCTCAGCAGCCCTGAGAGGAGCCCAATGGTGCTAATTCCCCAGGGGCTGTAATCACAGAGGTGGTTAGAATGGAGGTATTGTCTACCTCTCTCTCACGTTTCTCCCCAGACAGCGAACATCAAGGCATAGGGCCAACTGTGCTGACTCTATGTCCACTAAGTATCTCTGGCATGTGGTATAAGTTTGTGCTTTTTGACATTTTCAAAATATACAGCTGGAGCAGAGATGTAGTTTGTACATCGTTGAAAGTAGTCTAGGTATCTTTTGTGATGACAGATACTGGACCTAAGGAATTCAAACTTGTTTACCCATCTATGTTAACAATTTTCCTAAATTTTCTACGGATGCCTCTATTTTTATGGTTGAAGACTGAAAAACTGTTCTGTAGCTCCCTTCCAAGGGCATAATCTGCAGGAGCAACAAATGATGCAATACATTTTCTCTAAGGCCATCCCCAGAAAGCTTGAACAATTATAGAGCCGTCTCTTCAGTCTGGATTTGTGATGCTGTTTAACACTATACAGATGTTCTCTCTAACCCCATTCATGCAAATTAATGAACTGTAGGAGAGCTAAGATGTAGGATACATTCCATGCAGTGTCTGGGCAGAAAATAAATATAGTATTTATGAGGTTTTCTGCATCTATCCAGCAAATCTAACCAGAAGGTCATAGAACAGTTGAAAGTTTCTATCAGGCATGAATTTTTCTGTGCATCTGTGATGATGTTCTGCTTCAGCAGTATCACTGGAAATGAACTCCTCAAAAGAAAGGTACAGACAGAGCAAAAAAGCAGTGTAACAGGTAGAAAAATCAGCCCAGTAGCTTCTTTCATCAGTACTTTCAGGGATACTGTGGAAAATCAGCATCTCGGTGTCATCTACCATCAGCTTAAAAAGGACTCCCCAAACAAGCTGGCCAAGAGCAAAATAACAAGGGGCTATGCAATTTAGACCTTTCAAACATCTTGGAGAACTATTTGACAGAAAACTGTTACAGTAAAATATCACTGCCACTGAGCTTGTCCGCTTTTTTCTGTTTGTCACTGCAGTAAAGTGCAACTCCCAGCGAGTTCCTGAAGATTTATGCTCTTCCTGGGACAAAGCAGGCTAATCACTTGAACTATTGAACTCAGATGCCCAGAAAACAATAGCAACTTGTGCACTCAAAAAATGGCCAGGAAACAGGTGTGAACTGGGAATATCTGGAGATCTGTGATGGTCCAGAGAAAACAGTTCAGAAAAAAAACAGCTTTTTTTGGAGATTGAGACCCAGAAAAAAAATAATCATACAAGACACCAAAAATTATTACTCTGGTACCATTTACAGAAAGTCTTACAGGGCATGGTCTTTACTCAAGTAACATACACTGCTTCCTTATGTTTCCTTTCCCATTATTGTTTACTGTCTCTACATATTATAGAGGTCAATGTTTTGATAAAAAAATTACATGTGGTTCCTCTCATGACTCACACCATACAGGGTAACAATGTTATGCTGCACTTCAGAGATATACAGAGACAATAACAAAAAACCCCCTGTCAAAACTGACTGTGAGGCTGGAAGTCACTCCATATTATCTACCAAGGATACCCTTCACAGAAGTAAAGGAAAAGCAGAATAGCATGTAGCATCATCTGGCTGAACTTACAGTTTAGTCATGGAAACCAGAAGCTTTATTCTATTCTGTGCTACACCAGTGATATAGAATATATTCCATATTCTACTTTAATACTCTGCACAGAATATTCTACTCTCTACTGTATCCTATGACAGTGGTCTAGCAAAGCTGTCAGCTCTCTTCCCTCACTGCCACACAGCTGAGCTCAGGGAACCCTCTCTTACTTCCAAATTCAGCCGTAACTTGAAAAAAAATCATTCCTCATCCCTTTCCTTGGGATCAACTTCCAAACACCATATTCAAATCTAAAACAAGCCAATTCAGAGGGCAGAGCAACAAATTCCCCCCGTCTGCCCTTCCCGCCTAGGGAGCTGGAAGGAAAGTGGAACACCCTTCTCCTGATAACCTCAGCCCCAGCTTCCCCTCTGGGCCAGGCCATCAGCAGGAGTGGTAGCACTTGGCTGTAATACGACACAGAGCACACCAACTATTGGCTGTAAAGCCACTGGCTCACGTCCTGAGCAGGAAAATGAATGTGTGAATAATACCTAGGATTTTTTGCTTAATCATTCAGCTATGCAGACACAGTATCTTTACAAGCAAACCATTCTGGACAGAGGAGAAAGAGAAGACTTAATACTCTTCTTTCCTAAAAGCACAACTAGACATGTTTCCTCTAGAAAAATTAACATTCTTGCCTTAAACTGGAATGTAATATTTTTATTTTTTAAATGAATTTGCATGGTCAAGCTATAGCTTTGAAAGGAAACCTAATCCATATAAAGTTAGGAAAAATGTGAAACACAGTCTAAGAACTTTTTCCAAAGCTAAGGCTAGATCAAAAGAGAGATTCTCCAGGACAGAAATAGCCTATAAGGAATCAGTGGTGATCCATGAAGCAGCTTGATTTGATTCATTATTTACGTATCATAACAATACTTTGCAATTCTAATACACAGATGAAATAGCATTTTGCAAATTTTGACTAATCAATTTGAAAATACTTAAACACAACACAGGCATGTTACAAACTGTGTAGTTTTTGGTGGTTTATTTTGTGGGTGGTTTGGTGTTTGGTTTTTTTTTTATATCAACTTCCCCAAGGAAAACAAGAAACCTCTGGAAGGGAACTCAGCAGATCTGCTTTGCTGGCCCCAGTTTCACATGGATAGTATGCCCTCTGCTTTGTTTACCTTTCATATAAAATAATGCATTTGAGAAGAAATTTAAGGTCTACCTGAAGAAAAAACAGAAGAAGTAAGAGAACTGCTTAATTACAAGATAGGATGAAAGGGTCCATAGTCCTGAAGAAATTCCAGTATCATTACTGTCTTAATTTATAGATATATCCCAATACATGATCCAAAACAAACCATGAATAACCAAACAGAAAGTAATCCAAGCAAAAAGACCCTGAAAACAACTTCAGTTCTTGTAGCCAAAGTATAGAAGTGTCTCTGGAATCTGAGGTTTAATTTACAAGTCTATTACCATGCTACGAATTATTGCATGTCTCCTGAAAGGAGGATAGTCCTGTTATAGCCCTAGTGATAGAATTTAGAAATATAGCAGTTTAGTAATCATTGAAACAGAGACTCGTAATGAACTATGCACAAATAGAAGCAGCTAATGTAACACTGACACACCTTAAGAAAAATCTGTTCTGTGATTCACGAATTAACTATAATGCAACCCCAGCTGCTCTACTCCCAATTCATGACAGTCTCAGGTATACTGCACAAAAAGAAAGTCTAGGTCCTCTGTTACTTTTTCAATTCCATTTGTAACAGTAGTCTTGGAGTAGCCTCAGGGCCCAAGAACAGGCTCTTACAGATGATGCTCTGTCTACAACAGGCTTTCTAGGATTTACAAGAATTTTTTCTTGTCTGAGAAAATCGACTGGAATAGATATTTGAAAAGAGCAGTACCCTAGACAGACATTAAAATAACTCAATTATCTTATCCTAGGATTTTGAAGGACAGGAAGAATATCATTCCAAGGAAAACCTATAGGAGGCTAACCAAGCAGGAAGAATTGGCAGCAAGGTGACTAATAATTTTTCACTGTGTCATTTCACCCAACAGTTTTCACCTAAGAGTCTTTTCCCCAGGAAATCAGAATGCACATAACTTACCTCCTCTGTGAGTGTCAGCAATTCAAGTTGCTTGCATGATTTCCGAAAGCCTGCCCATTTATCCTTCCCAACTTCCACAATACAGTATTGATGTGGTTTGAATTAGACCTTCCTGATAGCATGTAAAGTTCTCTTTGATGCAGAGCATGTCTTGCTGATTGTATTTGAAAGACATCTTGTAATTTCTCTAAGCAGCATAATTGCATTTTTGATTCATCCATTTGTTTGCTGGAGTTTTGATCCCTGCATGGAGTAATTGAACTAGTGAACAGGATAAATGAAAGCATATGCCTGTCAGGATTTAAAGGCACCACTGTACTCTGCAAATGTCCATTGCCTTTTTTCAGTTGTTTACTATTTTAATAAATTGTTAACAACGGGTCTTCCACCTATAAGCTAAAACAAGGCTCTGAAAATAAACATTTGTGGAATTGGGATCCAATTTAAGTCCATCTCTGCCCACATCTTACTTTTCAGGTATGTCATAGATGTTAGGTATGACATTCTAGGTTCCCCTCTTTCCTCAGTGAAAGGCCTCTGAAGCTGGTGCTGTACATGTACAGCAGCCAGGTCACCACACCGAGAAGACATCACCACCAGTCATACCTTACTGCAGAGCCACATCCTTTTAATCAGCCCACTTGCTTTTAGTAGGGTGGTTCAATTCCTAGTCAGGCAACAATGCTGCCTATCTTGGTAATTTTTCTGCTATCAGTAAGGCCTGCCTCCATTTATCTTCTGCCATTGCTTGGAGAAGTAATCCACACTCCCCAGAGATTCTAAATCACTGCTCCCTGCTGGCAATTTTTGAAGATGTTGCTTAGTATAGAACAAGATACACCAGTGAGCTGTGCACAGCACCAAATCTCAACATCTGCCAATATGGAGAAAAAAGGACACCTCATTATCTTATAATTTTCTTTGAAATTGAGGTATGTCAGAGCTCAAAGAAAGGGCATCATTCCTAGAAGAATAAATCAAGTGACTTGCCTGTCAGCAGATCCAGATTCTATGCTGTCCTTCCTCTACAAAAATACTCCCAGGCTTACAAGCACATTGGATACAGGGTTGCATGCAGCCCAGTCTGCTAACTCGTTCTTGTCTTGCTTGGGACAACACATTGGGAAAGATATTATGGGGCTGAGCCAACATACAGCTAACAGTCTGCTGTTATCAGGAAAATGCACTTAAAGCTATCACCCAGATCCTCACCTCCCAGCACAAGGGAAAAGTGCCTGTTCAGATGGCCACTTACTAAGGACAGTAGTATGAAGTGTACAACATCAGTGAGGATTCCGTTCCCTGATGTCACAGCTTTGAAGGATTTTTGTTGGTGGTGGTGGTTTTGGTTTTGTTTTGTTTTAAATAAGGGGCAAGGGAAGGGCTGCAACCAGGCACCCTTCTCTGAATACAGAGCACATATCTGTGACCATATTATAGTGGAAAGTGACGAGTGGGATGGGACAGCTTTCTGTTCAGGTCATCAGACATCTGCTTTTTAATTAACCATTTGTTAAGAAAGCTATTTTCTACTCTGACTCCACACACCTTCAATCAGTACGAAAATCTTTCACTTGCCTTTAGCAAACTGACCTCAACCTTATATGGAATTTAAACAGCTCACAAAGAATGCAGTAAACCTTTTGCCCCTTCTCTGTTTGAGGCAACTGTTCTTTAAGTGCTTAGCTGAGCGATGCTAGAGATCCTTTAAGAAATGCAGGAATTTCAAGCTCAAGCTACAGCCTTATTTGTAACTAAGAAGGGAAAATTCAGTTTTACTGTCTAGGAATTTTTCCAAAGTGTAATTTTCACAGTGGTAAATACAACATGCTTTAAAATAGTAAAAGGACTTGACAACTTTAATCAGGAGTCCAGTACAGTGAAGTCCCACAGCCTAAGTTTTAGCAGTACAAATATGATCTTGAACATCACTGGGTTAATCTGTTTCTGGGAAATAGACTGTAGGCTTCCTACACAGCCTGATGCAACACATGGCTCTTGTGTGCTGAATCTCACAGCAGCAAGATCACAGGGCTACTCACTCCAGGGACTTCCCCAGGAAATCCCTGACTATAGGATTAATTTCTGCTAATAAATGGGGTCATCAGCAGACTACATTTTTAGGGTTCACCTTTGGCAACAGTAGGGGCCGTCAAGAAAACAGGCAACCTAAGTGCAGGAGCTGGCTGCAGGCTGGTTGGGCCCAGCAGAAGCACTTGGCAGGTCCAAGTACTGTTTGTTGCCCAGACAGGAAAGGTGATCCCACTTCACAGGTCTTTGCAACAAGACCTGTGACAGCCTAGCTGTATGTGCACACTCTGAAAAAAAGAGTTAGGGCAGCCAACTTCTATCCAGACATTAAAAGAAGAGTTTTGGCTAAAAGAAGCTCAACCAAACTTTTTTTTTTCTCCCCTATATCAGGGATAGCTTTTGCAACACAGTGACCTTTCAGAGCTGGATTCATCAATGTATTGATACAGAGAGTCTAAGTAATTCTATATTCACCCAGAACAATGTCTGCCTCACCTTCACTGACAGAAACAAGGTGCGGGGTAAGCAAGCCTGATATAAACTAAATACTGAGTCTTCTCAGAAGGGCATCTCACAGCAGGGCATGTTTGGACTGCATGTTCATAAACAAACAAGAGGTACAAACACTCAAACTTTAGTTGCCAGATTAAAGTGTCCCTATCAAAATAGGATGAAGCTGGAGGGTAAAAAGCCCTATGCATTTATGTTCCAGAGCAAGAGATGCACTGCCTTGCGTGACTCTGTTAAGGGATATGTGTGTTTGATCTGTAGATACAAAATTTCTAAAATGAAAGGAGGCATAGAAGAAGTCTCTATAAACTTGTGAGAAAAACATCTGCCTAAAGCCTCCCCTTTTCAGCTCTTTCTCACAATTAGTCTTTCAAATTGAAAATCTCCTTTGCACTTGGACAGCGTGCCTATGAGACACTGCCCTGCTTTTCACCACCTTGCAGTGACTGGTATGTAGCAAAATACATACCATGCCTGGCAGGTCTGTGGGAGAAGGAGGTCATTTTACTGAGGAGGCTGGACACACTTGTTTCAGATACTGCATTCTCTAAAGCTCCAAGTTGTTTTGGAGATGGGAGAAAAAAAACTTCATCTCTCTGTGCAACTGTTTGCCCTCCAGGTAGATATCTGATAGGGAAAGGCTGCTCAAACAGTGGATGGAAGGAATGAAGTCCAGGTTTTCTGGCATCACAGATGAGTTCTTTGGTTCTGCCTGCCTCTTGTTAAACAGGCTTAGGCTTTTAGTGCTCTGGCTTATACTTAGCAGGCCACTCATTACAGGAAAGGAAAGTAGAAGCTTGACAGAATTTGATATCAAGGCTCTCCCAAAACAAACACTTTGTAAAGAACAAGACCCAGTGTGGAAAGGTACCTCGTATTGACTCAGGAATGCTTTTTCTCTCCTCTTGTCACATTCCAAGATAAGTCAAGGCACCTGGAGCAAGAGGGAGCAACGCAAACTAGAAGATCCTAATCAGTCCAAATCATCTGGAGAGTTCAGTAACACAGGGTGTGCAGAAATGCTTTCCTGTGAGCTATGTGTAATATTAAATTTTTGTCCTGTCAAAGCCCACCATCCACAGAAACCCCAAAGCAGTGAAATAGCTTAAACTAGCACAGGAGCAGCACACAGAGCTCCAAAACACTACATGACACAAAAAGGAAGGCAGCAAATAAACCAGCAAAGTGCACTGTATCTAGGGTAGGGATGGGTCAAAACAAAAAAATTAGATTCTGACACTATCCCTCAAAAGATACTGTAATCACACAGGTTTTCAGATTTTTAAATCCTCAGACAAAAAGATCGGGGGGGGGGGCACTTTTGTTCAGACATCAGCTCCCATGCGTGCTTCTCCTGTCAGAAGCCTGTGCTGTTCAGTCAATCTGATCTCACCAGGGAAGCTTGCAATCTTGTTCTTCAAGACTATGCTGCAAAGCAGAGGATGTAGAACTCCCATTTCCTTAGCTCTCTGCAGGATGGGATCTTCAGGCCCAACAACATCCACAGCATGGCAAAGTGCCTAAGCACAGAAAACCTTGGCTGGCTGGGGAGAAGGGAACACAGCAAGCCTCCAGCCTCTTAGACACCACAGCTCTAAAAGGAGGCTGGCTGCACTCATCTCTAACATCATGGGCAGAACACCGCCACAACAGTATTAGAGTTTTCTTTTTGTGATTCTAAAATTATAGTTTTGAATTTGCTAGTACATACATTCAGAATCATAGCATTAGAGTGGTGTTAGCACCACCACTGTTAAGCCAAGTAAAACCATGAGACAGATACCCAGCCTGAAATTTGCTCCACCCAGCTAAATTACCTCTCATGTCTGTCTTACAAAAGGCCTGTTCCAACGCCTGCTGAAATATGCCTGAGTCTTTGCAGGTTTCTTCAATGTTTCTAAGCTTCCCAGGAAACCTGTATTAGAAATTTCTTAAGAGAAATGGAAGCTGAGAATAAGCTCAAAAACTCAAATCTAATTTTTAGAAAAAGACTCAGTGCTGGGAAATGTTAAGAACTGGGGTATTTGCTTGGGTCAGTTTGAGTCAGAACATGTTTGGCAAAGGAGAAAAGAGGTAAAAAAAAAGTGGCTTGTGCTTGGTTGAGATCTGGGGTTGGTTTAGGTGCAGTCCTAGTTTCAGCGCTTCTCTATTCCCTCTCTCAAAAAAGTAAATTAATGTATCAAACCCAGTGTGGCACTGCTGACAAAAATAACAAACATCAGTTTAAATATAATTCTGGAGGTGCTTCCACTTAACAATACATAGTGAAAAAGCCATTTCTACCAGCAAAGGCTGCCAGTGCAAACTGCTGCTCTGAACCCAAGTCAGAGACACTGTTTAGTTGGCATGAAGTCACTACTGAGTTGTTTTAATTCTTTCATATAACCTCATTTTATTTGGAGTGTGAGATTTGGTGAATCATACAATTTTAATAGCATGAATTCCTTAATGGGGAGAAGTCATTAGATCAGTACTCAAACTGCTCTCCAAAACCAGCCCTTACCGAATGGAAATACAGTTTCAAATACAGTTAATGCTCTTTACTAAAATGCTGCGAGTTAAACAATATGTGTTTTCCTCCACTAAAACTCTTATCTTCCTACAGCTTTGATACAGTAATGAAGGAAGATAATAAGATAACAAAAGGTATCTTGAGTTTTTCTCTTCCAGGCTTTCTCTTTCTGGAAAATACGTTATCTTCTACCTTCAGAAAGCCACTCCTTTTTTTCCTATGTAACTAATGTGTAATAATTAGAGACACCTGCCTCAGCAGCAGTCTGCAAAGTGAATTGAACTATTCCTCCCTCAAGTAGATCAACACCTATTAAGAGTGTGGAGAATTTCTGGTAGCCATAGTCAGCCTGCTACAGCTTGTATATGCTGGTACAGGGACCATAATCAAAGAGCAATGAGTTTGTTTCTGTAAGAATTTCTACTATGGTACAAATTCTGCACTGGTTACTCCTGAAGTATGCTGATACTCTGGAATTCTGGGGACAGCACAGGTCAGCGCCCCTCCAGCATTTGCAGCGAGTGTGCAAGAAACTGCTCTGGCCTAGAAGTAGCAAAACAAGTCACAGAGCACGGAAAAAAGTCCTCCCCACAGCCATTCCAAGCAGAGATCAGAATTGCTCTGCTGCTGTATTGGGTAGGGATTTGTGACAAAAAAGATAAAATATCCCTTTTTCACATGGTAAACTAACCAGCAGTAAACAGCTCTGCATCTGAGAGACAATCTCACATCTTCCTTTTATTCCTACCTTCTGTATTTCATCAGTTCAGTGTCTGCTGCATTCCTTCCTTAGGGGCCTGCAGTTGCTCTGTGAGTAACAGACCTTCAGCCAGACAGGAGAGCAGCAGTCTCCTGTAGTAACTTTACTCAGCAGTATGCTACTGTCTCTTCATGCTCTTTAGCCTGTTAAATTACATAAAAAATAAAGTCAGTCATGTATGGGATACTATCATAACGGACTCATTTAATCTTGTGCCATTTGTAGAACAGTGATCTGCCTAGAGGTGGGCCTGGGCTTAGGAAAAACTCGAGCATGCACTAACTTAACTGTTAAGTTAGTTAGTTAACTTAAGTTAGTTAAGTCAGGTCACTAACTTTGTCAGTCTGCCCTAGTAGCCCACAGAAGTATTAACAGGACCTGCCACCACATACAGAAATCCCAGTATAGTATCTTATAAGCCAGAAACCTACGCTGATCCTGTCAGGCTGACACAGGTGGGCTGTTGGGCCAAAACCAGCCCCGCTCAACGGCAGCCATTTCAGGTGCATGGCCTCTGTAAAACAAGCTGGAAGGACTTTCTCCCATTTCTTCACACGAGCACCCCAAATGTTGGGGGTGGTAAAGGAGGAGACAGGTGTGCCAGTTTGAAGGGCTCCCTCACGAGCTGGAAACTGCAGAGAAGGCCGGTCGGCCAGCAAGGAACCAGCCCCGCCACCCGGGCCCTTGCCCCAGGCCTGCCCCGCAGCCGGAAGCGGCGCCGGCCATAGCTCAGCGCGGAAGCAAGAAAGGCCTGACGCCCCTCCGGCCGCGCGGCACGCGGCCTCCCAGGCCCCCTCCTCCCCCTGCTGGCGACTGCCCTGAGGGCTGCGGCGCGGACGTACACCAGCAGGTGAGGTTGCTGAAGATCCTTGCGCGCTTCGCCCTCTTTTTATTCCTGAGGCGTCTGCCCCGCCCCCACCGCCAAAAGGGAGGGAAAAGCACCGAATCTGCTCAAGCAGGGATACAAAAGGCGGGAAGAAGTTGCGGCCCAGCAAAGACTGGTTTTCACCTCACGAAAGGGAGAAAAAGCCTGGGAGGAGAAGAAGTGTCAGACCTCTTTGGATAAAAGCTCGAAAAAAGGTTAGAGGATCCCCTTCCTCACACCAGCAGAAATAAGCGTGCCATTGACTGAGGAGCCCGGGTGTGCCATGCCTGCAGGCAGCCAGGCTGCACTGCCCTACCTCATGCCCCAACTGGAGCCTGTCAGAGGTGGCACTGGGCACACCTTGGGCTACACGAGCTGTAAGTAAACACCAAGGCATTTACATGCCTGTCTGCATAATGCAGAATGCAACGACATTTACACAGAAAGACCTTTGTGCCAAAACCCACAAAGGAAAGGGCAGCGAAAGCATCATTTTGCTCAGCAGCATATAGGTTGTATTATACAGTATCAGCCACAAAATCTGTCTTGTGTATCGATAAAGCAGACTACTGTGCTGTTGTAAAGATCAGAGCTCAGTGGCACAGGGAGATTATGAAATGGCCCCACAGGCTTTGACTGCACTCCAGAGACTCTTGCCACAGCGGTTTGAAACATTATCAGCACCATCTAAGTGCCCTGCCTCCCTGCCAGCGCTGGCGTTCCCCACAGCACGGAGGGCAGAAGAGGAGAGATGTCCCGGCTCTTCAGCAGCTCCAGTATGTAATCCAGCTTAGTTTACAACAAAAATGAAAGTTGATGGAGCAAAGATACCAACCTGTGCAAGGGAGGGGCTCAAGCACAGCCTGTTACTTTCTGAGAGCTCTGTCATGAGGGCAGTAAGCTTTGGCAGATGGGCAGAGTGGACAGCAGGAATAATCATGGCTTACGAGGCTTTAGTGAGGTGTACCCTTACTTTGCTTTAGCGAGATGAGTTGGTGCTTGTCTGTCTAAGCCCCCAGTCAGGTAAAATATGCCAGGCCTTGCAAGGAGCAGAGCCCAGAACCCAGCTTACCTGGAGTCACCTCTGAAACACTTGTATGCAGGGAAATAACAGCTGAGGTAAGATTTTGAATACCAGACATAAAAATCCCATTATTTGTTCTGTATAAACTGGAGACGGTGGCTATCAGCCTAGCTTCTTTCCCTTTCTCTGCTCTGGAGTAACTTACTTGACTGTGTCTCTTTCCTGTGAGGTAGGATAAACCTCACTTTAAGGGTCCTGAACTTGCAGAGAGCTTTGATCATGTGTGGCAGCTCAAAAAGTGGTACTTAAATCATCTGCTCATATGACAGCAATATGATGACCCCCAAGTTTATATTCGCCTAGTTGGCTAGCTGTTGGCTGTTCTTTGTAACAGAACAGCAATGGCAATAGCTCCTCAGCATTGGTAGAATAGCAGTTGAAACAATATCAGGTATGTATCTGCTGCCCACTGTGCAAATCTGAGTCATGACCCTCCTGCGAATGTAGGGTAGGCTAGAGTTTTAACGCCAAAATAGAGAGATTATTTTTATTATTAAGTACAATTTTACAAACAGTTGTGCTCAAACATGCCCACACACAATTTGCTGACTGAAGTGTCTTTAAAAAAAAGTTGTTAGAGTATTATATGAAAATAGCAATACACTCATATTTCTCAAGTGAGGCAAGCAAACACCTCTAACTAGATAAGGGCCTGTCAGCCTTCCACGTTCTTGCTTTTAGTAGCCTCAAAAGCAGACCACACAACGTGATCAACCTTGCTCCGTGGAAACCATAGTCTGGTGCTACCTGTGCTACTTTCCCACCACCATAGCATTGCTCCTCAGAGCCTCTGGTCCAAAGTTTGCACAGGGAGACAGGTCAGCTCAATTTTTAAAAACCCTTGGATAGCCTTCTGTCTCACAGAATCATAGGGGTGGATTCAGTGAGACGCTGAACAACTTCTGGGAGCATCACAGGTTATATATATGGCAGTGATAACAGACAAGGTGCCAGCAGATGGCACTCAAGAATGTGAGCAGCACTCCTGGGCTCAGCGGAGCTCCAGCCCTGCTGCTTGTGTGATTGACGCACTACGAAGTACTTGTGTGCAGGGTCTAACAAGCCCAGTATGTTTCTAGACCGAATGCATGCAAAGTAAAAAAGTAAGTGCTTTCAGTGTTTCACATCTTTCATCAGGGATCTAATTCCTGTCTCTAGTATAGGAAATCTTTGCATGTGTGCTACGTGTGACCAAAATACTCCATGAAATAGCCTCTTTCTGGATTTAGATTATGGCTGAGTTTTTTTGCTGCGTTAAAGAAGATACTGATAAGCAGAACCACTTTTTGTCTTTTTTTTTTCTCTTCGTTTCTTACCTCTTCCTTGGGTCCTGGCAGTTGGGTTAAGGAAATGGAATTTGAATGGTTATGGGTTAAGAGCTCTTTCTTAAGGGAAAGCTTTGGTCTCTAGCCCACTATTCTTTATTAAGATCACTGCAGTAGGTTACTTCTACTGGTCTTAGGAAAGGGGTCAATCATAGCTTGATTTTAATTAACAACACTAGATATGCTCTGTCCACTAGAATTTTGCTATTGGAGTCTAGGAAATGCTTGGAAGGAAAAGTCAGGCTCTGCCTGTTTATGTCGCTGAGATTAACCCTCCTCAGGTCTAAAAGCTAACCTTCTACTTGCAGGAGCCAAAGACTTCAGTTGATGTGGACGATAGTTACATCTTAGAAAAGATATTTTAAGTAAGAAAGGGAGTCTTGTTACTCCATAATTCATGAAGTTAGCCTGTCAGTTTGCTCAGAAGAACTTACGTGGACTCTAGGGAATTAAGGGTTTTTTTTCCTTCCTTTTTACACCACGACTGCGTTGAATATATCCAACATTCTGGCACTCTGGAGTTTTCAGAGTGCCTGAGTCATACTTTTTGCCAGCATTTCTTTGGTCTAATATGGGCAGGTAAGAAAGAAGTCTGTCAATGCCAAAAGCATTTTCCAGAACGCTCCCTGTAAGGCTTCAGACTGAGTATTAAAGTTCGGGCTAAAGTCCAGCACACTGAATCCACAGAGGTTTCATAAGCTAAATAGAAGAATTAACGTTTCTGCAGCTTCAAGTGTATCTATAGCACTGAGTGTGGGATGCATTTGAAGCTCTTTGAAAGGGTCAAATGCAGTTTCCAGTATAAATACAGTTGTGTAGTGGTTAATAACTTAGTATTTAAATTGTGTCTGCTGAAAGCTTGGTATACAAGTTAATTTTTCTTTTGGTCTCAAAAAATGGTTTAAATTGGTAATACCATTTCAAAATATTTTTGTGGTTTATTTTGTGGGGGTTTTGTTTGTTTAATAACCCATGAAAGTAGGGTTTAATTAGGAAGCTGACATTTGCATACTGATCTGTTCATCCCTGAGAAAGCCAAAGAAGTGAGCTCTCTACACACGCATGCATGCAAACATTCAGCAGCTCTGGCTTCAAGCCCACTGTGACATGAGCCTGCACAAAAAAATTTATTGGCAGTTTCCAGAGATTTTACGTGCCACTCACGTATGTCTTAATTATTTGGGTTTAATTACCACAGTTCCAGCTGGGATACACTTGTGGGTAGCTTTTCATCCAAACTG